>NC_085084.1:25735959-26358761 GCF_963662255.1 Cinclus cinclus | reverse complement strand
CCTAAACTTTCTTAAACTTTCCTTTCCTAAACTTTCCTAAACTTTCCTTTCCTTTCCTAAACTTTTCTTTCCTAGAGTGTCCTAAACTTTCCTTTCCTTTCCTGTCCTTTCCTAAACTTTCCTAAACTTTTCTAAATTTTCCTTTCCTAAACTTTCCTTTCCTTTCCTAAACTTTCCTTTCCTTTCCTGTTATTCTTATCCCCATGTCTTTGCCTGAGTGCTCCCTTAATTCCAAAATGATAATAATTTGTAGGGATGAGGTATCACGTTCTTCATTTCAGAGGGAGGCTTCTGCCTTTCCTTAGCACACTCCTGCCTTTCAAACCAGGGCACATTTTGGCGCCCAACGTGAGGCCTGAGGGCATTGAGAGGAAAGGGTGAAAAAGGAATAACAGTTCTTGAGTTACCTCAGTTTTGTGTTAGGTGGCATCATGTTGTCCAGCATACCCTGGTGCAGGCTCCATGTGGCCACAGCTTTATCTCTCCCATTTGCAATCCCTTACTTAAACATGGGTCCTATAACTCAGGCTGCTGTAACTATTATCCAGTTCATTTTGTGGGCTGATAACGTGAGAAATTCATGGATTTTTAACTTCCTCTGGAAGGTGGGTACATGGATTCAGGGCTATCACACTCTAACTGTATGTTTTTGGGGTTACTTTAATAATGGTATGTACTGTGAGGACATGACACCAGGAAAAATTTTGTCCCAACCATTTACCCAGTTTTTTGGGTCTACTCCACCAGTTTTTGAGGGGTTCAAATCTCTTCTAAGCAGTAATGATGTCATACAGTGGCACGCGTTGCTAATATGCCTTGTAAACCTGTTCTATTTAACATTCCAAGATGAGGGGAGATTGACTTGGATGACAACCCTGATACGTCCCCCAAGAAATAGGGATTCTGCCCCAGAGCCTGGCCCTGCCCCAGAGCTCACCTCAGAAAGGAACCATCTAGAGTGGGTGGGGTCTCTAGTGAAGAAGATGGGCCAAATGCTGAAGGAGTACCTTTCCCCAGCTCTTGAGAAACTCTCCCCCTGCCTTAAAGAGGGAGAACCTGATGGTGCAGCAGTGGAACCCACAAATGTTACATCTCTCCAGGTTCCAGCTGAACTGCAAGGGCACTCACACCCAACAGCAGTTGCCCCTGTGGAAACTAGAAAGTCTAAGGTGAAAACAAAGCACCTAGATAATAAGGATGAGAAAGCAGGGCCCTCACAACCAGCAGGGGAGCCAGAGGTTGAGATCGTCACGGAGTCCCTGTCTCATATGAAAGACTCCATAATCTGCGTAAAGACATTGTACAACAGGGGCATGAGGCTTTTACAACATGGTTACTGCGGGTCTGGGACCTTATGGGTACAGGTGTGCAGCTGGATGGTACTGAGGCAAGGAATTTGGGACCCCTGACCCAGGACTCAGGTGTGGATCACATATTCGTAAGGGAACCAGGCCCCCTTTCCCTCTGGGAGCGGCTTTTAATGAGTGTAAGAGAGAGGTTTGTCCATAGAGAGAGAATGCAGGAGCACCACCATTGAATGCTCTGGAAGACCCTTGAGGAGGGGATCCAATAGCTGAGAGAAGTGGCAGTACTGGAGATAACCTTTGGGAGGGGTGGACAACATGACAATGACCCCAACAAGGTCAGGTGCACAGGGCAGATGTTGTGGAATCTCGCACACCTGGGGCCATCTCAATACACCACATTCATTGCAGCCATTAATGCTGACAACAACCACGAGACAGTGTGTTCTGTTGCCAATAAGCTCAGAAATTCTGAGAGTATGATCAATGGCCTAATGCAGGCTCAGGTCTCTCCCATGATTAAGGAACTCAAAGAGGAGTTTAAAGAGAAGTTGAGAGGGACGAGGGAGGAGATGAGGAAGGTCAATGCAGCACCAGTACGAGTTAGAGCCCAACGCCCCCCAGCTAGGGAGGGAGGGTACACCCCACGAGCTGACCTGTGGTTCTTTCTGTGTGACCATGGGGAAGACATGAGCAGGTGGGATGGGAAACCCACTTCTGCCCTGGCAGCACAAGTGCGTCAGCTCAGGGAGGGAAACACTAACCAAGAGAGCTCCACTAAAGTGAAGGTAGCCTCAACTTCCCATAACTAAGGTGCAGGGTATTACAGAAGGGAGGATGATTTATCAGATTCCCTTGAGGGAACCTCCAACATGTATGCCCAGGAAGGAAATAATAACCAGTGCTAGAGGGGCCCTGCCTCTAGCCAGGGAGAGGCATGGGAAAACCGGGTCTTTTGGATGGTGTGGATCCGATGGCCTGGCACATCAGAGCCACAGAAACATAGGGCATTAGTTGATACTGGTTCACAGTGCACCCTAATGCCATCAGAACATGTGGGGAAAGAACCTGTTTTTATTGCTGGGGTGACGGGGGGATCACACAAATTGTCTTTGCTGAAGGCTGAGGTGAGCCTGACTGGGAAGGAGTGGCAAAAGCATCCAATTGTGACTGGCCCAGAGGCACCGTGTATTCTAGGCATAGACTTCCTCAGGAATGGCTATTACAAAGACCCAAAGGGACTCAGGTGGGCTTTTGGAATAGCTGCTGTAGAGGCAGAAAACATTAAGCAATTGAACACCTTGCTTGGATTGTCAGAGAACCCATCTGCAGTGGGACTCCTGAAGGTGAAGGAGCATCAGGTGCCAATTGCCACCTCGACAGTGCACCACCGGCAGTACAGGACAAATCGAGATGCCGTGATCCCCATCCACAAGATGATCCGTGAGCTGGAGGGCCAAGGGGTGGTCAGCAAAACCCACTCACCCTTCAACAGCCCCATCTGGCCTGTGCGTAAGTCTGACGGAGAATGGAGATTGACTGTGGACTATCATGCATTGAATGAAGTGACTCCACCGCTGAGCGCTGCCATGCCGGACATGCTGGAACTCCAGTAGGAGCTGGAGTCCAAGGCAGCAAAGTGGTACGCCAGCATTGACATTGCCAATGCATTTTTCTCCAGTCCTCTGGCAGCAGAGTGCAGGTCTCAATTTTCTTTCGTGCAGTACACCTGGAACCGACTGCCCCAGGGGTGGAAACACAGCCCCACCATCTGCCATGGACTGATTCAAGCTGCACAGGAAAAGGGTGAAGCTGCAGAACATCTGCAATACATCAATAACATCCTTGTGTGGGGGAACACGGCAGTGGAAGTATTTGAGAAAGGAGAGAAGATCATCCAGATTCTGCTGGGAGCTGGTTTTGCCATCAAGAGGAGCAAAGTCAAAGGTAGTGCCCGAGAGATCGAGTTCCTGGGAGTAAAGTGGCAAGACGGGCGGCGCCAAATCCCCACTGAGGTCATCAGTAAGATCACCGTGATGTCTCCACCAACCAACAAGAAGGAAACACAAGCTTTCCTAGGTGCCATAGGCTTTTGGAGAATGCACATTCCTGAGTACAGCCAGATCGTGAGCCCTCTCTACCTGGTCACCCGGAAGAAGAACGAATTCCACTGGGGCCCTGAGCAGCAGCAAGCCTTTGCCCAGATCAAGCAGGAGATCGCTCATGCTGTAGCCCTCGGCCCAGTCAGGACGGGACCAGAGGTGAAGAATGTGCTCTACTCTGCAGCCGGGAACAAGGGCTTGTCCTGGAGCCTCTGGCAGAAGGTACCTGGTGAGACCCGAGGCCGACCTCTGGGATTCTGGAGCCGAAGTTACAGACGGTCTGAAGCCAACTACACCCCAACAGAGAAGGAGATCTTGGCTGCTTATGAAGGAGTTCAAGCTGCCTCAGAGGTGATTGACACAGAAGCACAGCTCCTCCTGGCACCCCGACTACCAGTGCTGGGGTGGATGTTTAAAGGGAAGGTCCCCTCTACCCACCACGCCACCAATGCCACATGGAGCAAGTGGATCATAACACAGCGCGCCCAAATCAGAAACCCAAATTGCCCTGAAATTTTGGAAATAATTATAAAGTGGCCAGAAGGTGAAAACTTTGGTCTTGCCGATAAAAAGATGCAAAAACAAGTGACCCAGACTGATGAAGCCCCGCTATACAACCAACTGCCAGCAGATGAAACTCGCTATGCTCTTTTCACTGACGGTTCCTGTCGCATTGTGGGGATGAACCGGAAGTGGAAAGCAGCCATATGGAGCCTCACACGACAGGTTGCACAAGCTACTGAAGGAGAAGGTGGATCAAGTCAACTTGCTGAACTCAAAGCCATTCAGCTGGCCCTGGACATTGCTGAAAGAGAGAAGTGGCCAAAGCTTTACCTTTACACTGATTCATGGATGGTAGCCAATGCTCTGTGGGGTTGGCTGGAAAGATGGATAAAGGCTAACTGGCAACATAGGGGAAAACCAATCTGGGCTACTGATGAGTGGAAAGACATTGCCATTTGGGTAGGGAAGCTACCTGTAAAAGTCCGTCATGTAGATGTCCATGTTACCAGGAGTCGGGCTAATGAGGAGCACCGACACAATGAGCAAGTAGATCAGGCTGCAAGGATAGAGGTGTCACAGATAGACTTAGACTGGCAACACAAGGGAGAGTTGTTCCTGGCTCGATGGGCCCACGATGCCTCAGGTCACCAAGGCAGAGATGCTACCTATAAGTGGGCACGAGACCGAGGGGTGGATCTCACCATGGACAGTATTTCCCAGGTTATCCATGACTGTGAGACGTGTGCTGCCATCAAGCAAGCCAAGCGAGTGAAGCCCCTCTGGTATGGGGGGTGGTGGTCCAAATATAAGTATGGGGAGGCCTGGCAGACTGACTACATCACACTGCCTCAGACACGCCAAGGCAAGCGCTACGTGCTGACCATGGTGGAAGCCACCACTGGATGGTTGGAGACCTACCCTGTGCCTCATGCCACTGCCCACAACACCATCCTGGGCCTGGAAAAACAAGTCCTTTGGAGACATGGTACCCCTGAGAGAATTGAGCCAGACAATGGGACTCATTTCAAGAACAGCCTCATAAACACCTGGGCCAGAGAACACGGCATCGAGTGGGTGTACCACATTCCTTATCATGTACCAGCAGCTGGGAAAGTGGAACGGTGCAATGGGCTGCTTAAAACCACCTTGAAGGCACTGGGTGGGGGGACTTTCAAGAACTGGGAGATTAATCTACCAAAGGCCACATGGTTAGTGAACACCCGAGGTTCCACTAATCGAGCAGGGCCTGCCCACTCTGAGCCCTTGAGAATACCAGATGGAGATAAGGTTCCAGTGGTGCACATGAGAGGTATGCTAGGAAAAACTGTTTGGGTGAACTCTGCCTCCAGCAAAGACAATCCAATTCGTGGGGTGGTTTTTGCTCAAGGACCAGGTTGTACCTGGTAGTTGATGCAAAGGGATGGAAAGACCCAATGCATACCCCAAGGAGACCTTGTTTTAGGGTGAACTACCTATGATACTGTGCCTGTAACTGTAACTACATGTATGTCTATAATTTGTAGATTTTAATTTGATGTAGCATGTTGGTATGGGAAAATTCAGGGTGGATAATGTTGGGGGTTGGTTCTTTCACTCTTCCCTCTGTGGAATTTTCCCCATTGTCATGCTAAGATACCTGTTGACTGGGCCCTGATGGCAGGGGTGAGGGGAGAGAAGAGGGAAACCCCGCGAGATTAAAACAGCCAGAAGAGCAGATGGAAGGCTCTGGCTTGGCCCATTTCCCCCATGGAGTTCGAACGAGAAGGACAATCGCTGCCTCTGGCCCAACCCTGCCATTGTCGCGCCGGGAGCCATCCTCACTGCTGTTGAACCCTGCCCTGCTGCCTTCTCGCTGTAACCTGCCACCATCCAGCACTCTGCTGATCACGGGGACCCACACTGTGAGCGGAGAGTTCTCTCCATCTCTCTCTCCCCTGGGACAGCGCTGCCATCACCCCCAGCCCTCTTGCAGCTCTGCGGGACCTGCCTGCCCCCAGCACTGGGAACTGCAGCTCAGGGAAAAGGTTCCTGCAGCCAGAAAGGGACTGGGACTGAGTTACTGTTCTGTTTGTGGCTAATTTCATAGCTGTTGTTTTTTGTTTGTCTTGTTAGATATATTAGTAAAGATCTGTTATTCTTATCCCCATATCTTTGCCTGAGAGCTCCCTTAGTTCCAAAATGATAATAATTTGTAGGGAGGAGGGATCACGCTCTTCGTTTCAGATGGAGGCTTCTGCCTTTCTTTAACAAATACCTGTCTTTCAAACCAGGACTCTCGTTTCCCCTTCTATTTCTACAATGTCAGTTTGAAACACCTGTTCAGGTAGTAATAGGAAGGTATTAAATTACTGGTCAACCTCGTCTTTGTCAGACTAACCAATTCCTTTTCTCTATACTGCTCCTCCTAAATCACATGTCATCAGCTGTCTTGATGATCCCCATGGATTCCTTCCAGTTCCTCAATATCCAGCTGGTACAGCAAGCCCAAAACTGCACACTGTTCTCTGGACACAGACTCATCTTAGCTACATGGAAGAAGATAAATTCATCCTCTTAAATCAGGCTCTTCAGGATGTGGATACTTTTTCTTCCTTTGTGATTGAGGCACACAGTTGGCTCATACTCTGCTGTAACATCCAGGTCCTTCCCACCATGGATAGTGCTCAGTCAGTTGGCTCCCATTTTTGGTTGATGGAAAGGATTATTCTGTCCCAGGTGCAATCTTTGCCCTTCTTGTGGTGGAACCAATCTCCATTGGTCCAATGCTTAAATTTCCCAGGGTGCTTCTGGATTGAAACACTAATGCTGCAAGTGCCACCACTCCCTCTTATTTAGTATAGTTCTCATATTTGATGCTGATGTGTTCTGTCTTGTCACCCAGTTCAGTGATGAAGCTATTGAAGAAATACTGCGTCAGTACTGACTTCTGGCTAAGTAGCTATTCCAGCCAGGTGTCAAGCTATTGATTACTTGCCTTTGGTTCCGGCTGTCCTGCTACTTTTCAGTCCATCTAACAGTCTGTTTGTCCTGTCTATCTCAAATTCCAAATCAGAATTCTGTGGAAAGCAGAATTAAAACCTTATTAATTTCAGGCTTTTTCATATCCAACACTTTATCCTCATCCCTTTAGCCAATCGTTTCATTGTAGAGAGCAGTCAGGCTGATTAAGCATGGTTTTCCCTTGGTGAAACATATATTGATCTTGCCTGATTACTTTATCAAACCAAAGCCTTAGAATATATATTTTTACTCTTCAGAGAAAGAATGGCTCAAGAAGATATTTGCAAATGACCAGGTCAGCTTTCAGTTTCTGTTAGATGAAAGTAGAACTGACCTTGCCGTGGAAAACTGGTACAATGTCAGCTGTTCCCATGGATAAGAAAGTTACTGCAGTAGTCTGGAAACTGGCCATAGAGACTGGCTACTGAACTTTTCTTCTGATCTTTGGATCGCATGACAACACACTAAATATTGTAGCAAAGTAGTCAAATCACTGTGCATTTAAAATAATAAATTTCTTGGAATCAGCTGCAGAAATGTTTTACCAAAATTGTAACTTGTGGAAATACGGTCATACAGCTTGGAATCTAAGGCCACTGGTCAACTCCCTGAATCATTGTATTTGCTACTTCATTTATTATGGCTTTAAAATACATAATTCATTTTAATGCATCTTTTGGTATGCTATAGCCACAGCTATATATTCCCTGGTTGTCTCTAAAATTAACTAGTTTAACCAGGTGGTCTACAATTCTTATTAAAGCAAAACATATGGGAACCGGAAATCATCCTGCAGGATCACCATCTTACAGGCTTCCAGGTAGATACACAACATTATAGCTAAAGGGCATGATGGAGAACATATTCTGCTTTACAATTTAGCATTCTGGATGGCATACCAGCCATCATTTTATGTAATATCAATAAAATTGTCTCTAAATTTTCAGAATTTATGGGAATGGAAAAAGGGAAATCTGTGGTTTTCAATACACTTAAATCTGTTTGTGGGACTTGACATAGGGTGGTGTAACAGGGAAGGGTGAGACAGAATGCTCTTTCTGAAATTAGACATAAAGCCAAACAAGACTCAAGGTAAAAATCCTTTCCACTATACCTAAACTAAGAGACAGATATTCTGCATGGAGGCCCACATTCTTCTGTTTAGCATTAGCATCCTCTGAGGATGTTCAGGAAATAATTTTTAATTTATTCATATATTTCAGCCCAAAGAGGAGTTCCACAATTACAAAACCTATACTGGACTTAAAAACAGATATACTTTTCATTTCAACTTTCCTCACCTACATCATGGAAATGTGAAAATGTTGGACTTGCTTGTTTTAAACAGTTTGAGAATATGAATTCCTTCATCTCACTAACTTTATGCAATATTTTGCTCTCATTACATCAGTTCTACATTAAAAAAATTAAAATACTGCTTTTTTTCTTTTTTTAAGTTCCATTTAACTCTCTGTATTAATACAATTTCTACAGATACAGACTGAAACAAAAAAAAAAGCTAAATACTCTTCATCAGGAAAATAGAGAATGATTTTGTAGAAAAACCAAGAACAATTAAATGTAGATAAATTTTGTGTTGAATTCTATAATTTCTTATATATAACTATATAACTATATATTACAGATCTTTCCAGTAGGAAAAATGTATCATACTTAAGGTAAATTCTATTTTACCCATAACCAAACTGTAAAATGGGTTTACCAGCTAATGTGAAATAACTTTCCTTGGTGAAACTAAAAACTATTAATGAGAAACAAGATAATAAGACTCATTACAGCAAGATTTCAAGGTCACTGATTTAAATTATGATTAGAATGATTTAACTCCCTCTTCCCCGCTTCTTTCCTTGCCAGGTTCTGCTTTTACCATTACAATTGTTGGGAGCAAAGCAAATGTTTCATCTCCTCTGATAGAAACAGATCAGAGATATCTCATAATTTCAGAAGTGAACTCTTAAACTGAATAAGGACAAGGTCAGAAGTGTGGGATGACTCAGATATGTTACTAACTCCTGTTCTTATTCTGAAAACGTTACTTTGGTCAGCAGCTGAAAAGACAGAGTAATGATGAAATGTCATTTCTTGCTCTTCCTTTTCATTGTCGTTGTTCATTTCAGTCAAACTTCTTGCTGTCTTTTAAGATGACTTACATTTTGCTGACAGCTCAATCCAACTCTTTAAAAGGGTAGGTTATCTGTTGGTATTGCAGATATTCTCAATATATTTCATCCTATTCTGTGAGAACTTAAAATATTATTTTTCTTTACTGCTGGAAACCGTCCACTGAACTTTTCCACTTGCTAAGATGATCAGATCCCATCAAAACAGTTTATGATTGCATTTGTCAGAATCATATTCACCTTGGATGTCCTTTTCATTCCAGTCAGTGAGTTAGGTCAGCCTACCCCAGGGGAAACATGTCCTGACTTCTATTCAACATGCAGTGGTTAACAACTTATAGAAGAATATGAATAAACAAAAGTGCAGGTATTTTAGTAGGCTTTGTATTTGTGCAGACACTCAGTGTGGTGGCCGCCAGCCTCTGTAATAATCAGCTACGCTAGGCATGTGGAACAGAGGTAACAGCTGGATGCATTTCAGGTACCAGGAATTATTCAGATCTGTGGCTAAAGATATGTTTTTCCAGGGAATGACTATGAAGGGAAGTGTTGCAAATAGCACAGCCGATGATTAAGTGGAGACATTTGGATATGTGGCAGTTCTCAGAAGAGCTTGGGAAAATTGAGAGCTGGGCCCCTCATGTGTCCAGTCCTGCACATTCCCTCTGCAGTTCAGTCACAGTGGATGCCACTGCATGAGCATTTTGGTTTGAGTCAGATGAGCACTTAGGAATTGGATGTCCTGTTCATCCCCACGTGTGTGGTTCATAGCTCCTGGACAGCGCATGTTTCTTTAAGGTGAGAAAGACCAGCCCAGGGTGGCAGCTCTGGCAGTGCAATAGCTACAGGGCAGTCAGTCAAATGCTAATCTGGGGGAACCCCCTCTGAAATGCCTTTAGCAAGGGAGGGTAGGGTAAGAGCCTCTGAAATTTCCCCTTCCATTTCACAGTAAAGTGAAAATACCAGGGGTTATTTGATATCAGGTGACATTTTTGAGATGGTTGCTCTTTCCCTGCATTGGTTAAGTAACTATACATGCAGTAGACCTTTAATTTCTCAGAGTGAAGTGGTACTGTACACCATTATTAACTGTGTGCTTCTTGGGCACTTTTCCCTTGGCTAGCTATTTCATTTCTGAGCTAGAGACCCATTAAAAATCTCCACTGTAGCCAAGATGTGGTGTTAACCCACAAAGTTTACTTAATGCACCTGGTTTAAAATGGTTGCTGTGTAACTGTGCAGAAGAAAAGCACTGCTGTTTTAAGCTATATCTGTTTACCGTGTCATGAGCAATGAGAGTAATTAATCCTGTCCTTTCTCTCATTTTTAAGTCCACCCTACATTTTCTATAGCCTCTCTCTTTGACACTTAATTACATCTACCTGACAGGTGGACTGAAAAATGTTTAAATTATATTAATTTATAGATATTCTCATAGAACTCCGTAGAAGAAAACAAGGAATATATTTTTAAATTTTCTTGAACATGCTTAAGATCCTGATGCAAATTCTGTGTCACTGATGCTCCTGTATATTTTGTATTCACTTTTTTTCTCTTGAATCAGAAGTTACAAACTATAAAGGAGGACAAGTACTGATTTAAATTTTAAACCCCACTTACATTAGCAATATGCCACTCACATAAATTTTCATCTGATCCCACATACAGACATGTACATTTCATTCGTTTGTCTACAAAATACATCACAGAAGCACTTGTTTCTATTTTCCTTTTTCTTTTAGTGCTCAGAAGATTTGTTGGTATTTTCATTATGTGCTTAATTCTTCACTGTGCCATGTCCCTTTGGTGTCTGACTCACAAGAGGTTTCAGCTATCCAGAGCTCTTAGCTGCAGATAATCACTGTTAATACATTACACATTTGATTGTGTTGCCATTTCATATGCAATAGACCCTGAGTACCATCAGTTATCTGTAACATTAATTTAATATTTGATTACAGAACGAGTAGTGAGTTGGACAAGCTGAAGAATAAGTGCTTTAGTTTTTTGAAATGTATTTGCAATTGAGAAACACAGCAATGGTGATTATAATCTAAACTGCAAAATAATGGTCTGCATGATTTTACTTTTTGCAAAGAAATTGCAAATTGTTGAATATGATTTGTCAGGGCCTTTGCTGATAACAACAAGACTGTGGGTTCAGTCCTTGTAAGGGCCATTTACTTAAAAATAGGACCCAGTGATCCTTGTGGATCCCTTCCAACTCAGAATATTATCTGATTCTGCATGTGATTTCACATAACTACTAAATTATTTCTGTCCTAAGTTTCAATAACATAATGCATTAAAAATAAAAACTGAGAAACAGATACCTTTGTTTTGAAATGTAACACTTTTATGTATTCAGAAAAAAAAAGAAATATATTCTTCTTCCTGTAAAGACAGAGTATAAGACAATGTATTGTCTTATCATAAATGTTTCAGGTTATATTTTAGGATTTTGTTTGACTTTGTTGGCTTCCACTTTTTCAGTTTTCTGGAGTTATTTACTGGATTAAAGCAACAAATTTTGAATAGGGATCATGTCATTCAATGGTTTTGTTTCAAATTTTGAATGGAAATTTATTTTTAAATTACATTTTATCCTTATGTTGTTACTTTTTTAAAGTAACCATCTTAGGCCTAAATGTTTTTGTTTTAATTTATGAAATTAAAAATATCTGAATACCTTGGCATAATATCAATATAAATCATGTTTAAAAAGAAATAAAAATGGTTATATAATGTATGTTTTTCTAGCAGAAACAAAGTATGGGGTTTCTAGTCAAGATACTGATAGAAATAATATTTTTCAGTTCCTTGACTAGTTTACACTCCTTAGAACTGATTTGAGGGATAAATGTGAACACATTTGTACACATGGATTGTAACTATGGCTATGACATCTAATTAGTAGTAGCAAAAGAAATTGATGATTTTCTAAGCCAATTTTTATGAAACTAAATTAGTAGATCTTATTCTTTATGATACGTATCTATATCTGTGTGTGTATCTATATATCTAAGTTTGTATCTGAACCTGGCAGTGCAAACTCTGCATTTGATGGATACTTTTAATCAGATATTTCTGTTAATGAACTTTGTTCACTCTTCAAAATATAGTTGATATAGGGAACAAGATTAAGCCTTTATTCAAGTTTCAGAGTAGCCGTATTTTAGTAATTCCTCCCCCCCTTCCCCCCCATGATTATAATAATATTAGACAGAAATTATTTCATACTTCTGCATCACTCATTATTATTTTTAGTTTAACCTTGTTTTCACACTTTTTATTTTCTCTAATCATTATGAAGCACTTAAGAATTTTTGAGTGTGTGGCTAGTACTTGAGCTGAGTAACACGAATTAACATACATGTGTTTAGTCTTGCAGAAGTCATATGAAACTACTCAAATAAAACCAGCACACAAGAGGAAGACCCACCAGATTTGCTTTTATAAGTAACAGTCTCAAGAGCACAGGATCAACAGGAATACTGCAGGGACAGTAGCACAGCCCCTACTTGGCAGGCTGACTGGAAATGTCATTCCTGTTCTGTGCTCTCTTCTTCATCAGATCATTTTGTTCTTAAAGAAGGTACTTCTAACAATGAGCAGCTCTGTGGAAGCACCTCCTGACAGGCCCTGTGGAGCTGTGCCCTGCAGACAGTGACATGACTACAATCCATCTCACAGCTCTTGGTAAACCTGCCCAGTGTGGAAATGAGAACATGACTATCAGCCTGGCAGGTGATTGACATCCTGAATGCCAGCAAAAAGGCCAAGAGGGAGAGGAAACACAATGGTAATGGGAGATTACAATTACCCCCATGTAGTCTTGAACAGATGTCCTATCAGCAAGCTAAGACTGAACCCTCAGATACCATAAGTTCCTGCTTTGAGAAGTTAGGGAGTGTCAACAGGAGAAGCAACATCTCAGCTGGTCCTGAGAGCAAGTATTTGTCCATGATGTTGCTGTACGAAGTCCCTGGAGTATCATGGGGTACTAGCACTCAGTATTTTTTGCAGGATCTACAAAGGCAAAATGTCTTATCTCAAATTTGCATAAAAATTAGATTTTTAAAGAGAAGACTGAAAAAAAAAATTATGTGGCACAAAAAATTGATTGTCACCATAATTGTAGCACAAACCAAACATTTACCACTTCTCCTTCCAACAAAAAAGCCTTTTAGGAGTCCCAGAGGAAAGTCTACATACCTAAACAGTACAGGTAATGATGTACTGAAATGCACAAAATAGAAAAAAATAAGAGTTCAAAGAATAAAATTAGTTGGCACATGGATGTGGTCAAGACACTGAGGAAGAGTCAACCCAAGTTTGTAAAGACAAGCCACACCTCACAAAACACAGAGGGTCTCTCAGAGGGGATCAGTGTTCGTAGGGACAGTGAAGTTCTGTCACCACAAGCATTTAAAGGAACCAATCTATCATAAAACAAGAAAGTGTTTAGTGCACACAGTTAAAGGGTAGGAAACTAAAGGTCAGAATATATGCTCAGTTTTCATGGAGATAGAATGAGCACTTGGAAGTCCTCCTTCATACAGTGTGAACCTACTTCACCATGGTATTGTGCAGAACAAAAATCTTCATGAGTTCAAAGATGATTGTAAAAAATTCTAACACTTAGATGTACTTATGGTTTGATCTAAATATTTCTTGTTTTCACAAATGTAGATAAATACATAAAACCAAACTGTTTTACCCTGCCCCCCCCCCACGCCCCCGCATCTTCACATGGATAGGACTTTTGAGTTTCTATAGACATAAATTTGGGATGTATAGCTCAGGGAAATGCCATATATGGAGATCACTTTCCTACTGTTTACATGACATTTGGAGAATCTTTAATTCTCAGTTAGAAAGAGAAGAAACAAAAGGGAAGCTTATAATTATCTTTTTAATATGCTTATGAATTCTTTATGAGCTTAAATCAGTGTTTGTCTTTACACGGCAATCAAATTCAAGATAAAATTAGGAAGAAGTCTTGTCTTCCTTGGGCCATCAAAATTGCTGATTAAGTTTTTGCCTGTCTGTGAACTCAGAAGTAGTGTTCAACTGTACAAAAGATCATATTTTTTCCTGAGAATTAACACACAGCTACTTTTTAAGATTGCTGAAATTCCATGCTCTTCAAAGGAAGCAGTAGCAGAAAAGTAAGAACTTAAAAAAAAAAAATAAAGATTCAGATATTTGGCAAGCTGTAGACAAGAAGACTCACTTGTGGTCAGAATAAATGCACTCTTGTTTTCTCACTTTAGACACTTTACAGGAGTCAAGGCTCAAACTTGGTCAAAAAATAAGGCATTCACAGCTGTAAACTGTGGGATGGATTCCACTGACTACCCAGTCTGTGGTGTTCTCAGGGAAGACGATTTGGGCAGCACAGTCTGCTTTGGTAGTTTAAAGTATCTTCCTGTACATGCACAGTCCTGTGGTCAAACTGCAGGCATTCCCGCAACTGTCTGTCCATGTAACAAGAATGTATGGAAATACCTTTCTAATGCAAACGTGTTTTCAGCACCAACAGAATACAGCTATCAACACTCAGAATCCACAAATTTGGAGATCTTTCAACTCTATTAACCTGAGAAGAATGCTACATCTGTCTTTATAAGGCTTTGCACAGGGCAGCATTATCCAGCCAGAGGAAAAATATGTGGACTTTCCAGGGAAATGCAAACTGCCTGAAATTAAAGGGATCAGGGAATAGTTTGCACTCTGAGATCAAAATATCCTCTTCTTTATTTCTGTAATCCATCAAGATGAATGATGAACTGTATTCAACAATTAGAAGGTTGGCTTAAAATACCTTTCTCACTGCTTTTCTTGCAAGAGGGAGGAAATTGAGTGCAGAAACAATAGAATCATGGCATGTGACATACTGAGAACAGTGAGTTTAATTTTCTCTCACTTTTTCTTTTTTTCACTTTTTTTCTTTTTTTAGGTGCCTAAATCACTTGCATCAATATTTCAAATGAAAGAAATATTGTGGGTGCTAAATAGGTTATTGCCTATATTTCAGGTCTCAGAAGTAAGGATCTGAGGGGATAATTTTAAACATGTTTAATGTGATGAATGTTGAAAAGTGTCTGGAGCCCCTGAATTGTTTGCACAGAATCAACATCCCCAAGGCATAGCAGCATATAGATTTATGAGACTGTAATAGAGAATTAAACCTAAGTTGATTAAACAAATTACTGCATATAAGAACAAGCTGAATAATTTAAAAATTTGAATAACTGGAGACTACAGGAGAAAATTGTTGCATAGGTTAATGTTTATTGCCTGTCTATTTCATGACTATCTTGAAGTAACAGTTATTGAATTAAAATATGAATATGAGGTATTTCTGACTGCATGAGAAGAGAAAGTGTAAGAAACAAAGGCAGATAATTTTCAAATTTCTGAGAACTGCACTAAGCAGTGCTAATATCTGAACTACATTTTGAAGAGCATTGTAAACAAATTAAGTCACTTACTACCTTTCATGCTACTTCTATGCAATAAGAGAAACATAGTAAATGTACACTTAAAAATGTCCTGGAATGTAAAAGCATTTGAATTTAAAAAAATATTGGACTTCATGCAAGCATTAGCATAATTTTAGTAAGAAAAGTGTAAAAAAACCCTGACAATCCTTGCATTTGTTCATTTATTACTTATAAAGCAATTAAATTTTTACAGTACTTTAGGAGACAACTGCAGAATGGGAAAAAATAACAGAATGAGACTGATTTTGTAAATATAGGAAAATTATAAAAATAATAATTAAAAAATGTGTCTTTGTTTCATAAAAAGATAGCTATAATACTTAGGAAAAAAATAAGATAGTTTTGTATTTTTAGAAAAAAATCTAAAAAAAAAGTTTTCCATCATAAAACTGTACATGGGTTCCCACTACAAGTTGCCAGGTGATTGCTTCTATTTTCCAGTCTTTATTCTTCCCTACTGTGTAAGGCCCACTTAGGAAGGAGTGCTATATCTTATGCACACACTGATTGATTCAAATAATTGTATTATTTTTGTACACTTGATCAGCTAATTCAGGGTGTTTTGTATCTCCTGAACTTAAAGGCTTATATTGTCTCTTTTGTGCAGCCTCCAGAGAGAAGGGAAAATCAAGCCAAATCATCATTCTCACTTTTTTTTTTTTCCTGTGGAGCAACCACATGGAATTTGTGTGCACAGGGTTTTTAATGTTAGGGAAAACCAAAGGAAAATAATTAGAAGGCTTTATGTCACTATAATTTATTGGTGAGCATTCAATATTAATTCCTGAAGGGCGGAAGAAGGTGTCTCACTGTTATGCTTGAACTCCTTAATTTGCTGATTTAGTGAAAAAAGTCGAATTCTCAAAAGCAACTGATTCCATTCTTCAGAACAACATTACACTCAGGAAATATCATAATGCAACACCGAAAGGTAGAACAACTTGAATTAAAGGCATGGTGCACAAGGAAAGACAGGTCCATGCTGTCTTGAGGCTGCCTGAAGAGCAGTACTGGGCACCCGTCCTGTGCTTGGCAGGATCTTTGGTGGTCAGGAAGGACTCTGAGGTTGCTGAGGATGGGGAGGGGTTTCCCAACCTACAGGTGAGTGCAGAGGTGAAGGGAGCTGCTGGAGGCCACTGGGCATGAGGCAGTATGTTTAAAAGTTCATTTTCACAGCATCACAAACAAATTAATTAAAAGAATTAAAAAGTGGACATTTGAATCCATTTGAATCCATGGTAGGGTTTTTTGTGTTTTTTTGTTTTGTTTTGTTTTTTGTTTTTTTGTTCTTTTGTTTGTTTGTTTTTTGTCTTTTTTGTGGTTTTTTTTTGTTTGTTTGTTTGTTTTTTGTTGTTGTTCTAAAAGAAACTCTGCAGAAAGCCTGCTTTGAAAGGAAGATATTTAGGGATAAAGTTTATTTTCAGTGAAAAATATTTCAACACATAATCACTTATTTTTTTTCTGAATAACTTAAAATGAGTAACACACAGCCCAAACAGGCCAGTCATTTCAGGAATGAAACATTACATCTGTTTCCCTGGACTTTTGTGCACTGCATAGGAAACTTATTTTTCCACAGAAACATGGCTCAAGTTGGTATCCATTATTCAAGATTCTCTCTGAACGTGGTGACACATTGTGGATCAGGCAAAAATAACCCATCTTTAATAACATTTATCTCCCTGAAAGTCTTTTCATATTGATAATTTATCCCTGCAGCTTGACCAATTTCCACTCCTTTTACCTCTCAGGTCTACTATTCAGGAGCAAGAAAAGAAGGGCATTGAGGAGGTGGATAGAGTAGGTTTTTTTGGAAATTGAAGCTTTTATTGTCATTGCACAAGAGTTACATAACCAGGTTCTCCCAATAACAAGCACTCAGGAAGAGATTTCACCAGCACCCTTGCTTCAAAACCAACCAGGAAAGGACGTTAATTGATAATTGAATTACTGAAGTAGGCTAAAGGTCATGAAAGAATGCAATAAAAGGAAGGAAAATCACAAACAAGACAGAAATGTACCATATGCCTTTTAAAATTAATCACCAGAAGGCGCTGCGTGAGCAGCTCTATGAAGTACTGTATAGTGCTGCTGTTTTTCACAGGAGGTACAAGGTACATTTCAATGGCAAGTTAATTTAATTGTTTTTATTCAGTCTCATTAATATTCTTTTATTGCATGTTTCTTTGCGGACATAAATGACCTTGGAGGGAGTATGTAATTTCAAATGTACATAAATTTGCTGATAATGCTAAATTGGACTGGACTGGTAAATAGAAGAGAGAAAGAACCATTTGAAAATTATTGGATTGGATAAGGCTTCAAGGCTGATAAAGTAGCCCCTTCAGTTTAGCATGAAAAAGTGTAAGATAATGAAATGAGGCACTAGAAACATTCTTTGGGCTAAAATCATATAAGCTTCAGAATTTGGAACAAACATACAATTTAAGTGAGGTTGATGGTAATTAAGACTGTACTTCTGCAATTTTACATGCTTACTTTCCAGTCTCTTCAGTTCTTCTGAAAACAAATGAGAAACGGGAGTCAAAATCATTTCTCACAAATGCGACTGAAAATGATGTATGAAAAGAAAGCATCAGGTCTAAGATCTTAGTTATGTATGGTGTTTTCTTTTACTCGTTAAACCAATTTCCAGATTAATTTGAAACTCTGTGATATCCTCTGGTGAGATTGGCTTGCTCTCAAATGAGCATGAAGGGCTTGATCCCACAAAGATGACTAAACAGCTTGATCTAACAATAGGAAGGAATATTTCTACTTTCCTCATCAGATTTTCTGTGCCTCTCCTGATTGTACAAGCTGTATGTTTGGCAGTAAAATCTACTGTGCCTGGCAATGGTTGCTATTTGCATTGTAGCTGTTCAGAATCCTAGATATGAACCAGGTCTCACTTTGTTATTCACAACATAGGCACCTGCATCAGCCACGAATGACCTGTTGAAGAATATTTGATTTATCTGTATGACTTTCAATGACACAGAAGGTCTGAGGACAGCTTATTTGTTTAACAAACAAGGAAATGCAGCTGCCATTCAGCCAGTGTGTCTGTCTGCCACAGCAAAGGCAAGAGAGTTAAAAGAATCTCTCAGCTTCCTCATCTCCTCCTGCCCTTGCATCCCATGTCCATTTTCCCAGGCACAGGATTCCCTCCCTTGTTCAGGTTCTGGCCTCAGAAATTCCCAGAATGCCTCAGCTCACCAGCCCAGCAGCAAAGTTTTGGCTTATTTTCCTAAGTTCAGGTAATGGAGCTGGCATGGCAGGAGGCTGAGGAGTCTGGAGCTGGCAGCATGTGGGGTGTGCAGGAGAAAGCCTGCAGCCAGGAGAGAGGTGTGAGAGATGCTGCTGCCTCTGAAATTCCATCCCACTGCCCCTGGCCTTGGAGGAAAACCATACTCCCAGCCCCTCCTCCAGCATCCCTGGGCAGGATTCTTTGTGCACCAAAAATCTGGGTGCAGCACAGTCAGAGAATACACCACAATGCTGGTTAAAAAATAGACCTTTTCTAGAACAGATGAGTCAAGTATTAGTGCTACTGCTGGGCTGTTTGCAAGTCATATTTAAATTGTCAAGTAAGACAAAACATTTGACCCATTTCTTTTAATCTGTGAAAGAAATGTGTAGTCTATTCTTCATATCTCCTAGCTGCTCATATACAAAAATAATTTTAATATTGTCTAACTTGTAAAATTTCAATTAAAGAAATTTTCTATGTCAGTCAGTGCTGTTTAAATTAATTGGAAGAGTGGCAGGGATTTAAATAAATGGAGCATAAGCTTAGTTGGATTAAAATAATACATTCAAGTTGTTCTGCTTTTAGTTTATTACCAGACAAACACTAAAAAATATTAACTGTAATTATTTCTTTTTAAATTCAGCCCTGTCATATTTTAATTAACTGAAGAAATTAAATGAGACTTTTTATTTTCTTCTGGTGTTCATGGAAGATGTTCCAGGATATTTTGGTTTATTTAAATACAGTGAAATGTGTTAAAAATAGCCAGGATAGGAAATGATTCTTTGGAGAAATATAGGAGCAAAACCAAATAATCTTTTTTAATGGAAAAAAAATCCCAGGAGTTTTTCTTTGTTGTCTTTATGTTTTCTATGTACATCATTGCAATTATGTGGTCAGATTGACTGTTGCACCCTTCATACCATTCCATGGGGATTTCCACTTTTTTTGGCCAGTGTCAAGATAGTTTATTTCTATCTGTTTCTCTCTCCCTCCCTGGTGTAAACCATAATGAATAGTATTGAAAACATAAGACTTACATTATATAAAGGTCAAGAAAGCCTCAGTTTCTGACTGATGCTGTGCCAGAATCACACTCAGAATGTCAAGGACATTTAATTTGTGTATTTGTCTGCTTCAAATGTTAGTGATAAAGGCAGGTAAGAAAGCACCTGTCCCATTTTATCTGCCAGGCTTCTGATGCTGGACTGCAAAGAGGAGGTGATCAACTTTTGGTGAATGTGCATAGGGCCAGTGAATTCTTTGACCTGATCCTGAAAAATAAGTGACGGAGCACACCATCTCTACAGCAATTGGCTGTCCACAGGAAAGGAGCACACAAGCTTTTAACTCTTCTGCTTAGTGCAGAAAATACAGGAAATTTGCTTCTCATCCTTAGAAAAGAGAGTAATATTTATAACCCAGTGTTGGGGGTTGCTTTTTTCCCTTTTTCCCCTCTGTGGAATTTTCCATATTGTCATGCTAAGATACCTGTTGACTAGGCCCCTGGTGGCAGGGGGAAGGGGGGAGGGGAGACAAGAAGGAAACCCCTCGATATCCAAACATCCAGAAGAGCAGACGGAAGGTGCTGTCTTGGCCCATTCCTCCCGCAGAGATGGAATGAGAAGGACAATCGCCGCCTCAGCCCCATTCCTGCCATCCCAGCGCTGGGAGCCATCCTCACTGCTGTTGAACCCTGCCCTGCTGCCTTCTCACTGTAACCTGCCACCATCCAGCACTCTGCTGATCATCGGGACTGACACCGTGAGCGGAGGGCTCTCTCCATCTCTCTCTCCCCTGGGACAGAGAAGTGCCATAGGCTTTTGGAGAATGCACATTCCTGAGTACAGCCAGATCGTGAGCCCTCTCTACCTGGTCACCCGGAAGAAGAACGAATTCCATTGGGGCCCTGAGCAGCAGCAAGCCTTTGCCCAGATCAAGCAGGAGATCACTCATGCGGTAGCCGTCAGCCCAGTCAGGACGGGACCAGAGGTGAAGAATGTGCTCTACTCTGCAGCCGGGAACAAGGGCTTGTCCTGGAGCCTCTGGCAGAAGGTACCTGGTGAGACCCGAGGCCGACCTCTGGGATTCTGGAGCCGAAGTTACAGACGGTCTGAAGCCAACTACACCCCAACAGAGAAGGAGATCTTGGCTGCTTATGAAGGAGTTCAAGCTGCCTCAGAGGTGATTGGCACAGAAGCACAGCTCCTCCTGGCACCCCGACTACCAGTGCTGGGGTGGATGTTTAAAGGGAAGGTCCCCTCTACCCACCACGCCACCAATGCCACATGGAGCAAGTGGATCATAACACAGCGCGCCCAAATCAGAAACCCAAATTGCCCTGAAATTTTGGAAATAATTATAAAGTGGCCAGAAGGTGAAAACTTTGGTCTTGCCGATAAAAAGATGCAAAAACAAGTGACCCAGACTGATGAAGCCCCGCTATACAACCAACTGCCAGCAGATGAAACTCGCTATGCTCTTTTCACTGACGGTTCCTGTCGCATCGTGGGGATGAACCGGAAGTGGAAAGCAGCCGTATGGAGCCTCACACGACAGGTTGCACAAGCTACTGGAGGAGAGGGTGGATCAAGTCAACTTGCTGAACTCAAAGCCATTCAGCTGGCCCTGGACATTGCTGAAAGAGAGAAGTGGCCAAAGCTTTACCTTTACACTGATTCATGGATGGTAGCCAATGCTCTGTGGGGTTGGCTGGAAAGATGGATAAAGGCTAACTGGCAACGTAGGGGAAAACCAATCTGGGCTACTGATGAGTGGAAAGACATTGCCATTTGGGTAGGGAAGCTACCTGTAAAAGTCCGTCATGTAGATGTCCATGTTACCAGGAGTCGGGCTAATGAGGAGCACCGACACAATGAGCAAGTAGATCAGGCTGCAAGGATAGAGGTGTCACAGATAGACTTAGACTGGCAACACAAGGGAGAGTTGTTCCTGGCTCGATGGGCCCACGATGCCTCAGGTCACCAAGGCAGAGATGCTACCTATAAGTGGGCACGAGACCGAGGGGTGGATCTCACCATGGACAGTATTTCCCAGGTTATCCATGACTGTGAGACGTGTGCTGCCATCAAGCAAGCCAAGCGAGTGAAGCCCCTCTGGTATGGGGGGCGGTGGTCCAAATATAAGTATGGGGAGGCCTGGCAGATTGACTACATCACACTGCCTCAGACACGCCAAGGCAAGCGCTACGTGCTGACCATGGTGGAAGCCACCACTGGATGGTTGGAGACCTACCCTGTGCCTCATGCCACTGCCCACAACACCATCCTGGGCCTGGAAAAACAAGTCCTTTGGAGACATGGTACCCCTGAGAGAATTGAGCCAGACAATGGGACTCATTTCAAGAACAGCCTCATAAACACCTGGGCCAGAGAACACGGCATCAAGTGGGTGTACCACATTCCTTATCATGTACCAGCAGCTGGGAAAGTGGAACGGTGCAATGGGCTGCTTAAAACCACCTTGAAGGCACTGGGTGGGGGGACTTTCAAGAACTGGGAGATTAATCTACCAAAGGCCACATGGTTAGTGAACACCCGAGGTTCCACTAATCGAGCAGGGCCTGCCCACTCTGAGCCCTTGAGAATACCAGATGGAGATAAGGTTCCAGTGGTGCACATGAGAGGTATGCTAGGAAAAACTGTTTGGGTGAACTCTGCCTCCAGCAAAGACAATCCAATTCGTGGGGTGGTTTTTGCTCAAGGACCAGGTTGTACCTGGTAGTTGATGCAAAGGGATGGAAAGACCCAATGCATACCCCAAGGAGACCTTGTTTTAGGGTGAACTACCTATGATACTGTGCCTGTAACTGTAACTACATGTATGTCTATAATTTGTAGATTTTAATTTGATGTAGCATGTTGGTATGGGAAAATTCAGGGTGGATAATGTTGGGGGTTGGTTCTTTCACTCTTCCCTCTGTGGAATTTTCCCCATTGTCATGCTAAGATACCTGTTGACTGGGCCCTGATGGCAGGGGTGAGGGGAGAGAAGAGGGAAACCCCGCGAGATTAAAACAGCCAGAAGAGCAGATGGAAGGCTCTGGCTTGGCCCATTTCCCCCATGGAGTTCGAACGAGAAGGACAATCGCTGCCTCTGGCCCAACCCTGCCATTGTCGCGCCGGGAGCCATCCTCACTGCTGTTGAACCCTGCCCTGCTGCCTTCTCGCTTTAACCTGCCACCATCCAGCACTCTGCTGATCACCGGGACCCACACTGTGAGCGGAGAGTTCTCTCCATCTCTCTCTCCCCTGGGACAGCGCTGCCATCACCCCCAGCCCTCTTGCAGCTCTGCGGGACCTGCCCACCCCCAGCACCAGGAACTGCAGCTCAGGGAAAAGATGCGTGCAGCCAGAAAACACTGGAACTGAGTTACTGTTCTGTTTGTGGGTAATTTCATAGCTGTTGTTGTTCGTGTTTGTCTTGTTAGTGATACTAGTAAAGAACTGTTATTCCTATCCCCATATCTTTGCCTGAGAGCTCCCTTAATTTCAAAATCATAATAATCTGTGAGAAGGAAGGATCAAATTTTTCAGTTCAAAGGGAGCCTTCTGCTTTCCTTAGCGAACACCTGTCTTTCAAACCAGGACACCCAGGCAGACTGCCTGAAACAGTGGGAGTCTCTGCAGTAAGGACGTAGGTTCCTAATGCCTTGGGTGAGCATGTCATGGGGGGAAACATCTCCCGGCTCCTCACGGACCACTCAGGAAGGTCTCTGGGGCCAGTAGAGATGATGGAAGAACTTGCACAAGTGACAGGCATAAAGAGAAAGTAACAATGAGGGAGACGTTAAAGGGTAAGTCTTTGCAAAAGTTGTTTTAAAAAAATCTGGATGCATTTTTCCAAATACATTTCAGCTTGATTAGCTTCACCATACACACTGGTATTTATTATATGAGCATAAGAGTCTAGAACAGAGATTCGCTATGGCAGGGGTTCTGAGTCATGTAAATTCAGGTGATGTGTTCTTTTATAACTTAAGATTTTGCCTGAATGCGCAGTTTAACTAAGACCTCCAGACTTGCTCATGGTGACAAATCAAAGATTTTGGAAATCTGCTTGTTAGCCTGATGAATTGTCTAGAAAAATAAGATGAACAGGCAAATGTGTATAGAAACGATCTGCAAGAGACTCCAGTACAGAATGCATTGAGATACGACTGTTGAACCTTAATGCATTGGCAGCTTCATTCATATTTAAGGAAACTGTAAAAAAGATGTTGAGAAAATATCTTTACAGGTTCATCAGAAACATTAAAAGAAAGGAACAAGGATATATTTTGAATTTCAAAGCGCTTTTAAATTAACAAAAAAAAGAACAACCCATATTCATTTCCAAGAGATAATGTGAGGTTCACTATAGAACTCAAAGAATTCAAATTGAATATTTGGTTCCACTTTCTCTCCAAATAATAACATTATAACAGTAAATTAAAAAAATTCACAGATATCTTTCTTGAACTTGAAAAACAATAATATATCTGGCTGGTGAAATAGAAAGTTTAATTCAAGGGCATATTCATAACTAATTTTAATTTTCATTTTTAATTTTTCAATTTTCATTTTTATACTTTTTTATACCTTAAAATGTCAAAAATTTTTACCATAAAACTTTAAATAAATATGACATTTTAATTGTATTTGATTTAATTTGAACTTTTATTTTTGAAATAAAATAAACTGAATATGCCAAATATTGAAACAAAAAGTATTTAACTAAATTATTTGATGTTTATTTTGTTATATTCCATAAATAAGTTTTCAAGCAAAATATATGTTAATATAAACCAGAAAATGAAGGAAAAGGGCATTAAAATTTATATAAAAGTCAAATTAAAAATTATAAAACTTCAATACTGAACAGCCAGCAGCAGATGCACACTAATTCTGGTCTCCTTGCAACACTCGATGGAGGAGGCCTGGTTGTATCACATCCCTCAGGAACATGCAGCAGCCCTATAAGGTCATGGCCAGGATGGGGTGATCCAAGACTATCTGAGTGATTCCCAGCACAGGAACTATTCTGGGCCATGCTTTTTGATTGACGTGTGCCTGATGTGGGCAAGCTGCCACCAAGGCTGCAGGGAGGCAGGCAGCAGGGCAAAGGCAGCAGGGAAAGGGTGGCTGGTGCTAGTTTGCTGACCATGATTTGACCCAAGCATCTAAATGGTGATGTTAGAGGGTAGCTGCAAAGTGGAACATGGATTTCAGAAAAAAATAGAGGTGTGCTGACTTGCATCATTTCCCGATGATTGTGCACTATTCAGCCCACCTGACAGGGCTGTGTGGAAGGTGAGGCAGAGGTTTGGGGTGTGGGAAACAACTTTGGGGTGAAGAGAAGGAGGCTGGGAAAGATGCTGGTTTTGCATGTACTAGCCTTGAGACTGAGCTAAAAAGCCACTGTGAATAGTTAAAAGGGGTCACAGAGAGAAAAAAATGCTGCACTGGATACATTTCTACACACCATGCAAAAAAAATAATGCTTCTAATTTTTTTTTCACCTGTCAGCCCTGAGACACTTTCAGAGATGCATGCAAAAGAGGAATCTTATGCTATGGATAGAATCTCCAGTGTGACTCAGTCTCCAGGAATGCTACCATATCATTTGTTGAGAGACCCCAGAGAAGAGGAGGACCAGTGAGTGTGGGGGCGCACACAGCCGCATCAACTGCTTGCCACAGTCATTCTCTTCGGGTAGACAAGGTAACTGTGCCAGGTGAGGTGTGGTGTTAGGTGTGGCCGAGCTCATTTTAGGAATTATCTTGCAGCAGCTGGTGCATTTGGCTGCTCCAGCTGCTGTGGGAGGCAGTGAGAAGAAAATATCTCAGAATATCACTTCTGATGATCCACTTTTCTTTGTTCTGGGGGAGTCCCTGGACTGCAATTTACCATTGAGTCTTAAAGCATGGACAACAATGGCAGCAGCCTCCATCCACTGCTGCTGTGATCTCACTGGAAGATAGTACCTTGGAGTAGGAGAAAAGACTCCTAAACTGCAATCCTTTGATTTCCAGGCCTTGCTCATTATTTGGGAAACTCTGCAAGATCCAGTTTGGCAGAGCTTAGTTCAAATGCTTATGCTGATCTTTGATGGATATACACTCCTGATCCTTGACCTAGACAAAAGCTATCTGGAGTTTTTTTTTTCATTTTTGAGTCCACACATGCTCTGAAACTTCACCACTTTCACTTAACTGGAAACTTCTTGGTAAAAAGGAAGACCTAGAGCTTAATAGCCTTAAGCCTGGTCTAGCTTCTCAGGGATAAAAAGGACTATCTTCACATGGTGTTCTGTGGTCTACAGCTTTTGACATACTGGTCTTGGAGAAAATGGCTACTTTGCAGTGGACTATGAACACTAAGGTGTTAAAGCACAGTCTGCATGGTGTGAAATCACAGAAGGAATGTCAAGACAGTCAAAAATGACAAAATTGTATGCTCTCAGATGGAACACTGAAAGTAAATATTCCCTGGAAGTTGCTCAGTTATGCCAGTGAATTATTTAGAAAGTGAAATATGCCAATAAAAATATGCCAAATCTGTGCCAGAAAAAATAATAGAAGTTTATTACCACAGACTATAGAATCCAGCTTTTAGGAAATGTTCCTAAAAATAGAATTAGATTGCTAATACACATAAGAAAATACAGAGTGGATTAACTAGGATATTTTAAAACATGGTTTTAGAATGAGAGCTCTACATAAAAGGGAAAAGAAATCAAGTGTGAATCTTGAATAAAACAGAGGCTAAATCTGAGCGCAGGGCTCTGGATGGGGAAGCACCTGACCTCCAGAGAAGAGATGGAAATCAGTTTCTGCCTTGCCAAGGAACCTTCCTTCCTGATGACCCTCTTTTCTTCAATTGAAGAGGAAATCAAATACTTAAAGAGGATTGGATCATAAGTCTAATCAATTTTAAAATAATTCCTAGGATACACTAGTTCGTATGGTTAACATTTAAGAAAGATTTAATTGTATTTTACTGTCTTCAACACATTGTATAGTATTTATGACAGCTATAGGTATAGAAACTATTGCTTTAGCTATAGCCCACAGAAACTGGGTTAAGATGCCGATAGGGAAAATAAAGTGTTAAGCATCAGCATTTATGATGTCCTGATTTGATTTATCCTAATTTTATGTATCTCATGTTGTTCAATAAGAACAGTTGCATCATTCTTCCACTCACTTTAGACAATACTTCTTTTTCCTATTAGGAAAGAATAGGCCTAACCAGAACTGAAGCACTGATTATATGAATATGATGGATGTCTGACTTGGCCTACATAACTCATATCTTGCTTAGTGCTAAAGCAGGGCACGGCTAAAGAGAGAAGAGAATTAGACAACAAATGGAATGAATGTCTGAAAAAAGGTTCTTCTGTAAAGGTTCCATGCACTTCTTTGGATTTTGAACCAGACTCTGGAAAAAAAACATGTGGTCATGAGGTATATTTGACAGAACTGACTTCTATAATAGGGGGAAAAAAACAAAGAATATTTTATATTGTTCTTTTTAAGCTAATTTCTGTGGGAGAATGGCATGAATAACTTGCTGATCACATCCTCCTATATCTGATGTTGAAAAAGACCCTGGAAATGGTCTGAGTGACTTAAACTGGCCAAACCACTACAGCCAGCACTGCCAGAGATGGTGTATACAAGAAGCTTACCCTGGTAAAATTAATGAAATTCAAACCTTTAGTATCCAGTTTGATGTTAATGATTTTTTCTTAATCATGTGTGTTTAGATTAATAATTAATGTCATAGATTTCAAAAAATGAAAGAGCTTATTCTATGAATGCATGATGATATGGTCAATCATAAAAAAACAACAAAAATTAATCCTTCGAAATTTTAAATTAATAGTTAAAAATTAACTCTATCAATTTTTTGTTACCCATAATAAATTCAGCGTGAATAGAACGTATTCATCACAAACAATAATATAGCAGTTTAAAGAAAACCTCAGCTAAATCCTTCCTTTCTTCCACTTTGTTATTCAGTCAACAAGATTAAAACAAGAGGCAAATAGCAGGTTTCTGTCTTAGTGGACCAGCTACTCAAACACCTATTTATTTACTTCAGACTTAGGAGATCTGATGGAAGGTTGTATCTCTCTGACATCTGTCTGTGGAAGTCTAGCTCGCTCAGACACTACTGAATGGGCCTTTCTTTATTATCTACTCTCTTGGTAAATTGTACTTGATGACTGAACAAAAAAGAAAAAAAAAACAGATGATCAAGATGAAGTAAGATCATTAAGCACAAACTAGAAAACATACAGAAGTAACACAGGTCAATGCAGTATGCTAAGATATTATTTATCATGTTGTGAAGTTAGTGCATCTGGATCACATCCAAAGGTCTGAATTGCAAGACAGTGTCATTTCTGCCAACCTTTTGAAGCACAGCTTAGTTTTCAGAATTCAGAAGTACGAGAGTTTAATATAAATACTGAATAATTCTGTTACAGTGAAGGCATAAGTGTAGTAGATTGTTGTTTGTCTCTGAACATAAATGTGATACAATCATCTATTTCTACAGGCTCTTCAAACCTTTCAAAGTAGTGCACTCTTGCTTACTATATCAATTTCCTCAAATGGCACTGTTGCTGATTCAAAACTAACCTTTTAGAAAGACAGTTATGCTAAGACATATATTGTAACTTTTTGTTGTGTTCCCCTGCCCAGTTGTTGTTGTTGGGCAGGGGAAAGTTACAAGGTTTGTGAGTGCTGGCCTTTCAGGCACTCAGCTTCATGGTTTCTCACAGAAACCTGTAGTTTCCAGCCGGCATAAAAAGACCGGGAGAGCAGCTCAGACTTTTTCCACAGGCTTTATTATCATCCGTGAAGGGGTCAGGCCACAAATCCAAAGATGGGGGAATCACACACGTACTTTTATAGGGTTTGGGGGGACCACAAGTAAACCAATAGAAAACAGGGTTAACACATTTTGGCCAACTACATTATCTTTCTTTGGGACAACTGATTATAAAGAACCAAACCTAACCAATAATATTCTAAAAAGATAAAAAGAAGAGCTTGCATTTTTCTAGCATGAGTCATTCTAAACAAGTAGTTTTTCTTATCTCAAAGAAGGTTCCAGGGGTCTGTCACAGGACTAATTGCAGAGGGATTCATCTCTTCTACCATATATCTCCACAGGTGTCCTTAAACATTGAAATAGAATAAATAAGATAATAAATAGATAAATAAGTTTGCTTTTAACAGATGGATTTTTATCAAGGCAAACTCATCAGCTGTTTGGTGAACTGTAGGTTCATTAGATAGTGTGAGTTACCTGTCTTGCTCCCAGAATGAATATTGCAAAGAAAAATAAAATATAAGGGAAATTATCAAAAACCTATCAGTTTCATCTTTTCCCTTCTGTCAACTGATTTTTAATGCTGATGAAAAATGGAAAGAATATAGAAGAATCACATTCTTTTTTCTGAGAGAGGTTAATTTTCCATTGCTGCTTAGACCATACACATCTACTTCAATCTAAGAAACACTTCTCTGTCTAGGAGATTTTATCATTAGATCCAGTGAAGCCAGTACAAACCTTCTAATAAGGTGTAATAAGACCAGGTAGAAAAAACTATGGCAAAAAATATATGGCTTTGCGTGAAGGCATCCTTATACCTCATAGGAGAGCATGTAAAGTAGTATCCTGTGGATTGTCTTTTCTCTGTATTTTAGACTTGGCATACTGTATAGCACAGCACCACAAAATCTGCCAGAACTCTTGGGAAAAATTCCAAGAAATCTGTCTGGTTTTACTGTTTTTAGAGCCATTTTTTTTTCTTAACATGACTTGCTGCTAGTAACATGAATACTATATCCATTATATTGGTGGAACTATCTAACATATATTGAGAGGGTGGGAGCTACTTTTCTATTGCAGAATGACAGCATTAGGAAGACAATCAGCATTTTCATAGGCTATCACCTGACTCAGCACACATTGTGTTATGCATCTTTGAAAGAAAGAAGGCAGGCTAAAAATGCCTTATGCCTAGGACAGTCATAATTACAGAAAATATTCCTCATGATATTGTGGCAGGATTGCATTTCAAAACATTTGTGAGGCCCAGAGGACATTCTAGCTCCAAGGCTGATAGTGAGATTTTCATTTACCTGCTGACTTTGAGCAACCTGAGCTAGACTGACTGTTGCTAAGTGGCCACAGTAATATTTAAAAGTGGTTTGACTGAACATGAAATCATGCAGTGTGAAAATAAATAACTGCTTTGGAAATTTTCAATATCTCTGTGTGTCTTGGTACAAAGAAAATACTTCTTTCTTTTTTTAAAGTAGAATTGTCTAGAAAATATTACTTAAAAAGTGGGTTGTGACAGGAATTGCTCTGACTAGGCTAACAGAAAGACTGGAAGTAAGGACTGTAATTTTAAGACTAAAACCAAGACATGAAAGCCCAGTCAAAGGCATGGCTAGCACACAGGTTAGCTGCCAGTAACCCTAACGGTTCAGTACTGCAAGGCAGGTACTGAAAGAGCTTGTGGGGAAGACACGACTAAAGCTGAAGGATGATGACTGCAACAGTCATGACTGAGCAGGTGGGAGCTCAAACAGGGCCCCAGGACAGGGGCTGCTGCTTTTGTGCTGCTGGCGCAAAGGCAGTGCGCAGAGTGACAAAGCAGCAGTAAAATCAGCATGGGCTCCCATCAGTTGTTTAAGCTTGAAGACTAGCCTTTATTTCTTGGACAGTTTGGTCAGTTATCAAGATGTAGGAGACTGGCTTCTGCCAGAATGCTGTCTGACATTCAACGATCCATGCAGAGCATAATTGCGACTGACAGTAAGTTTATTCATAGAAGTTCTTATTATTTTCTGCCAGAATGAGATTATAGGTATACCTCTAGGAAGACTGAAAGCCTGACAAAGACATTTACATTACATGGACAGAAGTAATTTTTTTTCTGTATTGTCAAATGGCTGCTGTGCTGCAAGCCTGCTGATATTTTGATTAATAGTGCCCTCTTGACACCTAAGTCTTTTGTGATGAACGATGCAAGATCACTTTGAGAGCTAAAGATCAGTCTTTCCTACTCAGTTTTAGAGTGTAAGATATCATAACTACTTAGCAAACATGTCTGCAAAATATGTCTCATTTTTTGACTGCTATCAAGCACCAGGTTATCATGAAAATAAATGTCCAGGTAGTGATAGTTTTGAGAAGAAGGTGGAGAAAGGATTTTTGGATATAATAAGCTGTCTATATTCATGAAGCAGCCACTTCTGCATCACATCAACTCAAATTCCTTTTCTTACTGGATCCAGACACATTTCCAAGCATTTAGTTGTTCCTCTCAACATCATCAACAGCTTAATGTTTTCTCCCACAGGCACCATTTTAAGAACCTCTCTCAATTCAGATCAGATTGCTGTCCATTATTGCCATCAGGAAGGTAACAGGTTTCCAGTTTAAAAGCATATCTGAATAGGAATTTTCAGGCTTATGTTTATGCTCTGTAATCCTAATAAATATGGTGCACTTAATTTCCCCTTAGTTGGCACAGATCTTGTTCTCTGGTACCTCTGGGCTTCCCTACCTCCCATCCAACAACACAGCCACACCATTGCTGATAAAATATGTATAAAAAACATCCATGTTTTAAAGAACTGGAAAACTTTTCCCTCAGCACATAGAGCATAAATGTGAGGCAGAGAAGCTATTTGATTTGACAGCCAGGCTGTGCACCATGCTTTGCTCCATGAAGAAGAATTAAAACATTGTAAAATTTCTTCTGCTGGAAGAGCTGTATTGTTGGCTTGCTTTGGGAGAACTGTTTAAACTGAGAAACCATTCTCTGTCTGTTTAGGCACTGCATAAGTACAAGTGTGTACAAGGCAAGTACACAAACAGCTTTTTTTTATTTTTTTAATTTTTTTTTTTTATTGAGGGATAGGTTTCTATTCATGGGTAAGTGAATGGGAATTATGTAGACAACTTTATGCATACAGACAGATTGTGATAAAAGAAGCCAAGTGCCATTGATAAATCTTGGTGGCAATGATCAGACCAATGGTAAACACTAGGAAATATCATTTGGATTCCATAATCTTTAATTATGCTGAGGCTCTGGGCAAGTGCACCAGCCATGACAAGTAAATACTTGGTTTTGCTCTGTTTTAATCATAGACAAGATGCAAGATTACATATTTAAAATAATTCACTGCAGAAATGTAACATAACTATGACATGTAGTCTTACTGAGCAAAGACAGGTCCAGAAAAACTCTGCGCAGAATAACAATAAACCAGTTCTTTTTAAATGATTGATAATCTACTTATCTGTTTAGACTGTGTTTTCTACTTACAGATATCCCCTTCTGCTACATTTTCCACTATCAACATTAAGGAAATGTTGCATTAAGGATTAAGGAAAGTAAAGGCAAAGCTGTTCTAACCTGTATTTGAATGTATAGCTTTCTAATTGTCAATACTGTTAGCTATTGAAGTATATATTCTTTCATTCTATTTTTGCTAACTCAAGTTGTTTTAAGATGGACTATCTAATTTCAAGCAGTTTCATGAAGTTACATACCTTTTGGATAGTCAGACAGATGATTTATAAACCACATGAGTAAAACAATCCTGAGTGATAAGAACAATTCTGTTGTCTTCTACTCAGCTTCCTTCAATTTATTGTGAGTGCCTTCCAATATACTGTACTTCTTTCAAAGAAATAATATAACTCCAGAAAAGATAATGCTATGTTTATCCACTATGACAGTTTGAGTTCAAAATTTACATTGCTTTCCTCTTTGGTCCTGGAGAAGTTGTCCCAAAAGCTCTGCAGAGGCAGGATGCATCCAAAGAATTTTTGGTAGCTTATAATGTGTCACACAAATCTAGGAACTGGTAATGAATTTGAATATTGCACATTTGATTCTTATGCACAATCCAGATACGTGTGAAATTCATATCATTGGGTGAAAACTGTAAGTAAATTATTTTCTACTTCAACTGCTTTACAAGGAAAAGCATTGTTCTAACATTCATCTTAAACCAGTACAGACTTATGCTCTTGCTTCTGCCAGCACATTTCTGTAATCAAAGGGACAGTTGGATTCAGGAACTCAGCTCAATATGGATTATTTTTTTGTTTCAGTAGGTATGTTAGGTATCAGCTTAATTGGTTGCCTGATTGCACTGACCATGAAACATCATGACCTCTAATGCTGCAGCATAGGCAGGTGATGTGAATTCAGGAGCCATGCAAACGTAAGACTGGCTTTGTTAGCACTAGTGACAAATAAGTAAGCTTTACCATTAAAGGCTTGAATTCCCATCCTGTGTGATTCATTAAACCCCAACTATCATTCTTTTGAAACTATGCAAATGTGGAAGGGCTAACCCTTGAATATCAGTTAACATATTGATTAGCATTAGAGCAGTAGAAACAAAACACACAAAAACAAAGCAGGTTGTCTTAAAATAAAAGGATAGAGAATTATTCTGTTGTGAAACATATTATCTAGCCAGAAATTTGCTGCCTTATCTGAATACTGAAATCAGTTCTAGAATAAAGCTAACCTTCCTCATCTCTGAAACTGTTTTGACACAGTACCCCCTAACAAACCTTCTGTGGTGAAAATAAAAAGCAAGGTTCTTCCTTCTAGGTTTGGTTTGAAGTCTAGACTCACTACTCTCCATCATCCTAAATATCAAAAATATTCAGCAATTGCCACAACTACTCTCTTTCCTCCTCAGAATATTACTGCTTCACTATTAAGTAAATGACAGTAACAGATCATCTATGGCTTCCTAAAGCAGAAAAAACCTGTCATTTGATTTAGTAACTTCAGAGCAATTTTCAAATCTTTACCTTCTAGATTAGTGTTTGTGTAACTGGAGTAATAGTTTAAGTCTTAAGTCTTTAAGTTTTAATCTTAATAAGAATTTTTATTTAAATCCAAAGGTAATTCTAGATTTATAACTAATTATATTACTAAAAAGCACTCACATTAATAAGCAAATAGTCTGCTGTGTAACTTACATCATATAAAAACTGCTAAAATGATAAATACTACATTAATGATTTATATTATTATCTAGAAAACTGCCATATTTTCATCAAGTCATGTGTTCAGTCTCTTTACACCAAAGAATATATCATCAATGGCAAAGAGATGGGAGTTTTTAGTTTATAGGACATCAATAAGCTACACACAAAATATAAAGCAATAGCTGCAGTTCATAATACACTCAATTATGCTGAAACTGGAAGCAGAAAAATACTCTGCAGACCACCATAATTCAGTCTTGCTGTTTTTGCTCTACAGTTCAAATGCGTAAGTGTAAATATTACCTTAATCTGCAATTCTATCACAAACCTCCAGTACCTTCCAAAGTATTCTCATTCAAGCTTGAAAGTATTGTAGAAGTTGTTGGCAATACCTTCTCTCACTACTGGTATATAATTAAATTGTTTCTTACCCAATTGATATGAATCAAAATAAACTTTCACTTGAAAGACAGAAAAGTGTTTAAATGTTTCCTGAAAGTAGAACAGGCATGAACTTAGAACCGCTTATAACCCTGCACCACTGCTAGAATTTTGTAGTACCTATCTGATCAGAAGTTAAATTTGTCAGTACACAGAGCAGAGCCTTTTAGCCTTGCTTGTGTAGCAGCCTCATGTCACTAAAGCACTCAACAAGTTCCTCATAAAAATGTCTCATAATTTACTTTTCTTCATTACAAAGTTCTGAACTATGCCTGATAACTTTTAATCTCTGTCATTCAGTCATCCTGCCTTTCTCTGAGGTCCTGAACTACCTGATCTATGTATTCATTCTCACCTGCTCCTTTTCAGTTGATACTTTTCAGTTGCTACAGTTGCTTAAAGTGCTAGTTTAAGAACAAGATTTTTCATGTCCATCTTCTCTGTCTCTTAAGGCTTCCAAGTTTCTACTGGTGGCTTCTAGCAATCAAATAAAGAAAACTATGAAACACAAAATCAACAGATACCTCAAAACTGACTTGCTTTCTGAAATGGAGACCTTGCTCGGTCCTAACAATTATGAAGTCAAAAATTCCTATCATCAGCAGGTGACTGCATTGAAGAGACTTGAATGGCTTCCTCCTGTGATGACAACAATGAGCAGGAAAATTATACCAATTTCTTATAAATGCAAGAAAAAAATAATACAGTGTGAATTTCTGTATGCAGGTCAGGTCCCTGAATTACTTCTTGCTACCACATGGAGAGCCAACAGGGTTCTGGACCTTGCTGACACTGACAAGGTGATCACAGAGCAGAGATGGTCACCTTGACAAGCATGTGATTGCTTGTGATGAAGTTTGTATGCTGTGAAGAAAAAAGCTGTAGAAGTCAATCCTCTCGTCATTGCCTCCAGCAGAGAGGAGAATAGGAGGTAATTTCCTCCCCTTTGTTGTCATATTTTTCCTCACTAAAGAAAGAAAGAGATGAAGGAGCCAGTAAATCACTGACTGAAGAAAGGCAACATCACCAAAAGAAAAATGGAGATACAACATCAGGATGCTGTCACAACTACTCAGTGATTCCTGCTTAATGCCATTTCATAATAATCTGAGGACCACTTCACTTGAGAATAGCTGCAGTACTTAATAGCACACATTTCTATGAGTACTTGTTTCCAATATTCTCTGCTGTGCATGACAGAGGTCAATATTTTCTCAAAAAGTCCCAGCACCATTCCTTATTTAATGAGGAAAAATAAAATTCAGTAATGTGAATACTCATGTGTCCTGTCTCTTCTATAATTTTTAAAACAACCAGCAAATATCAATTGCATGTTACAGAAAACCAGTGATAAATAAGTTGTGGTCTTGCAGAATTAATAAAAATGGGCAACCAGGTAGAAGACAGACATCTAATTCATGCCCTTCTGTTGGAGAAGTTTCACAGTTTAACATTAGTAAACTTATTTAAACATCTCTTTTCCCAAGGGAAAGAATGGTTAATGAATGCCACCACTGTGAAAGATGGTGCTTGTCCTTTATTAAATTACTTGAAATCAAAGAAGGACCAAAATTATAGAAAACTATGTCTTACTTGTTCTGCTTTCAACAGAATAGCTGCTCTTTCTCCTCATACCTTTTCTTTTTGGCTTTCAAACTAAAATTCTAAAATGCTGTAACTGGGGGACACCATATGACAAAATTCCTCCTTCATGCAACTCCCACAGGAATTGTGGGGCCATCTTCACCAGAACTGCATAGATGATGCTGGAGTCTTTCTTTGTTTTTCTTTCTAAATTGTGACATGAAATAATGGAGTAATGCAACCAAGTGTTGTACCTCCCTGCAATGTAGGTCATGTACTGCAAGGGTCATACAAGCTTGTTGCAAAATTGTAAAGTTGTTAGTTTGGGGGTTTTGGTCCTTTTCAAAGTAACACCTCCGCATCCTCCAGACACCTTGCACAGGGGCACAGCTCCCTTTAGCAGGGAGTAGATAAAGTAGCTTTTCGTAGGTCATCTATCTTCCTGCTGCAAGAGTTGAATGATGACAAATCAGTTTAAGCTCAAAAAAGGGCTGGTGGGAAGAAGTTGCAAGGTACTTGACACAGTAATGGACATTCTTTCTATTTTATACTATACTACAGTATCCTCATCTTGATAAAGTTCATTATTTTTTCTATATTACTGTTCAGGTATTCACTGCTTTATAATGCCCAAACAAATGCACACGTTTATTGCAAAAGTTTCTGTTGAAAACTCAGCCAGCTAAGCAGCATTAAGGCTGCCAGTATTTTCTTCAACCCCAAACAGCCCAGAGCAGCAGCCACAGAGTGTGGAAAGCACTTCCCTTCTGTAGAGGGGGGTCTTGCATAAGCTGGAGATATACTGTTTATCACTCTGCTTAGTGCAATATTTTTAGTTGGTTAGTCAGGATTAATCTTTAGAATGTTGATGAGATACATGCAAGGGCATTGTGCTGGTTGTACCTTGAAGATATCTGAGGGGAGGGCACACTAGGAAGTTTTTCTCCATGAGAACTTCCTCTGTGAATTGATGGGACCAGCTGAAGGCTGGTTTAGTTGTTGACAGCCTGAGAAACCAATTGTTAAAGTCAGTTCGCTCCATGAATCACATTTGAAGCAAGTAAACCCCCGTAAATCTCTCTTTCATTTCCATCCTCTCCCAAGGTAACACCGACCCGACCCGGGCCCTTCTCATGTGGGGCCAGGCAGGGCTGGGCTCGGGAGCTGCCGGGCCCCGTTTCCAACCAGGAGCCCCGATAACCAAAAGAAGCCGAGCCCATTGCTGAGATCCTCGCCCTTTTCCCGGTGTGTCCGTGGCTCGGGGGGCCCTGCCCTGCCCTGCCCCGGCTCGGAGCAGCCCTGGGGTGGCCGAGCCCGCCCGGCCGCCCTCACGGGCTGGGGGGAGGCAGCCGGGCCCGGTTCGGGAGAGCCCCCAGGGCTTTGTGTGCTGGGCAGGGCAGAGGGAGAACCCCCGGGCTGCGGCTGGAGCTGGGGGCGGGCAGCGCCGGGGGAAAGCCATGGACACACGGCCTTGGCACCCATTTCTCCTCTGCGTGCACTTTGCAGTTCTCGTCCTGCCCCTCCAGCGTGGCCTGGGCACCCTGAGATCCTGACACAGCTCGGCATGGCCTGGCACAGCCCCTGAAACTTCTGGGTGAGATTTTAACTTTTTTACCAACGCTCTGATAAGACTTACAGACTTTCCATTCTTCCTTGGGTCAGAGGAAGAACAGAAAGGTTACACCAAAGTCAATAAAGTAAAAGCTAAGTTTCTAGATGGAAGGAGAATGAGGAGATGCCATGAAGGTTGGCTGAAAAATCTTTTTGTAAGTTATAGGGATGGACTGTACTACACTAAATAATTCCTTTAAACCTTGGAGAAAGACATGGGGGGGGGGTGGGGTGAGGTGTAGTGTTTGGAAGATCCTTTGCCCTGAGGGAAAATGATGGATCTCTGTTCCTGGGAATGAGGTATGAGCAAAGAGAAGAGAGCTAAAGAGAACTTTTGCCTTTAAGTAGCTCATCTTTAAAAAGTAATACCCCATAACTTTAACATGGCCCACAAGCACAGCTCTGGGAAGGCTGTGAGGGTGGGAGGAGTTTCATGATGGTAGATCCTGGGCAGCTGCTATTCATGAAAAAAGTGAAGTCAGGGGAGAGCTGGTTATTTTCCCTCTTGAAAAAGAGCCTTATAACTGAACAAGAAGAAACTCCTCTCCCTAAAGTGAACTGAAAAAGTTTGTTTAAGTAAGGAATTGACTAAAGTGTCTCTGTATGTTGGTAAGCTGTGACAAAGGGGAAAGGAGGAGTGGTCTGAAGATCTGTTCTGAATTTATTATTATTATTCTTTGTGTTGTTAATAAAGTTTTCCTTTATTTCCATTTAAGTTTTAGGCCTGCTTTGCTTTTACTCCTAATTCTATTTCACGACAAAAAGTAAATACATTACAATTGGCAAACCCAAACTATAACAGGCATCGTAAAGCCTAGACATTTTAGGAATTTTTAAGGTAACTTAGGAAGACATGAAAGATTCAGTTGGTCAGAAGAAATACACCTAGTGGAATCTGCAGTGATGTTTGGGAGGTTTTGCCCATTTTTGTTTATCTTCTAAGAATATAATTTTTTCATAGTTGGGCTGCCTACAGAAATGGTTTTTATTGTCTTCCATAGACACATCAATGTCATTTTTCATAACCTTTTTTCCTATAGTCAACTCTATTGACAAAGAGAAGAAGGTATTTCTGAAAAGGTAAAGTTCATTTGTAATATTCTTTTCATAATGTAATTTTTAGTTGAATTGGAAAGAGATCAAAGGAAAAAAAATAAGAACCAGTATATCATCTGAAAATACACCATACTCTTTTTCTGCAATTTGAAACTTTATTTTCAATAGGCAGGAAGCAACAATAGACATATGCAAATTTTGTTCCATATTGTCAATGTTATTCCAGGAAACGTATGTTTGTATATATGCTGTGATTTAATTAGTTTGTATATTAACATTATAAATATATAACCATATTCTTAGGGTTTTTTTGCATTTGGAGTTATAGTGAATTATCTCTTCATTTTTACAGTAGTCCTAGACCTTTATTTGAAGAGTTATTTTCTATTAAGGGGGGTCATGAAACTGCACGTTCCCATATACTCACGTATACCCCAAGGCATCACTTGCAAACATGATACAATATTCACTGTCAAATGTAGCTCTGGACCATCCTGGCTGCTCAGGCTTTTGCTGCACATTGTGAGAGAGTTGTGGATATGCCTGGCTTTCTTAGATCACACGGTTTCAAACTTATGCATTCAAAACATGCATAAGAGCAGTAATGATGTTCCATAATAATTATCTTTCTTTTACCCCCAAGGTAAATTCTGAAAAAGATCAAAACCTGTCTTTAATATATTTAATCTTTGCATTAGTGTAGGTGACTGATATTTGGTCTCTTTTTATGCATTAGAGGCTACATCAGATGTTCAAGCCTATATTTTAAACATATATCACAGCAAAACATGAGCTAAGTTTGGTTGACACTTATTCCTCTTTCTAGATTTATGAAGACAAAATAGACTTTCTTAAGTACATATGCTTATTTTATACTTGTAACTGTCTTTTTTCAAAAGTAAGTTTGATGCCCTGATGAGCATTTTTGTTACTCTTTTATTTTTAACATTAATTGATATTAGTTAATCAGAAAACTAAACTGATATTTCTATCTAACATTATATGACATATGAGACATTTCTCTTTGCTTTGATGTTGCTAAACAAAATTTTAGCCCCACCCATTTGTTATTGCTTTATTCTCCTTAGACTATATCTTCACTTTAATATTTGCAGTTCCCAGAATGGTTTCCCACTTGTAGGTAATCCGGAAAACAATCAGGATAATGCTATATTATCTGTCTTTAATTAAACATTTCCCTTCTGTTTTGCTTTCTAGAGATGGAACTTGGTACTTTTGGGATACTTAGAGATACAGAAAACTGACTATATCTGTTTTGGGGGTGCAACGCTAGTATTACATAAGAGCATTGACAACTGTATTTCTTAAGAACTGAGTGACCCTGAAAGAACCCCTTCCCCCAAAATATTCAGAATTTCTTTCCTTAGCTCAGCCTATGCTTTACTCCTGAGCCACTGTTGCATTGTTTACAGGAGCTTCTCTGTCTGTGCTTCATCTCTGCTTTGTGCTGAATCAGCTTTTATTTTGAGAATAAAATACACATATAGCAGATACATTGTTCAGTTTTGTTCTTGTGTATTTATTCTCAGTTTTTTAGGGAATGGACAAGTAGTTAAATGCATGACTGAGTGTACAAATCTAAACCACATATCTAGTAGTATTCAACAAAGAAAGAAAGAAAGCATTATTTTGCTTTTTAAAAATATGTTGATACGTTGCATAAGGATGAGATTCATCATGAATGAACAGCCTTGTCCAATAAAAAAAAAATTTGCCATTTGGTATTTAACATTTTGATTTGAGCATTCCTTATTATAGAATGGCATATTATTAGTCTGTAATAACTTCAGGAAGCTTTCATAACACACATTTAGCTAGACTTAACAACATGTAGCTTGTCACATCTTACTTGTAAGATCTTTGAAGGTGACTTTTTGATTTTTGTTTTCCCATGCTCAGTAAATTAACAGATGTTGTGGAGTTCTCTGTCCCTTGGTGTTTTGACCCATCTAAGATTTAGGCAGGACTGTTCAATTCAAAGTTTTCCAATACAAAAGGGCTCTTCTACAATTGCTGGGCAAGCTGGATATCCATTAGGAAAAAATAATTCAGCATTCCAGGAAAACATACTTTACACAGGTTAAGAAATATGGTTCATGAAAAAGCTTGGAAAAGGTGTCAGCACTTGGTGAGGGAGTTCATACAGTTATGAATGGACTTGTAAGTTTGGTTAGCACTCCTTGTAGAAACACAAAATGTCTTCCATGGGTTTGAAAGAGACATTTGTGAATCTTCACAGACAGGCATTCTGCACTGTTTTCTTTTATGCTTTTGCAGTTAAGTGCAACCTATAATAGATGAATATGATGATTGAATTACTTAAACTACTAGCAAAACAATAGTAATCGATTGTCAGCTTCTATGTTAACTTTCTGCAGACATACAGTTTCAACATTCTGATTTTAAAGAGAAGTAGCACACCACTTTTCCCTTTCTAAATGATGTATTAAACAAAGACATAAACTAAACATATTTAAAACAATGTACTCTAAATGCAGCTGGAGGCACTTTCTGCGTGCAAAAGAATATACGTATATATACAGGTACATATATATTTATATACAGATAGATAGATATATATATATGTACAAGTACCTTATACAAAACAAATCTCTGCAGAAGTTCAGTTCTGAAAATGCAAGAGGCTTTGCTAATTGCCTGATACTCCACTCTATTATATAGTGTTTCAAGATCAATATACATCAGAATGTTTCAAAATCTACAGTAGGTCAATGCAGTCTAATTCTTAAGCCATGAGCATTTAATATTGTTATATAAGAGAAAAGCAAATAAATTCAATGTAGGTGAAAGCAATGTCTTATTTTCCTTTGATAGTTCCTAATACCTTAGAGAAGAATGACCTGACTGCTTTGATTGGAATGATTGAATCAAAATGGATTGATTTTTGCAGCCTGGAGCCTTATGCCCTCAAAAAATGCAAAGACTGGCAATTACTGCAGTATGATACAAATAGTAGGCAATGAGGCACTGCTAAAACACTTCCTGGTTCATTTGTATTTAAATAAAAGTGATTGATCTGAAATTGAGGAAACATCAAAATTAAGTGCTTTTAATATTACATCTTTGTCAAATGTATGTTATTGCAACCAGAACTTGAAAAGCTACCGAAGCAGGAAAAAAACCCCAAAAAAACAGACTGTATGCTCAGACAAGCTAAATTTCTTAAGAAAATTAAACTAAGAATTATGTCTCCCTACATCCATTTGATCAAATCCAATTCTGAAGAATACATTTGCTCAGCATTGGTAAAAAAAGCAAACTAGCGCAGGAAGGATCCAGCATATGATGAAGAGTCTGAAGCACAGGTTTGATAAGGAGCAGCTGAGGTAGCTGGGGTTGTTCAGCCTGGAGAAAAGGAGGCATGGGAGGACCTTATCACTCTTTAAAACTCTCTGAAAGGGGGTTGTGGCCAGATGGTGGCTAGTCTCTTCTTCCTGGCAAGTGACAGGACAAGAAAAAGCAGCCTCACTTGTGCCAGAGGAGGTTTAGCTTGTATATAAAGGGTAATTTCTTCCCTGAAAGGGCAATCAGGCACTGGAACAGGGTTGCCCAGGGAAGTGGCAGAATTGCCTGTCTGGAAGTGTTTAAAAGGCCTGTGATGACATTTGTTCTCTTAGCCACCTGACAACTGTGCAATACAATCATTCAGTCTAAAGCTATGCCCCCTTGTCCTATCTTAACATGACCTTGTGAAGAGTCCCTCTCCAGCTCTCTTGGACTCTCAGTTTACATAGTGGAAGATGCTATAAGGTCTCCCTGGCATCTTTTCTCCTCCAGGCTGAACAGCCCCAGGTCTCTCAGCCTGTCTTTATAGGCGAGATCTCTGGCCCCCTGACCACCTTCGTGGCTGTCCCTTGACAGGTCCAGGAGGTCCATGTCCTTGTGCTGGGGGTCCCAGTACTGAATGCTCCAGTTGAGGTCTCATGATTACTGAGCACAGGGGAAGAATCACCTCTCTAGACCTGCTAGCTACACTTTTAGTGTAGCCCAGGACATGTCTGGCTTTCTGGGAGGGAAACATACATTGCTGGGTTACAACAAGCTTCTCACGCACCAACACCCAAAGTCCTTCCTGGTGAAGACACAGTGGCTGTCAGTCATCTCCTTATTGTGTGTTTTACCACAGTTTTGAGAAGGATCTGCTCTGTGATCTTGTTGGGTACTGAGGTGAGACTCACTGGCCTGTAGTTCCACGAGTCTTCCTTATTTCCCCTTTTAAAAATGATATTGATATTTCCCCTTTTTCAGTCATGGGAGCTCCACCTGACCATCACAACTTCTCAAATACAATGGCTTAGACTCTTTCTCCCTCAAGACCTATGCATGCATCTCATCAGAACCCATGGAATTGCGCACCTTCAGTTTCCTTAGATGTTCTTGAATCTGATCTTCTACTACAGTGGGTGGTTCTCCATTTTACATATTCCTGCCTTTGTCTTTTGTGACTTGGGCAGGGAGGCTGGAGTCACTTGCTAATAAAGACTGAGGCAAAAAAGACATGAAGTACCTCAGCCTTCTCCATGTCCCAGGTAATCTATATTCTTCTGAAGAGGCTCCCACATTTTCCCTATTCTTTCTTTTACCACTGATGTACCTATAGAAGCTTTTATTTTTGTGCTTCATGTCCCTGGCTAAGTTTAATACTACCAGTGCTTTATCTTCCCTAACTGAGCCCTGAGTACTCAGACTAATTCTCTGTATTTCTCCAAGAATACCTGTCTTTACTTCCACCCTCTATAGGTTTCCTTTTAGCATTTGAGTTTCCAGAAACCCCTTGTTCATCCATGCAGGTCTCCTGTGGGTTTGCCCAACTTCCTTTTTGTTGGAATGCATTGCTCATGAGCTTGGAAGAGGTGTTCATTGACTATTAACCAGCTTCCCTGTGCCCCTCTCCAGGGCTTCCTCTCAAGATACTCTAAGAAGCAGACCCCTGAACAGGCCAAGTCAGCTATCCTGAAGTCCATGGAGGTGAACTTGCTGTGTACTCTCCTCACTGCCCCAAGCATCTTGGACTCCACAATTTCATGGTCACTGCAGCCCTTGAGCTTCACATTCCCCACCAGCCCTCTCTTTGTTGGTGAGAATAAGGTCCACCATAGCACATCTCCTCACTAGCTCCTCTGTGACTTGGAGAAGGAAGTACTCATCAAGACATTCCAGGAACCTCCTGGAAACCTGTGCTCTGCTGTGTTGTTCCTCCAACAGATGCTGGGCAGGTTGAAGTCCCCTGTGAAGACCAGGGCTTGTAAACATGAAGCTGCTCCTCTGTCTTTGGAGGGACACATCTCCTTGGTCTTCTTGGTCAGGCAGCCTGTTGCAGAACCCCACTGTAATGTCACCAGCCCCTGCCTTCCCTTTAATCCTGACCTACAAGCCTTTGGTTGCCTCCTTATCCACCCCCAGGTGGAGCTACATCCGTTCAAATAGGACAAGACACTCATAGAGATATTTAAGTTGCCCTCCCCACCACCAGAAGCTGACTTATGGGCCAGAGTGGCTGCCCTTCAGGAGCTTTCTTGCTGACCTACCATCCTTCCCTAAGCCCTGAGAATCTCTTGCTGGCCTTGGCATCAAAACGGTAAGAGATGGATGGGCTGAGGTTCCCCTCCCCTCGGCAACTACGGTAGCTCTTAATATCCATGCACAGTGACTGCAGCAGTCCTTACTGCTTGTCAGAGATGGAATCCAACACTTCAGCTTCTTGAAGTGGGAGAAATGGAAAGTTATGAATAATCAAACTTTGAAGTATGTTCTCTAAGGTATTAGAAAAATTCCAAACATGGGAAAACTTAGCAATGATACAAGCTTCTTGGCTCCTGCAAAGATCCACTGAAATTTAATGGCCAATTTTCTGTGTAATATTGTAGTGTGTGTGGGGGGGGGGGGGGGTGGGGGGGTGGTGCAGGGAACAAGCAGGGTGGGAAAAAGGATTATATTATTTGCAAAAGAAAATGAAATAGTGGTGTTAACACACACATCCTGACTTTAAATCATAGGTGTGTGTCTCGATCACAGTCACTTATAAAACACACAGTGGTAGAACATGTTCCCAGGATGTGCCTAATTCTTAATGGCAGCCGATGCATCTTAAGTAGCTCCTCGAAATGTTGGGCAGTGGTGGATGCCACGCATGCACGTTATAGACCAAGCAGTTTAAATCTGTAAAAATTTGGAGCTAAAAGCTACCAAACAGAGGACACAGCCTGAATGGCCTTCCATGAACCGGCCTATTTCAGCTGTGACCCATTCCCGCAGGCACATGCGGCACTTTGCATGAAAGCACCGTGGAATATTCTATTTCTTTGTACATAGAAAAGCTTGAGCCAAGCTGGAGCTTGGCAGCGGCTCACAAACGTGCCTGATGGTGCTGGCGGGCAACAGGGTTCCCACAGAAGAGCGGACAGGGCTCTGTTGAACATCGCGGATGCCGCAGTCGCTCGGAACCGGAGGTCTCCCCACGCCCCGCTCTCCCTCCATTCCCCTGCTGCCGCAAGGAGCGGGCAGAACGGTAGAGTCCCCAGGCAGTCCTTCCTCCCTTCATCTCGCTTCCTCCTCCACCCTTCTCGCTTCCCACGGCGGAGGCCGCCACTCACCGACCGCCGACGGGGCGGCGGCGGGGCAGCTCCTGACGGGCTCCGCCGAGCCGAACCGAGCCGAGCCGAGCCGAGCCGAGCCGAGCCGAGCCGAGCCGAGCCGAGCCGAGCCGAGCCGAGCCCAGCCGAGCCGAAGGGCGGGGCTGCAGCTTGCCCCGGGTCTCGAACGCTGGGGCGGTGCGGCCGGCGGGGGCGGAGCCGCGTCCGTGACGCGGCGCTCCGGCGGCGGCACGGCCGGCGCTGGCGGGTGAGGGCTCTCTCGGAGTGGAGCTTGTGCGCTCCGGCCGGGGGAAGGGGGGTGGGGGGGGAGGTGCCAGACTGCGTCGCGTGCGAGCAACGAGAGGGAGCGGAGCGGGTGCTGAGGTGGCCGAAGGAGGAGGAAGGGATCGGGAAGCAGCGCCGCTTGGGCGGCCCAGCGGTGCTGCTGCCTCCACTTCTCCGCTGGACGCTCTCCTGCTCGCGAACTCGATCCGATCCCGGAAACTCTCGGCTCTCCTCTCATTTGCGCCGGTGGGGTCTCGACACGGCTCTCGGCCCCGCCGAGGCGGACGGCGGAAAGGGTTGTGGGGCGTAACTTCTCTCACTTCTCCGAAGAAGGATTTGGGCCGCCCCGCTCCGGGGGCGGCAGCGCTTGCGGTCCCCGCCGCGGGGGGAGAACTTTCGCCTCCGATTGCGCGGCGGCGAGAGGGGCCCGAGTGCGCCGGCCGCGGCGGGAGCAGCGCGGGGGCGGCGGCGCCGGCCTGGCAGCCGCGGAGATGAAGCTGAGCCGGCAGTTCACGGTGTTTGGCAGTGCGGTCTTCTGCGTGGTGATCTTCTCCCTGTACCTGATGCTGGACCGCGGCCACTTCGACCACCCGAAGAGCCCCCGGCGGGAGGGCACCTTCCCCAAGGTGAGCGGGGCGGCGGACGGGGCGCGGCGGGCGGAGGTGGAGAAGGCGGCCGTGCCGTCACCACGTCCCCTGCCCTTGCTGCTGCCGGAGCGCCGAGGCGCGGCGGCTGCGGGGCCGGCGGGGCGGGGGCCGAGTGGGGCCGCCTGCGGGCGGCGCTGGTGCCGGCCCGGCGCGGGGCTACGGTGGGAGCGGGCACAGCCGGGCGCGGGGTCTGGCGGGGCTCGCCCGACGGGACGGGAGGGGCAGGGGGGACTGGGGCCGCGCTGCTCTTGTGGCGGCTCCGCGGGCAGCTGCCTTCGGGCGGCGGGGCGGGGTGCGAGGCGTGTGCGGGCAGGACGGGGAGAGCTGAGAACTCAGGACCTCAGCCGAGTCAAAACCAGCTAGGTTTAGGGACATGCTGACTTGGTGACTGCTTTCCTTTACGCTAAGCCCTGTTTTGGAATCGTAACCGGCTGACCCGACTGCTCCTCATGGCTAAACGACGCAGTTCTTCACTTTCCTGCGTTGTCTGCATGGCAGAGAAGTTTAAAAGCTGTGTACGGTTGTGTTCTAATAAGGAATGTTTGCCCGTGAGAAGAAACATGAATTTCAGAGAGGACGTGTTTTGCTGTGCAGAACGGCAGAATACTGTTGTCTGTACACAGCTGTGTGTTCATATAGGCAAAAAACCCCAGCAAAACCCCACAACATAGAATAGAAATGTAAAATCTATTTATGCTTGCACGGTACTTATTTCTATTTTTATTGGAAACAAACTGAAAGTATATTTTAGTACTGGAATGAGACTTCAAGTGAATAAAAGAACTCTAAAAGTTTAGTTAAAAAGTAACAATTTTTTATCTCTCTATTAGAAGCAATCTTGTTTCATTCAATGCAAAAGTAATAATTAACATATTTTTTAATGGTAAAGACAAAACACTCAAATGTAGAGAAAGAGGGCAGGTATGTTCTGCCTTTATTCCTTCATATTACAGTTCAGAGGTCAGCCTTTAGTTTTTGCAAGAAGGAAGAGGACAAGAGAAAGAGAAAAGGAGCAAGACAAGGCTGGCTGCAGTAACTGTGTCTGTTCAATGTGCAACTCCATCACGAGTGTAATGCCACATGCTGCTCTTGTAACAACTAAGTACAAATGCTGCTTTGGGGGTAGGTGCAGTACCTTATGCAAGGAAATCACTTAATGTATCATTATACCACCAGATGAGTTTAATACAGGCGCAGTATGGAACAGGAAAGCTCATCCATGGGTGTTGTTTTTTATTTTAATGTTAGATTTTGGGTTGAAATACTTGAGTAAACAAGAAAGATTTACTAGATGTGTTTTGTCTTCCATTGTCAGTGTCTTGAAGTTGAAGTTCCTGTCCATTCCTGTCCTACAGTGTAATCCTGGTCAGATGTGTAGCATGGTTTTACCTCTTGTCACCACGGGTTTGGTGCCTTAATCTGTTTTCAGGTCTATGCCTTCTAGGTGGTGTAGTCAGCTGGAGACAAATGTTTCCTCTTTCATCCTCCTCCTTCCCCTTGATTTTCTAGAACAGTCTGTCAGTGTTTACTCTTTTTGTCTTTTCCATGACTAGATTTCTTTGAGACTTCTGATTCTCACTGGGGAAACTGGTGTCTCTCTTGGTCTTTCCTTTGGGTGAAACAGTTACCTATTCCTTTCTTATTGCTTTGTCTTTTGAGGAAGTTACAGATGAAATTCAAATGTTTCACTTTGTTACAACTGTGAAACCTCTGACATGTAGCAAATGCTTTCAGAGCTTTATAGCATCAGTTTAAAGCAAATGCAAAAGATAAAGGTGGAATAGAAACCTCCAGAAATATATGCAAGAAACACTTTAATTCTACTACCTCAGTTGACAAAAAAGTTGTTTGTGTCAGTGCACTGTTGCCAGAGCTCAAAGTACTCTAAGTGAAACTAGCCACAGATGTAAAACCTTCAGGCTGTTTTTGTTTGCAAAAAACTATGGCAGCAGACTGTTAATTTAAGAATGCATTCTCTTTTCTGATGACAAAGGTCAAATTTTTTAGCTTAGAAAAAGGAATTAAGACTTTTTTTTTGGTTTGTTTCTTTCCCTTTGTTTCAGATGTTATTGGTTTGATTCACTTCATACCTCTCTGATTTCGCAATGTGCTTTGCTATTTCTCTGTGCAGCTCTGGTCATACGTCACCTTTCATGTCCCGGAAGCTGCACGTTGTTTAGTTTGTTTTTTCTGGCCTACGTGGCTTACAATTAGAGAAGTGGGTACTTCTGAAGCAGTCCCTTGTTTAGCTTACAAACATTTGCTATGTAGATATTCTGTTTGAATTCTACCAGATCAAGAGATAGGATTTTTCAGCTGGTAGTGCCTGTTGAGCTTATTCCTCTAAAGTGCCATAGTAACTATTGCCAGTAGCAAAATAAGTTATCAGAACTGCTGCTCCATTTTCATTACCACATTTTTTCCAAAGCAAGGTGGCCTACTCTTTGTGTGATCTCAAGGTAGCTTGTGTCAGACCCTGGCCTTCTTTAAGGCTCCTCAGTGTAGGCCAGTGTAGTCAAGAGTGTCCTTAAAGAACTTGCCTACTCATTTGAGAGTTCAGGACACCAAAAAAAAATGTCTTGCAGAAATAATTTTTGGGCAAGATCTCCCAGGATGGATGAATATCCATGGACAGATGGCTTTATGTTCTCGTTAACCAAATATTTTTATGCTTTGCGCTGTGGCACTAAACAGAGCCCATGGTCAGGCTTGGGTACACAGCAGTAACTTTCTGACTTTTTGGTGCTTGTGTTGCAAAAGCTGACATCAGTAGTCAGTTTCACTGTTGAGTGTTTGCCACACCTATCTATGCTAGGACTGCATCAAAGCAGCTATAACAGAACTTCAGCTAGAATGATTTATAGCCTTGTCATCATTGGTGGTGCATTTAAATCATAATAGCAGAAGATCTGTATGTTGCCGTAGAAGGGAAGCCACTGTTAATTTGGGGGAAATAGGTGTCTATAATATATGTAGATCAAGGTTTACTGATCTCTCATCTGTAATTCCTGTGGGGATCTTTGTGGATCCTGCCTGTTTGTCAGGCATATATTATTGTGGTGGTGACCATATCACAAGCTGATCATATCACATATCTGAGCCTGTTCCTAGCCATGGGATGCTCCTGTCTCAGGACACATATCAGAATTTCATGAGCCCTAGTGTCCTGTCTCAAGGCTATGAACCATTTTACAATGTTACACAGAGATGAGATCAAGATGTAGGGAGAGCTGTAGGTGCTTTTTCAGGTTATTAAGGTACCAATTTTCTGTACAGATCATTGTGTAAGATTCTTCTAGTTGAATATAGTGGGGAAAGGGCTGAGTGTATTGTTTTTGTTAGCAATAATATAACATTCTCTCAGAAATCTTGTGCGACTGCAGAGTTGGGGAGGGTTAAAAGTGGTGTTTAGGCCTAATATTGCCTGTGCAGCAAGTGTCATGTACGAGTGATGTGTGGGCTAAATTTGTAACTACTCTGTGAAATCTATCAAATAAAATTTTAGAAAGCATCCATAGCAGCTTACCCTTCTGAACTTGTGTTATTGTATACAGATGAATGCTAAATACGGATAAACCCATATGAATGTATTCTGGATTTTGGACTCATATAGAAGAATAAAAGTAGTTAGCCTAGTGGCTTGTGGGGTATTTATTTTGATACTGGAGTCTCACCTAAGCACTCATGGCGAATGCTAAAAGTCCAACTGAAAAGAAAACAAAGTGAAGGGTTTGTTTGTAATAGTGTCTTGCATCAGAAACACATCCTCTTTATGTAGTCTTACTATGAAAGTTAATTTTTAAAGAATTTTATGGCTAAACAAGGGGAAACGGCATGACATTGAATCATCTTCTGTCACTACCTGACAGGTAATGCTTTGAACTTGAGCTTTTTCCTCCAAACACTTTCACATGGCTTGGCTTAGCTCTTATTGGACAATATCTCTGCACTGTGTGAAATGTTGTTTCTGGAAATACATTTTTGAAAGTCAAGCCTGCTACAATTCTGCTAGGTAAATGGACCAGCACCAACGAATGCTTAATTTTGTCTTTACTATTTTCTTTGAACTTTATTAAAAGGCAAAGCAGAAATATACAGCAACTACCATGCTTATCATTTTCCTAAACAACTGTTATTTGAATAAGATCCTTTGCCCCCTCTGTGTTTTCTTCCCCACCTCCCTCTTTGACAGCCATTATTTGAAACATACTCTCATCTCATACATGTTTAACCACTTTTATGAGTTCATTGAATGTGCTGCATCAAATAGAGGTGATCAAGCACACTTCCTCTGTAAGTAGCTGCTTGTGTGGTTTTTTGTTGTTTTTGTCTTTGTTTGTTTGTTTGTTTTGTGGTTTTTTGTTTTTGATTTTTTTTTTTTTTGGTTTTGTTATTTTTTTTCTGTGTCCTTCCAGCAAGTCATTAAGTGTCCTGGCAGTTAGTACTTGTTGGATTCATGCTTTCAAGGCATCTACACAGTGCATCAAATTCTCCAACATTAGTATCACAAGTGGTGGTTGTTCCCGTAATTTCATCTTAGTTAGCCAAAAATTTGACTATAGTATCACTTGGCCAAAACAGGAATCACAGTAGGGCAGAGCCATAGTGGCAGGAAATTAGGACCAAATACATGGCAGAAACACCAGAGTTCTCTGATCTGTGTGGTAAGCTTTACTCCAGGGCTCTTCTGAGGTAGCCCTTCCCCTACTGTAAGGCAGCTCTGCCCTTCAGTTCTCCCTGAGTCTCCACTGGCTCATGCTTGGTAGGTACCATGCCCCACCAATACACTATGCACACATTTTCCAAATAAAGCTTTGCTGTATACCTTGCCATAGTGGGGTAGCTGAAATCCATTATTCACATGGAGTATGAATACACATGTTTTGAAGCTGCTGAATGTTCTTAGTAACTGCTGTGTTTTTTGTGAGCTCATTTGAGAGCTTTCTGACCTTTGTTACATAACGAGGAATAGGACTTCTGTTTGTAGAAGTATTGGAAGCAGCATGGTCAGGTATTTTAGGAAATGTTTGTCTTTCTAAAATGTGAATAGTGGCAGTTAAGGTTGTGCATAATTTTGAAGTACTAATTTTTTTTGACATCTGAGCACTGAAAAACTGTGGGCACAGTAACTTTTACTAGCATTCTTATGAGTTTTACATCAGAGGAGATTGAATGTTCAGTGAAGAAATTCACAGAAGGAATCAGTTTTTCTGGATTTGAAGCATGCTGACTTATTTAAAAACAAATTCCTATTAACAATCCTTAGTAAGTTCCCAGTCTAAAAACCTTTGAACATCATGGAAATGATCTTGAATGCAAATAATGAAAATCTAGGATTACTCCTGCTGAGTTTCTAGTACTTTGCAAAGGAGGAGCAGCTGCCTTTGTGAACATAATTACAGGTCAGTAAAAAGTCTTTGTTTTCCTAATGTTCACAGAATGTGTTTGTTTTTGTTGGCTTGCACATTTTGTGCAAAGTTCTGGCTAAGCAGCAGTCAAGCAGAAACTTAACTTTCTTCAATTACAGTCTTTAAATCTCATGTGAAATGTTGAGCAAAATATATTTTTCAGAATATGTAGTCTACAAAACAGTAGCTCTTAACTATAATTGAGCACATCCTTCTGCTACCTAGAGTCATTGTCTAACTTAACTGTATAAACTAAACAGAGTGAGGTTTTTCTAGTTGGTTCTTACTTGAGCTTTTCTTTGTCTAACACATTATTTTAAATTTTGACCTGTTCAAATGAAAATAACGATTATTAAAGTCCTACTCTTAATGGCAGAGAAGTTGTCCTTCACTTTTCTACTGCTAGACATTTAAAAAAAGATTCAGCATAGGATAGGGAGGAGTATCAACAAGGAGATGAATACAGAATGTATCAGTAACAGTAGTAGTGAATATTTTTAGTTTAATTGACTCTAAACTGAATATTTCTCAATTTATTTCTCCTTGCCTTCAGGTCAGTGATGATGGTGTCAAAACTAGTCCCTGACAGCGTGCCTTATTTTTGTCTCTGTAAATGGCATGAAACATAAGTCTAGTGTAATAATACATTAAACATTCTTGCTATTGCTGCCTCTGGTGATAAAGCAAAACGTAGAAGTCTATCAACTTCTTAAAATCTATTTTTCAGGCTGTTGCATCTTTGGATCAGAACTTTATCATTCTCTTAAGAGAACAGACTTTTGCAGTTACTTAATTCAGAAGAATTCCAGTGTTTCTGTAAAGAGACCTTTTTAAGAATTGTACTTTAAAGGTACGAAATTACTAACAAGGTTTCTTATGTTATTTTCATTGTCGAAAATGAACATAAGGTCTCTGCAGAGATCAGGAAATCCTTCAAACCTTGATTTGTCCTTTAACTGGTACATTATATGCTTGTTTTTTTGTTCGGTATCCTCCTTTGCAAAGAGAGTACATGCTGAAACAGTGTACTCAAATATTCAGCTTTGATATATTGTTATACTGGATTACACTTTTAAGTTTTACCTGCTTGTTTTTTCTGTGCAGGAGGTGACCACTTAATTGCATATGTAGTTCTGTTCACTGTACAGTGCTCTGATAGTGAACGGAGAATGCCTCCTGGTCTTACCACCTTGGTAAGTTGGCATCTTATGAGAGTTTATATCAAGATTTTGGCAAACATAGCTTGTGATTTCTAGAGATGTACCTGGATACAGTCACTGGTAAGACCAGTGCAGAAAACTGTTATAGCTGTCGTTCAGTGCAGCCAGAAAATGAGACTTTTAGTCCAGTTTCCTCACTGTTTACTGCAGTAAATGTGTAGTTAATGACCTTGAATTCCACCTCATTTGGAGAGCTCCATCCGTTGTGGTGCTTTCACTTTCTTCACCACAGTTCTTTGGTACACCAGAGCCTCTAATGCAGGATGCTGACAGCTCCTTTGTGTTTTGGCTCATGTGGGTGAGAAAGGGATTGGGTTCTGGCTTGTTTCGAACCAAGCACTCAGCAGTTACTAGCTGAGTCTGAATGCAAATAACCAAATTCCAGTTGGTGTAACATCAGAAGTCTCTAATCTGGATTTCTCCTCTGCCTACCTGTTTCTATGAGATCTCCTTACCTGTGACCCTGTCATACTCTCTCTTCAATTATTTGAGCTAGCTGTCTTTTTCCTGATGAAGTGATGACTAATGTCTGTTTGAAAGCCTCTGCATTTAGAGAAGGAATGTGCATTCACTCAGGAAATGAAAGTTCCAACTAGCATCTTTTCTGCAATGTACAGTGTTTAGATAGGAGAAACTTAACATGCTCTACTTCCTCAGAATGAAACAATTTGGGCTCTCACTGTGTTTCTGGGCTTCACTCCTTTATTGGATGTCACTGTGCACCTTTCTGGAGAGTCCTTGCTGCAGATCAGACTGGTGTCAGAAGCAAAGAGAAGGGTAAGAAGAGGGCAGTGGGAAAGCAGACTAAAAGTATTTAGGGCATGAAAACTGCTGAAGGGTTTAGAGTGACTGAAGCATAAGGAGCTGTTTATATAGCTGATTCATGTGGTGATAGTGGCAGGTTTCTCAGGGCAGCTAACAGGCATGGATGCTTCTTGTTTAAAATGGGAGGAAGGTGTGTGGATCCTGTGTTGCTTTCACATGAGAAAATTTTGTTGTGTAAGTCCAACCCTGTGTAACCACAGGGGTGGTGAACAGGTGTGCTGCTCATGTGATGCCATTCTCCTACCAAAGCAGCTGTAGCTTCTTTTCAGCAGATTTATTGGCACTTTGCACTTCTTGTAGAAGTGCTTCTTTTCCTGTGAAGTAACAGGAGGATTTGCTTTACTGCATTTTTAATAACGTATTTTTTTACACATTTATCGATATATAAGGACAGAGAGAAATGAAAGAAAGAAACACCAAAGTTGTTGCAAACTTTCAAACTGGTTGTGTAGACCAAGTGATTAAAATTACTTTTAGTCTCCTTATGTTAAAACAAGTATGTGGATTAACAGAGCATCCTTCAGTGTTGTACTAGGATATACTTAGTGTATCTCCAATTTTCTGTACAGTTGAATTTCTCAAAGTCTTGGATCAAGGTTGCTTCTTTTCTGAGAAGACTTGGTACTGTGAAGTTAGGGTAGTTCTGCTAACATTTATGATTTATGTACCTAATAAAGTTTTGGTATTCAGTATCTACAAAGCCATGCAGAACCCAGCATTTCAGACAGAATTGGTCAATGCAAAATTGGTACATCTCTGCTCAGACTAAAAAACGTTTAAAAAATCTCCCTGGTCACCCACCAATATGTGGAAAAATTGAAAATTTAATTAAAAAATACTGTAGGAGTATGGTTTTAATAATGGAGAGGATCTCTGTGTTTTATCTTTTAACTAGACCTATTTAGTGTCCTCTGTAACATGGTTCTAATCTGTACTAAGATACGGTCTGTTACTAGCAATTAATAAGATAAAACAGCTTTGGAGTAATTTCAGTTTGGTACTGTTTGGCTTCGACATTTGAAGTCGGTTGCCTTCCTTTAAAAGTCTTGAAATTGAATTTTCTTTCATTTGTTAAATTCATTGTTTTGAAAAGTTGCAGTGTTTTCCATATTCCGCTCATATTTTAAAATAATTTTACTATTGATCAGGCAATATCTATTTAAAATGAATAAGATGCAAAGGTGAATGTGCAATGAAAATAGACCTAGCTTTTTTATAATTGGGATCCATGTGAAATTCCTTCCTTGAGAATGGATTTGTAGCATGAATTATTTTTATACTGAATTAAGATAGGGATACATTTCTAGTCGGAGACTTGTTTCTTAAAGTTAGTTCTCATGGATCTGATATTTCACAATAAAAAACAAAAATATTTTTATGATCTCAAATTTTATTTCCTGCAGTTTTACCTTGGGTATTGAGGTCTTGGTTACATGTTCTTAACCACAGCTTTTTATTTCGTGTTTTGCATTAAAGTTGAGTTAGCACATAGCACATTTAAGTGTTAGAAGAGAGGCATGATGTATCTCACAGTCTCCAAAAAAGAAAGCAGGATTTTCTGTACTAATGTCCTCTGTTAGGTTCCAAAATGGGAGGTCTTCAGAAGGATTTCTCCTCCAAATAACAGATGATATATCTCTGAAGTTAAAGTAACATACTTTAACAGACTTCTGAAAATCAGTGTCCAAGGCTGGAGCCTTGCAGCTTACAAATGTTTGCTGGATGTATGTATCAGCATATGAAGTCATTGATGTTTGAAGGTCATCTGGCAACAAATTACTATTGTAGACAGGGAACTTGGTTTTCAAAGAAAATATTTTGTCTCATAATAAACAGTAAACTGGTAGAGCTTGTTATAGATTTTTCAAGGTTTAAAGTATAGTGAGTTAAAATGAAAGGTATGTCTTAAAGATGTGAAATAGACATGACCTCCAAATTTGGAGGAAGTTTATGTCTGTCTTCTAGAATACTTGTAGTGTATGCCAGTGGAAGGATCAATCAAACACTTATTTTGTGAGGTTTTTTGTATACATTTTTTGTTCTTTACTGTGTCTGTTGCTGTCCTGGAGAGCATATAATTGACTAGGTGATATAAACCAGATTGGTGGTGTATTCTGTGACCAGGAAGTTGACAGGCTATTGCTAAGCAATGTAAAACTCTCCTTGTGTGAGAAGATGTAAAATACTTCTGCAATATATATGAATGAGAATAAGAATTTTTAACAGTTGTTTGATTTTATAGTTGTACAGACAGTGCCAGTTGTGGTGGAATAGGTGTGAATACTGCTTTAGCTGCTTCCACACTTTTCTTACTTTCAAAACATCACAGATATTGCAAGGGAAAATACTAATTTTACACAGAAATGTGCGCACAGTATCTTTAACATAGCATTTGAAAGATTTTAATCTAGTTGCTTCTTTTATGCCACCAGATGGCATGAGACTACAGTCTCTTTTTATTTTTTTTCCCAGTATTCTATCATCTGCATATTGATTTCTTCTTGTTTTCAGTTCATCATTGGTTTTATAAGTTTCTAGAATTTATCTTTAAACTGTTGGGACTCTAGGATTTTGGTCCTACAACTCAATTAGCTTAATCTGGTTCTGTTGTCAAAATACATTTTTCTTTTTGGGAAGCAATAGTGGTCTGTCTGTGTTGCATTTTAAAACCTGTTATTGTTTTCAGGATGTATCAGTCTAAGAAACAGAAACAACAAGCAGTGGATCAGTACTTCACACAACCCATAAAATGCAGAGACGAACCAATAGATTTAAAGAAATAGTAAAACATATTGTCTGAAAACGACAAAGAACTCTGATAAAAGTAGAATTATAGTAATAACAATTTAATATCCAAGAAACTTTGGAAATTCTTGATAAGGTCTTTTTTTCTTTTTAATTTATTTATTTATTCCTGTAGGCTTTGCGAAATCAAGAGAATTTGGATGTACACATCAATTTAGAAAGAAGACCTAATCCTTTGCAGACTACAGTTGCTGAAAAGAAAAATGCAAATATTTCAAGGATATTACTGTCAAAAGGGGAAAAAAGCATAATGTACAGATGTTGTTTCTAATATACAATAATCCTAAGAAAATAAGACAGTGATGCTGGGAAAAAGTAATTAAAATCATAAGTCACAGAATAGCTGTCTACTGAATCAACATTATTTGTGTTGAATGTAGTGGTAAAATGTAGATGCCTGAAATTGCAGCAGGTTTTGCTGTTAAGACAGCTGTTTGCAAAATATTTTGGAGTCTGAATTCAACTTTAAGAATGGAAAGTGACTGGGGTTTTTGTTCTCTTGGCACCTCTTGTTATTCTGAGGAAATGAAGAAATTACAATTAATGATAAAATATTCCTAAAATTATATTAAATAATCTTGCCTTTTTGAATCTGTAGAAGCTAGCACATTCATTCCTGATAAAAAGCATCCCTCAAATAATTTGGAAGGAGTGGCTAGTACATGACAGGGTGGTAATGTTTTCAGATGTCTTGTTTGGCTGCGCTCCCTCCTGCATTCCACAATACAGTGATTAAATGCTATTAAATTGCATTGTCGGATCTGGCTCTTCCTTCCAAGTTGCCCCAGAAGGTGTATTGTCTTCTTTCAGTTCACACTGGTGTTGTTCTGCAGCCTTCCTCTTGTGGAGCTCTCTAGAATATCTACAAAATCCTGCTGATTGGCAATTGGAGATGACATTCTGACTGAAAATGCCATTAGCTTGATCAATCTTTTACAGGATTTTCTTGATGATTGTAATGGTCCATTTATATAGATTATTCCTATGTTCAGGCTGTTAAGGGATCTCTTATCTCAATGAAAGTTCTTTTGTTAATTTCTCTTCAACTTTTGCTGAAAACCAGAAAAGTGGTAATTTAAAAAAATATTTACATATGGAAAAAAACAGAAATGTTTACAGTATCCTCTTAATCCTATCACGATATAACTGACTTGTAAAAAAATCTCTTTCTGTTTGATGTTCTGATGAATGAAAAGATCAGATTTTTGGAAATGAAAGATGTAAAAAAAGTTGAATTAGATATAATTGCTTCTTGATACTGAGCACCTTTAAAGAGTATCTTTGTATCACTAATTAAGTCTTGTGCTGTGAATTCAAGTTCACAGAGGAAAAATATATCTTTTGCTGTTTTCTACTGAAAAGAGGAAGTTCTGTATGTTGGGTCAATTCCTTATTAGTTTGTCTTTATATAAAGTATGAATAAAGATATTTTTGGATTTTATATATGATCACATACTATTGTGAAATTTCTTTTTTTGTTGTTGCTGGGGTTTTTTTGGGTCTGTCAAGAATTTTTCAGAGAAATAATTAAACTTCGCTTTTTATTTCTTCTCCCCCAGGGCCAGCTTTCAATATTGCAAGAAAAAATAGATCATTTAGAACGCCTGTTGGCAGAAAATAATGAGATTATTTCAAACATACGTGATTCTGTGATCAATCTGAGTGAATCAGTAAAGGATGGACAAAAAAATCCAGAGGCTATAAACTTCAGTCAAGGATCTGTTTCTGAGATGTTCCCTTCTGCTTCAGTTTTGCTTGCAGTAGATTCTGCAGATTGTTTGTTTGCTTTGAAAAGTGGAAGCCACAGTCCAGGTGTACAGGTAAGCAGGATGCCTTTATCGTGGATTCTGCAGGAGTTTTAGCTGTCACTATGTATTTAATTCTGAAAATGTCAAGTTGCTGCTAAAAGCTTTGTACTAAACATATTGGAATTGTTGAAGTGACTATTGTATTTAACAGATGTTATGAAACTGTTCCTTTTTGAGAAGTTCTCTGGAAATTGAAAAATTATTATGAAGAGCCAACATTTGAGAAAACTTAAAAGTTTTTAAAAAATAATAATAAAACACCCATTTTGGTTATTGTCCCAGCAGTTCTTTGGAAACAATTTATTTGAGAGTCCCTTTGAGTTCCCCCCACTCTTCTAAAACTGATGAAAAATAAACTGGAAATAGTGGATAGTCTTGGTTTAAATAGATTTTACTTTTAGGGACATATGCGTAGATGAAGTTCGATGGGGCAGTAAAGAATGTTCAAGAATTGGTAATTTCAAAAAAGTCTTGGGTCCTGTGTTCCCTTTTGAATGTTATTTCTGTATTTCAGCATTCCTGTGTGTCTTCAGTTTGTATACACACTTTGATCAGAAAGGAGAAATATATACTATGTTGGCTGGTTGGCTTGAACTGGGGAGGTTGAAGTTTTTGAAGTCAGACACTACAGGCTGAATTTATTTTGCTTTCTGGTGATGCTTGTGAGTTCATGGACTCTTTTTTCTATTTTAATGGAGTGATTCAGGAGCACTGCGAATACTATGTGAAGTATGTGATATGTACTGGTTTTGTGAGTCTTGTGGGAGTACTATAAATATTCATAGTACTCTAAAGCAAAGATTAAATTTTGAAGTCCAGCTTTCTCATTTTAGAATTTAAAGTATTTCTATTGCAAGAGAAAGACAGTGAACTTCAGACAAATAACATCAGAACAATTGTAATCCCTGATGTATCATGCTTATACCTTTAAACTCTTCAGGGATGGGCACTGCCTTAATGTCTTTTGTAGAGAAAGCAGACTTTTTAAAGGCAATACATAAACACTTCTTTGTGTGTCTGATACGCATTAAGATTTCTGTGCAGGGAAGTGAAACATCTGGACCTGTGGTTACGGGCTTTCAAATTGGTGGATTGTTAACAGGTTATTTATTGTACAATGTGACCATGTTAAGTGATGTAATTTATGTCCATTAAAATAAGTTCTAGTAAATGAATTTTGAGATAAAATATGTTGTCTTAAATTCTTGGCCATGTTAACCTGTTATGAATGAAAGGTAAAACATATTTTCTAAAACTACTCTTGTTTTTTGCTTCACACTTGCAGAATATAAGAACATTCACCTCCTATTACCCAATGCACCTACTACCTACCTGATGGGTAGCAAAACTGCTTTTGGATAATTTTCTGTACTTTTAAGCACATTTGCATGTACATATGAAATCACGTTCCTCTACACACATTTTCCTTTCTTCCTTGTGCAGGGAGGGAGGGCTTTAGTGTTCTGTGTCATTACATTGCACCCTCTGTTCAGCAGGTAATTCACTGCCGTCAAGTCACTCTAATATTGCTTCTGTATACAGTTGGTTTCCCATCCTGTGTGTCTTAACTGCATTTGAGTTATGAAATCTAAGACCTTGACTTTAGCAGAATTCCTCTAGCACCATGTTAAGGAGCTGGTCTAAATCACTGATCTAAATAGTAAAACTAAAACAGTTTTACTGTTTAATACTTTACTAACCCTGATGTATTCTGCATGTTTAGTTAATTTGAGATGTTTTCAGTAATTATTTTGAGCACTTTTTTAAAGATATATGTGTTAATTGCTGCTGTTTGTGAACATTAAATTAAACCTACATATTTTTACATTACTTTTCCCATGTTTGTCTCTCAGGTGGGTGTATGAGAGACTAGAAAGTAGTAAGAGGTTATATAGGTGAGATTAGGTATTTGGGTAAAAAAATATCTTTACAGAATGAAGGCAAAAGGGTGTTCACTGAATAAATCATGGAAGTTGATTATAGTCTCCCATAATGGAGAAACCCTTGTAAGAAGGTATTCAAATATGGATTAAAAAACCTTGTAATGGTACAGTGGGAAATATTGCTGGGTTTGCTACTCAAAGACACGTGATTTCATAAAACAGAAAAACCGAGTTGCTAACAAAGACCAGAAGATTCTCAGATGGGACAGCTGAAGGATGTTTTTTTTAATGGAGGAATTATTAATCAAGAAATAGTTTACTTGCTACTTGTGTTGTTTGTAAATAGGTAGAAAACTGTAGGAGAGCTGCAAATTGAAGATAAGGCTATAATTTAAGTCAAGTAAAAGACTAATGTACTTTTTTCCCAGAAGATGAAAAATTGAGACAGGTAATGGACCCACAAAAATGAAGATGACTGGATTAAATATGGATATGACCTGGTGCTTTTTCAGTTTAGTAGTTCAAGAAATACCTGGAATTTGTGCTTGGAGAAGATGGAATTCTCAATAGCCATCATGCTGAGCTGGAAGGTCTTTTAAATAATTCACTGAGGTGTCTCCTGTCTTGTCCATTTCAACTACTGAAGCATCTAACATTAGGCTTAGTAATGCTACTTTTTATGAAAATGAGACACGAATCACTCTGAAAAAGTGGCTTGAAGAGGCACAATATATGCTTTTATTTCTTTCAAGCAGTAGTTTAGTATTCACTGTTAGGATGTTACGATGTTATCATGAAATGCATGTAATTTCAGCAGTTTGAGTCCTTCAGTACAGAGAAAGAATAAGCCCATATAGAAAAAAGACAACTGATAACCTTCCCAGTGTTTTGATAAAAAGCAACATGGCTGTCTACTGAAGCAACCATAATGAAGATAGGCAGCATCCTTTTTGAATTTCTTCTCTGTCTACTGTTTTTAAAACATGGTTTCTTAATATATCAGTATTTTGTACTTAGATGTGAATCTAAAATATCTCCTTGAAATACTTTCTTTAACCTGTTTCGCTTTTTATGGACTGGCTTGGAATTTATTCTTTGCTTGCAATAATGTAACTGGTTTGAGTGATGATGCAGTTTGTAGTTAATCCTTTGCACAATTCCTTCTGAGGATGGTATTGTACGAAAGAGAAAAAAGATTTACTGTCTCTCTTTTAGATGTCTTTTCGTAATGGTAGGGATTTCAGCCTCATCTGGCTTTAGTTGATTACAGTGGAAGTTTTAAATTTTTTTCTTATTTTTTTTAAAAACTGCTTCTAATTAACCTTTGAATCACAAAATGACTGAATGGTTGAGGTTGCCAGGGAACTCTGGATGTCATCTGGTCCAACCACCTACTCAAGCAGGGCCACCCAGAGTCAGGTGTCCAGGATAATGTCCAGGTAACTTTTCAGTGTCTCCAAGGATGGTGACTGCAGAGCCTGTCTGAGCAACCTATGCCAGTGCTTGGCCACCCTCACGGGGAAATAGGTTTACCTGATATTCAGGAGGAGCCTTCAGTGTGTATGCATCAGCTCTGATCGTTTTCTGGACACCACCAGGAAGAGACTTCATCTTTTTTTGCCCTCTCTGCCTTTAGTTTCCTGGGTGCTCCTTCTTGCCATTCTTGAAGACAGGAGTGACATTTCTTTCCTTCAGTCTTTGGGCACTTCTCCTAATCACCATGATTATTCAAAACTTTTTAAGCTTAGCCTTGCAGTGACAGCAGCTAGCACTCATGGGTGCATCCCACCAGGGCTCATGGACTTAGATATGTCCAACTGGTTTAGATGTTCCCTGAGTTGACCCTGTTTCAAGAAGGACATCTTCCTAGACCGGTTCTCTTCCCTCAGTTCCTGAAGACTGAGCTTGCAAGTAAGGACTGAGGCAAAGAAAACATTCAGTACCTCAGTTTTTCCCATGTCCTGTGTCACCAGGTCCCCTCCCTCTTTCAGTAATAGATCCTGGTCTTCCTTTAGTCACCTGTCTACTTACAGAAGCCCTTCTTGATGCCTTTAACATTCCTGGCAAGATTTGATCCCATTTGTCCTTTGGCTTTCCTAACATCATCTCTGAGTGCTCAGACAATGTTTCTGTATTCCTCCCTATATTAGGTTTGCTTTTCCAGGTTTTGCTGAGGGTGGGGGCTATATGTACTCTCCAAGATGGATCCACCTCTGGCCAAGGTTGGGCCAATGCCATGGTAGCAACACCACTGGGATAACAGATTTAAAATGTGGGGGGAAAAGGGATCCTGTATAGAAGTAATTGTGGCCAGAAAAGAGAGGGTTGAGACCATGTGAGAGGAACAGCTCTGCAGACACCTGGGTCAGTGGAGAAGGAGCGGCAAGAGGTGCTTCAGGTACCAGAGCTGGAATTCCCCTGCACCCCGTGGTACAGACCATGATGAAGCCCCTGCAGCCCATGGAGATCCTTAGGGATGCAGAGATCCACCTGCAGCCTATGAAGGACCCCGAATGGAGCAGGGGGATGCCCCAGAAATGCTGTGATGCCATGGGAAGGGCATGGTGGGCATTCTGGAACAGGCTGTTGGCAGGACCTGGGGCCCTGTGGAGAGAGGGCCCACACTTGGAGCGGGTTTCCTGGAAGGACTGTGACTCTGTGGGGAGCCCAGGCTGGAGCAGGCTATTCCTGAAGTACTGCTCTCTGTGCTGGAGCAGTTCATGAAGAACCATAGCTCATGGGATGGTCTCATGCTGCAGATTTCTTTCCCATGGGAGGAGTTCCACACTGCAGTGGGGGAAGGACTTCTCCCTGTGGAGGAAGTGAATGGAGAAACAACATGTGATGAACTGAGCATAACTCCCCTTCCCCATCTCCCTGCCACTGAGGAGAGGTAGAGAATTGAGATTAAAGTTAATCCTAGGAAGCAGGAAAGGCTGGGGAGAAAGTGTTTTCAAGATCTGTTTTACTTCTCATTATCATACTCTGCTTTTGATTAGTAATAAATTCAACTAGTTTCCTAAGTCAAATCTGGTTTTCCCATGGTGGTAATCAGTGAGTGATCTTTCCTTGCCCTTATCTTGACTTGTGAGCCTTTCACTATATTTTCTCTCCCCTGACCACTTGCAGAGGGGACTGACAGAGGATATTGCTGAGTACCTCAGATCCAGCTAGGGTCAATCAATCACATTCCTGTGTTACCTGTCTCTGTCTTCACCCTTTGTAGGCTTCTTTATTGTGTCTGAGATTTGCCTGGAGCTCCTTGTTCATCCATGTAGGCCTCCTGACATTTTTGCCTGAGCTCTTACTTGTTGGAATGGACTTCTCTTCAGATTGGAGATGATACTTATTACCAGAGGAGACATGAACCAGTTTTCTTAGCCCCTTTTCCACCCCAGGGCCTTGTGTTGTGGGATCTTGCCAGAAAAGTGTCCAGAGCCTGTGTTTCTGAAGTCCATAGATGTGATCTTGTATTTTGTCTTCCTCCTTTCTCTCAGGGTTCAGTGTTATGGTCACTGCATCCAGTGCTGCCATTGAGCTTTGCTGCCCTGATGAGTCCCTTACTGATGGCAAGTAAGAGGTCCAGCAAAGCACCTCTCCTCCCTGTCTTCTTGGTCCCTTTGATTAGGAATATGCCACTGCTCTGCCCCAAAAACCTTCTGGATGATCTACTCCCAGCTGTGCTGTACCTTGAGCACATAACAGGGTCGTTGAAATTCCCCATGAGGACCAGGCCCTGCAAATGTCTGTGGAGGGTCTCCTCCACTTGTTTCCCTGATCAGATGGCCTGTTGCAGACATCCACTACACTCTCACCCATACTGATCTGCTTTTTAGTCCTTGCCCATTCCTGCAGTGAAGGGCCCAAAAACTGGATGCAGGATTTGACGTGCCTCATCAGTGCCCAGTACAGAGGGACAATCATTTCCCTGATTGTGCTGGCCACATTATGTCTGGTACAGGCCAGGAAGCCTTCAGAGAGGCACCTCAGCATACTGATTTCCTAGGAAGGATTTTGGGGATTTCTGCATGATTGTGCCTTGTAGGTACTTTCTTGCTTATCTACAAATGTTGGAGGTGACCCTGTTTTATTGATTTCTTATATATTTTTAAAACTCCTTCCATGTGACATCATTCCTGATCACTATTCCCTCACAGGGCTGCTGTTGATTCTCTCCATTCCCTTTACTCAGAAGCTTTCCTTAATAGTTTGGCTGTCTTCCTGGCAAAGGTACCTCTGCTGCCCTAAGCTGGATCTCATCTTTCCCAAGCAGACACAGATCTGAAAACAGGGTCAGAGAACCCCAAACACCAACTCTGAGGCAAGTTATTGATCTATACTAAAAGTGTCCTCCTCTCTTACTCCCCTCACTGGTGGATAGAAGAGGACACCAGCTGTGACCTTGATTACCTGCAGAATTCTGCAGTTAGTTTTGATGCAGTCTGTGTTGCCTCTGGTAGTATCACTTATACCCATATGGAAGTACAACAAGGGATAGTAGCCATTGAGTTGGACACCAGTTCCTCTACATATCCATGATACAGGCCTTTGCAAGGCAGCAAACATCTCTAGATGATGGGTCAGGTCATTGAAGCATTTTTTTCAGACAACTGTTGATAAGGATTCCAAGACCTATTTCCTGAACTGCTGTTTCTGTGTCTTGAGTCATATCTGCTTGGTTTGAAGTAGCTGTAAAGTTGTAGATGTCAGGGAAAAAAATATGTATGTTATGACTGTAAAGATTAGTATATTGAAGAGTTCGGAAAGTTGTTAAATTCAGACTCCATCCATAAGAAAAACTCATAGGAATGTGTGAAATTCCATTAATTGCTACATTTTAATCAAATAATATTTTCATCATTGAAATGTCCAAAGAGTTTATGAGTATTAAGGCCATTCATTGTTAACGGGCAAATTTACAAAGTATACACTTACAGTTTCTTCAGGACATCATATTGCAGAAAAAAATACAGTTCTTCGAACTTGCATTTTAGAAAACACCGTATTTAGAAAATATGTAATAATAAAATGTTTTATATATTATCTATTATATAAGATGTATTATTTATTCATTATACAATATATAAATTAGCCTAATAATGTACTTAGAATATATGCTATTAGGCTAGCCAGCTTCAGCATAACCCTTACTTGGGTCCTTCAAGCTGACAGTACAGAATGAACAGATCTTCAAGTATTGCACCTGTGTTTTCTACTAATCAATATTGTCCAAAGTTTGAAGCAATCCTGGGAGAGCATAAATGTTTCAAGATCGTCTCATACAGGCCATAGATGGCTGGTGTACACAGAATCTGTCACAGGTTGTAGATACCTAATACACATTGCAGGCTCAGCTGAGGCTCTACTAGATGTAGGATTACTGTGTTGTATTCTCACATGACTTAGCTTCCTTTATACCTTAAGATAAAGGCCTGTGCTGGATTGACCTTTTCTGGCTGTCAGATTCCAACCCATCCAAGGCCAACCCCCTGCTCTTCCTTTAAGCACCAAAATCTGGGTCTTGAGGATTAAGACATAGGGAGTGGTGATGCCCAAAACTTGGTCTGAATATTGCCAGAGTGAAATAACTGTGGGGATTATTTTCTTGCTCTTATGGTGAAAAGACAAGGAGTGGAGATTTACCTTGTATGTGGGTGTGTGTAGAAATTTCCACTTTCTTAGGATTTTTATGTTACTTTGATTTTAGCATAGGAAATGTTGGGATCCTTTTGTAAATGTAAGTGAAGTTTATGAAGAATATGTGATGAATATATATTTTATTGACTGTACTTAATTAACTGTTTCACAGAGGTGAGGGTGGAATGCTCTGGGTGCAGATGTCCAGGTGTTGCAGTGAGGGTCTCAAGTATATGTGAGGAGAAGCCAGTCCTGCCCTGTGCCAGACACAGCTCCAGACCCACCCCAGGCTACAGCCTCCATCAGCAAAGTGTGTCAGTACCTTTGGCAGAATGGGTGTTAAGAGAGGATAAAATGCTGCCTGTCAGTGTGGTATAAGGCTGAAAAATGGGGAGAAACCATCATGTGAACACAATAGTTCTTGATGGAGGAAGCAGAGAAGGCATTCTAGTCACTGGAGCAGGTTGGGAAGACCAAGACCACAGCAGAGCAAGTGTTTCCCTGAAACCTGTGAAGGACCTCATGCCAGAGTAGGTAGATATTTTCAGCAAGAACTGGAGCCTGTGGGGGACCCATACTAGAGGAGTTCCTGATGTGCTGTGGCTTGTGGCTCCTATGCTGGAGCAGGCGAAAAAATGTGAGAAGGAGAGAATGAGAGAGAGGAAACATGGCTGATCTCTTACTGTTGAACTCTATTTTAATTGGCAACAGATTAATTAAATGTCTGCAAAGTCAGGTTGGTTTTTTTCTGTGATAAAAATTGGTTAAGTGACTTCCCTGTTTTTACCTGCACCCATAATATTTTATATCTCTCCTCATGTTCTGTTAAGGAAAAATGAGAGATCAGCTAGGTGCATGCCAAAGTCAATAATTACAAGGCCTTATTTCTTTAGTCAGATATTTGTTTCAGATGTTTGTAGTTTTTTTTAAAGTTTTCCTAGCAGGACAGAAAGCACCTTAACACTGGGAAAGGTTAAATCTTGTGGTGTTGAAGTAGTGAATGACTGCAATAGGAGTCCTTTTTTTTTTTTTTTTTGTGTAGATGAATTGGTTTATGTAGAAAGTTTGTCAAGTGTACAGTTGTATTATAGCATAGGTTTGGAACTGATTAAAGTTTAGTTATTAAACTAGAGTAAACTAGGAATTGCTTGTCCGATGTCAATTCATGTTTATTGTTTTCTTTCTTAAAAGCAAACCAGAGCCTTACAAAAAAAAAATTCCTTGAATCTCATATTAGTAGTCTCTCCTTTGAGCTATATGGCATTCCCTAGGTTTCATAGGAACTTGTTACAGTAATTCTAGAGTTGCTTTATTTATCTGTAACCTTTTTATTAGCATTGACAAATGAAATATGTCATTCCTTGTACAGTCAGTGTGCTGGGCAACAGGAAATGTACAAGAGGCTTTGTTTTAGCAACTGGCTACAGTTATCAACATTTTTTGTTGACAACTTCTATCAGTTCTTTTTTGTGAGTTTGATGTTTGCCTCTCTCTCATGCTGTTATTCCTTCTTGCTCAGCTTATTTTCTTCATTTCCTGCATTCCCCTGTTTGTTGTACTGTCTTATTCTGTATAATCCTCTTCACACCCTCCTGCCCCATGCTGTTGTAAGCTGCCATAATTTTTGTGATTTAAGGCTCTTAATCCTACTGTTTATCTAATCAATGTCCGTTTCCTCAGAACAGAGCCTACCAAATGCTCCTCTTCCTGGCAGCTGTATCTTGGCTGTCCTAGCGTGATTTGAAACTTGCTGTCATTTGTCAGTTTTCTATTCATTTGGCACATCATCTCTTCCTCTGTAATGAACAAGCTGATTCATTTTAGGTGAAAACAGCTTTGTTTGTTAATAGCAGAACTGTTTCTGTAAATTAATGTTCTATATTCCTTTAATTTTTCTTTTTTAGATGCTGGATGTCTATGACATTCTTCCTTTTGATAATCCAGATGGTGGCGTTTGGAAACAAGGATTTGATATCACATACAATGAAAATGAATGGGACAGTGAACCACTTCAAGTTTTTGTTGTGCCTCACTCACATAATGATCCAGGTAATATGTTAACTGTATTGATTTGAGGATCTCAAGGCTTTTGGATTAGGAAATGCATTGCTATTTCTGTTAAGTTTTGGGGTTTTTTGAAGCATACCAGTTAATACGATGGATTTAAGTCTAGCAGGGCAGTTAAACAGATGTATGATTCAAGTGCCACTGAGTTCCAATGACAACAGTTATGATACAAGTTATATGTCTACTGAGTTTATTAACTGGAGCAAAACTTCAGTGTTGAAATTGAAAAGTGACATGAATTTATGGTAACCCATTCAGTTTATACATTTCTACAGTAAATACCATAAGTTCTTATTTTGATTTTTTGAATTGTTGTAGATATTTAACCCTTAGCCTGTGCTGGAGAAATGTGCTTTTACAAGATGTAACAATGGCAAATCTGAAGTTTTTGACACTTTCTTCACTTTTCTTGTGCAAACCCCAACCTACAGTAAGATAATGAAAAGTCTAGATTTAAACAGAAATCTAGATATGCCCACATAATTTCATTTCCACTGAAGTGGGTTTACAGTGTAATACACAACATAGAGAAATGCTCGTTTATTTTGGAATGATTTCATGGTAAAATTTACCAAAAAGTAAATTATATTGCTACACTGTGTTCCTGGCAGATTGTCCTGGTTTGAAAGACAGGTGTTTGCTAAGGAAAGCAGAAGGCTCCCTTTGAACTGAAAAATTTGATCCTTCCTTCCTACAGATTATTATGATTTTGAAATTATGGGAGCTCTCAGGCAAAGATATGGGGATAGGAATAACAGTTCTTTACTAGTATATCTAACATGACAAACAAGAACAACAACAGCTATGAAATTACCCACAAACAGAGCAGTAACTCAGTCCCAGTCCCTTTCTGGCTGCAGGCACCTTTTCCCTGAGCTGCAGTTCCCGGTGCTGGGGGCGGGCAGGTCCCGCAGAGCTGCAGGAGGGCTGGGGGTGATGGCAGCGCTGTCCCAGGGGGAGAGAGAGATGGAGAGAGCCCTCTGCTCACGGTGTGGGTCCTGGTGCTCAGCAGAGTGCTGGATGGTGGCAGGTTACAGCGAGAAGGCAGCAGGGCAGGGTCCGATAGTGGTTTCCCGGCGCTGGGATGGTGAGGAGGAGAGGCAGCGATCGTCCTTCTCGTCCGAACTCCGCGGGGGGAAAAATGGGCCAAGGCCCAGCCTTCCGCTTCCTCTTCTGGCTGTTTGGATATCGAGGGGTTTCCCTCTTCTCTCTCCTCCCCCTTGTCACCAGGGCCCAGTCAACAGGTATCTTAGCATGACAATGGGGAAAATTCCACAGAGGGAAAAGGGAAAGAACCAACCCCCAACAGAGATGTACACTGACCATGAGAGGCTGGTAGCAATGGTTGTTGTTATCGAAAGCCACAATTTAAGTGATATTAAATTTTACCACTGTATATCTCTCTAAAATTTAATCTTTTGTATTATGTACTGTAGATCTGAGTGAAGGTATGGTAGTTTGAACATAAATTAGTTTTATTTGCATGTGTATAGCATTTCAAAGAAAATGAATGCTGGAATGTGGAACTACCATTTTTTCCAGTTATGACAGGTATTAATGCAGTATGGATACAATAAAAATATTCAGAGCAAATAATCACAGTATGAACCTAGATCTGCCTATCTATTGAACTGTCTTTGAACTTGTGTCAATTTATTTCCTCTTTGGTTATAGTTCTTCTATAAACTTCCCTAGAAAGAAGCAACTCTTCTTCTTTTCATTTTGGGCACATGATGAATCAAAGCAATCCTAAAGCAATATACAGAACTCCTCTTTCTCTTGGGTCTACTAGAACTGGGTGTGGAGTTTTCATGTCTCCCATTTTTCTGCTGAGATCATATCCTAACTGGTACAGGACTGTTGGCAGTCCACTAGAGGCCAGTTGCCTGGTGTCATGTCTGCCCTCCTGGAATGTCTTCAGCTGAATTGAACACCCTGTGCGCAGTGTAGGCTGAGGTAACTTCTCAAGAGCATGAGGCTTAGAAGCTGCAGGGGAATGTCCTGAGGTAAGCTGTGAAGAGATTTGCAGATAACTTCACCAGGGTCTATTCAAGTAATGAGATTCAGTAGGGACTCACTGTTCTGGCACTGATTATTTTTTTTAAAATTTAATTTCTACTGGTACTTTTTCTGCAGGTTCTAGTAATTTAATTTTGGTTTTATTTTATTTATACACCATCTGTATCTCTTTTCCAGTTTTTTTTTGTCTCTTTCTCACCAGAGCAGGCCAGAGTAGGGGAGTTGCTGCAAGGGGCTTTATTTCCAGCTAGACTTAAACCACAACAGGCAACACCTTTTGTGTATGACAAGCTTTGGCATTGGGTACCTTAATAGGATTTGGTTCATCCTGTAGCACCAGTTCTATTTACGAAAAATGTCTCACTGAGCCTTTATTCTGAAGAATCTGAGAAATATAAGTTCTCCGAGTTTACGGAACCACTTCTCACATGAAGATTATTGCTCTACAGGTGAATCTAGACGGATTGGGTAGGGACCAATGCCAGCTGTATGAGGTTCAATAAGGTGAAATGTTGGGTCCTGCTCTTGGATCACAACAACTCCTGACAGTGTTACAGGCTGGGGACAGAGTGGCTGGAGTGCTGCCCAGTGGAAAACCTCACAGGGCTGGTAAACTGCAGTTGAGCATGAGCCAGCTGTGTCCAGGTGGCCAAGCAGGCCAGGGGCATCATGGCCTGTGTCAGCAATAGTGGGGCAGCAGGAGCAGGGCAGTGACCTGTGCCCTGTGCTGGGCACTTCTGAGGCCACAGCTCCAGCGCTGTGCTCAGCTCTGGGCCCCTCAGTTCAGGAAGGACATTGAGGAGCTGGAGTGTGTCAGAGAAGGGAATGGAATTGGGGCAGGGTCTGGAGCACAAGTTTGATGAGGTATCTGAGTGCATTTAGCCTGGAGAAAAAGATACTCAGGAGGGACCTTATCACTACCACTACCTGAGAGGTGGTCATAGCCAGGCAGGAATTGGGTTCTTCTACCATGTAACAAGTTTCAGTACAATAGGAAACTCAAGTTGTGCCGAGGGCAGGTTTAGGTGGGATATTAGTAAAAACTTCTGTGAAAATATGCTTGAACATTGCAGTTGGCTGCCCAGAGAAGAGCCATTTCTGCAAATGTTCATAAAAACAGGTATGGGCACTTAGGGACCTGGTTTAGTGGTGAAAACTGTGGTACTAGATTAATGATTTGACTTGTTTTTTTAAGAAGCCTTCTCTGATCCAAATTATTCTATGACTATTTGGGTAGTAACTACCATATGTCACTAAAAATTATATTCCTCCTCACTGTATGCTAAGCAGGCCATAAAGTCTGGAGGCTATTTTTGCCTCAGCTGGACCATTAATATTAGGCTATGCACAACTTCATCAGAGACCCCAGTTTTTAGATATATGTCTTTTGAAACTAGGAGACTGAATATCACTGTATTGCTTCTATACAAAGGGTCCCCAAAATAGTGGAATTGTTGAGATGATGGCCACATCTCTTCTCAGTCTCCAAATGTGGATGAAAATTTCTAAACTCATTCAGTGAAAAATGCCTTGAACTTTACTAAATATTTGCCATGATGCTTGAAATATTATACCACCTTTTGGAGAGTCAGAGAATAACAGGCTTTTCCTCTAGATCCAGAGACCCTCTCCATGGCATTCTTCTTGGTTTTTGGCCTATGTTTAAAATACACAACCAAAAACAGCAACAAAAAAACCCCAACAAACCTACACAAGCACACAAGTAAAAAACTCCAAACTGCCACCCTCCAGCAATAACAAACTAAACAAAAGACTGGGTCCCTGATAAAATAACACCTATACCACCAAAAAATCCCAGTAAAAAAAATGCATCCAAAACCACCCATCTTCCCAAACCCTCCAAAGGAGTTTGTGAGTATTTAAAATTAGTAAACCTGTTAGACAGACAAAGTGTAAATACTGCTCCATAATTAGAAGTAGCTTCACCAGTGTCTTTGCCTGTTTATCTTCTTGTGTTATCAATCATGGAATTTCCTTTTTTCAGTAGCAATTTCCTCTTTATGTAGGAAGTATATTAGCCATGTGTTTATTTCATAGTTTTACATGTGAGTGATGCCTCTTGGTATACCTCTGAAAGTTCCTTTTAAGGAAGTTTAATCTGATTCTGTTTTGCCCTCTAAAGCACTGCTATGGTCCTCCTCCAAAAATAGAGATGTAGGCCATAGTGAGCATAGCTTCAGTGATAGATTTTACAAGCATTGATTACATTTGTCTTGGAGAGAGTCATAAATTTGATGTACAGTAAGGTACTTATTCTTTCATCTGTGAGAGAAGTCCTGCCTGTGACTGTCCTTTCAATGACAGAGTTTGAAAAATTCTGTGAAGTTACGAGAGCTGTCTCCATAATTTTTTTGCTCTTTTTTTTCCTGAATATGTTGTTCACAAGGGCTTGCCTGAAGTCTTGATGCTACTGTCATTCACCACTGAGAGTTGATTTTCTTGCTGATGTCTGTTTTTGTTCCCAAGTCATTGTTCTTAGTATGTAAGTTCTTCATGCCTTTACAATAAAATCATGTCTGTCTTTCACCAGCAGCAGCTAAAATGTATCACCTCTTGCATACAACCTAAATACCTCTTGGCATATCCAAGCGTCTCAGTTGATATTCAGTAGATGTAAACTGAGATAGAACCCTGGTAAAAGTAAATCATTCCTTCACCAAAGGTGATTGTGTGAGACTGGTTATTGTTTGCTTTTGTAAAGGGTTTTATAGAAATCTCATTGCTTGATACTGCTTTTTAAGGACATTCCTGTGGGGTTTTTTTGCAGTATGAAATTGCAATTAACAACCACTTGAAAGAAGGAAAATATATCTGTAATATCTGGAATCTCCTGTATAACTAATGGTTACCTTCTTCCTTTTCCACAGAGAATTAAAAGCATTGTGCAAAGAAAATGCTTTCTAGAAAAAAAAAGCTTAAGTCATCATGAATGTACAGTGTAACAATGTATGTGAAATGGGGTCAGTAAAGGTATTACTGTATTAGCTGCAGAAGCTTTAAAACCTCATTAGATTTTATGTTTTCTCATCTGAGGCTACTTTCTTTTCAACTTTTCATATAACCAGTTATGCTGGCAAGAATGTGTAGCTCAAAGGCAAATAAAAGACCTTGAAACAACCTTGTCTATGGGGTGGCATCCCTACTTGTGTGGGGCTGGAAATTACATGGTCCTTTCCAATCCAAGTCGCTTTGTGAACATGTGAAACACAATTACTAGGGAAGGCAGTGGGTTTAGGTTCCACCTTCCTTTTTGAAGGGATGACTGTTGCCGGTGCTCTGAAATACTTTGTGATGCTAAATCTGGATTAGCTGCTTCTGTGTGAATTTAACCATGACCTGCAAACTTCGGATCTTTGTGCTTCTCCATGCAGTAGCTAATGTGTTTACCCATTTTGGGAAATAAGTGTTCAGAGGGGGTCCCCTTCAGACTTCTGATCAGTGGTGACACAATTGTCTTTAGTTGCTGGCAGCTGATAAAGATTTGAGCACCTTAGTAGCCTGCTTGATTTTTGGAGGACTCACCTAGTGCAGCTTAATCTTAATGGAGAGAAGTTTGGTTGTTGTGTGAGGTTATAGCTATCACAGATAGGTGGCAATTCTATCAGGAGCAGATTAAGGAGTGAGCATATTACCTATTGTGCTGGCAGAGCCCTTTTGTTGACTTTCACCTGCTTCAACTGTGGTTTTTTGTGGCTGCCTGAAGTGGAGAAGGCAGCTGAAATGCAGAAGGGAGAGCTCTGCTCAGGGATGATGAGATTGTCTACCAGCACACATAGACTTGAAAGATGAGGCTCGGATATGACCAGAGAGATGGAAAGACACGTCTAACATTTATTGATCTGTAATAATTTTGGTGGTGACTTCTCATTACACTATTTAAAAATTGAGACTTACGAGCTTTCTAATATATGTGTGTACTGGATAAGAGTATTTCCTTGCTGAATGTGGTGGTTACAGATCTAGTATACTCAGCACATAAGTGCAATTGAAAGTGACTGAAGTAGATTTTCCTCTTTCTTCTCAATCCACATGCAAGTGTATGGGTACATAGGTCAGAACTAAACACTACTTTTTAACGCTTCGTCAATTATGTAAAACATTGGTAACTTTGCCTTACTACTATTCACATGAATCACCTTTTATTATTTAAGACAGTCTCCATTTCTCAGGAGGAAATCTATATAGACCTAAGTCAGTGTTAAGATATAAGAAAACTTGACCATGAAATTTGGTGCTCTTAATATACCATGGAGTTTCTCATATGTTTTCTGTTCGCTGGGTCTGGATATGTTTTTCTGGTAACTTCTTAGTTTTCCTGACATGTTTGGAACACAGATTGCTTAAACTGTTGTTTGACCCACTGAAATACAAGAAATGGGCAGCTCACAAGATTTTCTTGACATGCTGAGTGAGGGAAATTAGAGTTTTATTCCTGGCTTATTTCTCAATATTTCTGTGTTTGCAGAGGAGGTGCAGCTCCTTTGAAAATTGACAGGACTGTTACAGAAAGGACACTTTTGACTGCTCATCAGTAGAAATTTCCTTTTTACCTTAGCTATGATGGCAGCAGATTTGATTTGTACCAAAGCAAAAATAAGTATTGCATAGGACCTAAAATGTAAGAAGTCTATAATTTTGGTAGTATCTCACAGACCATGTCAGATTTTACTTTTTGTGAAATGTGCAGTCATTTAAATTTTTGTTATGCTTATGAAATTAAGCCTGATAAATCAAATTATTCTTGTTTTACCTTGAGCAGAGAACTTTTACAAGTTAAGGTATGCTGTTGGAAAAGTAAATACACTGTCATAGTTTTAAAATTTCAGGGTATCTTGTTCTACCTAAATTATTTTATTTTGGTACATATTTTGCAGAAACAAGCTCATGTATTTATTTTCTTTTGAATCAGAATGAATGGTTTAACATAGGAATGTTTCAGGGGACTTTTTCTCTGATTTGACTATGTGAAACAGGAAAATGAGAAACAATCTTATACAGCTTTTAGTTTTAATTTGAGATTGCCTTACTATCAGGTTTTTCAAGCTTTATTTCACTGTGAGTCATTCATCTTTGTTGAAAAGATACTTCTTGGTGAAATTAGTGCTGAAATGTTACGTCAGAAATATCTATAAAATATTAACTTTATGTCTGTTCTGTATTTTCCATCATAGAATGATGATGCAGTACTTCTGAATTTAAAAAAGAAAAAAGTGTGTTTTCTCTACTTTAAAATAAGAGTCTTTTAAAAATGCTGAATCTAGCTCCACGAAGGAGCTAAGGCCAAATTGTTTTCGTGTGTAATCATACTTACTAAAATATAAGTTAAAACTAGCTTTTGGATTTATTTCTGGTATTTGCCTTATTGTCATTGCCTGTGTGTGATCAATTAAACACACATGCACACAATGCTTAAGTTCTTTAGAGCTCTTCTTTTAGAGGTAAGAAGTCATGGCTACATGTCCTTTTTTGTTTGTTTGTTTGGTATTTTTGTTGTTGGTGGGGTTTTTTTTCTGTTTTTGTTATATGAAAACCTATTACTGTTTCATTATGTGGAACTTGGATGTAATTAAGAGTAATGACATCCTCACAATTTGTGATACTTTTTTTACTTCCTCAGCTATCAAAACAGTGACTCAACTGTGTCTTCTTACAGGAACTAGTTAGCTGAGAATCAAACATAAATATAAAAAAAATAAAAATTACTGATAATTTTTACTAACCTGGGTGTACATTTTAAAGATCAAGAACTGAAGTTCCACTATATATTTGCAAAGAGGATGCTTTTATTTTCTGGAAAGCTGTACAGTGTTAGCTGAAACTTAATGGCTTTATTTAATACTAGCATAAAATTAATGAATTACTCAAGTTTCTTGTGTTGCAAGAAGCGTCACTGATGTGTGAATTTTAGGCTCAGTAAAGTTAATTGTGATCTTCTGAAAAGTAAATCAGAGATGCAAACTTCTATCAAAAATGCATTAGTCTAGTATGTATGGGCACAATATTGCAGAAATTCATGAGATCTGCCTCTTCATTAAAAAAGACTTCATCAGAAACAAGAAATTTTTTTAAAGGCACATTTCCCCTTAAACTTTGGAGGGTGACTTGTGGAAGTAAGCAATTGTAAAGCCAATTTTGTTTTATTTCAACAGTTAATTTTAAACAACAAAAAAAGCAAACGTGAAAAAACACCCCAGGAGTCTTGCAGGTATATGTAAGCAGTACTTAAATACTTTTGCGATAAATGGGTTTGTGATTCTTGTCATGATCAAATTATTAAGGGCTTTTGCTTAATAAAGTAACTTCTTAAATAATGCTAATTTGTCCTGAAAGTTTCCCTTTATCTCTCATCTGTGTCAACCATGCTAAGACACAAGACTGCTTTTCTCTAGTGCAAGGAGCTGATAGAGCCTCAGGAAAGAATTTGAACTTGAAACTGTAGACAAGAATAGTGGAAAATCAGTTAATTAAATATTTCAGGATTTTTTGTGGAGTAATGAGTTGTGTGGATATTTCAACCTAATTCTTGGAGTTTGCTGTCAAGTAAATTTATGTTACAGTGGGGAAAAAAATCAAAGAAATAAACAGCTGCATAACAATGATAAATCTCAGAGACGTGGGGGAAAATAGCAAGTTTCCACACTTCTGAGGAAAAGCATGAGACAGAGGATCAAAAGGCAAGCAGCTCAGCAGTGTGTACCCTCTGTTGTTACCACATAGGATGGCAGAAAATGAAAGTATCTGGCTAAGTCCTCAATATGTATTAAGTCAAGCTATGTATTAAGTCATAATGCTATGAAAGACAGTACTATTTTTTCTCTTGTTTACAGGGTTGTTAAACATTGGAATGGTGGAGTCACCATCCCTGGAGGTGTTGAAGGAAAAACTGCGCATGGCACTCAGTGTCATCATATGATTTATAAGGTGGTGGTTAGTCAGTGGTTGGACTTGATAATTTCAGACGTCCTATATAAGCTCGGTGATTCTGTGATTTTTATGGTGACGAAGAACTTTATGTACATTTAAACCTCCAAGTCTTATTTTGCTGTTAATAGCATATTTAGCCTAGGTAATTACAGATTTGCAGTATTGCAATTTTTCCATGTGTAAACTGTCTTGGTATTGAAAGTTTCCTGTTCAACTTTTCTTTCAGCCGGCGATCAAATTCTTAGTGTCTAGATAAGCACAAGAATGAACTTGAGTTGTAAATTATTATGTTGTATTAAGGACTGAGGTGTGAAATAATAATCTAGCTGTCAACTGGACATTGATTTATCCATTACTTTATTTAGCTTTTGATTTTTTATTTAAATTTTCTGCTTTTAAGTTTTTATTGTATATCTCCATGCAAAATTGAAGAGTCTCTGTAAGTCATTTGGTTTAGAGCACCGGTCTTTAGGAAGGATATGAAGGCACTGGGATGTACCCAGAGGAGGGCAGTGGAGCTCCTGGAAGGGCTGGAGGGACTGTCCAGTGAGGGGTAGCTGGGCAGTCTGGGTTTGTCCAGTCTGGAGAAAAGGAGGCTGAGGGGTGACCTCACTGCTCTCTGCAGCTTCCTGGGGAGGTTTTTTCAGTGGCAGTTGCATAATGCCTTATTAACACTTTTTTTGGTCAATTCAGAAGTGGTCAGGCAGTTGGACTAGGTGATCATTTTAGGCCCTTTTCAATGCAGAATATTCTTTTCATCAGTCCATAAATAAATAGATGTATGGTAATTAAATTTCAGAGGACTTTCTGTTGGCTTTCAGCTAAATCTATGGATACCTGTAAAAATTTCTGTCCTGGTTTGAAGGACAGGTGTTTGCTAAGGAAAGCAGAAGGCTCCCTTTGGACTGAAAAAAAAAAAAATGTGATTCTTCCGATTATTATAATTTTGGAGTTAAGAGAGCTCTCAGGCAAAGATATGGGGGTAGGAATAACAGTTCTTTACTAGTATATCTAACATGACAAACAAGAACAACAACAGCTGTGAAATTAGCCACAAACACAACAGTAACTCAGTCCCAGTCCCTTTCTGGCTGCAGGCACCTTTTCCCTGAGCTGCAGTTCCCGGTGCTGGGGGCGGGCGGGTCCCGCAGAGCTGCAGGAGGGCTGGGGGTGATGGCAGAGCTGTCCCAGGGGGAGAGAGAGATGGAGAGAGCCCTCCGCTCACGGTGTGGGTCCTGGTGCTCAGCAGAGTGCTGGATGGTGGCAGGTTACAGCGAGAAGGCAGCAGGGCAGGGTCCGATAGTGGTTTCCCGGCGCTGGGATGGTGAGGAGGAGAGGCAGCAATCGTCCTTCTCGTCCGAACTCCGCGGGGGGAAAAATGGGCCAAGGCCCAGCCTTCCGCTTCCTCTTCTGGCTGTTTGGATATCGAGGGGTTTCCCTCTTCTCTCTCCTCCCCCTTGTCACCAGGGCCCAGTCAACAGGTATCTTAGCATGACAATGGGGAAAATTCCACAGAGGGAAAAGGGAAAGAACCAACCCCCAACAATTTCCTAGGGCTCATTCCTGGAATACTATTCAGTTCAGTTCAGTGTATTAACCATGTTACAATCTTCCTTAGCTTAATAAACTGACCTTGTTAAAGCAAAACAATCTTTCATTTATAACACCATTCTTCCTACATCATACTGTATTCTTTTGTGAGCTAGTTTGACATTTAACTCGGTGTTTTAGTTAGGCTGGTGTATTAACTTTTTAAAGAATATTTCAGAAGACTAATTTAGTGTAAATTTGCTTTTATTGCTGCAATATGAAAATATTTTAAAATAGTTTATGATGATAACATATTTCTGTACAGGAATTTCGTGGGATGGTTTTAATTTTATCCTCCTTTAGTTGTGTGCTAGGGTGATACTGTCTTGCAGAAGAAATTTCTGATATAAAGCTATAAACTGGTAGTCTAATTCATGTGGATATTTTTGATGTAATTTTCACTAAAACATTCCCTTGATTTGTTGAAAAGGAAATGAGAATTGAGAAAGAATAATTTTCTATGTAATCTTAATTCTTTGAGTGGAAGCATCTATTAAAAAAAAACCCAGACTGAAATAGGAAGAGGTCAGAAAGAAATTTGATTACAAATTCAGACTATTCATCACATTTTTATTTTCAGTCTTTAAACTATTGCATAGCAGTAATTTACTGTCAACTGTTTTTTGTATCAAGGTATTGCCATTCCTCTAAAGAAAGTGTTTTAATTTTATGCTTTAGGCCCTCATATTAACTACCTTGACAAAATGCATTTTCCCCCTTTAAGACAGATTGGATCTCACTTGTCTGTTGTACAGAAACTTGTCTGAAAGGCGATGAGTCTTCTAGATTCTAAACATTTGTAAAAGAAAAAAAGAATGACCTAGAACTTTTCCTCTTGAGTGTTATAGTTTTATTTCTTCTTTTACAAATTAAAAACAGTAGCTCTCCATCTACCTGAGAAGAATGTTTGAGTTTTTGTATCCCAAAAATAAGGTACAATATGTCCTTTCTGAGTCAATAATCATATTTTATTTAAGTATAAAGTTTTTTTCTTAATTAAGCCTGAGAATTATTTTTAGAAGTAGAAGTTTCTGCATGTATATAATTTCCTTGAGGCAATACAATATCATTCCATAACAGCCTAATCCTGTATCTTATAAGCAGACTGGCACTGTTACAATGGCAGAACTGAACTGGTAAATCAGAGTGGAATTACAAGTATAATATTTGTCTGGAGTGCAGTCTTCACATAGTGTGGAAGCTTTCACAAAATCTTAAAATGTGCATACATGACAAAAGCTGCTAGGTGTAGGAATGCTACACTTTACAGTAAGTAATAAGTAGACACAGGTTTTTTTGAGCTATATTTACAGTTTCTGTGAAGAAAGATGCATATATCTCTCATGCAAAGTATTATGAAGAGGTTAAATATTAGGTAAGACTGTAAATGTGAAAATGTGGTTAGCATTTCTTTTTCCTTTGCATCTCACTGAAGCACAATTATTTGAGTCCATGTATTCTGTTGATCAAATTTTCTACTATGCAAGGCATTGAAAAACTAGAAAGTGAAAAGCCTAATAATTCCATATGTTTATACATTTAAGAAATAAAACATGTAATCTTTGTAGAAAGAAACTCCTTGGAAATTTATCACTTCAAGCTCCATGCCATGTAAAGGTCAACTTTTTAAGAAGTCTTTACTTAGCCTTTTCTGGGGAGTAAGAAGGAGTTCTCTCAGAGACCACTCTCTACAGAGACTAAGAATCCAGTTCTCTAAACAGGCTTCATTTCACATTTTCTTTTTCCTAGGTTGGCTGAAGACTTTTGATGATTACTTCAGAGATCAGACACAGCATATTTTAAATAATATGGTTATAAAATTGCAAGAAGACAACCGAAGGAAATTTATATGGTCTGAGATTTCTTACTTCTCAAAATGGTGGGATGGAATAGATAGCCAAAAAAAAGATGCTGTTAAAAGGTTTGAATACTGAACTTTTCTTCCATGTGTCTTGTTTTGAGATTTTGTGTATTTGACCATGCTCTGAACTTGAGATTTCACTTGTGATGCAGAATTGCTAGAATAACCAGCTGCTTCAGTTCTGACGTTTTGGGCTTGGTTTGGTTTTCTCCCAGTTGCAAAATAGAAATCTGCTCAGAGAAGTGGAGACAAATTACTGTGTTGCACTAAAAATTTGACTAAAAGTTCCCATGTACAACCATTAACATGTTCAAATTGTAAGGGAGTAGCAATAATAATCTTTATTTGAAATCACACTAAGGAATTTACAGTAAAATATATATAATCTTTGTTCTTAGCTCTTTATATATGGTATTTTTTCCCTTGTTATACACATAAGTAAATTTTGTGAGGTTTTTATTTGAACAAAATTTGTGAGTTTGTGTTTAAGGACAAAGGGGTTTTATAAACATGAAGCTGCTTTAATGTAAGGTAGTACATACTCTACACCCTTGCTATTAGTAATTTTTAAAATCACAAGTCAAAATGGAATATAGAAGTAAAAGGTCTGCCTAGGTGTTGAGACAAGGAAGCAGGCTGCTTGGATAAACCTGCAGTATGGGTCTAGTTTGGAGTTTTCAAAAAATGGGGATTTTTTCTTATTTTTATTGGCTTTAAGACTGAGTCTGACGGTTCTTTGCTCATCCTTGTGATGCCCTTGGTGATGCTCCTTTTCATGCCCCTCTTTGACATGCATGTGTTGGAGTATACATAAAGTCTGTGAGATCTTCACAGCTGGAAAGGTTAGGTAAAGTTGGAAATCTTGGGATCTAGGTAAAAAAACCTACATATTAAAATTTTATGTGCAGTAGGTGAGTATTATAGCACAGCTGTGTGGTGTTTTTTACATTAAAAAATCCCTTGGAACACAGTAAAGAGTAAATGATAGTCACGAGGGAGCTATGTGCTCTCTTCAGAGGAGTTAACGTATTGGTTAAACTGCACTTCAGACTGGAGAAGACTTGGAGAACCTGTACTTGAGATTATTTTTGTTGCATGCTTTTCATTACTCTTATGGGTATCATCTGTGATGTGCTTAAGTTTAGATGAGTTCCCTGTGTTTTTTTCTTGAAATCATTAAACACTTCTGTGCTGGTGAACAGTGTAAGTGCTGAAACTGTAGTGACAACCTGATGCTGGGAGTGGGAGCTTTATTATCACTGACAGTAGTGAGTCTTGGTTGTCCTATGACCTGTTTCAAGAAGGAGTTTTAATGAGTGAAGCCTTTATAAATACAATAAACTTCCAAAATATATCAGCTCTTTAAACTCTAAAAGGGATATTAGATCAAAGATGGGGAGATATTAGCAATGCTTGAAATGTGCTGTGTCTAAGCAGCTTGCTCTTCAGTGCTGTCACACATATATTTTATTTTTGTAATCTATGCAGGAAACAGCCTTCTTCCTCTTTGAAAAAAATCTAATATGGTACATGCACTAGAGCTGGTTTTTGTTGCACAAGGTCATTAAATATTTCACTGTTCAACAGTTCATTTTTTCCCTGTTTGATTAAAGAAGTATAGTCCAGTGATGGAAGTAGCACAGTAAATTTAGATTTTGGAATCACATTACTGGTAGATGCCTGTTGACTATACAGAAATTGATTTTAAGAGTGTGTTTTCATATGGAAGATTCTGAATATGATTTATGTATTTTTCAGGTTAATAGAAGATGGACAATTTGAAATAGTAACAGGAGGATGGGTCATGCCTGATGAAGCTTCTTCTCATTATTTTGCAGTAATTGACCAAATGATAGAAGGACACCAGTGGCTAGAAAAGAACCTTGGTGTGTACATTTATCTAAAATTTAACTATGTTAATACAAGAAGTCAATAAGAAATTAATTTTTTTAAAATTTCTGAGGTGCTTGGAAGGTTCTTTTTACTCAGCTTTCCTGAAACATTAAATCAGGAAGAGGTGGGATCTTACAGGAAGAGCTGTGGGATCAAGCTTGGTATTTGCCATTCCTGTTTGCAGATAGAAGTTCCTGGACAAAATATATTTGAAGAATTTTATGCCACAGCATTTTGTCTTGACCAATGATATCCATATTATATTGGCATAACCACATATTAACACTAGATCATGCTGAATTTTAGATCCCATGTCTGGTCTAAACAGTCTTTAATTGCTGTGGCGTCATTTAATTGCCTTTTTTATCTTCTGAAAATCGTGACAAAATTCTTAAAACTGCTTTAAAATTCTTCCTGCTCTTATGTGGAACTATTCTGCCTGCTCTGTGTTCATTAGTTTCTCTTCTGTAAGGCTTAAAACAAATAAAAACAAAAAGAAATTAATATGTAGCAGCAGCAGTAGCTACAGTAGTAGTAGTTTATAAAGCCTAAATCTATAGTAATGTTAGAATTGAAGAGTAACTGGCTGCAGTTACATTGGCTGAACTGTTTTGCTTGCTTTGGGATGTTCTTTTGTTTAGTTCCATGAGAGAAACCTTTTTATATGGGAGATATTTGAACAGTGACTTTAATAATAAATTGACAATATTTCATCCAATTAACTGAAATTATTTTGGAAAGGTCTTTGACTGTTTTTCTTAGATTGCAATTTCCATAAACACAGCTTGGCATAATTGGAGGGGGAAGGGAAGACCTAATAAAAGGGTAATGCATTCCTTACTGTTTTTTTTTTTGTTGTTTTTTTTTTTTGTAAAGACATTAAAAAGTACCAAAGGAGCCATGTTGATGAATTAAACAAAAGTTAGATGTAGCTTCTTTATTTACTAGCATAAAGTTCAGTGAAAAAGCGGTATTAATCAATGTTTCTATTGATTAACAAACTAATAAAAAAATCAGTTCTGAAGCCAAAGAAGAGTAACAGTATTTAAATAAGTGACATTTCAATAAGCTACCACATTTACCGATCCACAACCATTCATTTTAGTTCCACTTTCTTTTAAAATTTTAACAACTGTAAACTACTTTAAGTGAAAGAGGATGAGTATTAGTGTTTCCAAATAAAGATGTTTGATGCAAATTTGAAGCAGTGTAGCAACAAGGAATACTGTTTTTAAGTTTTTCTAAATTTTTTTAGAATGCCTTACTTATATTCATTTTCTTGTTTAACTGTTTAATTCTAGCTTTTATAATTCCAGGGTTCCGAAGGAGGCTTAATACTTAAATGGGTATATCATCTTGGAAATGCTATCATTAGTACTCTCATTTGAATTATGGGAATCACTTCCTTTGAGTGAAAAGTAGAACTTTCTTCCCTTTTTACGTTTTTTCTTTTCTCAAAAGGAGTAAAACCAAGGTCTGGATGGGCAGTTGATCCATTTGGGCATTCACCAACAATGGCCTACCTTCTGAAGCGTGCAGGATTTTCCAATATGCTTATACAGAGAGTTCATTATTCAATTAAAAAACATTTTTCAACACAGAAGACACTAGAATTTTTTTGGAGACAGAACTGGGGTATGTGTCCTTCCTTTATGAAAATTTGTTTTGTTAATTTACGCAAGTAAAATATGAAGACAACTTGAATAAGTACTGTGGAAATATTTACAGAAGAGATTGAGCAGCATTAGTTCTATACCTAAAAATTTTACTTTTACAAATCTGAAAAAAAAGCCTTTAATCCAGCTAAATTTAAGAGATTTGCCTTTCCTTTCCTTTCCTTTCCTTTCCTTTCCTTTCCTTTCCTTTCCTTTCCTTTCCTTTCCTTTCCTTTCCTTTCCTTTCCTTTCCTTTCCTTTCCTTTCCTTTCCTTTCCTTTCCTTTCCTTTCCTTTCCTTTCCTTTCCTTTCCTTTCCTTTCCTTTCCTTTCCTTTCCTTTCCTTTCCTTTCCTTTCCTTTCCTTTCCTTTCCTTTCCTAAACTTTCCTAAACTTTCCTAAACTTTCCTTTCCTTTCCTAAACTTTCCTTTCCTTTCCTAAACTTTCCTTTCCTTTCCTAAACTTTCCTTTCCTTTCCTTTCCTAAACTTTCCTTTCCTTTCCTAAACTTTCCTTTCCTAAACTTTCCTTTCCTTTCCTAAACTTTCCTAAACTTTCCTTTCCTTTCCTAAACTTTCCTAAACTTTCCTAAACTTTCCTAAACTTTCCTAAACTTTCCTTTCCTAAACTTTCCTTTCCTTTCCTAAACTTTCCTAAACTTTCCTTTCCTTTCCTAAACTTTCCTAAACTTTCCTGAAACTTTCCTGAAACTTTCCTTTCCTTTCCTGAAACTTTCCTGAAACTTTCCTGAAACTTTCCTTTCCTGAAACTTTCCTGAAACTTTCCTTTCCTGAAACTTTCCTGAAACTTGCCTTTCCTGAAACTTTCCTGAAACTTGCCTTTCCTGAAACTTTCCTTTCCTGAAACTTTCCTGAAACTTTCCTTTCCTTTCCTTTCCTTTCCTTTCCTTTCCTTTCCTTTCCTTTCCTTTCCTTTCCTTTCCTTTCCTTTCCTTTCCTTTCCTTTCCTTTCCTTTCCTTTCCTTTCCTTTCCTTTCCTTTCCTTTCCTTTCCTTTCCTTTCCTTTCCTTTCCTTTCCTTTCCTTTCCTTTCCTTTCCTTTCCTTTCCTTTCCTTTCCTTTCCTTTCCTTTCCTTTCCTTTCCTTTCCTTTCCTTTCCTTTCCTTTCCTTTCCTTTCCTTTCCTTTCCTTTCCTTTCCTTTCCTTTCCTTTCCTTTCCTTGCCTTGCCTTGCCTTGCCTTGCCTTGCCTTGCCTTGCCTTGCCTTGCCTTGCCTTGCCTTGCCTTGCCTTGCCTTGCCTTGCCTTGCCTTGCCTTGCCTTGCCTTGCCTTGCCTTGCCTTGCCTTGCCTTGCCTTGCCTTGCCTTGCCTTGCCTTGCCTTGCCTTGCCTTGCCTTGCCTTGCCTTGCCTTTCCTTTCCTTGCCTTTCCTTGCCTTTCCTTTCCTTTCCTTTCCTGAAACTTGCCTTTCCTTTCCTTTCCTTTCCTTTCCTTTCCTTTCCTTTCCTTTCCTTTCCTTTCCTTTCCTTTCCTTTCCTTTCCTTTCCTTTCCTTTCCTTTCCTTTCCTTTCCTTTCCTTTCCTTTCCTTTCCTTTCCTTTCCTTTCCTTTCCTTTCCTTTCCTTTCCTTTCCTTTCCTTTCCTTTCCTTTCCTTTCCTTTCCTTTCCTTTCCTTTCCTTTCCTTTCCTTTCCTAAACTTTCCTAAACTTTCCTAAACTTTCCTAAACTTTCCTAAACTTTCCTAAACTTTCCTTTCCTAAACTTTCCTAAACTTTCCTAAACTTTCCTTTCCTTTCCTAAACTTTCCTTTCCTAAACTTTCCTTTCCTAAACTTTCCTAAACTTTCCTAAACTTTCCTAAACTTTCCTTTCCTTTCCTAAACTTTCCTAAACTTTCCTAAACTTTCCTAAACTTTCCTAAACTTTCCTAAACTTTCCTTTCCTAAACTTTCCTTTCCTTTCCTAAACTTTCCTAAACTTTCCTTTCCTTTCCTAAACTTTCCTAAACTTTCCTGAAACTTTCCTGAAACTTTCCTTTCCTTTCCTGAAACTTTCCTGAAACTTTCCTGAAACTTTCCTTTCCTGAAACTTTCCTGAAACTTTCCTTTCCTGAAACTTTCCTGAAACTTTCCTTTCCTGAAACTTTCCTTTCCTGAAACTTTCCTTTCCTTTCCTTTCCTGAAACTTTCCTTTCCTAAATGTTCCTAAACTTTCCTTTCCTTTCCTAAACTTTCCTTTCCTAAACTTTCCTTTCCTAAACTTTCCTTTCCTAAACTTTCCTTTCCTTTCCTAAACTTTCCTTTCCTTTCCTAAACTTTCCTTTCCTAAACTTTCCTTTCCTAAACTTTCCTTTCCTTTCCTAAACTTTCCTTTCCTTTCCTAAACTTTCCTAAACTTTCCTTTCCTAATCTTTCCTTTCCTTTCCTAAACTTTCCTAAGCTTTTCTAAACTTTCCTAAACTTTCCTAAACTTTCCTAAACTTTCCTTTCCTAAACTTTCTTTTCCTTTCCTTTCCTTTCCTTTCCTAAACTTTCCTAAGCTTTCCTTTCCTAAACTTTCCTTTCCTAAACTTTCCTTTCCTAAACTTTCCTTTCCTGAACTTTCCTGAACTTTCCTTTCCTAAACTTTCTTTTCCTTTCCTTTCCTTTCCTTTCCTAAACTTTCCTAAGCTTTCCTTTCCTAAACTTTCCTTTCCTAAACTTTCCTTTCCTGAACTTTCCTGAACTTTCCTGAACTTTCCTTTCCTTTCCTGAACTTTCCTAAGCTTTCCTGAACTTTCCTAAGCTTTCCTTTCTTTAACTTTCCTTTCTGTTACTTTTCCTTTCCCCTTCCCTTTCCCCTCTCTTTTCTCTTTTTTCTCTTTTTTCTCTTTTTTCTCTCTTTTTTTCTTTTTTCTCTTTTGTTTTCTCTTTTTTTCTCTTTTTTCTCTTTTTTTCTCTTTTTTTCTCTTTTTTTCTCTTTTTTTCTCTTTTTTTCTCTTTTTTCTCTTTGCATAACAGAATGGGAATTGAAAATTTCTGTGAGTTTGGAAATACACTAAATGTTAAATCAGTATTATTGCCATTGTTTGTCTCAACTTCCTTTCTTTTCACTTTTGTTTTTGCGTTTACCTTCTCTTGTTTTTTCCATTCTTTCTTATTCCTGGCAAGTATACATAACAGAAGTAAAAGGGGTGAAAGATTCTTTTACTTGGTTTTTCTTTTTTTCTTCCTCCTACTCCTTTATTTAGTACTGTGTGGAAATAAAGTGTAGGTGTAAGAACATTTCAGCCAATTCAAATATTGTGCTAATGAGGCAGTGACAGCAGGATGATTGGCTTTTGGTTTGTTTTTTTCTTTGTTTTATTTTGATATTTGTTTTTTTAAAACTGTTGTTTTAATCCACTCAAAGTATAAAATATGTATTTTATTACTTCTAAATTTCTGAAAATCACAAGTTTTGTCTGGGTAAAACACACCTAACATTTGCTCCTGTCTTTCCCAGTCAGGTGGTGTTTCACTAGAACATTCCAATCTTGGTTGCATCTCTGTTTTTACCCTCTTTATACATATAAAGTACGTACAAAAATAGATTCACACTATGGATATTCAAAATAAGAAATTGTCTTGATGTGGTATCTTTCTAGTACAATCCTTGGACAGAGAATGTGGAAGTGATTTATTTTTGGGAAATCTGAGAGGGTTTATTTTAAAGTTTTACTCTATTTAATTCCAGATTTGGGATCCAGTACAGATATTCTTTGTCATATGATGCCTTTCTATAGCTATGATATTCCTCATACCTGTGGCCCGGATCCGAAAATCTGCTGCCAGTTTGATTTCAAACGGCTTCCTGGAGGAAGAATAAGTTGCCCTTGGAGAGTCCCACCAGAAGTCATTCATGCTGGAAATGTTCAACACAGGTACATACTCCTCAGGGGAATGACTTAAAAAAATATATATATTTTACTGGCCAAGGAGGACGTCTGGCATAGCTTGGTGAATCTAGTTCTGTTGTGGTTCAGCCCCATTGAGCAGCTAAGCTCCACTAAGCTCACTGCTGCCATGGTGGGGTGGGGAAGAGAATCAGAAGAGTAAAATGAGAAAACTTATGGGTTGAGATGCAGGAGAACCCTTGACTCTGCACAAGTCCTGCTCAGAAATAACAAAATCATCTCCTTGTTGTCACCCTTGTCATCAGAGCAAATTCAGATCACAGAGGCATACTGGCCACTGCGACTCTACCCCAGTCAAAATCAGTACAAGTTTTTAAAATAAGCTTGACATGGGTAAACAATACCTATTACATAATGTAATGTTCACTTCTTAGTTCGGTAACATAGCTGTTAATGAACATAGAGGAAAAATTATAGTTAAGGAAGGGGCATTTAAAAAAAAATTCTGTTCACGATACATGAGACCATCTCTGAATGACAGTCAGAGCAAAGTCATCTGTTTGGACTCATGTTACTGGTTTACTGTGATTTATGTGAATTTTATGAACAGTGATCTGTCCCCTGCAAGTGAAACACTTCAGGGGCAGCACAATGTAGTGTGCTTTAACTACAAACAGTAGGATATTTCCCGTGGTACATCCTTGAATAGTTTGGCAATCTGTGGCCTATGCTTCTTGAAGTATAAACCTTAAATTAATTTGATTCCTGTTTCTTTGTGCCCAGGGTGGAAATTCCTAGTAACCTCAGTTTTAGTTTTCAAGTAGAAACACTGAGATTTGCCACAGTTAAGAATCAAATTTATACTTCTAAAAAACTGCTTCTCAATTTTGATTGACAGGGGTGGGGAATGGAGGTTGGGAATTGGGGAGGGAGGAAGAGAAAAGGAAGAGAAAAAGGAAAAGAAGCAAAAGAAAGGCAAGTAAGTTAGACTGCCAAAGGTTTTTCCAGAATATGGTTGATTTTATGGGTCCTGTTGCTATCTTCGGGCTTCACACTATACCAGATTTCCAGAGTTAAAAGTTGAGGTGGCTTTTTATAATTTGTGCAAATGGCTGAGTGTAGCAAATGTCTTAAGGAGAGCAGGGTGACTTTTTGGTCCTTGATGCTGAAGTTTTAAAGTGATGATGTGATTATGATGCCCTTGTCTACGTGTCAAGTATGGATTGCTATTTTTCTGAGTATAAAATCTGACAAGCATCACAAAACTTCACTTATGCAAAATTCAGTTACAAAATATTACTGAAGATAAAACCAAAATGAAACAGCATACGTTACAAGTGCTGTATTTAAAGGTAGAAATTGGAATGATGATAGAAAAAAGAGGGTTTTATTAGAGTAGAGAAAAGACAGATGATGCTGACAGGAGAAAAGCAGAAAAATTGTGACGCCCACAGTGCCTGTTGCATGTGAAGGAAAATTCATATGTCATTAAATCGAAGCTGTAAAAAAGAAAAATCTTGACTAATATCTCAACTAGCTGAGACAAATATTTGCAGAAGAGCTTGTTTAACAAATACTTGAAACATAGAGGCTATGAGTATAATTTAGAGTGTCTGCTTGAAATAGTATTTTTAAGAGTCTTGGTTTTAAATTATTCTTAATTCCTGCACTTCCTAGATGCAACTTTTACATAACAATCTAAATTAGACCTTGTAAAAGGAATGGGTTTTCACATGTCAAAGGATATTGAAAATAAATAAATGGGGCAGGGATGTAGTGAACATATGACCAAGTTGAAGTGATTATCATCTCACTATGTGTCTGAAACTTAATATTTTGCATCATCTTTTTTTAGATAAAAGTAGTTTTGGTGTTTAATAGAGAGTTGAAACATCAGTATGCTGTATGATATATATGGGAAAAGTTAAACTAACACCTGGTCTTTGAGTTGGAAGCCTGGATTACACTTGGAACACTGGAATCACACTTTTAGTATCTAGTTTCACATATACCCACTAAAACACAGGAAGTAATGTTTCCATTAGGAATACTAAAACACTACATGTATTTTATTGAAAAAGTTGGAATATTGTAGACAACCAAAAATGTTATTGATCTGACCTCTGGAATAGCATTTTTTACAGTAGTTATGATGAGGAGATGTGTGAGTTCCAGAACTGAAAAATCTATCTTTACATCATAAGTTTTCCAAGGTTATAGGTTTGCAGCACACTAATTAATCTGCCTCTTATCTCTGATTATTTAAGACTAGAAAAGTACAGGACATTAATGGATTTGAAAAAAGCTGATTAATTTAGAGAACAGGTTTAGATCACTGACCTTTTTTCAATGCTAAAGCCACAACAAAATTAATAAAACCCAGATCTAGAATACTCAGCTGGGACTGTGACATTTAATTTCAATACTATTATGGTCTTACATATATGTTGAAGTGTGGCTGAGTTGAAAACTTCAGGCTAGTAGTTGTTGGGGTTTTTCACTGCCTTGCCACATAAGTTTTGACCTGATAAGAAGGAATGAAGCAGCAACCTAATTGAAAACCTGTATTTGTTTAGTTACACTTCATAGCAGCTTAGGTTATAAAGACTACAACTGCACTTTCCCTGATTCGCAGCTGCATCCTTATCCATGTGTTTGAATGCTGAAGTGTGAAGTTTTTCTCATTAGGAAGAAAAAGCAGCTGTGGTTTTTGTTTTGTTTTGTTTGGTTTGGTTTTTTGTTTGTTTGTTTGGGTTTTTTGTTTGTTTTTTGTTTGGTTGTTTTTTTCCTGGGTAGATTTTTTTTTTGTTTTTTCTTGAATGGAAACGAGTTGTTAGCAGAAGCACAGTTTGCTTTGGTGTGTGTCTCTCTCTCCCAAGCATGAAATAAATAGGAGAGAATCTTTGCAGCAAGTTAGGTGCTTCAGAGAAGAAGTAGAGAATGGACTTTCCTCTTCACCAGATACTGTTCAAAAGCTCAGTTTTTTTGCCCTTCAGCTTTTTTATCTTTATCGTCGCATGATATGGTTACATGGTGGTTAATGTTTGTGATTGCCTGCCTCAGGTGGCTATTGCTCCTCTTCCTTTAACATAAGAAGGATCAAAACCAGCCATATTTATTGTTTTGGTATTTATTTACTCAAATACTTGGGTTCTTCATTGAAAGTAGTTGTGGTACAAAAAGATTTCCTGTATTTTTGAAAGGTCTCAAGCATTCAGTGATAATCTGAAAGCCTGAAAACAAAAAGTTTATCATGGCTGATCTCCTGCATGGTTTTCAGATTTTCATTCAGGTAGGCAGAATACATATAAAAATGTATCAAAATCAAAATTCTGTTTCCCCAGAGAACAATAAAGGGAAAAAAATTATGAGACTCGGTGGAATATTTTTTTTTTCTCCAGAGGTATTTCTTTTGCCTTCACTGTGCTCCGTCTGGAGCTTTCTGCTGGCAGTCTCACACTCCTGTATTAATTAATGATTTAGAAATTTATTTAAAGAAACTTAGAAAGATATAGCTGAACTGATGTTCTTCAGTGTTTTTGCAATTAAAAGTGGTTTGTGATGGAGGCAGATTCGCTGTCCTCTTAAAAAACATGTAATAATCCCACAGTTGTCAGTACTTTGACAAAGAAATAGCAGCAATACTGACAAATTTTGCAGGATATTTGGAAAAAAAACAGAGCACTTTGAAGAGAAATGTCAAAGTCAAGTATCCTGTTAACTGTAACCTGTATTTTTCAAGAACCTCAACACTAAAGTATGTTTTCAGCCATAGCCTATATGTGGAAAATTTGGGTTAGACTGGCTCCTTAGAAGGAAGCACTGCCAAGTCTTGTGTTGTGCCAATTGTTCTGGTAGTTGTGTGGTGAGGAACCTTTTGTGTTTAAATCTGTTTAAAGCCATAGAAGGTATTGAATTGCAATCTGAACTATAAATCCACTAATAGACAGGTTATGGGGGAAGCCACTAGCTGGGTAAATTCCAGTCTCAGAGCTCTGTAGATCCTTAACTAAAATTAATATTGTGGCTCCTTTCTCCCTCCAGAATACAGTCAGACCTTGTGTTTATACAGTACTTCTGCTGTCAGATAAATAAGTAAGCCCTGACATGCTGTTCAAAGAAATAGGGGTTTCAAATATATTTGACTATAATTTCTGCATAAATGTTTATATAGCAATTCTTCAAGAGCATGAGTTGAAAGGAGATTTTGCTAGGTCATCTATTAAAAAGACGTGAAGAAACAAAAGAACCTCATTAGAGTCTGAATTTTTCTACTATTTTGTCTTTAAAGCCTTGAAATTTGTATTTCTGTTTTCTTAAATATGTTACTATGTTTTATATTTCCTGTGAGAATTATTTACATAATTTTAATTGCAGAGTATCAGCATTTGAAGATGCTGATAATAATTGTGACTTGGAAGGGGAGAGTTGAAAATTGACTTTTTCAGTAACCTATCTATCAGACTTGTGAGTCTGAATATATTGCTGCTGCTATGGAGCTGTTAGTTTACTCATTCTAGAATTAATAGTTGCCAAAGTATAATTCTGCAGCTTTTTCTGTGAGTGCATGTGTGAGTATTTTGTTTCTGGGTTCACTGGGGTTTTTTTTTAAGGCCAAATGCATAAAAGCATACAAGTGGGTTTAAGTTTTCAGGACTCTTAAGAGTCAAGAGGGATGGCTCTAAGACACGTAAGAAACTGGCTGAAGGGAGAACAGTGATTTTTAGCCATAAACTTCCTCCTGAAATATTTTTTTTTTTTATTTGCAAGGCTGGAGTTCCTCAGAGATGAATTTGTGGAGGGTTTTTCTGCCAAGAACATGAAGATATAAAAAATATATCAAAGGAGGGTGTTAGATGGGTTGGGAAGAGCTTGCTTATTCTTGTAAATAGGAGCTGAACAGGATTAGGATTGTTATATAAATATAAAGCAGGTAAACATAATTTGAGCTGTAGGTTAGTTTTGGCACAGGCACAAATTGATCCAAACTGCACTACTACTTGAGATGGAGCTTAATAAACTTACTGAAGGATTGAATTCGCACGGTGTTTGCAACAATTGTAGGTTGAATATGGTGTCCCAGTGGGGGGAATTGCAACCAAATTTCTGTTACAAAGTAAGATAACAGAATTTTGTATGTTTTGTTTAGGGTCATTCTAATGCACAACTTGGTATCTAAGAATTGTCTTGCCAAAGGCTGACCTTTTTCCCTCTATGATCTGAATTGCTCTTATTTTTTTCTCTCCTCAAGAGCTTGGATGATATTAGATCAATACAGGAAGAAGTCAAAGCTTTTCCGTACGAAAGTTCTGTTAGCTCCACTTGGAGATGATTTCCGCTACACTGAGAGCTCAGAATGGGATCAGCAGTACCAGAATTATCAGAAGCTGTTTGATTATATGAATTCTCATCCTGAGTGGCATGTTAAGGTGACTACAACACATTTTCTGGTTTGTGGAGAAAACAGTATTTCCCAATATTCTGAGATTCTTCAAGTTAAAAATAAATATGGTTAAGTTTGTTTCTTTTTTTTTAAATGTGAAACTTTATATATTATTTAAGAGCAAATGGATGTGTCTTGGTAGCTTACATTTTTTTTTTTTTGCCTTTACTAACTTCTCTTCCCCCAAAACAAATGCTTTGCTCTTAATAAAATCAGCTTGAAAACTATACATAGTTTCCAAACTAGATTAGTTTGGAGAGCAGCTAGTAGGTCTGATCCTTTTCTTTGTGCTTCTGTTTTCACAGGCTTCAGGTATTGTTACTTTAGAGTCATAGCCTTTCTTACTTAAAACAATTGTATTTTCTTATTAGAAGTGCAAGAAGATTTTGCTGCTTTATTTGCATCCTCTTGGTTTTATATCCCAAAACAAACTAAAAAGTCTAAAGAGATGCCATTGCTGGCACATCTTGTTGAGTACAGTAAAATCTGAGACTGACCTGGCTACAAAAGGACTGAGTATACTAACACAATTATCAGAGGAGGTGCCACTTCAAATCAACAATTACGTGTGAGAATTAAAACACTCATTCATATGCTCTAATGTGTAAGATGATGGCCCTAGGACTTCTTGTACTATAAATGTTCTCTGTACTCTGACAACTTTTCATTGTCTGTCAGCATGACAATAACAAATGGGGGCCACAACCTTGGTTTTTTTGAGTGCCACCTGAGAGTGCACTTTTTGCTGCTTTCACATTTAGTTTTTTTTTAAAACCTGGTCTGGTATCTTTCACATGATTTGTGCATGCATCTACTTTTGCTTGTCTTTTCTGAGACCTCCCCTGATTCTTCCAGCTGCGCGTTTGAGTACTGCCTGTAGTATATCGTTACTTTCTGCTGACTTCTGGACTTGTGTTCTGCATAAGAAAGAGGATTTCTTGGGATTATATTTTATCTGTAAACTGGATTTCATGTGTTTTCTATGGGTTGTGCATGACATGATGTATGGTGAAGAACCAGTATGTCTTAGTGAATGGAGGTACACCTGGAGAGTACTCTCCAAATTTTTTAAAACTAAATTCCGTCATTTAAAACTAAAGCTTGCTCCTATCACTAGCTTTATTCCTGTCAAAAATGTATGTACCATACCTGTAGTTACTCCTTGGATACTACCAGCAACATATTTTCTGTAGTTCTTAATAACCTGGGCTGGATGATTTTGTCTCTGGGGCAAAAACTGAAGGCTCTAGCTCTGAAGTAATTCTTCAGAGACCAGTGAAAATTCCTCTTCTAAAAGGTTCTGGTCAGCCCATTGTCAATGATTCTAGAAGTCTGTTTCATTAGGCTAGGTATGCCTAGCTGGAGTCACATTAACCCTTGATTCCTTTATGGAAGTACCTGACCCTTTTACTGGTTGTTAATACCCAGACAAAAATATACAAAATCCTTTGGGTCTGCCACTTCATACCTAGGGTATTTTGAGCAGCTGGCATCAGAGCATTTCTCCTTTCTATTTTATTCAGATACTTAGGTTTTTCTCTCTCTGATTGTGTTATTTTTCTTTTTTCTTTCTTAGTTGTTTGTTGCCTGACTGTTGGGGTGCTTTTGTTTGTGTTTTTCTGGTTTGGTTTGATTATTTGTTTTGTTTGAAATGGATGTAATTTATTCTTGAAAATACAAGCTTAAATGGAAAGCTTTCACTTTCACTCTTCTGCACTTTCCCAGTGGAATATAACTCCACAGGCAAGTAACAAGACATGCTCAGCTATGTAAGAATCTAGATTATATAAAGGAAGAGTTCACATTTCTTCCTGAAGTGTTGAGATGCCTGGGACATTACTGCTTACACAAGGAAGTGCCTACTCTGCCTTTCTAATCTGGAGAGAGATTTATTCTTTCAGACAGCTCTTTGTGATCTAGAAGATATGTCTGTTAGCACTGAAATTCTCCTGCCAGCCGCTATTCTGTTCTAAAAGTATGTGGTACATCACTGTAAAACATACCTATTTTGCTCTTGAGGAATTCAATCTCCTATTCAGACATCTTCTTTGCACCTATTATATATTAATTAAGCTGAGTCTTTTTGTATGTCAATAGAAGACTCTACCAGGTTATTTCACTGTTTCCATTCACCTGATTGATGCTTTCTCTAGTGTGGTTTTACTTCTCTGATTCAGTGCAGAACTGAGATCATCTCTGTGTCTTCTCTTGGTTCATTGGTTTTGTTTTTTTGTTTTCTACTTAAAGGTGCCATTGATAGTGAGGGAAACACCTGGTATCCTTTAAGTGCCTGCTAAGGCAAGGTTTACTAATGGTGGGATTTCAGGGGCAATATTTATCTTTCTCTGCTTTACTGCCATTTAAAGTGGCAAGATACTGTATCTACCTAACAAATACTTGGATGATCTGAATGACTTTGAAGTGAAAGTGTTAGGGGTTTTTTTAATGATTAAAAATTCTGATTTTGTTGTCACAGTGATAGGCTGATAGTTCTAATATTCCAAATCACTTTGAAAATATTTTTACTGAAATTTGCTTTTGGTATTAAAAATTGTAGCATGCTACATTGTAGACTTGTTAAAAATAATAATAGTAATGGGAGGCAAAGTTGCTTGATATTATCATTATACTTTATAGTGAAGATATTTCTGGTAACATAATGTCTTCTGTCCTGTTACAGCTTCCTCTAATATTTTTTTCACTTTAATTCAAAATCCATTTTGCCAGCTATGCCTTTTTAAACATTTTTCAATACTAACAGCATTGACATAATTTTTTTTTTTTTGTTGTGTCCCTGAATCTTGAGGACACCATTTTATGACCCAGCCCATAAAGATCTGCTGTTACCATGCCTGAGCATGTTTTAAAATGACCAGAAGATAATTAATTTCTTTTTATACTCCCACATATTGCATCTCTAAATGCAATTTCTTTGTACAGAGTTTGAGGAACCAGTTTCTTAAAGCAAATGCTAATTCTTTTTCATCAACAGTCATCTTTTGGGTTAAGCAAGATCTGGAGCACAAGAAAGTTAATTTTGAAAAGATAGGATTTGTAGAACTATATTTTTGTTGCATTGCATTACATTTCTTACTTAGCCCAGACAGCTGCCTGGGTAATATTGAGGTATTACTTAGGTCATGTATTACAAACTTACTTGTGAGACATGAAACAGTGCTTCACTCTTTTTTTTTTAACATTTTGATATTATTTTATATATCTATTTAAATTTTTAAAAATTCATATTTTGTGAGTTGTAGAATGGTTTTGGTTGGAGGGGATCTTTAAAGCTGTCTCATCCAACTGCCCTGCAATGAACAGAGACACCTTCAATTAGATCAGATTGCCCAGAGTCCCATCCAATCCAGCCTTGACTGTTTCCATAGATGGGGCATCCACAACCTCTCTGGGCACACTGAGTGTATTGCCTCCCTCATATTAAAAGCTGGTTTTATATCTAGCCTGAATCTATCCTGTTAGTTTAAAACCATTACCTCTTGTTTTAGCACAAGAGGTCCAGCTAAAAAGCCTGTCCCATCTTTCTTGCAAGACCCGTTTCTCTACTGAAAGGCTGCAGCAAGGTCTCTCCATGAGCCTTCTCATCTCCAGGCTGAACAACCACACCTCTCTCAGATTTTCCTCATAGGAAAGGTGTTTCTCTGTTCTCTTTTGTGACTCTTCTCTGGACATGCTCCAACAGATCCATCTCCTTCTGTACTGAGTTGAAATGCCTTTATTGAGAATACTTCTTGTATTGAGTTTTGAGATTCTGTCTGAAAAGTGTGCTGGGGAAATTTAATGATTTTTAGGATAGGTTTTCTGCTATAAAGCTGCTGGAAGAGTGGTGTGTTTCTGAAATGTATATGAAACTAATCATATTCATTCTCTTTATATTTTCTGCATAATGAAAATGGAACTTTGTTACAGTAATTTTAATTTTCACTCAGGCCCAGTTTGGAACTTTATCTGATTACTTTGAAGCTCTGCGCAAAGAAAGCGATTTGGGTGAAAAGAGCAGCAATTCACTTTTCCCTGTTTTAAGTGGAGACTTCTTCACCTATGCAGACAGAGATCATCATTACTGGAGTGGGTACTTTACATCACGACCCTTCTATAAATACCTGGATAGAATCTTGGAATCCTACATAAGGTAAATCCTGCCATCCAGTACATTTGTAATGTGCTTCTTGGCACACAGGAAAGATGAATGTGTAAGTATTTGTCATGGTTTTAACCTCAGGCAGGTGCTTGCTCACTCTCCCACCAGCAGGAACTTGAGGAGAATTGGAAGGGTCAAAGCTACAAAACTCATGAATTGAGACAAAGGCAGTTTAAGAGGGAAAGCAAAAACCACACATGCAGTCAAAATAAAGTAAAGGAATTATGGCTATAGTGTGAACATTTTTAGAGAGAAGTACAAATGTGTGAATTTTACAAAGGTTCTCAGAGGAAGCTGAGAAATAGCCAGGAATGCTGTGTACCAAGTGATATAAGACTACTATTCTTCTGAAAAATGTTTGCATCTTCTTTAAAGAAAAAAATGGTTGCTGAATTTTGGTAATGGAGTATTTAAGTGGTTCTCTCTTGTCGCAAACATAAGATGATTTAGCTGTGTTATAAAACTCCAGAAGGAAATCTAGGGCAGATGGATATGATGTAAACCCTGAAAAATTTGTGCACAGCCTTCCTTAAGAATTACAATTTTTGGCTGTAATGGATGCTGCAGTAGTGGAATGAGCAAGAGAGGGGTGGAAAGCAGCATTTCCAAATGAGCTTGTAAAATAGTGTTTTGTAGGCAGATATAAGTACCTTTCAGAAGAGCTGTATCTAGCACAACTTGTTTTATTTCTTCCAAGGAATCCAGTTTTTACTGTGGTAAAGTGGACGATTCATCACAGGAATATTTAATTTTCAGTGAAAACAGTGTTGTTTAATACTGCTGTTGGAGAAGACAAGATGAACAAGAGAACAGGAAAAGCCAGACAGATGATGTTCTTATAAATTGAATTATCTAGCGAATTGTTTTTTCATAGTTTTTATTAATTTCCTTTACGTTTCTTAAAATGCATCAAGGATTTAATTTCCTTCTGCTTCATCATGTTGTATTTTTTCAAGATTTTTAGGTGTGGTTACTTTATTTTCATTTTCCTTGTTTCAATTGCATAGTTTGCAGAAAGTTTCATACAAATTTGTTTGTAGTATTTAAAACTTTACAATATTAAAGAGATTTCTTAATTTAAACATTTCAGTTGCCTTTAACTTCTGAAAAAGATATAGGTAAAGAATCTCTGGAGAAACACTAATCTGTCAATGTTCTTATGGTTTAAAGTATGGCTTAAAAATGTACCTGAGAAGTGTGTAATTTTTCATTACTCTTTGTAAACAATATAGAAAAACAAAATGTGTAGATGTGCTCTTATTGTTTTAATATGAGGTTTTTTTATCAGTTTTGTTTTCGGAAACCATGGGAATCTTCATGAATGTCACTTTAGCTATGAGAACAGCAGGAGTAGGGGTTTTGTCTTTTATTTTTTGTTTCTTTATAGTCAAAGAAAATACAAAGGAATTAATTTAATCCTCAAACTCATGATAATTACTCCCACAGTATTTTTGAGCTAACATCCATTTATCTATCTATCTATCTATCTATCTATCTATCTGGTGTATGTCCATATTTGTGAGGGAAGGAGTCAAGAAGATAAAAGGTAGAAGGTTAATTTTACAGAAAGTGAATACAGGAGTGTGTGATCTTTACCGAGGATGAATGCTTTTGAATTTCAGCAATACCAGAACCTAGGTAGCACTGCACTGTTACTTAATAGCCAGGAAATAGTTTTCAGCCTCAGGACCCAGTATGAAAACTAACCATTTAAACAAGAAAAGAGTTGATTGTTTAAGGGTTTTCATGTTTGAGAAGAGTTTTTTTTTTTTTTTTGAGTGTAGCAAAAAAGTGTATGAAAGCTTAAGGATTTTATAATAGAGATTGACAGTGATTTGAGACATTATTGATTTTTTGATCTTAAATGAGGGCTGGATGGATTGAAGTAGTTTAAAGGATGATACAATATGTGACCAGAGGTTGATTTAATGTAATGAAAAGATACAAAAAATAACAGCATAGTTTGAGACAAGTTAGGGACACAATATGTGGTTTTATTAGTTACTGATGTAAACACGGAAAAATTACAATAAATATGCTAAAAAAATATTGAAATACTTTAGAAGATGAACACTACAGTGATACTTCTAACTATACAGATGGATAGAAAGTACTACATCTTGAGAATTCAAAATCTCTTGGAAAAATTATTTATTTAGGTTAAATATAAAACAGACCAGATAAGGTAAGCTTGTGTAGGCCTTGACAAATCAGTGAAACAAATTTTGGTCTATTTGCAGTGTTCTATCAGGGACAAATACTACAAATTAAAACAAAGTGGAAAATTTCTGAAAACTATATTAGGTCAGCTGCAGTAGCTTGAAACAGGTGAGAAAACCTAGGCTTTATGCAACTTTTATGGAAAGGTATTATAATGCTTCCCTATAATCTGAAGCGTTTTCTAGTACAGTGTTGTATTTCTGAGTTTCTTTCATCATTGACCATTGAACCATTTTAGTGTTTAGAAAAAAATAGAGACAGGGAAGGAAAAATCTGCATCTGAGAACTGCATCTGCATCCCTATTAATAAAAGAGAAAATTAAATTTATATTGGTTGTGGGGAAGGAAAACTCACCTTATTTTAAGGACTAAAATTTATTGTGTTGTCTTCTTTATAGCTAAGTTAGGTCAATCTTTAGTGGCTAACTTAATTTTAAAAAAAGAGGTGAAATGCTTTTGAACAGGGTTTATTCACTGGATGAATGAGCATCTGATGCCTTTTTTCATTAAATACTAAAATATTTTCATTTTTCTTTCAAATTAAGCTGCAATAGGACAAAGTAGGTATACTTAGAAGTAGGAATTTGCACTAAGCAACATTTAAATTACAGTGATTAAGGTTAATCCAACTCTGGTAATGAAATATAGGAATTATAACTCTTTAACACTTTGATTTTGGATGTAGCTTCTGAGCAATTGCCTAACCTGTAAGAGCAAAATCTCATCCTGTTCATGAAATATTGATGATATGAAAATAGTTTAGGCTGTTTAACAGTGCACCTTTCAGTTTACTTGGGTATATGGTAGTTGCAGTTTTTCTATAACTGTGACCTGTGTGTTGTACTAAGATGAAGAGAAAACTGAATCTAAAGGAGTTTTTCATGTTTACCATTAATACCATTCATAGTCTGAAAACCAAGGGGTTTTTGTTAATTTTTTAATTGTATCAAGTTTAAAATTGAACACATACCCTCACTGGCAACTTGGGTAAATTAAAGAGTTAACTTATTTTCCTTTTTAAAAAAATTATTACTTGCATGCCTAGAAGTTAACATTACAAGAAAATATGTTATTATTTTTTTGCTTTTTGTGTCATTAACCTGTATCATATTTGTTGCTTCAAGTACTTGAGAAATGTTCATTAACCTCTGATATATTTTGAAAAATAATCTGACACTTTTCTGACTTGCAAAAATAGAACTGTAACATTTTAGGAGAAGATAGGAGAAAAGTTAACAGATGTTTTCCCTGGACTTATTACAGGCATTTTTGTCAGTCAAATATCCATAATAACTGGCAATTACGGGGATATTTTTTGTGAAATAAATTTAGATTTTCATAAAGCAAGTGGCAATCTAGTGGTAATATTTTAGTGCTAGGCTTTTGCAACATAATGTAGAAGAGAAAGGCTCTGCATTCCATTCAATGTACGGGTTTTGGGATCCAATGTTCTTTCTATTGAGGTAGATGTACAGTGAGCAGGTGTACGAGATGCTTAAGCCTTTTTAAAGAATTTAGTTTGCTTTAAGTGTAAATGGAAGAATAGATATTTGATAGTGCACAGCTTAGTATATTTATTGAAAACAAATTTATTTCATTAATAAGTTGGTTTTTTTAATGGGTATTGTATGTTTCTTGTATGGCATTCTATCCATACTGTGAGGTTTTTAGACCAAATCCATATGCTTCACACATTTATGAGTGTGTATTTCAGTTTACACTTTCATAGTTTTATTTTAAAGGTCCATTTTCCATACGGAATGGAAATGGAATTTCCAGATTACGGAATGCCAGAAGCTACAGTGTGAAGATAGCCTAAAATGTGCAAGGTTTACAGAGCTTACGGAACTATTTGCAGTGTATTCTTTAGATCAAATGTGTATTGGTTTTACATTTTAATGCTGTATAAAGACTTGATTATTCTCTGCAATTCCAGGGCAGCTGAAATTCTCTATTCCTTGGCTTTAGTAGAGTCCAGTAAATCTGAGAAGATGAGTGTATTTCCTTCTGTGGATAACTATAAATTACTGACAGAAGCTAGGAGGAACCTTGGACTCTTCCAGCATCATGATGCTCTTCCAGGAACAGCCAAAGATTGGGTAGTTGTGGATTATGGCACCAGGTAATTTATTGTAAATACATAAACTTAAATCTTAATTTCCTTTTGTGTTTTTAGAACTGAAGTGTTTATTTCAGATATGCAGATTTGATGCAGCATCATACTCCACTGAAAGTGTAGAGGTGCTAGAAAGTATAGAAGTGGATTTGATTACCCATGCTCTTCATTTATGAAGTATTTTTTAACTCTCTGAGTAAGAATTTGATATCCAAACAAAATTCTGAGGTTTCAAAAGGTAGACATATTTCTGAGATTTCCTTAATAACAGAATTTTTCTGCAGTAAGTAGGAGAACTTTTTATATTTGTCCATTGTAAGCAAGGATCAAAGATCTGCTAATTTAAGCATATATTCCTTGGAAAATCCCACACCCTCTGTAGTCTACCTTTCTTAAAAGTGGGAAATATTTTTCATGTTGAAAATCTTGCCTGTCATAGTTTGTTGTTTCATTTGGAGGGTATTTCTCAGTCTTGAGAAATTATTCTGCTAGTGTCTTCATAGAATTTTTTTGAAGAACATTGCATGATGTATGTATGTATACAAATGCTTAATGGTTTGGTTTAGAAAATTGTTTCATACTGGAATGTTATGACCTAGTAAATTTGATTAATTGAAGTGATGATGGTAGACTGATGATAGAGCATGTTCATTAAGTAATTGTTTTAAATGCATCTAAAATACACTTTCTTGTTTAAAACTACTTTATGACTAGTGTTTTTTAATTCCATATTTTTAATCTACTAGATCATAAGTATTCACAATGCACTTAGTTATGAGAGAGTAAAATAAAGGCCTTTTTCACTTTACAAATAAAATTATCCAGCTCTCTGTATTTAGACATTTGTGGACATCTTGGTAGTTTATATAGTTTATAGTTTATATTTTTTGTGCTGCTGATTGTTCTCTTAATCCTGTGTAGTCTTGACTTTGTGACCAGTATTTCAGGCTTGTCTCCACTATAGAAACTGAAAATCAGATATACAAATTTCAAACTTGCCTAAGATTAGCATTTTGAAAAAGTACTTGGTATTCTGAGGAAACAACTTTGGTAGCAGAGCCTACAGGAGGAGATGTACCTCACTTTTAGTATTCAAGACACGACTATAATTCAGAACATTTCTGCATTCTTGTCGCCCATTGCTAACTAACTAACATAACTAGCTGTTGTTAATTTCATGCTATAATGATCTTAGAAATTGTATTTATTTTTCTGCAACTCATATTTTTGAGTTCTTTAATGTTTTTAAATTTTGGTATTACAACATTAAATAAAACCAGTTGAAACTAACTAAGATTTTAAATGTTTTAACAGGCTTTTTCATTCAATAATGAATGTGAAGAAAGTGATTATTGACTCTGCTCATATTCTTATCCTAAAGGACAAAAGTGCTTATAACTATGACACAGCAACTCCATTCCTGAAGATGGTGAGCTCTCTTCCTTGGTTTTTGTAAAAAAAAAAGTGAACTGTGTCTTTTAAGTACAGTTTGAGTAGCCCTGGGAAATATCAGAACAAAATTTTTAGCTAATGCCTTCTCAGACGTGTGCTACGTATCATTCTTCATATTAATTGAAGATAGTAAAAAGTGAATGTGTCAGCAGTTGATGCTGAAAAAAAGCCCACACAGCTAAAGGAAATGGACTTATTTTGTTTCCCTTTGTGAGTTAGATAGTTAAAGCAGGTGTTCTAATTTTATTGTGTGGAGTTTAATAATAAATTTGTTGGTGACTTAAATGATATACATATGTAAGTGAATATATAACAGTCTAGAGTACTGTAATTTGGCTTCACTTGTCACTTAAGAAATGTGGGAAGATGAAATTTCCATTCCATTCCATTCCATTCCATTCCATTCCATTCCATTCCATTCCATTCCATTCCATTCCATTCCATTCCATTCCATTCCATTCCATTCCATTCCTCTACACATAGTTTGCAAGACAAGGTCTAGACAATATGTTGTACTCTTTTACCTTTGCTGAAATTATTTGAAACCGGAATGTTCAGTGAACTGGATGATAAAATCAGCAATGGATCCTCATGTATCATTTTGAGACCTATTTTACAGTGAAGAACACATTGAAGAAACACACTTGCTAATATTGCTTCTTTTTAAAATTCTTGGTTTCTTCACTTTCTGAACAAAAGTCCTCTTCTGTGATAGCTAGGAATTTTAAGTAGACTTCAGTCTACCTTAAGTCTGACCCTGAAGAGAGACAAAATGAGACACTTTAATTTCTTTGTGCATAAACACAGCAGGGTTAAGGCAGCCTTTATGATGATTATCTCACATTTCTTCATAATAAACATGACATACATTCTACTGGTTTAATTGTGCCAAGTGTATCATATCTCAAACTACTCTTCCAGTCACATGTATGCATAAAAAAATTGTTAGAATAGTTCTTTTTATTTTTTACAACTTTTATATAGATATGTATGTGTATGTGTATATATATATATATATATACACATATATATATGCTGCATGTGTATACTATGTGCTTGTGTGCCACAAATACATAATTTTTCTCTCTTTGGAAAATGAATGTGCACTTTCATAAAGTAGGAATATTTTGAAGGCATTCATGGGATGAAGGTTTTACCCATGCTCTAAATTGTATTGGAAGACGTTGCGATGTTACATTTTACTAAATTTCTGTTGTTCCTGTTCTTCTTCAGTTTGGATTAGTACCACTGCATTGTAGAAGTACTAATTGCTGTTTAAACTGTATATTTCCTAGGTGCATACTAATTAAATAAGCTATTATTACCACTGTGAAAGCAGAACTTATAAAGGAAGTTCTTATTTCAATAAATTTATTGTGTCTATTTAAAATAATAAAATAAGGTGATTACAAAATTAGATTAAGATTTATCTGTATTGCATGCATATAATATCTGTAGCATATCATTAATCTAGTATCTCTGTTAATTGGATATAGCAACAAAAGCTTTTTAATGTGGGATTTGCAGGCTGCTAGCAAGACAACTTCAGGAAACTTACAGAACAGCTTTGCAAACCTTGAGCAAGTTAAAAGTTCAAAGGCATTCATTTTGAAGTACAGATTGCGGTATTTTGGTGGCTGATGGAAGCTGGCATCAAGAATTGATGAGAGATGGGCATTCAGAATGAGTGTGGAGAGTTGAGAAAAACAAGTGATGACCACTCTAAGACTGATAGTGGCTGTTGATTTTGAGGGGTGAAGAAATCAAAACCACTTAAAGGAACAGAGCACAAGAGGGTATCAGCAGCAGGTAGCAAGTACAACCAGGGAAATGTTCCCTTTTTTGGAGGCAGAGAAAAGGAAGCTGGGAATAAGACACTATTGGACAACTGTGGAATGACACCATTTGCACCTTTTCTACTCTTCTTAATTATTAGTTGCACACAAAAGCATTATCCCTTTCTCAGTTGGTAACTGAATACTTGGTACTTTTTGTGTTAAATTTTGCAAAAAGTTTTGCACTAGTAAACAAACAAATCACTTGGCAGACAATACACTGAAAAATAAATGACACTTTCAGATCCCAGAATAACCCTACTTTGGTTGGATCATGGATGAGATTCAAATTGTAAAAGTAAGCTGCAACCATTACACAGTTCCTGTACATTAGTCTTGGTTTTTTTAGTGCAGAAAGAAAATTTAATATCAATGACAATTGCTGGATTTGAAAAATATGAGTTTGAGGATGTTTTGAGGAACTGAGAATACTTCAGTTCAAAGTCTGTAGTGGTCGCCATTGTAAGAGCTGACTAGAATGCACTGTGAATCAGCAGTTTGGTTGTTCTCTTAAGCTGTGCAACAGTGACAGCAATATCTTGTCTCTACATTTCCTGAGTGGAATTGAGTCCTGTACCACACCACAATACAAATTATGTTTTTTGAATATTTTCCTTGTGTACAATATATGGTAACAATGAGAGCTCACAGGAGACTACACAATGAATCCTTGTAAGTGCACAGGAGTGTGGTGTTTCAGAGTAAATTTATAGCAGGAAAAATTTAACAAAAATATGTGATAATTACTTACAAAATTTGAAGGAAGTTGGTGATTATGGAATCTTGTATGCAAAAATGAAAATGCAGGTGTAATAATTTGATAATTGACTCTAATAAGATCTTTAATGAGAACAAGTATTTCGCAGTGAATTGGTCAAAGTAAGTGCCTTTCTTTTGTCAGTGTAAAATACTTGGTTTATTAAATTTTGTGCTTTGTCATCCTCAGTAATGTGCTAAAATAAGCTTTGGTTTATGGTGTTATTAATGTGGTTTTTTACTCAGCAAAAAGCATGTAATAAACAAAGCTCATATGTTATTCATTGAAGTGTATTCAAAAGCAAATTCAAAGATGTTCTCTTGTAGGATGATGTTCAGGCTTCTCAAGATTCTTTGCCACGCAAGACAGTTATAAGGCTGACCTTGCAACCAAGGTAAATATGTTATATATTACTCAGTGTCTGAGATTCCTTTAGTAATGTATGTGTTTTCACTACCTAGTAAGTAGATTTTTATGCCATTTCCTTCCTTCCTTCCTTCCTTCCTTCCTGGAATCCTTCCTTCCTCCCTCCCTTCCTCTCAAAATAGAGATAGAAGTTAAAAAAAATAGGTCTGGGGGATTATGCTAATAATATTATGTTTAATTGAAAGAGGACACAGCATGTTAAAACTATAGACATTTCTCACATACCACAGCTGAAGAAAGTATTCTGTTTCTGTGTGCTTTTTACAGCATTGTAATAATAAATAGATTGTTCTTGAGAGAATCAACAGAAGATTTTAATTAAGCAGCATTACTGGTGCCTGAATTAACTCTGTGAGCAAAATGTCAAGTTTTTATAAGTCCTAAAAATCACAATTTATAGATACTGAATTATCTTTAGAAATCAAATAGAAGATAAACTAGGACACTGTTCTCTCTCAACTACAACTTTTCATTCTATTAAGAGGGGTTACTTTTTTATTTATATGTAGCTGTAGAGTATTCAACTGAAACTGGCATCCTACTATACCCATGAACACTCAGCAACCCAACTGAAATAATGTACAAATCCATTTAAAGTGGCTTATTCAAATAAAGTGAATGAGATGCCTGGGTATGAGAGCTGCTGTGTGTGTAAATCAAATAATGCAATGTTTTGGCTTATGGAACAAAAGATTTAACTTAATTTCAAAAGCAGTGAATGCTATTTTTGTTGATGTCAGTATTTGATTTCTCTAGCTCTATCAAGTGGCAAGCTAACAAGACTTACCTAATTCATGCAGGTCTCCAAGAATTCAGCAGAGTAACTGCTACTGTTAAAAAATGTATAATTTAAGTCTTTGAAAAAGTGAGTAAAGTTTAGTTCTTGTAACTTTTTGGGGGAAGCTATATTCAGTCCTCCTGAAGTAAATGTGTATAATGTGTCTAATGTATACTTTCGAGGATTTTTTTTTTTTTTTTAGGAATTCTCTTAGTGGAGTGCTGTATAGATGCTAATAGATTATCTCAAACTTGTCCAAAATGACGAAGAACTCAGGTGCATAGCTATTTATATGACTAAAATATTTTAGCTTTTCAAAACTATCTCCTGGAAGAGGATTGTATATATAGCATATAAGCACTTGGTTGGAGGCAAGTTATGATGTAGACTTTCTTTGCCATTTGAAGATAGCTTTATTGCTTTTGCTTTCCTTACCTAGACTAGCTGTTGAAATTTTCCCTGTTTCCTTTTTATCCCCCTAATATACCTTTTGTTTGCATACAGTGCTCCACTTTTGTCTCTGCATAATATGCTGAGTAAGTTTTTCCCTTTTTGGTCTTAATTCATTTCAGACATTTCCCCTTTTTTTCCCCTCTCTGACATGCATATTAAATATATATACATGACATTACCATTAATATTATTCTAGCAGACTACTGCTGCTATTCTCTAAACTGGTCTTAACTTACTAAGAAGATAGTACTAGTAGAAAATTGCTAACTTTATGTTGTCTGATATTGTGAAGATACCATACAGTCATTTAATGTATGATATAAGTTCCAAAGACTGCAATCAGAAATATGGGAAAAAATTGAAGAGGGGAAAAATGAGACAGAAAGGGCAAAGAAAGATTATAAGAGAATACTGATATAATAGAGAGAGCCCTGGGGGATTTTTGCATCCTTTTTTGGAAACACTTTGAACATAATGCATAAGTGTATACTATTTCATGTTTTCTTTGTTGTTAAAATATTCATCAGAATATCTGTTTGTTAAACTGTTTTTGCTTATAAAAAATAGCTTAGTCTTTTTAGGCTTCTAACTTTATCTCTGTTTGTAGTCTGAGTCTCCACTGACTTTATTACCGTTGGGAAAAGTGGTGTGTAAGCTGACTGTAACTACTGCTTAAATCTGTTATGTGATTATTATGGTTGCAGCTGAGTTTTCTTATAGCATTTAATGAGAAATGTAATTTTCAGTGGAAACTTAACTCAAGAAATCTATTAATAAGAATTACTATGCTTAAACTTCAAACTTTAAAGCTCATAAGAAAGAAGCTGGTTTTTTCCATTTAAAATTTTGGGGCATCAGCAGATTTTAAACCAAACTGATTTTCACCAAAACGTTGTTATTTGCTTATCTTCTGTTCTTAATAGTCTTTATTAATCTCCTGTGTAGAATTGAATCTCTAGGTTTCTTTCCACTAGTGTGTTCTAATATGTCATTATATCGCATAGAAATTAAACCAGTGTAACTGACAAGTGTTACTTTTCTTTGATTGGGTATTTAGCTTTTTGTATTTTTGCATTTCCGTGTCAGAATTTTGAAAAAAAAATCTGTATTCTAGCTTAGTTTTTCTTATGTTAATGTGGTTCATTTCACCTGTGAGTTTAGAGGGTTACTGCTGATGGGAAACTCATACTGGCTTTTTAAATCTCAGTAATTTTTTTTTTCCTTATTTTAACTATTGAAAATATAACCAGCTTTCTACAGGAACATAGTAATGTGCTTTTTCCCTCTTTATGCATCCTTTCTTTTGGATATTTTTTAGTTAAGTGTTCTCTTCACTGCTCATGAAACTTGTAGTCGGTAGTGAAAACTGACCTGGCAGACTGTACAGGAAAGCTATGACAACTCTACCACATGGAAAAAAGAAAGCAGTAAAAGGTCTATCTTTCAGTTGTTAATGTTCTAGTATGAAGCATCTCCTTATTGTTTTGTGGTTGAGAATTATCTTTCAAACTGCTTCTAAGCAGGTGCCACCTGTAACCTATTTGATAAACCTTGTTTCTGCCCCCACCTGACCTTCTCTTCTCTGTAGTGCTGTTGTGATATCTTTATGAATCCATAATTTTATTTTGAAAGTAATATGTTAATTTTGATGGAATAGGTATACTAGGTATTTTAGATCTTAACTTTGACTCCGCCACCTCAGGATGACTAAGTGGTCTTATGAGCAGGCTTTTGAATACTGAAATTATGGAATGTTTAATTAAAATAAATCCCTTTTAACTGATAAATGAAGTTGCATGCTTTATGAAAAATTATTTCTTTCAGCTGAAAAATGGAACTTTTACAAGCTAATATCCAACTAGTTACGGAACTGCTTCAGTCTTGTTCTGAAGTTTTATATTACTGCATATCTTGGAGACACAGCCAGTTGGAAACAGACACTTGGAGAGTATGCTGATAAACTGGATGCTAGCTCATACTCTATGGCTGCCCAGCTTTTTAGTGTAATGATAGGTTTTCAGGAACAATCTGCCAGAGGTCATACTTCCTGAATGGCAAAAGACTTGCACTCATGGGACGTGGTGGGTGGGTGATGTGTTTGCACCTCTTGTTCACCAGTTTAGGCTGTGAGCAGCAGATGAAGGGCACCCTGACGGAGGGAAAGGGTTTTCCAGATCTTTCTATCTGTGCAGTTTTTTGGAGACAGCATTGCAGGGGACTACAATACACGACCAAATGACTTGATTGACTTTCGCACCAGCTTGGATCTTGTAGTGGTCTTGTTTGTCACAGTATGGTGAATCTTAGTGAAAAGGCCTAACAATGGCAATTAGGTTTTGTCTCTTCTTCCCCCTTTTTGTTTTAACTCCTGAACCTTCATGTACCTAGCTGGGCAGTTTCAATACTGAGTTCCACTTCACTCTGTCGTATCTGAACTGAAGATTCTATGACATTGAAAAACTTTTTCAAATAATCAGTTTAGGATTTTTAGTGCTAAACCAACTATTCTTGTAATTTAACCACAGAAAACTTTTGTCAGCTAATCTTAAAGGAACACTGTCCAGTTTTATAGCTTAGAAGACATTATTTCCACTAGCTGAAATATTTAGGTTGCCTAGCAGATTAATTATAGGAGGATACACTGTAATTGCTTATTTTTCAAAGATCTGTCAAAGCACTTTAGTGATATCCACCTTATAAAAGAAAGTTTCCTTTTTTTCAAATAGGGGATAGAAAATAATCTGGGATATTATCCTTACCTTGTTATCCATGAACTGGTTTTGGCATGAAGTTGTATTTAATAAAGTTTTGGCATAAGTTATGTTTATCCCATTAGGTCCACAATGTGTGGTATTTTTTGAGAAAGAAAATCCTGATTTACCTCTATAATTTTTCAAGTTGATAATCTTTTCAAAAATTCATTTGCCAAGATATTCACTGCTATCTCAACACAGCACTATAATGTAGAAATTAAAGCTATATTGCTAACTTTAGTGTGTGATAAAGAATACTATTCAAAAGTAAAAAATTCTTGACAGAGCATTGTGTATGTTACTGTAAATGGTTGGATGACTACAGCCAGAATAATTTGTCTGAGAAGGAACTTTGTTAATAACATGCTATAGCTGTGTCTCTGTGAGCTCAGAAAGTGACTGGGTCAGGGTAATACTCTTTATTTCACAGAATCACAGAATGACTAGGTTGGAAGAGACCTTCAAGATCATCCAGTCCAACCCATGCCCTAAAACCTCAACTAGATCATGGCACCTAGTGTCATATCCTTTGTTGGTGTTTTTTTGTTTCCTTCCCCCCCAACCCTTTACACCTATGTTGCCCATTGTGATACAATTTATCTAAACTTTAGTCCAATGTAGTTACAAGGAGAGGACACTCCAACAGCATTTGACATTTTAATAAAAAATATTTTAAATGCCTTTTATGCTTGCATGATTTCAGAGGCATATATATTCCCAGTTATGCTCCAAAACAGCTCCGCGAAAAAAAAGGCCATTTGAAACAAAGGTCTTTTGAATTTTGAATTTTGAATTCTTCTCAATGAAGAAAAAAAACACCACCACCAACAACAAAAATCAGTTTAAAGAAAACAAGAAAGAATACCATAACATTTAGCATGTGTTCATAAATATCTGTGGAAATTCATGCATTGTTAATATGTGCATTTGTTCCCCAGAGAAGAAAAGAGATCTTGAAAAGGCAAGCAAACAAAGAAATGCTAACCATATCAATGGTTTTGTATTTTAATTGGATGAAATAATGATTGCAATATGCACAAACCTGTGTTTTTGTTTAAGTGAAACATTCAGTCAAGCCTTAATATCAGTGCTTCTATTAAGAAATGGTGCTTAATTAAGCCTTTCTATTAAGCACACATAAGTGCAAGTAGATGAAAAATTAGAAAACAATTTAGAGGTGATATATGAAGAGCCTGCACTTTTGTTTCTAATAGCCTGACTGCTTAGGTAGAATTGTTTTTTTTGAAAATTACTTTAAGGTGTTAATCTCAGTGTTCAGCTGTCTGATCAGTTTATTAGATTTCAGGTGACCTGTTACTCCAGGAACATGTTCTGTTTGTAGTAAACTCAAGGTCATTTTGACTAAATTGATTGGATATTTAAAAAACATTCTCCTTGGTTTTCATGATGGAAGAGCTTTTGCAGAGGCAATGAAATGCTTGGCTGACTCAGGATAACTCAGATGTCTGAATCTTGAAACATCACTAAATGTGAATTTGAAATAAGTATTTCAGTAAAAATCATTCTGGTAAAAGTGGTGTTCATTCAAAATGAACACAAAGGCATCATACATTCATTCTGTTTTTTAGGTGGAACTTAGCTGTGCAACAGTCTTTATGACCAAACCAGCAAACTCTCCACTGAAAATGTCTAATGGGACAGGAAGTGAGTGGTGTAGAAGAGTTTCACAGCACCTTTATCTCTTTATTCTCACTTTTTGTGTAAGGTCATAACAGTTTGTCAGATGTTTCAGATGTGTCAGATGTTTGTCAGATGGTCATATTTTCTGTGCGACTTTTCTACTTTTTGTGTTAAAAAAATATTTAAAAATATACTATATACAGGCTTATCTCAGAACTGACTCCAGGCACTGGTAGTTGACATCTCTTTAAAAGTTTATCTATGAAGTCTAAAAATAAAATATCAAATAAGCTAAGAGATGAATGCCTGGTTTTGATTAAGGGCTTTAACATTGAATGGTGGTATAATTTTTGAGGTATGATAAATTTTCATTATCAAGAAGGAAAAAGCAGCTTTGATTTGCAATTAATTGTACTTCAAAGCTTTTTGTAGAATTAATTTTTATTTTTTAAACTCAGTTTTTGAATTATATCTTCTGAATTCAAGTTATTCCAAAAGTTGTTAAATTTCAAGCTTTTAAAGATTAATTTTTTGGTGTATAAAAAATGTTATACATCAAACTTTTTTTCAGTTTTTGGTCTGTCTTACCATGGATGGACCAACAACGGTCTGTTCTAAATACTTTTTTTTTACTGCCTGTCTTTGAAATTGCCATTGCAAAATTAAACCACTAAATAAGTTCATATTTTAAGTAGGATTCATAAAATCTCTGCTGTTTTTCTAAATTGCACAAATTTAGTCCTTTCATTTCAATGCACATAGTATCAGCATATTTTGTTAGGGTTTGCAGTCCCAGTACAATCAGACAGTGAAAATGTTCGATATTTCAGTTGTTATAAAAAATTACAACATTAAAAAAAATTTGACAATTAGGTCTTACAATAAATTTCTGGTTTCCTCTGAAAACACTATAGTGGAAGTCTTGTGAAATTCTCAAGGAATGAGCGAGCTCAACAAACTCTAGGGGAAGGAAAAACCCTCAGCTTGTTTTCAAAACACAGAAAGTAATCATTATGAAGGAATATAGTAGTGAATGACTTAGTACAGCTGAAAGATCTGCATCATATGCATGTAGTTGTTGAAGCAGTTTTGGAATAAGAATATACATTTTTTTCAGTGTATTAGTACATTTGTGTATTATTTATTTATTTCCAGGCACCAGCTCCTTCAGCCCTTTTACTGAAGTTATCTTGAGGCAATATTGTTTTTAGTCCAAGGCTCTCAAGGCACAGACTGAAGTGATATAGAGTACTTAAAAGTGTTTCTGCTCTTCTGAACCAGATTTTCTTTCCCTTCTAAATGCAGATTTATAAAGCCTGCACTACAAGAGGAACAAGGAAAGGATTTTAGTGAAGGTACTTCCTGATCCTGAAAAAGTCAGGGGGCTTCAAGCCCATCTTGGACCTCAGAACATCTCACAACTTTGTGGTAAAAGAAAAATTTAAAATAGTGCATTTGGACTTAATCCTTTTATCCTTAATTGGAAAGTAGTTATGTGCTGCAGATTAGGATATGTGTGCCACTAAAAGCCATCTAAATCATAGGAAATATGTCTATCTGGCATATGTAGTAGGTACATAAGATTAAAAAGTCTTGTCTTAGGTTGATACTGATTTTTTCATTTTCTCAAAGTACATAGTTCTTGCTGTGTGATTGTCTGTAATTTTTGTGAATACTGTTTTCTTGAGGGTGTTCCATGGTTTGTTCTTGAGAAAGCCACAAAAGGTCCTGTTTGCTGTGAGAGTGGAGGGATGGATTATGTGCCTATTGTCTGCCTAATTCTGCACCTTTTGCATGAGGAATGGATATTATAAAGATTTCTGTGTAGAGTTATGAAACAGAGAATTCATAGGAATGCATGTGTGTGAGTTCTCTCACCTTTGTTAGTGAGTCTGAAGTTCATATTTGGGGTTGTTGTTAGGAAGGGTAATCCTGCAGTGATTCTGAAATGCAAAGCTACAATTATGGAACTTTGTAAGTGAAGAATCACTGGTTTTATTTATTTGTATCTTAATCAGAACTGTCAGACATTAATGTTCTTAGAAATAATATGTAACTTTAGCATAGATCTATTTCTAAAATACACATTTATTTTCAAATGTTGTTATAATTATGGCATTATATTGTGGTAGTTGCAATTCTACTGAAGTAGATTCTTGTGAATTTAGTTATTTATTAATAGTATCTCTTTAATTTCTAGATGTCACCAGTTTGATAATATAATGAAAAGCTGATCCCTGGATAATAGATTCTGTTTTCAACTTTTACACCTTATGAAAGCAACACAAATTTATGTTGTGTGCTGGTAATTGGAGGGTTTGAGCAGATTACCATTTTGCTAACTCTTATGCAGGATATTATTCATAAACTGCAAAAGATGTCTTATTTAAGAAGGGGAAAAATCCTACTATTTCTTCATATATGGTAGTATTTTATTATATATATTCAAGATTAATATTCTACTCTAGAATTAAAAGTTTAATTGGATTATAATTTGCTGCTTTGATGTAAATTGTTTTTCTTGTTTATGTCTGTGACAGTATTGTTGAATTTATAAGAAGCTTATGTGGATGTGATGTAGAGGAACGTATTAACATTATTTATTTTATATTGTTAGGTAAACTGATAAATCTCCTTAGACTTTATCCAGTCAATTAAAAGACTCTTGGGGGAAGGTACTGGAATCTTCTTTTGGGGAAGAACCTGCTTTTCTCTGACTTAATATGAAACAGTTTGTTTAACTTGATTTTTAATAAACCACCCATATTCCTACTGCCCCAGATTTTCTGTTTACATCTGACACTGTATCTGAGAGCATAGGTCCTAATCATAAAAAAAAGGCTTCTCAATTTAATTGACTGTCTAAGATTGTATAGTTATGAATGTGAATGGTTTCAGTATCTACTGTATCTCAGAGGTGGTATATTCAATCTTTAGCAATTATTAGAACAATTCTAATATAAATAAGTCCGTGCAGTTTAAGCACAATTTCACTGTAGTTTTGTAAGTTGCTTTGACCTTAACTGTGTCCGACCTTCACTCTGTTAATAGACAGACTTGCTGGTTGCCTAGCTGTTTTCTAAAGTATTCTTTGATAAATATTCATTGGTAAATGCTGGATGTCACATATTATTCAAATTATATCCTTTGGTATCAATCTGAGTAGGGTGGAATTCTTTTGTGCAAAGTGAGGCCAAAAAACAAGTAAGGAATTCCTTGGGTAAGATACTAAAGTTACAAGTTACTTTATTTTATATCTGTTGTGCTAACAGGGTAGAATGTAAATAGATTATAAAAGTTGATGTCATACTGGCAACAACCTCTATATAGGATTAGTATTTAAAATTATCTTGGTAAACAGGAGACATTATTTCATAATCCAAGAAGCAGGCAAGTGGAAGAATTGCACTTCACATGGAAAAATAACATGTGGACTGACCAAATAGACATTAGTGAAGCCAAAGAAGATTAGGTGTCCCAGAAGATGACATTGAGAGTTACTTGTTAGGGGTCAAAGGCAGTTTTACTCTTGGATGATTTAAGTGGAAATGTTCTTTGCAAAATGGAGCTGAGCTAGTGCGCTATACTCAAGAGTGATAAGGGCTTCATCAAAAATAGGGGGTGAGGTGTTGGAAAGGGTTATTAGGAAAACAAGAGCACTAAGTCAAAGAAAGCAACCAAGGAGATGTTGAAAAAGCATCATCTGTTTAGTTTGAAAAGACTGCTAATAAGGAAGATAAATCTATAAATGCATACAGGTATGTTACAAACAGTCTTTATATATGCAGTAGAAAATAGGAAGATATAATTGGAGGAAATAGTTTAAAATAATTTAAAAACTATTTTTTATATTAGAAAACCTGGTGCATGAGCTGCAGGATAATATAATCAGATTTGGAGTTGTTCAAGAATAGCAATTGCAGTGTTTTTCAAAGATTTCCCTACTGATTTCTCTTTTTGTTTAAGAGGTCAAGCTACAGCAACCTCCTAGTTCACAGGGGTGTTTTGTAAATATCTAGATTTTCCTTTCTCTCTTCAGTTTACTCCTGGGAATCATAGCAAAATGGGGTATTTTGTAGTACCTAACATGACAAGACTTCTGTTTGACCTGGTAGAATAAAAGAGAAGAGTGTGATCGCAAAAGCTGATTGATGTTTATATAGGAGCTGGATGCTCTAAGGAGAGAACACCTCTGCTTAGACTTGTTGAGCACAAGCACAGCAATTTATGTTCTGTTTGTTGTACAGGAAAACAGAATATTCTATTCAGGACAAAAAGGTATGTTCCTCTGACAAATGTTATTTTGTCACTTGGCAAATCTGCTGTAAAAGCTGGAGTGTTTTTGTATCACTTTTGATGAAAGATTGAGTGCTGGGTATTTTAACTGTTTTGCTAAACATTTGTAGAGTGATGCTTGGGCGGGGCGGGTGGGTTGTCGGGGTCTATTTGGATGATTTTTAAATACTATTACTGTAGGTAGATGGGTTTCAGATGTGGTGATGAGTATTGAGCAGTGCAGTAACTTCTAGTAGTAACTGTATAGATTGCTGGCATCAGATCAGTTCTCTGTAGGAATGCAAAGTGTCAAGAAATTTCCTCATACTGGGAAATCCTGCATTTTCCCTTTGCCTCTTTACACCTCTCTCTCTCCTCATCCCTCAGAAATTCCATTTCTAAAAGAAATATCCTAAATCCCTAACTTCAAATTTCTGTAAATTAGTTGGTATAATTTAACATTGGAAGTTTATTTTCCTTTCTGGAAAAAAAAAAAAAATTCTGATGTATCTAATGGGCATTGCTGATTTTGTTCCCTTTTAAAATATGAACTATTCATATTATTGTGAATAATTATTTTTGTATTTTGGACAAGTACACATGCATATCTGTTCCAAAAATCATTAAGTAATTCCTCATGGGCTTATGGCAAAACTAATTGACAAATTTATTTTGACACTTTCTGTTTATTTTATTTTGTTTTGTTTTGTTTTATTTTGTTTTGTTTTATTTTATTTTTAAGTAGAATTTGCCACTATTGAAAGAAGGTTTTGGATCAGGTGTCACTGATAATAGTTCAAGGTACACAGAGACAGAGTTCAGTCTTTACAATAACATATAATAGAAGAAGCATAATTTGTGTGAAATCATGAAAATATTTTACATCTGAGAAATAAATATTCATTTCACAGAGAGGGAAATAAGGATAGTTTAAAATATCTGCAGAGTCAAATTTTCCCTGAAATGAGTATGAATCAGACTGGAATACCTTCAGAAAGTGGAGGACATTGGTTACAAAATTTTCTTGCATGAGGGTTGAAAAACTTTGTCCAAAACTTTCTGTGTTGCCTGAATTTCTTACAAAATGAATTTTGAATGGAACTGAAATGCTGTGAAACACATAGATTCTGAAGCTCAATTTAGTAACTGATAGAAGAGCTACAGGAAAAAAGCATTAATCTGCTGCCAAAGAGAGTGTATCAATCATGAGCCTGCACAGTTGGCTTTTGATGAGCTTTGTTCCTAAAGGAATATTAAGAACAGATCATGGATTGAGATTCTGAAAAATGTTGAATTTCTGTATAACCAGAGGAGCACTATGAACAGATAATATCCTGAAGATTGTATATATGGCATTTATTTTCAGAACAATTATTTTAGGCTCTATAATTATATTTTATGGGTCATCTTTAGTAATTCATATCAGAAAAGCATATAAAATAGATGACGGGACCTGTACTTAAAATGTCATGTTATTCCTAGTTTTGACTGAGGAGGTCTTGACCCTTACATGAGGGACCCTTAGAGTTTTGAAAAGACCTAAGTAACTTTTTTTGTTAACCTACCAATTTGAGTAAGTATTCAGTAGAGTTTTCTTTCTTAAGAAAAGGGAATTGTGGTAAGGTCTTATTCTATGTTTTCCTCTGTGGCCCTCTACAGCAGGAAGTGAGCTTTTTAAATAACAGGGGAGTAAATTTTTGTACTCAAGTTACTTACAGTTTTATTCTCTATTTAAAAACAAAGAGGAAAATAAGTATTTAGATGTTTTCTTGGTTTTCAATGCAAGAATCATGAAAGTCTTTTCTTGAGGGGAGGTTGTACGTATTTGCACAATGAACAGATAAATACCTGGTTTAATTAGATGGTCTTGATTCTTTTCCTTCCATGTACCTCCATCTCCAAAGACACACACCTGTGTAATGGCAATCCATGGCAGATTCTTAGGATTCTAGTTTTCTTGAACTTTTAGTGTGGGTTTTGCTGAAATTCCAGAATACATCAGAAGTCTCAAAATTTTAATTTTTTTAATGGTATTTTTGGAAGCTACTATGGCAAGTAGTGCTTTATGCAGTTTAAGTACTAACCCCTAGTTTGTTTCTACCTCATATAAATCAGTATTCAATAATTAAACCTTACTATCTACTGACTCTTCTCCCATCTTTTAAAGCATTTTTTTCTTGCAAGTTAAAAATGTGAAACAGTTTTGATTCTATTACCCTGTGAGATAATTTTTTTTAAAAGAATTTCAGTTTTGTTTACAATTTCAAAGTCCTAGTCTATCAAAGTCCATCAACAGTCAAGAACTCAGAATACATTTCTAGCTGAACTGTGGTTTCTAACCCACCAGCCTTTCTGGTGACTTTTAACATATGTAGTTACTTCAGTTCCTTTTCTCTAAAGTGTAAAGCATTTTAATCTGTTTTCATTACTTCTCTCTTGACATTTTGAGAACTCACATGCATGTGTTTGTTCTCTTTTGTTCTTCAGTGGAAAACCACTGATTAGTATCTAATTTTGGCTTCATGGCTTGTGTCTTTTCTCAGTTTTGAGTGTATTTGTTGTGGTTTTTTTCACCACTGAGGTAGTTTTTACCTTGGCCTTTATAGGAGAAGAGTGAAAGAATATAATCAGCTTTAAAGGCTTTGTTCATATAATTTTGCATTAAAATTGTGCTTATGGGTCCAGAGAACTGACTCTGATGAAACTATTTATAATGGGAAATGCTCCAATCCATCTTAGAAGGTTTGCTGGAGAAATTTTAGTAAAATTAGTCAGTCTGAGCTAGAGTTCCTCAAGGAATTGGTTCTCCAGATGTATTTGAATAAAGTTACACGGCTGAACAATGAACACTGTTGTCTAGAAATGTGAATCCAAGTGCCTTGAAGAGGTGGTTTTTGGATAAGCCTTTATCACTGATCATAGTCTGACATTTGCTAGTAAGTTGTGGTTTCTCACGTTAGTTGAATGCATCCCTTGTGAAGAAAGAATGAATTAACTTCAAAAGGAAGTATTAATTATAGTAACTTTATTGCAGGTGTTACCAGTAAATGTGTGTAGTGATATATATGCCCATATGTTTATGCACATTAGAAAAACAGAAAGCAGTGATCTTTTGAAATACTGAAGCTCTTCTGTTTAAGAAACAACATTCCTTTAGGAGGTAGAGATTAAAGTTGTTATAGATCTAAATCATCTTTATTCATATTTTTGTCTGTAAATAAAGCTAGAAAAGTTATCATGTTTTCTTAATAATAAAAATATTAGAAATAAGAAGCAAGGGGGGTGGGAGGCAAGAGGCATGTTCCAGCTCTTGCTGAAAATGTTCCACAGCAAGTTGCATCTTGTGCTACAGGAAAGACTGGTCAAAATATTACTTGATGCTTGTATGTGTACATTTAATTGGATTTATTAATGTTATTAATGATAGATTATCTAGGGAAAGTGGTCATGCTTGTATGACTGAAAAATAACTGTTTAGAGTTTCAGAGACCCAAAAAAGTATGGGGTAAAAGAATTCAAGGTATATCTTTCCAGAAGTGTCTGAAAAGGTGTCAGGATTTGCTTTTCTTAAATTGAAAATATTTGCGATGCATCCAATTTAGGATTAAGAATTCAAATCTGCAGTAACTTCTCATTTTTTGATGGGCTGGGAGCAGTTAACTCCTGCTCCCCGTGCAGAGGTGAAATACGTGGTCTCCATGTGAGTGGTTTAGTCATGGCTTTTGCAGCAGTGCAGTTTATTTTAACATAGTTCTGGGATTCTTAGATTTCTTGAATAAATGAAATATGTCATGGCTGACTCTTGGCCATTATGGTACCTCTAAAATAAAATATTTCAGATAAAATTTTTCACATGAATCAATAACCGTTAAAACCCTTCACTCTTTAACTGAATGAACGATGTACACTTGAATAATTTTATAGGTGCTGTTGCCAAAGACCAGTGACACGAGTAATGAAAAGAAAATATTTGCTTGCTTCTTCTGAAAGACAGTAATATTCATGTTTTAGTCTTAAAATAAGAAATAGAAAACCTTTCAATATTATCAAGTTGCTCGTCTGTGTAATGCAGCCACAGTGCATTAAGCAATTGTACTTAGGTATTTGTGCGACATTCTTTGGAATGATACTGCTTAAATGAGGTGTAGACCTTTTTTTTTTTCAAATAAAATCAATAATTTTTTATAGTGGGATATTATCAAGGGTGGGAATTGAATGGTACTTCAGAACTAATGTGATTTAATTACATATGTCAGTGCTTTTTTATATGCACAAGAATTTATGTCTTACTTTTCATTACTACTGCAGTCCTCCTGAAATAATATGTCAAAACAAAATATTAGTATCTAGTCAAAATTCCTGAATTTCAATTGTTGAAAATCTGCCCTGTCATTGCTAGCTTATAGTCATGACTATCTTACTACTCTACCTACACATAAAGAACTTAAAATACATTGATTCAAGATGTTAAAAAATGTATATATTTTGATGCAACAATAGATTTGTTTAATCTGAATACAAAGAAAACTAAAGTAGCCTGCTGCAATATAGTAATAATAATAATAATAATAACAATAATAATAATAATACACTTTGTAGGCTTTTTTTTTATTCATAAACTTTTCATGCAGCTAATTAAAGCTGTGAAATATGTTTGTACCTATGGCAAGGTGAACAAATTTTCTGGAAATATTTTCTACACTAATATGTTCTTTGCTTGGCAGATAATTTAAATTTAATGAAAATGTGTTGCATTACTGAAAAATTATTACATGCATAAGGTCTCCTTTACTTGGAGGAACTGAGGCAATCAGTTATATAAGAAGAATGAAGAAAAAAAAGCTGTGGTGTTCTGTTGATGGATGAGAATGAGGATGTACTTTGAGCTTTGGTGTTCAATCATCTCTTAATCTGTATTGTTTCTGGTAGGGGTCTTAACAGTCTTTTTTTCACAGTACATGAGGAGTTATTAAAAAAATTTGATATAATTACTTTTCCTAATTTGTAATGGTTCAAGACTGGAGCAGGGTTGGTTTAGCTAGGTTTTGCTTCCACTAATTTATTTAAAAAAACAAACCTACAAAAACACCTAATAAAATTAACCAAAACATTTAAATTAAAATCTTAATCTGAAAGAAGACTGTTCCAGATAAGCAGAAGTAAAATGCCCTACCAAGTCTACGGGAGGTTCTCAGAAAATCTTGTACAAGTTCTTAAAGACTCTGGAAGCTGACCCAGAATACAGAATAAGGCTAACTATTATACTGTCTGGTAATCTAGGGATCTTCAGCATGAAACAGGGCAAAAGAGAACATCCAAAAGCATTTTTGGTTATGGTCACAAATACCCTTTGAAAATCATTGGTATGCTTAGAAGTCATGATTTAAGGAATACTTCAGCACATGAATTTAGGGAGTTAAAAGGCAATTATTTTTTATGGGATATATTTTCATTTGATGTATGGCAAATGATGTGAAGTTTCTTGATATAAAAAGCTAATAAAGACTCTGATTTTGTTTATTCAACTAATGACAAGTTGAAATTCACCTTTCATTTCCTACTGATGGTGAGGTAATATGGTAGCAGTAAGGTGCTGGGAAATTTACTAGCCAAGTTTGATGCAGACAAACAAAGGAAGCCAGTAAAGATAAGGAGGAAATGGTGGCCTGGTCAGAATTCTAAATGAGATTTGTAGGTTGGGTGGATGGAGATACTTCTAGGTGAAGTGATTTGATCTGTGAAGGGGATAATTGAGTTTGAGGTTTAAGATGTGAATGCAAGGGAAATAAAACCATGGACAAAACCCTGAAGAAACTGCTTAGAAAACATGGAACAGAGAAAAAGGAGAATATGATAAAGAAAAAATGTGGAAGACGTGATTTGATAAGTAAAATATGGATCTCATGGGAATTGATGGAAGATCAGTTCCCATTAAGAAGTAAACGGCTTTATAGTGGGGTGTGCTAAGGAGGTTGAAGACAGAGTAGTGATTCTGCTGTATACAGTTAAGAACATACCAGAAGTTTTGGCAAGAGCACTTTTTATTGTAAAAGACTTCTTTTAAAGAGTGACATGAACAGAGGGAAACTTCATGGAAAAGTTGTAAATAGTACATTCTTTGAGCTTGTCAGTGGAAAGACATAAACTATGATAGTCCTACAGTTGCACAAGCCACAAATGTTCTAGCATAGTTTTGTTTTTCTATACCTTACAATACATGAACCTGTTATAATAAAAAAAATATGTAGGCTAATAAAGTCAGTCTGTTCAGCTCAGGCCTAATTCTATTGGTTAATACCATAATCTGTGTTCAAATGGAAGAAAAGCCATAAGACTGCTGAAAAAATTAGTTATTCCATATGTACCTATTAAGGAGATACGCAAACAGTTGCCACAGTGGATGATACTAAATTATAATTTTAATAATTTTGTACTTTCCCTTATAGGAGAGAGAAACTAGTTCCTTTAGTGAATATATATGTAGAGGCAGTTTTCTTCACTCATTTTTTCTAAGCTATGTTAAAAAAAAGCAATTGTGGATGAGAATTTGATAGTTCAGCCTTAAAATGCATTTAAAATGTCCTTAAGTATCTTGATTGTGCTTGCAAATGTTAATAGCAATTCTTTAGCAGTTATAATGGGAAACAGATATATTTTTTGTAAGGAATTCTCAAAATTTCTTGGAGAAATAATTGCATTAAGAAAAGAAGATCTGAAAATAATTGATGTTAAATATCCATTGTTTCTTGGTTATGTTTTGTATATTTATTTATTGTGGTATGTACCTGTTGTTCTAATGTTGTTTTAATCCTCTGTGTGTGAAATTTATGTGCAGTAAAATTAAACCTGAAGGAGAAAGCTTGGTTGCTGGAAGATAATTTGTAAATATGTTTTTTTCAGATACCTTTTGATATTTAATCCTACGGAGCAAGAGCGATTTTCAGTGGTTTCAGTCAATGTGAATTCACCCAGAGTTAAATTGTTGTCTCCTTTGGGAAAACCTGTTACTGTTCAGATAAGTGCTGTTTGGGATGGAGCAACTACAGTATCACATGAAGCTTATCAGGTACCCTACTTTAAGTAAAAAGCTTTAAAATATGTTTTTTGAGAGATACTGTAGCTTCGTAGTCAAAGAAAATGTAGAATGTACTTCATATATTGGCAGTTACATCTTCTGTAGACAATACTATTAATTCAGTCATTTAAAGTAAAAAGAAAATCAAAACAACAAAAACCCCTTAAAACTCAACATACATGTGTTTAGAATTAATCTTTCTTAAACTTAAAGCTGTTAAACTTTTGTGATATAATTTACTACATTTAAAGAAACAGTTTCAGCTGTATGACTAGAAAATACTGGATGTGTGTCTTTTCCCCTCTCTTCCTCAATTGAGCTGCTTCTTCCTTCAAGTCCCAATCTGTACACACAGTCACACAAGTCTGTATGTTCTCAAGCACTCCAGCTGGAACGTCTTGTATGTGCAATGGCTTAAGCATTTACATTCAGATGTCCTCTTCCCTTCCAAGTACATGAGCTGGGCAGGTATCTTCAAGCCCACCTCCTGTTTTTTGTTCGAAGCAAAACTTCTGAGAATTTTTGAGTTGTACACCATTATAGAAAATTGTTCTCAATGATTACAGCACACACCAGAAATTTATTTCACTAAATTTTCAATGATACAGTAATAGTGTATTTCTGGAGTAGTAATAGTGCATTACTGGAGTAGTAATACTATATTGCTTTCAGGCTTATGTTTTGATTCATTTTGACTAGGAACTTAGTTCAGGATAACATTTCTGTGATGCTTATTCGATAACTGTCTCTCAGTTGTGTTCCAAAAGGATAATTATCGTGGGTAAACCCTGCTAAGCAGCTCAACCCCACGCACCTGCTCACTCACTGTCTCAGTGAGGTGAATGGGGTGAAGGAAAAGGTTGCATGGGTAATGGTGAGAAAGCCCATGGGTAAAGCTGAAGCTGTGCACTCAAACAAAGCAAAACAAAGAATTAATTCACTGTGACACAAGTCTGGGTAGGTGCTCAGCCATCCCCAGCAGAGCAGGGCTCCATCACATAGAACAGTGACTTGGGAAGACAAATATCGTTATTTCAAACATTCCCCCTTCCTTTTTCTTCTCATAGTTTTTATTGCTGAACATCATGTCGCATGGTCTGGAATATGCTTTGGTCAGCTGGGGTCTGCTGTTTTGGCTGCCCCCTCCCAACTCCTTGTGCACCCACAGCCTCCTCCCTGGTGGAGCAGCAGAAAGGCCACTGATGCTGCATAAGCCCTGCTCAGCCATGGCTGAAGCATCCCTGTGTTATCAATGTGGTTAATACTGAAACCACGGATCAAAAGTGCTACTATGAAGATATTTAAGTTTATCCCAGCCAAAACTGGCATAGTAATTAGTACTTTTATTGCCTGAAGAAGAGGAAATGAAATTACTTGTCTGGACCTCAAATTCTAAACAAATTGCTTTGGAGATGTACCTTGTGTGCTACTTTTCTATGCAGATTATAGCTCCTAGAAAAACAGAGACTGAAATTGAGGCACTTGTTTATACTAAGTTATTTAAATTAATGCATTTTTAAATTTAAATTTAAAAATGAAGTGATAAGTAGAGTCCATGTGCATTTGATCCAGTACACATACATTTTCAATGAAAAGCAAATATAGTCAGAACTGCATATGACAGCTAACATTCCTAACAAGATTCAAAATTATTATTCCATTAATATAATGGTAATTTTGATGCTAAGCAAATTAGTGATAGAGATATTTTTACTTTTTAATTCTTCATATTTATTTATGGAATATGGGAAAACTCAGCCATCCTAAAATTATTCAAGCAAAAGGAGTTACTCTGAACATAAATTCAGTATACAAAGTTGATATTTTTCTTTTTGTAGTAATGGCTATTTATTTGCTCCCAATAGATCTCTTTTGTGGCACATCTACCACCTCTTGGGATTGGAGTTTATCAGCTTTTGGAGGATGAGAGTTCAGAAGCAGTTTTAGCTGACTATAACATATATGTAAAGAATAGCAGGCAGGAGAAGACAGATAGAATTTTCAAGATAAAAGAGATGCAGCATTCTGTGGATAATATAATCTTAGAAAATGCATATGTGAAACTGTGGTTTTCTGGAATGTCTGGATTACTGGAGGTATGTTACATTTTATTTCAAAACACTATATTTTCCTTTTTTGTGCTGCTTTATGGAAACCTAACATGAATCTCTGTCCTTTTAGAAAATAAATACCAAAGAAGATGGTAAAAATCATCAAATGAAGATGGAGTTTGCGTGGTATGGAACTGCCAGTAACCGAGATAAAAGTGGAGCTTATCTCTTCTTACCAGATGGAGATGCCAAGGTAAACCTTCTGTTTGCAAAGAGATTCTAATTTTGAAGTAACTTTTAAGTGTTCGGCAAATACAGATTGGAAGAGCTAGTTGTCCCCAAAACTGAAATAAAAGCTTTATGTTTAGACATAATGACATGGTCTACTATTGAAATGACTGTCTGACATTCATACTTCCTAACCTTACAACAGAGTAAAAACACAATAGAAATAATTGAAAATGTGGAAACCTAGAGAATATTTTTGATCCCCAAAAAATCTTAAGATGAAATCCTTGCAAGAAATGCAGTGAGATGTGACCATTCATTATCAATAAAATAAGCTCATTTTTACTTTCTGTGGTAAAAATGTGTAGGACATGCTGATTCATTTCTACATCTTCACTTTTCTGATTTTTAATATTTTTTTAATTGTGAATGAGTTGCTTCTGGTTCAGAGATTTTAAGCTGATATTAGCATATTTAGTTTAGTACAGTAATTAAGATACTGACTCCCAGTTGGTGAATATAAAGACAGAGTAGCAAGGAACTGTTCTGATTTAGTTCTCTAGGGTTATCTGTATTTTTTAGCTGTGTAATTACTGGAGACCCACACCATACTCCTATTAGTTTTCAAATTGGAAACTGGGAAATGGCAGCATTCTTACAGTGACTTAATTACTATATGGTGTCTACTACTTCCCTTTTGGAACTAGAACAGTGATATTTCAGAAGGCAAAAGATAAAATAATGAACATTTATGAAATCAGCTAGTTGGTAGCATATTTCTTCAGAGTTTCTCTTGTGAAAACTCAAGTTGCATACATAAGGCAAGCTATGAATTCTATTCATTTTAGGAATTATGCAAAAGTAACCATTCTACGTTTTGGCAGGAAGGGAAAGGTGTTTTCTTCCTTTCTTCCTGTAATGAACGGGCCAGGAGACCAGCTCCCTTTCAAATGCTTTTATTATGGAGAGATCTGGGTGGGGGCCCGAGGGGTTGCACACACCGCCACTGCTCCCACTGGACAACCCAAAGGAGAAGGCGATCTCAGCTTTGTCGTTTGGCAGAGCTGGGGCTTCTATCCTCACGAGAATCTGTAGGAAGACAATTGTTGGCTCCTGGTCTAGGGTTGTCATGGTGGTCAGATGCTATTAGTTCATGGTGACAAATCAGAGGTTACTCTGGTTGGTAATCTGTTGTCTCTCACTTTCCACCGGCCCAGTAGTGTTATTTTCACTCTTTAGTTTTACATTGGCTCATTGTTCTAGGGGTCTTTTTTTCCAAATGATGCTGGATCTCTCTAATTTGCATGTAGCCTTGGGCGCACAGCTTCTTGGGAGCAGCAGGGATGATACTTGACAGAAGGGAATACAATTACAGGGCAGGTGGTGAAAGGGGCGCAGGCTTCAACTGACAATTTCAGAACATTTAACAATTGAACCTCAACGTTTACAACCTTAGAATTTCAACATTTAACAAGTAAACCTTCAACAATTTCAACCAAGGACCTGTAGTTGGGGATTCCATTTCCCACCCTTCCTTCCTTCCTTCCTTCCTGCCTGCCTGCCTGCCTGCCTGCCTGCCTCTCTCCCTTCCTTCCCTCCCTCCTTTCCTTTCTTTCCTTTCTTTTTGTTTTTTTTTTCGTTTTCTGTTTCCCCCTTTTTTATGTGTAAATCAGTATGGAAGGGACAGAACAGTTTCCTTTTTTTTAGCAGTCTTTCCTAGAAGCACACCTTTACAGAACTGTGAGTTGACAGTTTTGAACTATTTAGTATATTTAGTTCCATAATTGTTTACTTCAGAGATGTTCATCAGGGCTCCCTCATCCTTCTTTTTATATGCCATTTAATAATTCTTCATTTTATTATGTGTTTATCTGTGAATACTTGAACAATATCACTTACAGTTTTTAATTTTTACCTTTCACTAGCTGTGTGGTCACACTTTCACTCATTTAATTTTATATTCTAATTATTTTATCTTTTTCAACTTTCATCTAAATTTCATCTTTTGCTTATAAAAATAATCACTAAATCTAGCAGTTATGCAATTTTAACTGTACATTTAAGTAATTTGCTTTATGAAAATAATCTGGACAAATTGAGGTAGCAAAATGGTATGGTTTAAACAGAAGAAGTCTGACATGTCTGCAAGCACAATTAGAAAAGAAAAATGAAATTAAAATACATTTTAAGTTAACATTAAAAGGGTGCTGTTCAACTTTTGTAACATTTACACAATAAAAATGAAATTGCTATACTTCTCAAAATTCTGTTTCATTAATATTATGCTTCATAAGGCTCATTTGGCTTACATTTAAATAACACTAATGAAATAACATTAATTAAACACTGGAAATAATACTGTAATTCTATAGTAGCTTCTAAACCAGTTTGAGCTAATGCTTTCTGTCTTAAAAGAAATGCCATCTGTTCAGGGTTCTTAGTGTGATGTGTATTGACTAACTTTTTAAATCCTTGTGTGAATTGGCAATACAATAGATGGCAGGCAGCTTTCCTGATTTTTGGATTGGTGTTTTGTTGGTTTTTTTTGGTACCTTCTAAACCCTATGTATTACAGCAAAATTTGCAAAGAATAATTGCTTTTTGTGTTTTCTTGGTATAAGTAGAGTTATATGTTTTCTTTGCCCTTGTTAATGGATTAATTTTTCATCTGATAGATCTTTTTTACTTTATTTTCAGTTCTGCAATACTCAGAAATTTTTTTTTCATCTGGTTTAATCATTTGTCTAGCCATATGTCCTAGTTTGAAAGACAGGTGTTTGCTAAGGAAAGCAGAAGGCCCCCTTTGAACTGAAAAATGTGATTCTTCCTTCCTACAGATTATTATAATTTTGAAATTAAGGGAGCTCTCAGGCAAAGATACGGGGATAAGAATAACAGTTCTTTACTAGTATATCTAACAAGACAAACAAGAACAACAACAGCTATGAAATTACCCACAAACAGAACAGTAACTCAGTCCCAGTCCCTTTCTGGCTGCAGGCACCTTTTCCCTGAGCTGCAGTTCCTGGTGCTGGGGGCAGGCAGGTCCTGCAGAGCTGCAGGAGGGCTGGGGGTGATGGCAGCGCTGTCCCAGGGGGAGAGGGAGATGGAGAGAGCCCTCCGCTCACGGTGTGGGTCCTGGTGCTCAGCAGAGTGCTGGATGGTGGCAGGTTACAGCGAGAAGGCAGCAGGGCAGGGTCCGACAGCTGTGAGGATGGCTCCCGGCACTGGGATGGCAGGAATGGGGCTGAGGCGGCGATCGTCCTTCTCGTCTGAACTCCGCGGGGGAAATGGGCCGAGCCAGAGCCTTCTGTCTGCTCTTCTGGATGTTTGGATATTGAGGGGTTTCCCTCTTCTCTCTCCTCCCCCTTGCCACCAGGGCCCAGTCAACAGGTATCTTAGCATGACAATGGGGAAAATTCCACAGAGGGAAAAGGGAAAGAACCAACCCCTAACACCATAGTGCTAAATTACAGCAGTGCAAAGTCCAGAGCAGAGGCACAGCGTGGGGTTCTATCCTGCAGGTCTAGAGAGATAGGACAGTCTTCATACCATGCCTTTGTTTTTTCTGCAAAATCAAAACAAAAAGCAAGGCACCAGGGAAAAAGGCAGCATCTTTATTTTTTTAAATGGCATTGCAGTGTAACTGATTTGAAAGGAAGAGATTTCCTTCTGCCTCACAGTAAATATAAACAAAATGCCCTGTACATGAAGGCAAAACATGTTTTTTATCTCCTGTGTGATTTTGTGAATTTCCAGCTTCTTTTTTTTCTAGATTTATGGAAAAAACCCCACAGTATTCAGCAAACTTAGAAGCAGTTAAATGTCTGTATTTCTTCTGTGTATTCAACACAAGTCAAAATGTGATGACTTCTTACTAGCCCTGCTTGGTATCAATAGGGAGTAGAGCAAAGCAGTTTTTTAAAAGCATCAAATGCTAAATGTTTGTGGGATCAATGTCAGTAGTTGATTTTTTTTGTTTTACAAGGAATTTTTTCAGTATTAAAGTGATGATTTTTGGTACATTCAGACTAGGAAATTTTGATTCTCCCGCAGGCAGCTGGTTCTGTGATTCTGTGTAGGTACTAGTTCCCATAGGTACTTATGTACTAACAGAATATATAGGAAAACAGATTTTTTTTTTTTCCCCTGGGAGGATCTCTAGTGCTGTAGCTAAAATACATAATATTAGCTCAATCTAATCTCAAACCCTGCCAAATAAGGGGCAATCTGATATTGAGAAACACCCTTTCCTGTAGGCTTTGTCCTGAGATACTTTTTTTTTTTTAAATTTTAGACTTAACTGGAGCATTTCATCTGTGGTTGAAAACTTTCCCCTGGGCATAGCTTTTTTGGTGCCCAGACGAAGAATGTGCTGCACTACCAGAAAGTTTCTGGCCACACAAAAATGTTTAGGAGTGCTTTACTTGTCTACAAAGAGGAAAAGCTTATTGCCCATGCTTCATACCTCCAGGCTGCAATATGCCATGCCATTTTCTATACAAGCCAGTAAATACTTTGTGAAGGTGTATCTCCAGTTATTTCCACCTTTTGGCACCTGTTTTGATGTTAAGCATTGTAATATACCCTCAGTATCCACGAGATATTTTTCTGTTCCAAATATTCTCCCTTAAAATTCCTAGGTAGTTTGTCCACGGGCCTCCTGCCCTCTATCTTTCCAAAGGAAGGTTGTCTTATTTCTCTTGAATAGGAGTACAGAAAGATGATTTCTGGACCCTTTGACCCATAGTTCTGTTGTCTTGTTTCTGAAAAATACTAATTTCCAGGCTCACCAAAAGCTGCCTCACCAGGCTGCTGGATCTTATACAATGGAATTTGTTCCACTGGACCTGAGAACAGATATTACAGTAGCTACTTATTTTAACTCTTTAGAATGTGGAATCTTCAGATTAACCACTGGGTATGAAACCAAAATATTTTTATTCCAATTCAAGGTGTGAGTAATCACAAATTATTTCATGCTGCTGGAAGGTCCTATAGTCCATGCTTTTTTGCAACTCAGACTTAATACTGATTTGAAACAAGGACTTTGTCAAATCAGTTTGCAAATGTCTGTAATTGTTTGCTCTTTCCACATTGCCTTAGACTTTCACATCAAAAATACCTTTGTATTTTAGATCTGGGACCAGGATAATTGAAGTGGTTTTGGTAAGGCAAACCTGGGCAATTATCTCTTTTATAAGTTCTGAACTCCTGGTATTTCTCCTGGTAACTAGAAACAAATCAAGTTCTAGGATTAGTATTTTTCTAAGCACTAAATATAGATTAGAAGGCTCCCCTATTCCATCAAGGCCATATTTTTACTTCTTTTTTCCTGCTTACCCAACAATCAGGGGATATCAGTCATCCTTGAGAACTTGAGTATACATCATATTGCCACTCTTTCTATCAGAAAGAACTTGTTTGATCCCCAGAATTACATGATGGCATCTGCCTTTGTAAGCCACCTTCCTCTTTTGTGCCTTTTTTAGCACTGCAACTGAATTGGAGGCTTGCAAATTCAATGCATGTCCTAGCAAAATTATGAAATATTATTTTTTAAAAAAATTATTAGTTTCAGGCAATATCTACAAAATAACAGTTCCTTTTCCAGAAGCTCATATTTCTCTTTAGCTCAGAACACTCTGTGTGATTACCTTGACCTTCAGAAGAAGAGCTCATTTGGCTACATGTGCAGCCTGGAGGCTCAGGTTTGTGAACTTAATATTTGTGGCAAATCCCAGATTCTGAGAGCTGATATATCAATCTCATTTCAGTTTTCTGCATATTTTAATACCTGTTGTCAATATCACACTCATGTTTTGTACTAAAACACTCAATGGAAAAGAGTTCCTACAAATGTTTCTGGGTTTTTTTTTTTGTTAGTTTGTTTTTTGTTTGTTGTTTTTTGTTTTGTTTTGTTTTGTTTTTGAAATAACTAAAGTTTTTTTTGTTTTTTTTTTCCTAATAAGTGCACAGCCTTTTATATCCCTGTGTCACTCATACTCAGCCAGCATCTTTCCATTTTGCTGGCTAGCTCCAGTGAGAGCCCAGCAAGAAATACTCTCACAAATTACAGAAGACCATACTATCTGTGTTACTTTAATAACAGAATACTTTGGCAGTCTGCTGTCTGTGTAAGTGACATTCTCCTAGTTCACAGGCTTGTCCTGATGACCTCAGGTTTTCTTAGTTCATTTTCTCTGAGTTCCTTTAGGTGCTGTTTCAGTCTGTCTTTGGTACCTTGAATATCATCACTGAGGTATTGCTTTACCCTGCAGGGAAGGGTTTTTGAAGGGTTTGATTATTCCACCATTTGGTCAGACATCCAGCTCCTCCTCTGTAAGATTTTTAGCTTCTAGAAGCCATGTAGTCACAGATTAAATATGTTTGTCTTCTCTGCCTATATGTGACAGAAAAGCAGATATCAATCTTTTCTGCCAGAAGGGGAGAATTCAGTCTACAGTTACTGATATTGTCAGTTTTTCATGGAAATAAGAGGTTCTAACTTAAGATCTGGTCTTCAAATTTATTTTATCTCAGTGTATTAGTTGATCTGCCTTATGTGCCCCCTGAATACCATATTCCTTCTGTATTTCTCACTTAGAAAATGCATTTTGCATAACAGGTAACATTTGTCTGTCTTATTGACAAGATGAGATCCTACAGAAGTATTCCATCATTTTTTCATGTAGACTATTAAGAAGTCCCAAACACTATTTTGAAGTTTTTATTGATCAAACAAACTGGATGGTATGATATATGATATAATAAAATGTAATGTAATATAATGTAGTGTAATATAATATAATGTAATGCAATACATAACTAGATAAGATTTTCAGTAGGAAAAAGCCCTCTCTCCCTAAACCAAGCAATCTTATCGAAGTGTAAGTACCTGTAAATTTCTCTTCCAAACTCCTGTAGAAAATATTCCTGTAGTTGATAATTGCAGAATTTCCTCTTGTAGCTCTGGCAAAGCTTTCATTAAAGAGTATTCTGAAAATCTAAGCATAAGACTTTGAATAGAAAGGGCAGGTTTTTTGCCCTTGAAAGTCTGTTTCAGTTTTTCTTTTATACAGTACTTCTTGAAATCTTCCCTGTAAGTATACATACAGTTACATGCTCAAAGAATATTCGATATTTACCTGTACTTATTCTTTAGTGTATTTTGTCTGTATGTATGCTTGTATGTAAGCTTGGTCTCTGCTCTTCCTCAAAATACATTTGATCTTTGGTGTCTGAAAGACCATGCTCTGTCCTTATGGCCTTGCTATATACAGAAGTCAGGCAGTCACCCTCTGAGAGCTTTCTGCATAAATCCCTCTGAATAATGTGTTTTTCAGAAGAATATCGGTTTTTTGAGTGTAGTCTTTTTTTCAGCTGTTTCCCTATTGAAGTAGCTGCATGTGTTATATTTTCATTTTTGGCTTCTACACTCTAAATATTTAATTCATTTTTACTTTTGCAGACATCTATTTATTTCCATCTGGTGCACATAGTGTGGGATCAGTTGTTTTGTTTTGTTTTGTTTTTTTTAAAGTCATTATTTGCCTAGCCAAGATTCTAAATTCTGTGACTACATGGAAAAATAATTTTCTTAATCTCTTTATTTTGACTGTGGATATGCAAAATTTGTCCTAGTCTGTGGGAGCCATGAGTAGTAAGCCTCTGTCCTTGTTGACATTTCATGATGATTCCCAGGCCTACCCAGCATTCCAGAGAGCTGCACTGGCAACTGTAGCTCCTTCTGATGAAAATCATTCTCTTCTGCTTTCAAATGATATGCAAACTGATCCAAATGGCAGAGTAGGGGAGGCTTTCCTTGTGCAGTGTGTATCACTGACAGAGGTAGTTAAATGTTAAATTTGGTGCCCCAAATGTTAGCAAAAGACCTCAATCCAGATGCAATATCTATACATTCATCTGCTTGTCTATGGACCTTGTATCCATTAATCCTCATGAAATATTTGTGAGATATGTAATGAGACAACCTAATTTTAGCTAAGAAACTGTAAGACTCAAAGAAAAGTTGCTGAATTTCAGATTAGAAGTAATTTTTTAATGTCCAGTTTTTTAGATCTAAAACAGTTTAAAAAATACTATTTTAATATTTATTAAATACTTGAATTTATTGACACTACATTTATGCAAAAACTTCCAAAATACTCACTCTGACTTTCTATTTTCTTTTTATAGCCTTATATTTTTACAGATCCACCTACCATAAGAGTTGCTAATGGAAAGATTTTTTCAGAAGTTGTTTGTTTTTTTCACCATGTGACACATACCATGCGGTTGTATAAAGTCCAGGGTAAGAGTTGTGAAATTCTGTCTCTCTTGGCAGTTACTTTATGTCACTGTGGTCTTGGTTCCTACCTACCTTTTTAATGTTGAAATGCACTTTTGCACTAGAGCTCATGAGAGTGAAGTTGTATTGACTCCAGGGTACTATGATTCTCTGAGTATCATACTAGTCATTAAGCTGGTGTACTTAAGCTGAGCAGGTTCGTTGGAGATACCTCTCCAGACTTTACCGACTCATCTAAATGCTGTAACTAGCTGTACATTTTGAAAATAAAAAAACCCAAACCACAACACAAAAATACCTTGGAGATAATTTAAAAACATAGTTTCTTTCAAACTTTCACATTTTCTAATGGAAGAACAATATATACAAATGGCTTTAATGGAGAAGTCTTCTTTACTTCGCAACTTCAGTCTTTAATTATTTAAGACCTCCCTTTGTATGTCCTTTATCTGCTTGGGAGAGCTCAAGACAGAAATGTCATGAATGTCTGTTGAGAGACACCAGCACCAAACTTTTTGCTCTTGGGACATAGCACCATATTAGTTTTCCTTTGTTTTCTTCAGAAAGGCTTTCAGTTTCAGTTGTTTGTTTCTCTACTGCTCAGCTACTGTAAATTCGAGTAAGTTTGGAAACTCTCTACCCTTCCAAACTTGATTGAATTGGCCACTGAAAAATGTAAAAGAGGGAGGAAATGGTGCGATTTCATACAATTATTTTCATACTTGAGTTAACTTTCTTAAGTATGTTTTTCTGTAATTACAGAACATACATTTTCAGTTATTCATTATTTATATTTACTGGCATTATTCTGAAATAATGAACCACTGATTAATGTTCTCAGTTGAAGGAACTTAGATGCTTTTTTTACCAACTTTACTGTAGGAGTCAAAATTGTCTTTGTGTTTTTTAAGATCCTATTTATAATATTTAATTATTTTTCCTAAAGAACTTCTTAAAAAACAGAAAATAAGAAATTATAAATACTTTGAAAATCTTGCTTGCTCTTTTCCTTCTTTCTTTTAGGTTTCAAAAATGGTATTGACATAATCTGATTTTTTTGTATGTTTGTTTATTTTCGGGTTTTTGGTTTTAGTTCTAGTGTATTTCCATCTAGAACTAAAATTGATTCAGATGCTTCATTTTTTGTGACGTGTACACTGAAGTTCAAAGTTCCTGGAGTTTATACATATGCTGAAAGCTGATCAGAATTCACTTGTTAGTTGATACAGTAATTCTGGATTAAACATTAACTCACTCTCCTTAGGAACACAAGCCAAGAGTTTGCATATTAATTCCTTGCTGAAGATCCTAAGGAAACTGAATAAGTATTCAAGACTGTGGTTTCTTTGCTTTATGTGACAAATATTTAAAGTCATCTAAATGCAAAAAAAGATAACTTGAGGTCAAGACGTACCAGGTCGTCAAGAATGTGGAAAGAAAGTTTTGTTCCTTTGTGAGTTTTAGTAAATTAAAATTCTCAGCAAGGAGGGAACTTATACAGGAGGTTAGTTATTGTAGTTAAGGGGAGAGAAATAGCCTGAAAAGCCTTCTTTTACTTTTTTTTTTTTTTTTTTTGGTTAGGGTGAGATTGTTACTTTAATGTGGATTATTCTGTAGTACTCCTTTTTCTTTAATTTGCTCCTGAATGCCTGCTAGAAGTATTTTACTTCCCTTTCACTGTTCATAGAAAGTGAGTTGTCAGTGAAAATCACTTGCTTGCCAATTCCTAACACTTAAATTCATCCTTCCTTGTGAGTGTACTGTCTACTTTTTTCCTTTGGTTTTTCTGACAATTTTTTAATTCATCACAATGTTTAAATACTTATATAATTACATTTGTAATGTGTAAATAGGTAAGTCCTGTGCTATGCTTCTAGATTTGACAAGGAAAAATGAGGCAAAATTAATTTTATATATTGTCTTTTACTCTATTGCTTTTTGGTGTGTTTTAATTTAAATTTCTTTAAGTGTTCTTTTACGAAGTTTAAAATTTTTTAACTTCGTATCATTGTTTTGATGAGGCCTTTGTGCTTGGCTTTGTAAGGGGAGTTAATTATATAGCATTACTTCAGTTAAAATAAGATATTTTGAAGTCTTACTAGATATGTAAAATAACAAAGCATATGGAAAAAATCAATATGTGTATGTGTATAAATGCAATTTGATTTCAAATGAGGACTTGATCTCCTGTTGTAAACTACCTGCTTGTGAAGGGATAGCAGGACTGATTGTGTGGCTAATACAGCTGTTGGATAGTACTCCCAACTCCTACATCTTCTTCAGCAATTTTGGGAAAAAATAGCTTTTACCGCTTTTGGCTTTAAAATTCTGTTGATTTTGGGCAGAAAATACTCTGGGTTGACCACTGAGTGATTTTTTACTTCTGCTGCTATTTACATCTGGTTTTGATATTAGCATGACTTTGTTAATCTTTTAATCAGAAGCCTGGCATATTTTATTTTCTTTATAGTTGTATATTTGTATTATCTCAAATTATGCAGTAACAAAATGATGACAGTCTATACTAAGATACTCTGTTCTTCTTCAAGGTACTCATACTTTTAAACATTAAATATTTCGGAAAAAAATACTTGAAATATTTGGAAAATCTATTACTGGGAGCATTAAAAGTAGAGTGTATAAATCCACATTTTCCAGACTGGGTGTGAGAAAATAGAAGTAATTAGCTGAACAAAATGTTTTTAATTTAGCACTGAAGTTTAATAGCCAGTGGTAAATGTTAAATAGCCACTGGTAAATGTTAACATTTTAACAGTTGTTGTATTTCTGCAGGTGGCATTCAGATTTTAAAGCAGATGAGGAAACAAATACATATCTCTGTTCGGTTTGGTGCAATTCTTTTTCAATCATTAGTCCCACTAGACTGCTGAAAGGGCAGGAGTGGTGATGCTGAATGATGGTATGATTCCACTTCAGACTGTGACTTGAACTGTTTGAAAATGTCAGGTTATTGTTAAAGATATTTAATTTTCAGTACAAGGCACTGTAGGAAAAAAAATCTTCACTTAACAACTTGTCTGAATTTTCAGATACCTAATCCTTCTTCTAATAAATATGAATCTTTTCCTTGACAACAAAGTTTTGTGTTGTGCTTATGGTTGTTTCAGTTCAAATTTCTTAATTCACTAACCTTAAGGAAGATTCTCACTCCTTTGATTAAAGGACTTGCTCACAGTTTCCTGCTGAGTTGAACAGTTCTATCAAGAAGCTGGTAACTTCATTCTTGTCTGGGAGTGATGACATCTACTTAAGAGTGAAGGGGAGAAGTGACTGACCAGCTCTTGTTCTAGCATATTTATTTAAGGACAGCACTTAACAGTTGTGTGCTGTTTCCTATTGATTTACTTGAACCCACTTTGGTTCTTACCATGTATTACTCCTGTTCCCCTTCAGTGCTCTCTTTCAGATTGTCTGTTCAATTTGTATCAAATTAGAAATACTGCTCTATCATCCGTTACATATCTGAAATCTCTTCCTGATTATCTGATTAGATATAACAGAAAACAAAAACTAAATCACTGTGTCCTGGGAGCACAGTCATTCTCATACATGTGTCAATCACTTTTAGAGGTTTTAAATGCATCTTTTTCATGTAGGTTTGGAAGGTCAGTCTCTTGAAGTTTCCAATATTGTGGACATTAGAGGAGAATACAATCGTGAACTTGCAATGAGAATTTCATCTGACATAAACAGTCAAAATAGATTCTATACTGATCTTAATGGATATCAGGTAATTACTGTCTTTTGATTGATAAATTTTAGGGTGTCAGGTTTTAACTGTCTAAATGTAAAGAACTTGTATTAAACAAACTCTCATGTTAAACTTCTCTAATAATTTAAAAGGAGAAATGCTTTTTAAAAATGTACCTGTTATAAAATTTGATGTAGACAAGACTAAGAAGTAACTGTATGCTTTTGAAGAGTTTGTTGAATATTCCTTTATATTCTTTTTAAGAGAAGAATTATAATACAGCAAGTTATGACAAGTCACCATGTAGCTGCTTGTATATGTGCATGCCTCGTTTCCCACTGCTTTGTTTCTTTAGTTAAAACCCATTGGGTAACACTGGGTTGGAAATAAATGATGTATTTTTGGATGTATTATGCTTTTGATACATCTAAGGAAAGGGCTATTGTCTTAACTTGAGCCATGCGTGCAGCACACACGAAAGAGAGAAAAATTATTTTACTTACCTTCCTTTCTTGCTAAGAATAGTTTTGCAAATATAGGGAGACCATGACTCCTGAGTACAAGACTACTGGTATTTCAGTTAGTGGTACTACTGCATTTTGCTGGAGACAGTGGATATTTAAACATGAAAATAATTTTAATGCTACTACTCATTTGTCATGTACCACTCAAGAATTTCAACAGCACTTTATAAAGTACCCATTATAAACCAAAAAATTCTTTTTTGCTACCTTAAATCTATTCACTGCTTGCTCTCTAGAGGAGAAGCATTTTTCTCTCATTTTATAACTGTGATTATTCCTTTTTGTAGGTTCTCTTTTTGTATGTTCCCTTGATGAATCTTTCACATTTCTTTTTCATATTCTTTGATCTGAAAGTACATTGAAGTTACCATTTCCAGAGTGGTAATTTTAGCCACCAATCTCCAAAAACTTAAATAATACAGTTGAGTGAATGCTTTCATGGTGGTTGTTCCTCCAAAGCACATGGATAAGTGTCTGAAAATGTCTTTGAAATTTAATTGCATAAAAAGAATGTATGTTTTTGAAGTTTGTGTTCATATTGCAGATCCAGCCTAGAGTGACACTGAGTAAGCTGCCTCTTCAAGCAAATATCTATCCTATGACTACCATGGCTTACATCCAAGATGCTGGTGCTCGTTTGACACTCCATTCAGCTCAGTCTCTGGGTGTTGCAAGCTTAAAAAATGGTAAATATAAGATGATAGATATGATAAAGGAACCTCCTTCATGATATTCTGAAATAGTTCATTTAGAGATTACTATACTTACTTAGTAGCATTTGAAGAGAGGAAATAAGTTTCTCCAATTCTGACAAATTTTAGAATATGTCTGTAACAGAGGAGGAAGAGGTTGGTCCCACATGAGATCCTGTCATCTTCAGTCAAAGTTCTCTCTCAAACTGGAGGCAGAGGAAGAAGACTGTGAAAAAGAAGGAGTAATTAATTGTCAGAACCAGGTATTTTTCACCCAAGAAGCCTGGTGGAACTCAGGAATGAAATAGCTAACTAAAGGGTTTATTCTTTTTTGTACTGCCCTGGAAGGAGAGGACTTAAAAGAGATGCTGATCATGTTTGTTGTTCTGTTTGTTTTAAGTGTAGACAACATTAATCTTCAGGTATAGACAGCATATCCTAACTTCCCTGTCAAGGAAAAACAAGAGCAGCTTTTCTGAATATTAGTGTTAGTGAAATAAAGGATAAATATGACCCTGGGTAAGAATGAACATATTTCTGAAGCAAAATGACACCTCACAAATTTAATGGAGTACTTTGACAGAGCTGATGAACATGTTGACAAGAACAATCAATTCATATTAAGAATTCAAAAGGAGACACAACCTTGCTCCTTGGAGCAGAAAAGGGTATGATGGATGGCCTGGAGGACTGGCAAAGAGGGGCACTTATTCAGTCTATTGGTATGGAGGAGGTATTCAAATAAAGCTAGAGGTAGTGGGCAAAATAATGTATAGTATTCATAACTTTAGATGTGTGATTCCTTGCTGTAATATATATTGCCAGTTTAAATTTCTATGATTTTGAACAATAGTTGAATGAATACCCTGAAGAGAAAGAAAAATGCAACAAAATGTACTTCCCAGTTTCTTTAAAGAAAGGTGTCGTAAATACTCTGTTCTGACAAAAGGTGGATACCATGCTGTATTGGTGGCAGTATTAGCAAACCTAACTCACTTTAGGGCAAGTAGTTAACACTGAGCTATGCAGTGATGCTTTAGTAAAACCACAATGGAAAATACCAGTCTTTTGGTCCAAGTCTACCAGATACAAAACCCAAATTGCATTTTTTCATGCCTCCCCTTTCTGAAAACCCAAATCCTATTAGCCTGATCCTGTGAATGACCCTGACACCACCGATGTTGTTATGCACTCTTTAAATGGGTGTTGAAGACTAAATTAGTCTGCAGTGGATCTGTTACCTGATAATAGTGTCTGTATTTGTCCTTTAACAATGTTAGTCTCTGCATCACAAAATAATGCACCATCTAAATCCATAGACACTCCCACTCTCTCCTATCAAATTAGGGAAGTTAAGGCTAGCACCATTCAACATTTTGTAGTTAAGCATCAGGAAGATGACCTTCTCTGAGCACTTGTTTCAAATCTGTCAGAGGACATTATAGGCTTTCCACCTACTGCAGTTAAATGAATGAGCAATAGATATATCCCATGCCTGACATGACATTGATTTTTTGGCTGTTTCACTCTTTGACAAACTGTATTATGTCATTCAAGATACCCCAACATCAAATATTTACTCTGTGCCCACTAAGAAAAAAAAGGAGAATGAATTAATCTGATTTGTTATCATTAAGTAATATTCCATTAAATTACTAAATTGGCTACGTTGTCCTGAAGGCATGTTGGTTTCCTCAAAAAAGAACATAAATGAAGCTGAAGGTTCAGTGGTTGCTGAATATCATATGCTTCATGACATTTTTTCTGAAGGCCTTTCAGGAGCTCAGAGGGAGCATGGAAGAAAATTCAAAAATCTTACAGATTAGGCAAGCAAAACTCAGTAGCTGCGTGCCTGTGTCTGAGACACAAGCACACAGACACAAGGTGTGTCGCAAGGCATAACCCACCATCTGAAAGTTACACAAATAGCACTTTAGTTAAAAATAGCAGGTTTTTTCTTACTCATTGTCAGCTGATTTGTGTCTGGATAAACAAAATCTGTTTGTACTTGTGGGAAGGGAAGAACAAGTATTTGAGAAAATTCAGTAAGTGTCTGTAGAACACTGAAGTATAAAAAAGACTGCCTTAGTAAGCAGCCTTTTCTAGAAGCTTAAATTGTGAGACTTCTTATTCAGGATACAAGCACTTCAGTCTTCCAGTTTTATTTAGGAAACAAGTACACTTGTTTGAAGATTCAGTGTTCAAAAAAAAAAATTAACAGCCTTAATTACGTGCCTCAATCTGGTTTCCTTCTAGAGATAGACACTTGAAAAAAATGTGAACTTTATTGTCCAGGCTACATATAATTTAACGTCATGCTTAAAGAGCTATTTTGAGTGGCTGTGCTGGAGTTCAATATAAACTCAGAATTTCATGCTAAGTGCTTATCCTGTGCAGATTTCTTTCCTACTCCCATAAATGAAGTTATCCATAGAAGAAGTGATCATGAGCATTTAGGTTGATACCTATTTTTTTTCTTTTTACTTCAAATGTAAAACAGATGAATGGAGCATAAGGTGAAGATATTTTCTCTACAGAAGGTCTCTCATTACAGCTGCAGCTACTTGGGAGTGATTCTTATCTTGCATGTTTGCCAAGTATCCTTTTTGCAAATAGTAGTTAATAGTAATAATTTTTCATATTAAACTATTTTATAAAATATGGAAGTAAAAATTGCTGGACATTCTGCAGAAAGACTTGTGAAAATTGTTTCAAAGGTTATACACACAGCCACAGTCCAGTGGTATTAACTATTTTCATAATCAGTCCTAATAGTATTGATCAGCCCTGACTCTTCCAAACTCAAGAGTAATGTTATGTTTCTTAAAAAAAAAAAGTTAAGTTTTAGGGCAGGTTATTTACGTTTAATAGAACCCTTATGTATTCTTGGTACTAGTATAATCCTCATGTTGCTCTTTCAGGTCAGCTTGAAGTGATCATGGATCGTCGGCTTATGCAGGATGACAACCGTGGCCTTGGACAAGGTGTTCAAGATAACAAGATTACAGCTAATGTCTTCCGACTGCTGTTGGAAAGAAGACATGGAATAGATGTGGTAGGATTCATTTTCCAATTTTTTTATGCCAATTAAGATGTAAATATTAATTTCTGTTGCTGCAGCAAAGAACTCATTAAAGAAATTATTCCATGAGCTGTAGAACTAAGGAAATGTAGCTTCCAAAGGAGTTCTGTCATCTTGCTTGCGTATTCTGCTTGTAAAGACTTCATCTCTCACTATTCCTCACATAAATCCTGCAGTAGCTACTACCTCACTAACACTTCAACATATGACAGGGCTACTATTGTGGAAGTCTTTTTTTCCTTTTTAAATTAATTTTTACTGAACAAGCTTTTAAAAGCTGCTAAAAGTAGTGTGAGTTCTGCTTCTTAACAGTGTTAACTGCGTCTAAACAAAGGTTGACAAATTATTTCAGTTGAATGGGTAGAAAAAGAAGACCTCTTATAATTTTAGGAAGTAAGATTCAGGTGGAAATATTTAGATGCCAGACATAAAAAACCTTTTCAACTTATTATGATTCTAGGAAAGTTAAGACCATTTTGTTGTAAGTGTTTTTGTTTTTTTTCATTTGTACATATCTCAGTTTGCCCTTTTGTATCTTAGTCTTTTGTACAGCTTCAATTTTCTTTCCATTCTCTGTATTTTATCTTTGTTTTTTTTTTGTTTGTTTCTTTTTTTGTTTTGGTTTGGTTTTTGGTTTTTGGGTTTTTTTAATAATTTTAAAGATGGACAAAATCATAAGTACATCTTTGTACTGAGGCAGTAGAATCATGATGACAGTGCTGAGTATAATTTAAAGCCATTGCACAGCTAAAGATGAGAGGTTGTATACCAGGCTCCTAATGAATATGTAGATAAATTTGAATTAATTCTGATTTATAATGGAAATCATTAACCACTGTGAGAGGATGATAATATCAAGCTTAAAGCTAATTTTCACCATTTAATGATTGACAGTGGAGTGTTTTTTCGGGTCGTACATGTCATTACGAGTTTCTGGTTCCTCATCATGTATAATGCAGGCTGCATATTAACAGCATTTATCAGTGTGATATGCAGCTACCAAAGCTAACTTGAGGTCAGCAGCAGTCTGACTGTGACAACAAGCATTGCACAGGTTAATACATCCTCACAAGAGGAAGCCCACAGAGAGATCTATACTGCCACCCAAAAAATTTCTTAGCACCTGGGGTAATTTGTGTTGTATTAAATTAGAATTAGAATTTTTTCTGTTAAGAAAGAATTATTGGACGTGGAAATCTATGTTTGCCTTAGAAAATAATTTGAAACAACAGAAGCAGATCAAATCAGTTAGTGCCATAGTGCTTGCAGGGATGTTGTCCTGGTGCTTCCTATAGAACTATAAAATAGCTCACTATAAGGTACTTCCGGAACTTTTCCAGTCCATTCCCTGTTCAATGCAGTCTATTTTTGTGTCAGAACAGACACAAAAGGTTAGTCATCCATGCAGACCATAATCAAGATGTGATGAGTAAGTTCGTGTTTGATGCCATACCTCCATGGGAACTCCTTGGTTACTTTCTTCTGAAAGGAAACTAGTCCACACACAATCAGATTTCTCTGCAAAGTAACACAGTGTCCCCTTAAGTGGGTTTGGCTGCAAGTTCAATTTCAGATCAGCTGCTGCTTCAGCCAAAACACTCCATCGGAAAACGTTTTGAAGTTACCTCAGTTGGAGTAAAGGCAGCCTAAACAGCTCCTGGATTTTCTAGTTAGTGTAATATTTATGTATGTCTTCGCATGTGTTTGCCAGCTTGTTTGTGGTTCAAGTCAGGTATCATCTCAGCAGAACAGTGTAATTCCCTTTATTTGTTAAAATCATTTTTCCTACAGATTTGAAAGATTCTATGCAAGTTATTGAGAATCTTTTAAATCAGAAGGGGCAATAAAACATTTCTGAGGTGGTTTGGAAACCTGTGTTCTAGCATCTATCTTCCTTTCCCTATAAGTCTTCATGCTGAGCTTCTAATGGTTTTAAATGGCTGCAGAGGGCTTTGATGGCAATTGGTTCTTATACACTCTTGAAGGGACTTCAAAGAAAGTGGAATCAGGACTGTGGAGAAGTAGGCAGTCCTAGAGGTGCTGTTGTCCCAGCTGATCCAATGTACACAAACCCCAGGAGCCAAACAAGATGTTTTAAGGAAACATTCTCTTTCTGGTGTTGAGTCTGGGATTCCCCTTTCATATATTTAGAATGTTCTAGAGTTTTGTTTTTCAAAATGTACCTGAACATTCATATCATTTTCTGATTCGTGTTACTGTTTCAGTGTTAAATTAAGAGTTCTCTTTCTGTTTCACTAGCTGTGCAATTGTACCTTTTTTTTTTTTAGCCCAGTTACTTAGAAGGTAGTTGTTATAATAGCTTAAAAATAACGATGTCAGAAAAAATGATGATGAAATTTTATGCAGTTTCTGTATGTAATCAGCTACAGTGTGACTCATACACTGACCCTGATTTTGTTTTCGAGCCCTATTTTATTATTGACTTCAGGAGCCACTGGAGGAGAAAGTTTTGACCATTTGACATCTTTGCCATTACAAGCTTTTCCTAATGTGCGTTCCAAAACATTTAATTCTATCTTTTTTTCTAAAACAATTCTGAAGAACAGGATACTTTCTGCTCTTTGTGAAACTTCCCATAAAAGGAGACTATGTGAAGTGTAACCCGTGCAGTTCTTTAATTCAAAAAATTGTGCAACACTGTGAAGTTACTGTGAAGAGTTTTTGTTATCACAGTACCTACCAAGAGTTTATTTTAATTTATATCTCTAAAATGCTTTTATCCTTTCCCAACCCCACCCTGAACAGTAAATTTTAATGTCTGGGTCAAACCACATGAATATCACATGTCCAGTGGGTGGATACAGCGAAATTCTTAATAATTCTTGGTATACTCAGTCTGTATTCTATTAGGTATTCTAATCCTAACACTACCTGGGTTTTGGCTCTTAAATTCTAACTCATCTCATAATTTATAAATACTCATTCAGACATTGTCTCTACAAAAGACTTCAGGTTGATTTTTTTTGCTGAAGATTTTTTTGTTTTGTATTTGTGTGGAGGGAAGATGTGTTTGTGTTCATATTCTCTTTTTGTTTGTTGTTGGGGTTTTATTCCCCCTAAGATGGACACTAAAGGTTTATTCACAATAACAGTATTGTTTGTCAAGTGAGTTGTGTTTGTCGTAAGAGCTGGGCAAATCTCATTTCACTTTACATTATACTCACTTTATTTACTGATAGCTGTGTTCCTTAGGCTTCAGATATTTTTACTATATTTTTAATATAATTTCTGCATACATCTTTTTCTTCTACTAGATGTAACTAATCTGTCTTATATGTTCGTTTTCTTCTTTCAATAATTTTTTGGCTTGAATATCTCCTTGAATCATCTTCTAAGATTGTCTTCTCTTTCTTCAGATTTATAACCAAGAACTAAATTCATGTCATTTTTAAATTGAAGGGATTAATATTTAGCTGAGAAGGAAACTGATTACAGTTTATTGATACTTGTCAAAACAGTAAATGTTTCTGTCTTTTTGAAAATACAGACTATATTTATTATAAGTTTTGGAATAATAAGCATTAATACTCTTTTATTTTCTGAATCCCAGATTTCTGATTACTGTTTTCTACCATCATTGAGAACAGGATAAGCTCTTGCCAATCTTCTGGGAAAATCTAGCATCGGGTCCCTTCCACAAGTCTAGCATGGGATATTTATTTAAGCATTAAGTTTCTCCTCCTGTGCCATTATTAAATAATATAAACACTAAGAAGAATTAGAAGAGCAGAAATAAAACTTGCAGGAAAGGCTATAAGTAACGTACAAAATACTTTTACTGCCAAGCAAACACGTCATGCTATCTGTTTTTCTGATCACTTTCATCCAGCTCTATTGATAGTTGTGTATTTATCAGCCTTAATAATTGTGGTGATGTGCTTATGATCATGGTGACTAGATACTTTCTTTCCCATCTGCACTCTTCCATAGACCAGTGAGCAGATGTTTTCTAAGTGATCTCTTTACAGAACATGATTTCTCTTATGGCACCTGATTGAATGTTGACTGCACTAATTGCAGTCACCAAAGGAACAGTCATAGGTGGAGCAGTGGAGCATTAGCTACTCCTGACACCATGAAAGGGAGAAAATTAGATTGTTCCTGGTATGAAACCCAACAAGTTGGATCAGCAGAAATTGCCTTAGACTAATAAAAATCTGGATTTTATTTTTTAATTTTTTTTTAAACAAGAGCCTAGCTATGTTTGGAAGAACTGACACAGTAGGGGAAAGAGAAGGGTTAAGGAGTAACAACTGGGGAAAATAGGGGTAAAAAGGGCTTAAAGGACTCTGATGAAGTCCAGTGCTTGATCACCAGAGCCCATTCTGGATTATTATATCTGATTTCTTCATAAGTACCCAACCTTTTCTGAATCTGTGTGAGCCATTAGCCAGCTTTAGGTAAGACTAGGAAACAAGCAGAATAAGAGGTGTGTGTGATGTGTGTGACAGCTATTGGAGAGAGATACACTATTGGACTGATGGACCAGTACAACTGGCTTTCAGTTGCTGGCAAGACCTGTATTTTCTGTGTGTGCCTGTAAACAGCAAACTGCAAGCTGATTGGTTGCAGTCCAGCTCCTGGAAGAAGGTGAAGTCTCACCTGGTAAATCATTAGGAAGCTAAGGTCCAGACCTGGATATCAGAAGGGCTTAAATTCCACTCTGAGGTGTCACTGGTTGCTGAGGGTTCTTGTGAATCAAGAACATCAAGGTCTTGAACTCCAGACCTGGTCAGCTGGGGCACAGTCATGTTTGGATTGTCTGTTTGACTTCTGTTACCCAAGTGCTCTGCTTTTGTATGTTCTGTCTCTGCTCACATGTATGAATGGCCATGTGTTTCCATACATGCCTAATGATTAATGTTCTGCCTTTCTCCTGCATGGGCTTGAAGGAGTAGAACCACAGCAGGTTCCTATCTATCAGCCTGGAATGAGAGGAGTCACCTCTTTTGGAGACTACCAAATTTGGCTCTAGCAGACTGGGAAAAATTCCTCCTGTGGATGCATATTTCCTTGGATTTGGTTACCTGCAACAGTCCTAGCTTTGCCATCTGCAGTTTCAGTGCCAACTAAGGATCAGTACAGAAAATATAAGGTGATTTTAGAATCACTGAGCCAGCCTCCAGTCCTGTGGAAATTTTATGGTGCCTCAGGATTTTAATTTCTCCTATAATCAGCCTTCGGGAACCCTTTTCAGCTGTGGCAGACATGCATTTCCAATGCATTTCCATTAACAATGACCAAGTGAGTTGATAGAAAATTTTCCATTCCCTGAGGTAAAGAGATGAAATCAGATTTACCCTGCTCTCATGAATTGCCTTTTGCTGGACACTTCAACAGCTATCAAAACAACCTAAACACTCCAGACCATGGCTCTCAGTTAAAGGACTTGAAACCTATTAAAAAAAACAAAACAAAACAAAACAAAAAAACCAAAACAAAAAAAAAAAAAAAACAAAAAAAAAAACCCAAACAAACAAAAAACCCCCCACACTTTGATGTGCAAAAATGTAGCATAATTGATAGATATTTAAGTTTTTTTAAGTGTAGACAAAAATGTATATACAAACAATTCTAATCCTTATATTTATCAGTATTTTTGCCCCTCAGCATTTGAGGAAACCCAAATGCTCTGGTATAGCAGAAAACAATCTGGCATCAGTATCCTTGTATACACTCTTTTTAAAATTCCAGAACATCTGCCTGTTCAGTACTCACATTTGTGACTGTTATTTCTGGTTGCAACTTACCCAGGCTTTTCTAAAAGTCCAGTTGGCCTAAGCTTGCATTTTTTACAGAGATTACCTAAGAATTGGTCTGCTGAAGATTTTTGTGCAGCTTTGAGGTCTTAGATGTTCTGAATCCCACTACACGAGATCTTTCTGTCACCTTATTTGATTTCCACACAAAATTCCCTCTGCAAAAACCAGCCATTTTCAAAGCTGCTTAAAGTCTTGGTCACTGTTTTCTTTGACATGCATACATTAAGATTGCACTCTTGGACACTGAAAAGGAATTATTCAGCTCAGAATTAATCCCATTTATATCAGTCATTAATTGCTAGTTGTTGTATTAGGGGTGTAAGACCCATTTATCATTCTTCTTTCCTTCTGAAAATCCCTAGGAGTTGTTACAGGCATGCAAAAATCTAGTTCCAGGTATTAACCTCAGAGGAAAGGGAATGAATCATCCATCTCTGAAGGACTTTCAGAACTTGTCAGACTTTGATTATTCTTTTTGTATTACAGTGTGCAACTCTGAATAAATTTAAAGCAAGAACATCTGATTTTCACTTGGTGAGATAGCAGCCAGGTAGTCTTGCATGCAAAGCCTGTAACTTTAGTTGAAGCCATTTACTACTTGATGTCAGTTTAATGAACTAGACTAGTATCAGTCTGAAACAAAACCTGAATTTCTCTTCTAAGTTGTGAGCCTTAGGGCAATGTGTGTATAAAAAATTGTGCAATTTTCACTCTTCTCCTGCTTAGAGACTCTGCCTTCTACAAGTGGGGAGCCAATGTAGTTACCAGTTCAAGCTGTTTGTATTTGGTGAAAAATGTATGTCATCTTAAATCTTAGATATCTGCACTTACCTGTCACTTATTTTTGTTACGTGTTGTAAACCTGTTATTCACATCATGAGTGATGTTGTCTGCTGTCTCACCTGTGAGCAGCCCAAAACAGTATTACAGAATCAGTTTCTCATATAGAAACAGCCTCAAATAAAACATATTGATGGATTGTCAGTTTTTGAATTATACAGAAAGAAACAACTTTTTTCCCCATATTTGTCTTTAGAATCCTTTGACTCACGTTCTCAATTGCTGTCAGTTCTAGTTTATGGTTAAGATATTTGAAAATACTGTCTCCATATGCTTTGGTAATAAAGATACTCTGAAAAGTGTTTTTGCTCCACAGTTTAGATTTTTCAGTCCAGAAGCATTCTCCTTTGAAGAGTGCTGCCTGTTGGTTTTCTGAATCTGTCAGAGAGGAATTTGATAAAAGTTGTTTCCTGACAAACATGAAAGAGAATGAGAAACTTTTTCTTTCCAGCAATAATCCAAGTGGTTTGGTATCAATCTATTTTAGTTTGCATCCCTTGATTTAGCAGGCCCAGAATTCTGCCTGTTTCCAGATTTTATTTGATTGTTCTTACACACCGAGTCAGCATCCACATTTCAGCATGTTAGATTAGGTAGTGTGGATGCCAGTGCGGATTTGCTGTTATAATTAAGGTTTTTCTGGTGACTTTGTCGTTGCAGAGAAGAGTCTAGAGGAGGAGCAAATAGTCAAGATAATGTGATTTGATGAACTGTCTGCCTCAGTTTCCTTTCCTTAGTGTTATATGGGAAATTTTAGATTATTGTTTGTATTGAAAAGTTCATTGGCTCCCCATTAGCTAAATGGGTGTCCAGTTATCAACTCCTTCAGCTTTACTTTCTTCTCTACAGAGCTTTCTGATGCTTTCTTCTGTTCAATTACTAAATAATTTCTGAGGAGTCTAATTAGCATTATTCCCCTCTAATTAAGGACCTTACTTACTTAATTTAAACTCTTACCAGAAAACCCTTTGAGTCTTGGAGGTAGAGTTTTTTTACACCAGGTTTTTACACTGGCAGTGGGCAGTCCAGGAAGTAGAGCGGCAGTGGTAGTTGCTTTGGTAGGGGACCATGGAGCAGCAAGGCACCACAGCCACCAGCTGGGTCGCTGAAAAGGTGATGCAGAAAAGCAGGACCACAGGGAATAAAAGGCAAGGAGGAGGGGAGGAGGGTCAAGCTGACCCTCCAAGCAAGCGCCTGATCCCTCCAAGAAACTCAAAGCAAAAGGTGTCACAGTTAGCTACTTTTATGTGGTAAATAGAAGCCCAGTTTCCCAGGCATTTTTTCCTAGGCTTACATGCATTTACCCCACCGACAAGTGGGGGTGAAGCTGTCTCTGCCCTGATCAGCTGTAAGGCAAAGCCTCTCCTGAGACAGGGCTGCCAGCATGAGTACAGCCCCTATAGCAATCTTCACCTTGTGTATAACAGATGTTGAGGCACAAATAAAAGTCAGACTGGTCCCCCTCATCCATCCCTGGAAGTGTTCAAGGCCAGGTTGGATGAGACCCTGGGTAACCTGATGTGGCAAGTGGCATCCCTGCCACTTGGAACAAGCTGAACTTTAAGTTCCTTTCCAAGCCAAGCCTTTCAATTATTTCTGTCATTATCAATAAAATAGCTCATTATTGATATAAAACCATTTTTATAGATTAAGCTATTCTTAAAACTTGTTGCAGATTGTGATATAATATTTTATTGCATTATGATTTATGTCTCCTCAAAACTGAAAATTTAGAATTATTCACCTTACATTTGATGACAAGAGAAGATCCTAAATGAGGATCCATTTATGTCTATTGAACAGTGATTTAGGGGGTTGTGTTTCAACACAGTTTCCAATTGGATAATTGTATATGGATATACTGTAAGATGGTTAAAAATATAGTATTTGCTTTGATTTGAGCTCATTAAGCCAGCACATCGTCATCTGGCATTCATCAGATTCTTGCCAGAACTTAAAATTTGTAAGGCAGCCAGAGGAGCTTCATTCACACTTTGAGTGATATATGCTGTCATGGAACTTGAGGAAATAATGTTGCTTTTGAGAGAGCAATACTTTAATTAGATGGAAACTGTGAGACTACATCTTCTGATGCAGCATCAGCAGAATACTGCTGAAAGCCATCCACATGGTGAAGGTGTGCATAGAGTAATTATTCTTACTATTACGTTTTTGTATGTGCAAACCCTTCTCATCTCTCTTTCCAGACAGTCCTGTTTAAATTCTAGATCACTAGACTTAAGGGGAAAGTCATACTCCAACCCTTGCATGATTGTGAAGTACCATGGGAAGAGTGTGATTTGAAGAGTACCTTCTCAGTCTTCTGTAAAAGCATTGTCTTCACCATGTTTGCAAGACCCTTTTTCCCTTGGTCTGGTGGCAGCTTTTGATACCTGTATGCTCCGTTCCCATTGCTGTTACACAGATTCAGTGAATGACTGCACTTTGTCTGCTGGTGCAATTATCCAGAACTGACTGTTGTTCCAGATGTGGGAATGCAAGATTCAATATAAAATCTCCACCTAAGTCTTAGTTCCAAAGTGGATAATGGATAAGGACAATATTCCTGCCTGTGATATCACATTTAGACACAGTGGGAGTAAAAATGAGCCAGGTTGAACCAGTTCTGAAGATAGCATTTGCCTGTCCTTCAAGGCTGTTCATTGCTTATCTGCAATTTTTTATTTTAAATAGTATAAAAGGATGGATAGATTATTTTTCTGATTCATATGTGATTTGTAAGATATTTTGGAAGACCTCATTTTAAGTTCTCAGATACGAGCAATCAACTTACTTTATTGGGGATAAAAAAAGATGAAAGATGAGAAAATAAATGGCAGCTAAATATTTTTGCTGACTTTAGCACTTCTATGGCAACAGAGTGAGCAGTGTTCCTTTTCGGGTGAAAAAGTGAACTATGCTTTAAAAGAACATGGATCTGCACCTTTTCCCTGTGTATAGAGCAGGTATTCAAGCACTTGAATGGAAAACTTTTGTATTAAACTCTACATAGAGCAAGCTTGCTCATACTGTAACTAGAATGGAAGAAAATCACAGCAATGAAGTCTACCAGTGATACTGAACTTTTCAAGGTAATGAAAAAAAATTCAAGGCTAAACTGAGGAATTGGAAGGCTCAATACTGATTAAAGGTGCCGTAAAGTGGCAGATGGAGTTCAATGTAAATAAATGCAATGAGACATATGGAGAAGCAGTCCCCTTGAATGACTCACTGTTATCACTTGGGGGTCATAATACACTCTTAAAAATACTAAGCCTCAATTCTTAGACACCAAAGAGGCAGAGTATTATTTATTATTAAGGACAGCACCAAGAATAAAACAGAAATTGCTGGTTTGCATTGATTCAGACCTGGAATATTTTCAATTTCTTCACTGTCAGCTGTATTTTTTGCTACTGCAGAGATATAAATAATTATGCATACATGCATACACACCCCAAGACAGAAATTACTGTTATCGTTGTCTGTTGTAAGCCAAAAAATAATCTTCCCCTTTGCTTTAAGTGTCTCCCATTTGTTCTTTATTTCCATGTTTCCAGCCTATCATAAAATGCAAATATAATGTATCAGTGCTTAAGATACTATATCTTCAATAAACTTTCTGCAGAATTTTTGCTAAATATCACTAAGAAGCAGGGATTTATGTGATTAAGTATGCTAGGGAAAAATAAGAGCAAAAGAAGTTTTTGCTTCCATTTCTACTCTTATCTTCACTGACATTTTAAAATAGAAATTGCCTTTTAAAAGTTACTTTGTTTTCTCAGCTTCTTTGGAGCTTTAAGTGGTTGTTGTGAATATGTAAGGTCACCTCAGGTTTATAAGGCAGCCGCTGCAGGCAAGTAAAAACACTACAAAGATGAAACTTTGGAAAGTACACAATTTGTAAAATCTTGGGATAGAATGCCTTTGGTTCCTAGAGGCATATCATTGAAATAAAATTTCTGGAACAAATCTTTTGCAATGCAGGCCAAGACAAAGATGCTAGCTGCTATTTCTTCCAGTGAATAGTTTAAGAGAAATAGATGTAAAATAGAAAGAGAGATTTGCAATGCAAGTTGCAGAAAGCAATAAATAAGGGTCAAAAAATAATGTGGGAAAGGCCTTCAAAAGGCTGTCTGCCTCCCCATATACAAAGAGATCCTGAATAAATAAGAGCAACTTGCTAAAGTAGAAAGTAATTTCTTTCTCCAAACTGTATCATTCAAACATCAGTGGTTAACACAGAAACACAAGGAATGCTTTAAAATTAGGTATCATCATAATTTTAGAAGATTGCTGTTTATAAAAACAGTAAGTATGCCTATTAATAGAGAAAAAATAATGCATGAGCAAAAGTTTCCAAAAGTAATTGAATGGGCAGTCTAGAAATTAAAATTTTCTATGTAATAAAGTAAGTGGGTTACAAGATTTAGACATTATAATATGCTAGCTTGAATCATTCTTTTGTATTTTGCAGAATGAAGAGAAGGCACCAGTCAGTTTTCCATCACTTCTTAGCCATATGACTTCTCTTTTCTTAAATCATCCTGTAATTCCAATGACAACAAATGCAGATTCAGGTGTCCCAGATCTGACACTTACTTTTTCTCCACTGATATCATCCATGCCTTGTGACATACATATAGTCAATCTGAGGACAATCCAAGCAAAGGTAAGGTCAAACCACTGGTTTTTTTTGAGCAAACATATGATATAGCTTATTAATATAGTAAAATAATTTATTCTTGTAAAGTATGTTGTGGGCAGGTCTATATGATATTATAAACTGCAGTGTGATTATGAGCTTTTGTTTATTCTGCAAGAACTGGAGTCTTGTGTCTGTTTGAGTAACATGAAATTAAGAGATTGGTTTTTTCACAATATGTTAGTATGCATAGTGCAGAATTCTCTCTCTAGAGAGGGTACATTTCAATAAGCTCCCAAAGTTTAAGAGAGAACTGTTCATATACCTCAGCCTTTTCTGTATGAGAAGAATTAAATTTAAGGCCAGTAGAGTTTGTTCTGAGTATGTTTTAAATAACGGATGTAGTTTAAAACCAAAATTTTATTGTTAAAATGTTTTTAAGATGAATTACAAGACCTAATTTAGCTATTTTAACAGCATCTCATAATGAGTGGTTCCTGTGAAAACATTATCTGGTAGGCAAACCAAAACAAACCAAATAAACCAACCCCAAACATCTCACCACCACCAAAAAACCAAACCAACAAACAAAATATTAACAAAAAATTCAAATACGAAAAGGCTCTTTTGTACTCAGTGTTTTTCTCATTCAAAGGAAAGAAAGGTATGTAATGACCAGAATTTAATTTTCCCTTTGATTAACTGAAGGACTGGAACCTGTTTTGCATTCTTTTCCTGCCAACTGTTCTATAAATTGAGTATTTAATCTCCTTTTATAACATGATTATGTATTGCAGTGCTATTCACCAGCACTACTACCACAGTGAATTCCCTTTTTAATTCTGCCATGCTTAGGTACAAACTATTTATTCCTTTTCCTCTTGTGTCTCCATGATGCCTGAGCTTTTCTGTATTAACATCAGATTATATTCTGTTTAATCTGTTCTTCATTCTGTCTTAATCTGCATTTTAAAATTTAAACAGTATTTGCTTTCTCATGCTTTCTCTGTAAGTAGCTCAATCTTGTGTGTGCTTCTTCAGCTGTGACTGATTCTTATTTTGAATTTCAAAGTGGAAAATTCCTTGATTTTGTGGGTCTTGTGCCTTTAAAAAGTTAGGGGAAAACCTGATACTAAATTAAATCTTCACTGTGTATGTTTTCATTTACTTCATCCAGCTCAGCATCACGGGTTTACTTCAACATGCCAAGTTCAGGGGCAGACCTTCTTGAACATCCTCACTCTCTCTTTTTGAGGTGTAAATCCATCCCCTTGTTTCCATGAGCTGGGTATGAAAGCTGTGAAGGGACAGGCTTGCTCAGTGTCTGGTTTTTGATTCAATGTTACTATTTGTAAGTGAATTCTCTGGTTTTATCTATGGTGTTCTGGCCCACGGTCCCCTTGAGGCTATGATCTCTTCTCTGTCCACAGCTGTATGTTTCATTGATTACTGATTGACAGCTCCTGAGCTTGCAGCATTAACGTGTCCAATTAAAAGTGAAACCTTGCAGCACTCATAGGATAGGAAGACTGTCATTATAGATACAGAATGCTCTTCCCCACAGCAAAAATGGTGCTATGCCTTGCAAATGATTTGGTTAATCTCTTCTCATTTTTCTGCTTCCTTTCTCTTGCTTCCAAGAATTTGAATGACAAGTGGCATAATTCTGGCTAATAGACACAATGAATTATTTTTTTCCAGAAATGTATGCCTCTCCATTGCTTAAATTGTTGAAGTTGATTTTCCATAATGCATTACAGTTTCACATAAGAGAGTACTAGATTAAAAAAAAAAAGAAAACAAAACTAAACTTTAAGGTAGAAATCAGAAAGAATATTGTTAATTGTGGTAAGGTATCTCATCTTGTCATGGAAGGGCCCAATCCACTAGGATTACAACTTTTAAAGATTTTTTTCTTAATAAAACTCCAGCTTTTGAGAAGATGAACACATATTTTATCTGATGTAAATAAACTGGAACTCAAGATCTAGAACACAGCAGATTTGTCCCTTTGTGCTAAGCACAAATACATCCATTTGCCATATTGCCTAAACTTCTCACTGTGTGTCTGTTAGCTCACAGTAATTGAATTTTGAAAGAGTTTAAATGAGTTTTATTTCTCATCAAAATTTTAGAAGCATTGCCCTGGGATACTGGTTATGAGAAAGCATAACAATTTTTTTAAAATTTTCTTATAAGGCCGCATTTTAATTCTCAGAGATCAAAATCAAATCAAACTTAGGCAGCTCCTCTAAGAAAGCTAGCTAGAGATTTAATAGCAGAGTGTTTAGGGATTTTTTATTGAATAACAGTGCTGTGAAGTTTTGCAAGATTAAGAATGTTGTTATTTGTTGAAAATTGAGGAGTTTGTTACAAAACAAACTCCAGAAATTGAGGTTTTCATGCAGTTAGCGTGGTCATATTTAGAAGGTATATTTGGTGTAAGTTAAATTCATCCTTGCTCAGACATTCATTAATCTGAAATGTATTTAATCTAATTTACCTAAAAATGATATAACAACAGGTAAATTAAAGCAGATGAGGGGGCTGTGACAACTTAATCTGTCTTTTACCTGCTTTGTTAATGGGTTAGAAGAGCTTTATTTTTTACATGCATTGCTATGTGCATGGTAAAAGATGGAGTACTAAATCACAGATATTTATACTGACCAAAATGCTTTTATTCAGGGTGTCAGAAATTGCTATCATTTTGTTTTAAATCTTTTGAATCTTAATTAAGATAATATTTAATTATAAAATATTGGGAGATTAAATATTCATGCCATCATTTGAAACGCATACATGCATTTTTTTAATGCAGATTACTAGAAGATAAGTTAAGTGATTTAGAGAAAGTGTTGATACTGGCTTGTAATTTCTAACAATAATTTACCCCATAGGAAGTCAGGCTTTTCCAGTATGAATTGTAGCGTTTCTCTAATGTGATGTTTATGCAGACAGTATTATTTTGTGTGCATAAACATATCTACTTCTAAGTACAACCCTGTCACATCAGTGTCAATGAAAACCAAGCCAGGTGTTTCATAGTAGGAAGGGGAAAATATCACAGCTATTACCTTACTTCATGTAGGAAGTGGTACTGATGTTGCAGTGAACAGGATAAGAACTTCTTTAGCCATCAGTGTTAATGAATACTGGAAACTTGTTTTCATATGCTGAATGTAGGCACTATTCATAAATTAAAAAGTTGATTTTAGGTGGTTATAAGTTATTGCTCACAGAATATTTTCAAGCTCAGTTTTATTTGTGATTTTTAAACTATGCAAAGTTTCTAACAGTCAGTGTTCTACTAAGAAGTATCCAATTTCAACTCCAAATACTGCTGAGTAATTTTTACAATTTTAAACAAGGAACTTAAACCCACAAAGTTTATATATTTTTATTATATGAATGAGTAGTTTTATACTATGAATTTGTTGTACTTTGAATCTTTGTCATGCCAAGTTTCAAAGAAGCTGGTACAAGCTGATCCATGATCTCATTTATGAAAAAAAAATAGGGTGAAAAATCTACTAGATTAAGACCTCTTATTTGGTACACTTTCAGGAGCTAATGCATCACAGGGTGCCTAATGCATTTGGGTGCTTGTTGGCATTGGTTTCTCCAATACAGATCAATTCTGAAGTACCAGAAATGAACCTAACTCATGGCAGATGCTTTTGTGAAAAAGCACGGATAGACGAACAAGCAAGCCAGAAATAAATAAGAGAAAAATAGCCTGAAGAACTGGCATGGTTTTGGATGGAACGATCTCTTTTATGCTCTTACTATATATAAAATAAGATTAAAAGCTGAAGGATGTAAAACAGCAATAAATAAGGAAATAAAGCAATGCATCATAGTAAATAAGTGACTACAGTGAGTGTAAGAGTGAAACCACAAGAAAGACACTGAGGGGCTGGAAGATGAACAGAGAAGGGCAACTGAGCTGGAGAAGGGTCTAGAGCACAAATCTGGTGACAAGCAAATTGCTCTTTAATGTCTACTGAGGCTCAAAAGCCTGAATAGATTAATATCTTAGAGATAAACATAACCTTTATTTCATATGTCTATTTCACTGTACATATTTACACCTTTAGCTGAGTTAGCAGTTTTACTGCATGAAGGTTTGTTCAACATAATCCCCTTGAATATGTAAAACTGAGTATGGTAGTTAACATATGATTTCTAGTTTGTTTTTTATTTTGCCATATCATTTTTGTGGGAAACCAGTTAATACAGGTATGATAGCTGCACTTCAGTCCTGAGTCTGTACATATGCATCTGTTGACCTTTAATTTCAATGATTTATATTTATATTCCGTAGTACATTATATGTTTCAACTCTTTGCCGTTCTTTCTATGTTTAGCTTTATAAATTTTTTAAAAAAAACATGATAGTTCAATCGAGGCTGAACATTTTTTAAGATGTAAATGTCTCTATTTCCTGTATGATAAGGAATTTTTTTTGTGTCCTGAAATGTCTTCCTGGCTAATACTTTGTGAGTAATCTTCTATAATATTTGTTTGTAGGTGGATACCAAACCGTCTGATGAAGCCGCTCTAATTCTTCACAGAAAGGGATTTGATTGTCGATTTCAAAACAGAGACATGGGTCTACTCTGTTCCACTACTCAGGGAAAGGTATGGTTATTAATATGTAGGAATTTTCTAAAAAAAAAGATTAAATAGGTGTGGGATTTTCTTTCAAACGAAAGAGTAAATCTCATTTTGTTTAGAAGCAAGAAGAGTTAAAATCCAAATATTTCTAGCAATTTTGAATGTACTAATTAAATTACATTGAAATATAGCAAGTGAATACTGTTTGAAAAGATCTAAATTATTGTATGGTATTTAATCTATGGTATTTTAAAATATTAAAAATATTTGGCATGAGGATTTCTGTGCTGGTTCCTGCATGGAGCTGTACAATTTTAAGGTACTTACTGCTTTTTCTAAATGTTATTCTTTTTGTTCTTTTTGTTGTTGTGGTTTTTGTTTGTTTGTTCGTTTGTTTTCCCTCCAGATAAAGGTGAACAAACTCTTTAGCAAATTCAGAGTGGAAAGTCTTATACCCACATCTTTATCTTTGATGCACTCGCCTCCAGATGCCAGAAATATAAGTGAAATAAATATGAGTTCTATGGAGATAAATACATTCCGAATTCGGCTGGGATGAAATCCTGCTTTAATACTCAGATAAAGAAAAATCTGCAATTGTATCTCCTCTGAGTTTCATGTACAATAAGAGGCACATTAATGTTATTCCCGCTTCTGGATGCTGTGACAAAAAGAGGCATTCTATAATTTATTTTTTTTTGACCAACACAATCAAAAAACATGTTGCAAGCAACTTCTTTTTTTTTTTTGTTCATGATTTTCCCCCCATAACATAGCAACATCATTATCAGTTAGTACAAGAAGTGAAGAAATTTCAATGGATAGTAACCTCTCAACAGATTAAATCTCAGGTTAAATGCTAATTAATGATATTTCCAGTGTTTTAATTTTCATAAATAGGGGATTGGATTTTAAACAGACTTCTTCTCCTGATTCTTGATGAATTTATGTGTGAATAACTCAGTATAGAAAGTCATGATGCAGCTTGGAAATAAAATGGAAGAAAATGTTCCTGTGTAGTAGCTAATGTCCAAATATTTGCAATCATTTATATAAATTACAATAATGTCAATTTATTCCACAATTAATTTCAATTTATTCAACACAAAGGGGATTATTAATTGTGGTAAAACAAAAGCCTGCAGTACTTGTGATAAGTGATGGTAGATGTTAATACTTCTACCATTCACCTGAATTATGTAAATAGAAAAATGTGAATCTACAAAGTAATTTTGCAATGGAAATGTTTAATAAAACTCCCATTTTGTTACTTGACACACTGGGATATGTGCAATTATTCCATTACCATGATGAGAAATGTCCATAATTATAATGAATACAAGATTTTTTATAAAACACATTTAGATACTGGTGTTCTCTGAAATGAGTTTTCTATTTCAAGATTACCATATCAAAATAAATGTGCCTTATTTTTTTATATGTCTTGTTACAATTTTGGTGTCTATGTTGATGTTTTTGGGGAAAAGGTAGTTTATATAATACTTAAGCTGTGTATCTCCTATTTGACAATGCTGGCCACACTGATCTATGTACTCCTGCACCAAGTTTGTGCTATCTTTTTCTGAACATTTTGGCTGTTTGAATGTATTAACCTGATGTCATAACGTGAAACACCGACAAAAAAAGATTTAATGTAGAAGCTAAATTCAACTGCTTTCAAGAAAATTGCAACTTGATGCAGAGGGTTGATAGTAAGCAAGTTATAGTTTGCAAACACATCAAAACATGTGCTTGCATGTCACAGACTGTGGTGACCTGTTAATTCCAAATCACGTGCCTATATTTTAAAAAACATTTTACAGACTTGTAACCTCACGTTGCCAGTGTTCATGTTACTGAAGAATGGAGACTTTGCTTTTTTCCCATATTAATTCATATTTAGTACTTAAGCCATCCAAGTGTGAAAAGTATTTCCCTATGTAGAGCTGATGCTTACAGTTAATATATATTAACATTGACTTGAATATGATCCCATTTTATAGTCTTTTTTTATTTTCATAGCTTGTTCTTCTATCTCTTGTTTATGTTTTACTTTTCCTTACCTTGTTGCTTATCCTGAATACTAATGCATGAGAAGTTATCATAACTGGTGAAAAGATGTTCTAGGTCTAATATTGCCTACTGTCTTTAATTTCATCATTGCTGTTCAGCAATTATATCAAATATCAAAGTGTATCAAATTATTTCATGTAGCTACAGGCTATCTAAAAAGAAAATTATTAGATTTTATGCATTGTCACAGGTTGGATCTCTGTTGAGATTGTGTAGATTTTCTTACTTTATTCAATTTACTGTGTGTTTTGTAATAATGGAAATGCTTTAGTAGGATCTGGTGCAAGTTACATGAAGAATATAGGAACCACTAACCACAAATGGAAGAATCAGATAGATCCAATAAATGGATGTTTTCATGCAATAAACACGTACTGTAACTTTTCTTAGAAAGAGTATTTGAAAATGCTGGTTTTTGTTGGAACTCAAAGCTTAGTAGACTTGCCAGCAGAAATTTCTCACATTTATTTTGTTGCTTCTTCAGAATTAAAATGTTTAAAAGACTTTTATGTGTTCTGGGAAAGACAACATTCAAAATACTATTTCAGTTTTGCTAGGCAGAAAATGAAAAGTTTGATGCAATAAAATTTTAAAGTGTTTTGCCTCTTGGAATTGCTTTGAAAGATTCTTCATATAGCATTGGTTCTTTACTTTTATCATCAGCTATACAATCATGATGCCTGAGTCTTCCTTAACCAGCAGATGTAATCCTTGTTCCTCTATTTTGCGCTTTGTGCGTGTGTGTGTGTGTGTGTGTGTGTGTGTAATGACAGCTTTCAATTCAAGATCCTTTCCTGAGATCCTTAACTCAATCAAAACTCCAGTCAAAGTCTCAAAAAGAATTTTGTGTGAATTCGTTCAGAATGTTGCTGTCAATGAGGTTGTGTTTTCATTGCCTTGGGGTTTTGTTGGATTTTTGTTTTATTTTGGTTTGGTTTGGGTTTTTTTTTGCACAAGTCTTAATGAATTCTTATGCTCTTTTTTTGTGAATTGGCCATGTAATTCAATTTTATTATTTTGGGGGGGGATTTCTGTTTTTTATAGCTGCTGTGTTTGTAGCTATTGGTTAAGCTAAGAGAAACAAGCTTCTTTACTTTGCTGGTATGATTTTAAATACAATGCTGCATAAGAAATGGTTTAAAACATAGTAGTTACTTTCCATATGAGAGTTGCACCTGTTCTGATTTTACGATTTGGGTTTTTTTTTACATTCCTTTATCTTAATTTTCTTTGATTTACTTGTTTATATTGTCTGAAACAAACTGATTTCAGCTGAAGGTTTTTGATATTTTCTCTTGGAAAGTTTTATATCTCATGGGGATATGTAAAATAAGATCTCTAATAAAAGGTAATGTTATTGTGAGATGTGGTCAGCGTCATTAATTCCTTGGCTTTAACAAATTTTTAATTTATTTTAAAATGAGAGAAACAACAAACATAACTTCTTTGAAAAGGTTCATGTGTCAGTATCTGTGAATGAGTTATCTGTAGTGTGATCAGAGGTGGGATCTATTTCACAGCCAAACAGAAGAGGATAGATGCTAACTTCAGAGATGCAAACAAGTGAGACTGCACAGTGTGAGAAGGAAATGGGCAGCTCTTTTGCAAATGAAGTCAGGCACTGACTTCATAGAAAATATTAGAAGGTTTAAAATTCTAGAATTTTTTTTTACTTGAATTAATTTTTATCTTAGAAGCATTTGGGAGAAATGAAATGGAAGCTGTTCTTGTAAATTAAAGAAACCATTAGAACATAGCAAGTCAAAATAACAGTTCAACTGTAATTAGGCTGAATACTTTTTTAAAATTATGTTATGCTAATTTGATATTCTGTAATTGCACAGTGCAAGTTGAACAGGCACAGCTGTTTTACAGGTTTGCTTTTCAAAGTGGTGGTGGAGCTTGAACATAATGGTTTGCAAAGACAATGAAGTACAAATTTCAGTCAGAACCTGAGGCTATTTGATGTTTGTCTGGATAGTCTTAGCTATAAATATAAAAGCAAACATATACACACACAAAGTAAATCCCTGTAATTTTAAAGCTGATATTTCAAGATAAAACCTGAAGTTTATAACATCTAACAGAACAATGGATATGGGTCTAATTTAAAGTAGCCCTTCACCATTTTAAGGTCACCCTATTTTGGAATAATCAATATCAGCATGGCCAGGTGGACAGAATATATTCCACCAATTCCAGTAACCAATAAGGTAATCTTTTACTAAATGAAATTATACTAACAATATTTGATATATGCCTGTGCATTGTATTTTAAAAACTTGTGGAATCTCTCTATACATGTTTATTGACAGTGAGCCTATTGCTCAGATTTAGTGGATTATTTGACTCGTAATGGGTTATATATGTATCTGTGATAAAATATAAAACACAGACTCAGACATTGTACCTTTTTATTTTAGGAAATCTACACTGTCATAATATAACAAATTTCAAAAATCAGCCAAAGATATTAATTTTGCCTTCTAAAAGAGGAAACATGTAAAAATAATATATTGTCTAGAATAAGCTCAGGACAGTGGATAATTACTGGGATTTTTCAGACAGTTCTGTCACTGACAAAAAATTTTCTGTCACCAATTTCTCTGTAAATTAAATTATTAAATTGTGGATCTGTCAGTCTTTCAATATACATATTTTATTAACTAATAGACATTTAAAGTCTTTATTACATTACCTAATCTTTATAGGCCAGAATTTCTGGTGGAGCATCAGTAGTGCATGATTTCCATTACTCCCCTTCCTTTAGGTAAATCATTCAATAGCGCTTATAGTAAGAAAATTAAATTTTTAACAATATCCATAATTTATATAAAATTGTGCTGTTTGGACTGTAAAGGTAAGGAAATTTTTTATTATACATTTCAGAGCTTTTTTAATATAACACATTCTTCCTGATATCTTGTGCCTGTTAATGTGATGCCCAGTCTATTAAAATCATTCACATTATGGACATCAGTAGACTGGAGACTTCGGTCACAGTTTTACCTCCACTGTCTCCCCTCCCTTTGCATGTGATACATCCACCATACAGGAAAGCACATGCCTTTGCTCCTTTTCAAACCATGACCTGCAAAGTCTCATGCTCTCCCCAGATATCTGGTCTATTTTTATTTCTATCTTAACTTACTCCTTTTGTCTTTTCTCCATTCTTGTCATGCCAGCTAAAGGTGTGAGCATTTGTAAGCCTCCAGCATCCACACAGCCCTCAAGCTCTGCCCATTGCACAAGACTGAGCTTTCTGGAGTAGGGCTATTTGTCAGCCAGAGCATGGGATGTGATAGATTCTTCAAGAATTACATGTTTTAAGTCTACTTCAATGATCATGCAAATGCTGTGCATGCCCTGCTTGCTTCCCAGAACTGCTCTGCATCAATGGTCTGCTTTTCAGAAATATACATCTTTGTTTCTGAAAACCCACTTGAATGAGCTTCAGTGCCATTCTCCCTTTTTCTCTTCCTCAGTTTCATGATATAACACTCTCTTCATTTCAGGACCTTTTGGTCATCCTGTAACCTATGTTCCAGAAATCCTGCATATGTTCAAAATTAATAATTAACATTGTTGCAGTTTAAAATGTCTAATGAAGACAAAATAGATCCTAAGTAAGCTGTGCTGTCTGAATCAATTTCTGTAGTGTAGAGACACACAGCTTTGCAACCACAAGATAACCCTCTTACACAAAAAACTCTAATACCTGTGACAGTGAAAATATGTATTATCTCTGTTCTCTTTTCCCTTGAATGATTTAAAACAGTATTTTTTTACAAGCTAAAATAAACAATGCAAGTTCAATGGAAATTATTCAGATTGACAGTAATAGTATCAAAAGATTGAATACAGCTGTTACAAACAATCTTAATGAAGCATGTTAGTGGAAGTCCTTCAGCCAGATAAAGAACTAAGGTTTGCATGGCAAAAGGGATTTGTTTGTTTTAACAGTGACCAAATCAGTTTCATTGCTTTTTCTTGTATCTTAGTAAGTGAAATCTCCTGACTTGGCTGGTAGACTTGGGAAAGAAGCTGTGAAAGGTCAAATATGACAGTAAGGCAAACTTACTGAAATGGTTTTGACACAAGGATCCAAAACCTATTAGCCTAATTGGTATTGAAATACACAAAATGAGTTGTGACTTTTCATTAATCAAATATTTGGCCCTTGAAAGATAAGTCAAGATGATAATTACAATGTGTTGAGTTTTAAAATAGCTAATCAATGTGTACTTGCTGATAGGAAAGGTACCTTAAAATTTGAATTTGTGGAAGTTCATTTTTTAGAAAGATACACTCTGCAAAACTCATGATTTGTAGCTCTTAGTAGCTTTGCAGAGAGAACACGTGAGGTATACCTGAATTGGGAAAATTGTAGTTTGGAAAGCTTTGGTTATTAAAGCTCCTGCAGATGCGGATCAGAAATGGATCTCTGTTCATTTTCTGAATATTTTTGATAACACCTACCCAGATTGTAGGATATATTGGTTTTAATATGTAATACATGAAACAGTGAATCAAGTATGTTCTAGGCAAGTAGGAAACGTGTTCTGTTCTTGATGCTGAAGAGCATTTCTTGATAATGAATACAATTATTAGGGGAGAGAAAATCAGCTCTTTCAAGATAGGATTCAGGAGCATTCTAAATCAAAGAAAATAAAAATCTGTGTTTCACTGACAGCGAGAGTTTGGTAGAGATGTGTGATACAAGCACCGTCTAAATAAACATTAATAGCTAAAGAAATAAGAGGCACTGAGATCTCATTCCGCAGGGATTTGTCAAAAATCTGTGTGGAATCTTACAGCAGTCCTCGTCATTTTCCCATGTTTCAATTAAAAAACCAAGCAAACATCTCACCACCCCCAACATACATCCAGACTCTGAGAATGCTCTGTCATCTCTGTCATGATTTTTAAAATTTGGCACCATTATGTCTATAGAATTCCAGTTCAATTTTCTATTGCAAACTGTGATCAAAATAGAAGTTTTACTGGGCTTTCTAGTCATAGGATTTTCACAGTGGCACTGCCTAAAGCATTATGTGCCCAAAGCCTTGTGACTTTGTTTGCATTTTAGATATGTAGGTCACCAAGGAATAGAGTTGAAAATGTGTTGGCTGTGTTGAAATGAGAGGTGTGCAACTGTGGATGGTCAGGGTGTGAGTTTAAGGTTCCTCTTAAAGTGAGAGCAATCACTAATTTAATGCTGCCTTACATATGGATCAAGTTGAAAACTGAGATTAAAAGAATTTTTAACAATTGTCATTGATGCATAGTAACTGGGCCCCAGTGTTTGGTTTAATTTTGTCTTCTACACTTGGCTTTAAAACTAGGTACTGGTAAATTGAAGCTAATCCAGAGGGCAAAGGGAAAACAATTTTGTGGTAATGACAGAGCTATGATAGAAAAAACATATTTCTCTTGTCTGGAATCATGCTTCAAATCATGTTTGAAGGCCCTTGCTTGTTTGCTAAAAGGTATTATTTTGGTACATGTTGCAGTCTGAATAAGAATCAATTAAGTTTTATTGACCTGTGAAAACACAAGGCTGTCAGTATGATCAAATGGGAAGAAATGTGAATAGTATTTAAAAAATTATTTTATTATAGCCATGCAATCAACAAAGAGAAAATTCCATGGACAGAAGCAGAAGTGAGAAAGCAAGCAGCCCTAGAACACAATTTCCCAGACAGCCATAAATGAAACTAGTTTTGTTGGACTTTGCTTCACACATCATCTTCTTATGGATTTGTCAGTATTCAAAAAAAACCACCAATGTATATTCTAGTGGTTAAAGCTGGAAAAATTACAGTGGGTGTTCATATACTCATCTACATATTTTTTCTTTCACACTGGACATAGGTTTAGGGACATGGAACTCACTTTAAGAACTTATTGACATAATCAAGTAGATAGTGATTTTTCCTACTGTGTGTTATGCTGTTACTATGGGAGAAAGTCTGCAGTTACTGCAGAGTTTTTTGGTTCAATCTAATGGACCAGTAAAACACTTGCTAATCAGCAAATCTGAAATTCTGCTGTGTTCATTTTGAATTCAGTCTTAGTTGAATTACTTTGGAAAACAGCAACACATTTCCTGTGAAAAATAATTGCTTTGCTCTGTGAGATCTATGTCTGTGCTCTAATGAATAGAAGAAATACAAATATTTAAATTTCTACTGATGGAAAAAGGCTATAGGATGCCTTGCACTCAAAGACAGTAAACCTTTTTTAAAGAAAAGAGACAATTAAGTGGTTTTATGGAACCGGAAGATCAACAGGAAAGTATCTACTCTAGAAATACTGTTCACTTTCAAATTCATGATAAATTGTTCCTGACCACACAGAAAATGCTTGAATGTCAAAAGCAGAGTATTTGACAGGGGAGAGAAACGATGATGATCAGAGCATGGCTCCTCTGCTCATCACAGGCAGAGGAATCTTTTAAGATTATTTTATTACCTTAAATTGTTGGAGGTTCTACAGTTCTAGAAACTTCAGTCAAGGTAAGACAGAATAATACTGGGGAGAAGGGAAATTTGGCAGTGGAAAATGTGCAAATAATTGGACTGAGAGAGCATCTAGCCAAGACCAGGTCACTGGGAGAATAGCAAAGTACATTGGTGTCAACATATCTGTGAGCTGGAATTGTATAAGAGGCCTGAAACATAACAAGAATAAAGAAAAATTTACAGTGAATACACATTTTCACATGTATTACAGACCAAGAGAGAAATGTGAACCTGCAGTTCCTTGCCAAGGTGAAATATTTAGAATCTAAAAATGCATACTATTTTAAGAAACATTCATTCTTCTATCAATATGGAGGGGACAGTGGGAATTGGCATGGTGGGTTTTGCAAGATACTCATAGAAAAATAAAGTCAGTTTACAGCATCTGCTTGTCTAAAAAGAGCCAGTATCATCCTGGTTTGCGAACAGCAACATTTCTAATAGCTGAGCAACAGCAGACAATCCTAAAAAACTCCTGTTCGGAGATTTTGGAAAGCACAAGTGAATTTCTGTCATGGTAATGGTGTGTAGGTCTGCAAGTTGATAATGGTTCCAGTAGGAGAACAGAACAGTGACTCTGACTTCTGGCAAGCCAAATGGAGAAGCCCTTTACAAAAAAAAAAAGGTTGTTTGATCTGTTTCACTCTGAGAATGGCAACTGATACAAGCTCCTAAATGAAAATAGGAGATAAAAATCTGAATATTCTCTCTAAAAGGTAACAAAAGAGTGTCTAAACAGAATTTAGACCTCAACAGTTTATCTAAATATCTTCAATTTAACTCTGATTAAAGAATATTTTATTATAAGGGCCATGCTACTGAAAGCCAAAAATTTGCAACTGTGAATTCAAACAGAAAAGAAAGAAAAAAGAGATGAAAAAACCCCAAACAAAACAATCTTCCTCAGTTTTGCTTTGAATCATGGATTAGATTAGTAGCTAAAACCAGGAGCTTGGTTAATCTTCATCAGGTGTTTGAATGTTTCATCTTGATTGAAATTGTAAGTTTCTTGATACCATCATATTCCCATGTAATAATTTATTTAGATACATATTTTGAAGTCACTGGAATTTTGAAAATTAGAACTGAGATTTTGATCATGTCTCTCTCTGCTATAAGGGACCAGTGCATAAAACAAAAGATGTGTTTGTGGCAGACTTGGTCAAAAAAGCAGAAGGATTAAAAGCATTCAGTAACTTATGTAGGAGGGTACTCAACGGCAGCAACCACGCAGACCAGTGTGGAAAGCAAAACAGTAGCCAGAGGAAGCTTTTTCTTCTGTTTTACTGCATTCAAGGAGAGCAAATAAATCTTCAGTGTGGCTCAGAGAATTCTGTTCTTAGGTGCACTGAAACACGCCCTGCACAGTCCTTTCTAAGGTGCTTATATGGAGATTAATCATTTGGAGCACAGCTTTATCACTGGAATATGATATGATCTCACATCAAGAGATGAAACAGATTTTATACAGCAGTCTTGGAACCAAAAGGATGTTTAATAAAAAGAATTTAAATTTTTAAAAAATATTACAGGATATAAAGACAAATTCAAAAATATATCTTTTGGGAGGTTGTGGTCTAAAAATTTAGTGTCAATAAGAGTTGTAAGACCAATGCTAAAAGATAGGTCTGTACGTTAGAATTCCAAAACATTTGTTTACACACGGTGTTTACCCAGGTGATGCACAGGTGTACAAGTAATTTCAACATTCATGTGCTCTGCAAATATTCATTACAGTACAAGGCCACAGGATCTGTGCTCTTCTGAAAGCCTTTTCAATGTATTTAATCCTTTTTTAAATAGCGAAGGAAAAAACACAGTTACAAATCATGTGCTTTTTTGATTTAGTGAATGCAGTGTTCTTATTTCAATTCATGTGTTTGCATACTATAGGGTGCAAGGCAATATATTGTAAATTTCAGGAAATAATTTTATTTCTCTGGAAAATACAATATTTTCTCAACACAAAATATTGTGAGATAACTGCTCATAAATTTAAAATATTGATTTTTATATAAGACCTCCACACTGTTTCACATTCTTGAAAATTGTAAGATCTTTAGATTAATTAGTGCACAAATCAGTTTAAATATTTTTTCTTTAAATTAATATGAATTAATTATAATTTAAAAGTGAAATCAAGGAATATTGCACTTTCAGTCTGAACTTACACTATCTTTACCTATGTACTAGAATATAGGCAACTGGAGTATTCATTCACATCTGACTCCTGTTGCCATGACAATGGCTTTAGTCCCTGTTTTGTGTGTGGAAGGGCTTGCTTACTTTCTCCAAGCCTGATGCTCAACTTGCTTAAAATTCCTTACATGAGGAAAGATAAGGCTAACAGAACACTATCAACAAACAAGGTAAGATACCATGTGTGATTGCAAGTCTTCCTTCAAATTGAGAGAAGGTTGTGAATGCAAAATTTCTTTAAGCAAAGGCCTACTCATGGCCAAGCTTGTCTGACTATACATCTCTGCTTTTGTAAGAAAACTAATAGAGTTCAGAAGATGTGCGAATTTTGATAAAAATTTCACCATAATTTTGGATTTAATGAGGTTTGTGTCTGAAGCCAGCGTGTCAAAATAAAACATAATTCACATTCCTGAAGCTCTAAATCCAGTGTCTTCTCACTTCAGACAAGAGAGAGAGATTTACTATTCCAGCTAATTTTCTCCATTTTTCACTATTTAAATATTTCTGTTCATCTCCACAAGCAATCTTCTAGGGCATCATCACTGCATCAGAACACATCCACAATTATTACCAGGCTGTTTATTCTAAGGCTGTAAATACAATTGTGAGTTTAGGAGAGAAAGTGTTACCATTTCTTCTTCATTGTCCTCAGAGTATTATTTCAGAATCCTCTACCTTTCAGCAAATGTGTTAACATTTCACTGGCAGAAGTCTCTGAGTCTTGTCAATAGTAGCATTCAGTACAAGTAACACCATTACTGACATTTCAACAGCAAATAATGCGAATTCTTGTAGTTGTGGACCACATCCACATCTTGTCTGTTACCAATATTTTACTAGTAAGGAAAGGCTACTATCCAACTTTTTATTATCAGTTGCCAAAACTTTCATAAGGAAGTTTTTAAGTTAAATAACCTATAAAAAAATCATCTACTTTAGGTATAAATCATCCTAGAAATTCTTTGAGAGTTTAATAATCAGTTCTTGTATCTACCATCATGAGACACTGATTCACAGAGAGGATAAGTAGTGTAAAAACAATGCCATTAACCTTCTGTTCACTTCCAACGCAAACATAAGAATCTGGCTTCCAAATCACTTTTATATTGCTTTGCCTGATTGCCTAGAAGGGAAAATACAGCTGACACCTATAACTGGCCATAATAAAGCCAGAAAAGCCCTGCACATTATGACCATAGCCATTTGCATTACTTGCATTATAATGAATCAGTTCTAGTTCAAAGAAAGTTGGGAACATTTGGCACACTCATGCAGTGTCCTGCAAACAGTTCACTCATTTCCTATGCTGGAAAAATGGTGTGTTGGGATGGCTAGTTATATTTTTCTCTCTAAAATTATGTCTGATACAATCCATTACAAACTGTGGGATGGAACATGCTGTCCTTCAAAGAACAGAGAGTTTGACACCATTGCTCTTTTAGCATGAAGTCTTTTCTAGGCTTTGCCCTAAGTTTAAGTTTAGGTTTGTTGTCCCTGACAGATCCTAATCTTTCACGATGATGCAGCCTCCATTGCTGTCTTTTCAAGATGTGTAAAACTTGTGTGCTGACATTGACAGCTCTGCTGGAGGTTGCTCTGTGGAGTTGGGTCATTACAGACGTGGTCTGGGGATAATATGTCTGTTTTTTCCTACCCTAAAGAGCATACATTCTGTGGTTTGGGGCTTTTTTGTGAGAAGCCTCAGGTCACTTTCCAGAGCAGTCCTTCAGTTTGATATTCACATCAGTCAATAGTAAGTATAAATTTTAAGTGTTCACCTATTTCAACCAATCCATTGTGACTTCAGGTTTTCTAGCTGCAGACTGACAAGACTCTCTGAACTGGTCTTTATACAGAAATGTGGTATTTAATTTCCTCTCAATATACCTGATGGAATTTCTAGTGATTCACAAGTGAACACTCTTAACTTTAAGGGCTGCAGGGGTAACTAAACTGTAGAACCCTACAATTCAGTTTAGCTGTCTCACAAACTTAATTCTCACTATTCATTCTGCATTTCTATGTGCTTTACAGTAAGTCTAATTCTGCTTTGGAATTAGTCTAATTCTTCCTTTTTGAATACCAAAGGAAATCACACTATAAAACTGATTTTGTGTTTTCCAAAGGAATAATTTTTAGCAAGAAACAGTATCTTTATGTGGTACATTAGATGCAGAATATATTTTTAGATTTTATGAAGAACATTTTTTATGCAAGTAGTAATAATTATCTAATAAACATTCTTATATAGTTATCAATTTACATTAGAATAAGCAACAGAAATGCCACACTAGAGGGAGTCAGTTTCCAGTGAGCCATTAACGTTAGGAGAAAGGGTGTTTGACTGTGAATTTTAAGGCTCCTCTTCTACACATCAATAAAACACCACCCCTATTCCAGTATACAAGTCTCTAACATCTCTGCCAGCCTGTCTGGTACCAGAAAGCAACTATACAGAACTTGGAGGGCACCAATGATTTTGCAGATTCAATTGACTCCTCTCTTTCTTGGAATGTCCTACTTTCCAAAACAGAGTAGCTTCTGGCTTTGTACAACCAGATATATACTGGTATCTATTGCAAACCTTGTTTGTTTTGTTTTTGTTTTTTTGTTTGTTTGTTTTGTTTTTTCTTACTGCCTTTGTAAATAATATCCATTAAAATTAAGCTATTATACAGTGGAGCATTAATTTTTTGTCAGTTCAGGTTAGAATATTGCCTGTTGTACATGACAAACCACATCTTTTCCTTAGCTGGGAATGCACAGGGTTGTTTTAGGGTTGCAGGGGAAAGGGGGCAATATAACAAATGAGCACATGTAGTACAACTCTGGGAGGCCTCCTGGCTCAAATGGCTGGGTCAGAGATCCAAATTTGCGAATTTTCTTACATCTAGATGAATATGCAAAAGAGATACTTGTTTCACTAATGTTTTCCTGGGATTGAAGTTTCAAAATATATAAAATTTAAAAATGCAAATAATGTCTAGATGTCCCCATTTCATTTTGTCTTGCAGCTGTTGAAAACAATGAAGTACAAAAAATTACATGAGCAAGGCTGGAAATAACAGCTGGTTTTATGGCTCACAGAAAGTTTTTTAAAATTCAATATGGATACATTATTGAAAACTTTGTTCTATGACAATTTATGCTGGCCAGCATGATTGTGATGGTGGAATAGAGTAAGTAGGATATATATTAGAAAATTAATCTAGGTTAAAATAAATTTATAAATTTATTATAATTGCATGTATTTACAAGACTCTCCTCTTCAGCAGCCCAAATATCCCTTGGCTACCATCTATATTTACAATAATTTTAGCTGATATGAGATGGATTGCTGAGATTTCCACTTGTTTAACAGCTATCCAGTTTAGGTGGAATGTTCATGTTATAGGTTCTTAAATGAGTCTGAGACAATGACAGAATCTGGTGATGGTATATTAAGATTTATATAATGGTTAATTCTTATTTACCTTCTACTAGACTGGTGAGTAGGGTTTTTCCATGTGTGTCTAGAAGTGACAAAATATGACTAATCTCTTGTGCCAAGGGGGTTCCACTCAGAAGGGCCCAGTGCCCAACACTTACCTTTGTTGTTAGATCTGATAGTCTGCTTGAGCTAGTGGTGAAAAATTATTCTGTAATACACTCAAATGTGGATGACTTCTTCAAGAGGCTTTCTCTGAGCTGCTATTGAGCACAGTTAACCCTGAGTTGCTGGGGACATGATTAACACCCAAAAGTGAGCTCTTGTATATCAGCCTGGGATCAGACATCTAGATGCCTGGTCTGCTTTTTTTTTAAGTCCAGAGAATACATAATTAAAAATTGTTACCCTGCACTGTGACATCCTTTATTTCTCTTTAAGCTTTAGGTATCTGTTTGAAACTCACTCTATCATAAAGTACTGCATGATGCCATACTTTTTTTGCTTTCTTCAGGTTTTCCTAACTTTTAAGTGCTTTTTCTTAGCATTTTTTTCTCCATGGTTTTATACTAGCCACCAGCCTAGATTACACCAGTTGTAATAGATCAAATCAACAACAGGATCATGCTGTTGAAGATATGTTAACATCAAAAAGTGCCTGTCTTTTTGATACAAAAAAATCCCCTAATACTAATTTTTGGGGGCTCTACCTAGGAGTTTTTGGGATCTTCCCTGATGTGAATACCTCCAGAGATGATCATTCAAAGCAAGAAAAGAGTGGTTGCTCTCTCTTTAGAGATGTTTACAGTATGTACATTCATAACTTACCTTTCTGTCTTTCTTCCTCAGAGTCCCAGCTCCAGATTCTTGGACTGAAATGAAATGAAGTGATTGGGAAATCTACTCATTTATAGCTCTGTATACATTGGAAATAAGAGCAAAGGGTTTGGATTGCTGCAGAATGGGAGTGTAAATCTCTCTGCTCAACAGTATCTGGACAATTGTACCCACAGCACAAATGTGTATAAATGGATATAAATACAAGGTTTGGGTTGTTTTAACAGTAAGGACAAAGCATAGAGACTGTTTTATATCCACCTACACTCCTGTTCCCTGGAGTCTTACATCTTCAGATCCTCCAAAAAATGTCTGTGCATTTGCCTAGTCTGTCAGAAAAGATACAAACAGCAGTTAACTTCTCCTTTAGAAAACCAAAAGAATTACAGTAGTCTTTCTCTTCTATTTTACCATCCTCTTTGTATTTTAATTAGATTTTCTCTTAACTGTTTATTTCCAATGAGATGGCAAGAATTTATTTTGATTTCATTTTCCTTTTCTTTTTCTCCCATTTCTTTCAACCCCTGTGTCTATTTATCATTAGACAAGATCTATATATTCAAAAAGAAAAGACCCTAGTACCAAAGTAATCACATTCAGAAATTATTACAGAGCAGTTCTATTTCTGTTCAATTCATGACGGGTTATTTCTGAGTTCATCTTTTTAGAGTCATAAATCAGCAATAGCACTTGTCTATGATTGATCCATAACCTAGCAAAACATATCTGTTAAATTTTTTTTAGGTATCTAGCTAGAAGTCAGTCTTAGGAAAAGCTCTGAAAGAAGAGAAAGGGTAACACCTTATTTATCATATGAAACATTCATTAGGTTGCCCGAAGGCTTCCTGCATAATTCATACCAATATTTGAATCACCTGACCAACAGAGAGACTGCAAAGACAATGGTTTTTATGATGATGCACATACTTCCTTGTATGCAGATTCAAGTTTGATGGAATAGATCTCTACTGACTGTAACTTGTTTAAAAATTTTCTTTTCAACTAGCTCTTCTGATATAAGAAGTTCTCTGGATTGTCTTGAAAAGGAAAACACCTTTCCCTCATTTTTCTGATTTGGTGTTATTCCTTTGGCATTGAATCCTTCTTATTTGAATGTTCTTGGCTTTCAGTAGCTTCAGGCCTGCATGAAGATTAAAATCCTATTGGTATTTCCACCATCTTTGGATATCTTTATGACTAGAGTCTCTTCTGTGAAATAATTCTGGCATTTGCTGTAACACTTTGTCCAGACTTCAACTAATGTCTCAACAATATTAGTAGACTTGATGCTTCAGTATCTTCCCTCAAACATATAATTCCTATTGATGTGAAACTGCCTCTCTTCAAAAGTGTCTTTAATTCTGGACATGAACATCTACTGAAGTTTTTTTCTTTAATTTTTATGGATTTATATTCTTTTGGCACCACATACTTTTCAGGCTTACGTGTTGCAATACATATACAAGAGACAAGATAAATGGACTGGAAAATTAATTTCAGACTATGGAAACTTATATATGTATATAAAATTATGGGCTATAAAATAGCTATTACTGAAAAAAATATTGTCTGTGTTTCCAAAAATGTCAGATTCAGTGTTCAGTGGCACATAAGAAGAAAATCACAGTACAGGACTTTATTTTTGGAAGGAGAGATGAGGAAAAAAACACAAACTACACCAAACATACCAGAAAATATTAATGAGAATTTGCACAAATCAGCATTATGTCTCTGAATTAGTTATCAGTACTTCCAATTATTTCATCTCTCAAATATTTTAGTAGAACTAGAAAAAGTAATGGGTTCAGAACAAGGAAGATTAGAATGGCTTCCCTATGTTAAAAACAAGAGCCTGAGCAAAGCCACAGTTCTGGAAATCCCTAAGCCTTATGTCTTTGGAAGACATGAGAGTAAAGCTGGGTAAGGATTATTTAATAGTGGTCATGTACTAGTACTCTTGTTAAAAATAATGTCTTGGTCACCGCTTGTTATACCACATACAGCCCAAATCTGACCAATCTGATCAATTATTATGGAAAGCTGTTTTTTACAAGATATAATTTTTTTTTCCCCCAGACCTCTGTATGATTACTCTTATCAATAGCATCCATTTATGCAGAATTTTGCAGAATAATTTGCGGGCAAGAATCTACTGAAATGGTGGTTGTAAGAAAATAGGTGCAGTTCAGATATATAGACAAAAATTTATAACTAAGCAAAAGAGAAATGTTGTAGTGAAACCACATTGTGTATCATGCCAGTCAACCTCACCCAGCTGCCCACAGAACTTTGGAATAAATACAAACAGTAGTTTGCAGAAGAGAGATGTTGCACCAGATACTTCTGAATCTTTGGTGTAAAGAAAATGAAATACATAAAAATGCAGGGGGAAAAAAAGTGGGTTTTTTAGTGCCCGAAAGAAGGAATAACTATTTTCTTCCCCCTCCTGTTTCTGACTATTAATAATTTTATACTTGGAAACTTGAAAACTATCATCTGAAAAAATAGCAGTAAGTTTTTCTTGTATCCTCAAAGATCACCTTAAGTCTTACTAGGTAGCTTAAGTTATTTAACTCTTGGCAACAGTGGTGGTTTAGGCAAACACATGATTTCTTCCTTTGTCTTTGCCTTAACATGAACATCTTTACCTAGCCCAACTGTATGTCATAAATCTTTAAACCCATGTGTCCTGGATCCATGCATGTTCCAAGTCCTTGACTGGTGTGTCTGGCATATATATAACCAGCAATAATTAAGCAACTGAGCTTATTCACATGATACAGATACCTGGACATGTCAAGATGAGGACAGCAAGAACCCCTTGGAAAAGCTAGTAACAGGGTAGAGGTTGTAGCCTTCCCAGGCTATTCGCTCAGCCTTCCCAAAACAGTGATCAGGCTTGTGTCCTGCTGTTTCCACAAGCCTGCAAAGAACAGTGGTGTAGAGTGGGCCAAAAGCCAAGCTGTTTTGGTAGTAGCAGATTATCATCCAATGAAAAGATATCCATATGGCCTTTTATATATTTTAGCTGGAATGTAGCCATGACCTGATAAAACATGGGATACATGGCACTTGCACATTGCAGCAGCATACACCTGCTCTGTTTGCCAAGGTCATGGATGAAAATATTTAGATACCATTAGTTCTAAAACCAGTACTTGAAAAATTCCCTAATTGCCTTACTCCAGAACACTAGCTCTTCTTTCATCAGAACTCCTTGCTATCTCCCTTTCAGGTAGTTCCTCAATGATTTTTTTTTAGTTTATATATTAAGTTCCCTGTGCTCTCCAATATTGAGTACTTTCAGGCTGTTTAATTTAATCTGTTATAGATGTTTATACACTGATATTTATTTTTTGTCCCCAGATGATGAGAAAAGCCTCTTTGTGGTATGTCAAGCCACAAGACTACTGTGATGTTTGAGCATGCATGTAAAGGGATTTAACTAAACATAATATAAACCGTTGGTAATTGCTGAAAATCTTCACTAGTAAAGCCAAAGAAGGAAGAGGGAAAAAAAGCCAATCGTCTATTCTCCAAATGAGAGGAAATTACCAAAATATAGTTCATTGTAATTAATGAAATTGCCTACTTGCCACAAAGTAGTCAGGATTAGGGATTAGGATATCAAAATCCAGTGTTCAGAACACTTGAATAATTTTGTGGGTAAACTTGAGTGAACACAATCTTTTCCATCCTCCTGCTGACACATGAACTTTGCAATTTCTAGGGGCACAAAATAAAGCTGGCACAGGAGAGAGAGGCAGATTCCGTCACCACCTCATCAAGTGAAAGAAACCCAAGGCATTGGCAAATGAAAAAAAAAATGCTAGGAGTGATTGAAGTGATCCTGGTAGGCTTGGAGGGATTTGGATAGGGCACATTTGGGGGGAAAAAAATCCTTTCAAAATTGGTGCAATAGTCTGAATAAACAGTACTTATTAGTAGCTATGTTATAGCTCTACACATGGTCAGCAATCTATATTCATCTGTACATGAGAATCTGCAGCCCCTGTGTAGCTGATTTCATAACAAGGACTTGATACTGTTCATATGAGTACTTTCACATTTATCCCTTCATTTTGCTTTATAGCTCCAGCATACTAAATATTACATTTTTGTTTGGTAAACCTTTTATTAAAGATTTGTTCAAAGTCACTGATAAGTTAAATACAAAAGATGCAACTTTATTCTGAACGTCTCTATCATTCTCACCAATGCTTTATAGAGCAAAATTCCCTTAGAAAAACATAGATCTTGAACTAGGGCACTAACAAAGTGTGATTACATCAGATACTCCCAAAAGGCCTCTAGGTGAAGTTCAGACACGTTTCAAGTAATTACATGGCACAGATACTATGCTACTTAGTTACTCCTGTAGGAAATAAACAGATCACAGACCTTCACATCTGTTCTTTATGTGTGCCTTCTACAGAAAAATAATTCTTTGTTGCTGGATTCCTATCCCTTTTTACCAGAAGCTTAGACCTTCCAACCTAAGTAATTTCTTTTTTACCTACTTTAATGCAGCACATGAGAACATAACTCCTATAACTAGGAGGGAAAAATGTCGTATGGATGGAGATATTTGGAGTTTTTCTGTTCACAGAAAACAGGGTAGAAGTCTTCATGCTTATAAATAAAACTGCCTTTTATGTACTTCTGAGGAGAAGGTGCCATAAAAGTTTTGAAAATATCACCATTTGATAAATTTGCAACATAAGAACAAAAATTAAATTTAATTTTCCCATTAGAAAGAGCAGAACAAGTTCAAGACTGGTTATACATTAAACAATGAATTCATGGAGACTATTTGAAGGAGGAAAGACCTTGTAAATGATAGTCATACATTAAAGGAAAGAGATTAGTCTTTATGCTAATGTCTTTGTTAGATATCATTCAAATATTTGTCAATCATTTAATAAAGTACTGTAAGCCTCAGTCTGAAAATCATAGAATAATGAATGGCTTTATGTAAAACACTAAAAAAAAGTTTCTTTCTCTACACATATGTATAAACACATAGAGATGTAGTTACAAGCAAAACACTGCCAGAACCTTCTCAGCTTTGGCTGGTGCAGTTTGTGCTGAAAATAGTGCCTTGAACACTAGGGGATTCTTCTGCTCCTAGACGGAATTCTTCAAAATAGAGTGCAAGTTATTGGCAAAATATAAACTGAACATTTTGTAGGAGGAATGTGTAGGAGGAGGCTGGTTGCATCTTGACTGACATAAAGAGTGATCATTTTTTAGTAATAGCTATTTATTCTAAAGTTTGAACAGAAAATCAGTTTATGTTCTTCTCCATTCATATAAACTGATTTTAAAATCAGAATCCTAACTTTTTAAAAATTTACCAGTATTTTGTGCAAGAAGGTAAAAAAATTGTTTTTAAGGCAGACATATTTTACATTAAATAATATGCTTGAACAACAACAACAACAAAATAGATTCTTACAGAGAAATTTGCTGAAACAAAAATGTAGGTGACATGGACATTTTATAAGATCAGATCTATTGCCTGACAGTGAATCAGTGGCTCTCTAATCCCCAAAATTAATATGATTAAAAAAAAGGTATTGTGGTGTACTCTATCAAATTTCACTGATTTCAACTTGACATTTAAGTGATAATTTGGAATTTACAGACAAACTTGTCTTAGAGATTATAAAGGATATAATATTTACTGGATCTCTGTTAATGAAATTACTCACTCCAGAGAAGAAAAATATCTTCCTTCTTATTTCCACAAATATTTGAAATACAGAAATACAGTCAAAAAGAGTTCTTGAGGAAGAATATATCTTTATGCTGATTCAGCAATCTAGATAACATGCAATTGTTTTCCTGCCTACCAGCTTCCCCTGGAAAGAAGTAAGCAATTTGTATTTATTTTCATTTAATCATGGTTGTTTAATGTAGTTGTTTTTAAAAAGCTGTTAGTTTTTGTTTTGTATCCAGAAGTAATGTACAAGAGACCAAAGAGGCCATCCTCTGCAGAGAAATATGTTGGACACATTTTCTCCTTATGAATGAACTGATGGGGGTTGCTGATGTCCCAGGTGAGATGCTTCTATGCTGCACCCAGCAGAGAAGAATCCTGGAAATTTCTGAACCTTTTAGTGCACAGCACTGAGATAGGTATAGCACCAGTTGATATCCCTGCCTGAAGATGGTAGCTCTCTCCACTACCACTTCAAAGTTAAAGAGTTTCTACAGCAGCAAGGGGACCGTCTGCATCCATAATTGGGTGGTTTGAGTGCAGAAATTTTCATCCTGGTTTCAGACATAAAAATTAGCCCACAGAGGATAAAGTGCTAGAAACACTAGACAGCTGCTGAATCCCAAAGGCCATGAAATAGAACCAGAACAAAAGGCCAAAGAGCTCAATAACTGTAAAATGCATGGAGGTAGGGAGGACAGAAAAGTATTACTGGTAATGCATTTTGTATCTGCAAGAATCAAAAGATATTTTGATTATGAATCACATTTCTACCGACTGGCTAACTGTGATACACAGCACTTAAATCTAACAGGAAGTTAGCTGAAGCCACAGAAAAAGTTCAAGGAGTATTTTTTAATTTCATATAGCAGTAAACATGTGTGTTGTATTTAAAAATAATGGAACAGCAAAAAGACTTTATTTAAGAATTAAGAGATGATCAATTACTTAGAAAGAGGACCTAACCTTGATTAGGAGTGGAACAAAAGAACTGGGGGAAGGGAAAGGAAGTGAAACAAAAAGCCAAAAATCTTAGTCTGAGTTTGGCAAAGAAATTTGGCTCTCATCAGAAATAGTAAAGACCAAAAATATAAAATGTGGGTATCTCTCCCGAGCAAAAATAACTATTTAAATAAATAAATAAATATGCCATGCAAATCTACCTAATTCAGAAAGACAGAGCTCTAACAGCTGCTCAGGAGTATACTGGAGCCAGGACAAAGCCCAGCTTGTATATAAATTTTGTAAGAAACCTAATGACATAATTTTACAAGAGTTTGCAAGGCTTGTATAACATGCACAAAATTGTAAATACCCAATAACACCACAATCAAGTTCTCCATAAAATCCTGAAAGGAAATACGTTACTAAATGATTTTAAGTTGCACACTGATACGTAAAAGAGTGCGCTGCCTGAAGCAATACAAAAACAGGCCTGTGTATCGCACAACTAATTCTATAAAGCAAAGCATATGAAGGACAAATATCTCCCCAAGAGAAGAAAGCCTAAGAGTAACAGGGAGTACAGCTGTTTCCATTGGTAATACTTTTGCTTCAGAAAATATCCCTTGGAATAATATGCCTTGTAAGAAGTGTAACTAATCCGTCTGCTCCACACAGTGATCTGAGAATGCTGCTCTGGACTGTGAACTCTAAATGAAAGTCTTGCCACAAAATAAAAGAAGCTGAAGAAGTTACTTGAGGAAGCAGCAGTTGTCAGGAAAAACACCAGGAAGAACAATTTCAGTTATCCACAGAAGACTCCAAAGGGAGTATTTGCAGAATCCTCTTTTCAGCAGTGTGAAAATTGCTGATTAAAACTGCAGGCCATTTGTCTGTGTGTGTGGCAAGCAGCAGAAATTATGCATATTCAATGCAGAGGAAGTCTCTAAATACATAAGGCTTTCAGTCTACATGGGAAGCAAGCACTACCCAAAATGGAACAAATATCTCGAAATATTTTTGCCAGCTGCAGTCTTGGAAATTGGTACTCTTACCCTTCTCTATTTACTCCGCTAAAGAAAACAGAAAGGGCTTGTCGTTGCTGGTTTCTCCATCTTTACAGGCTGACAAGGTTCTTTAAAATCAATGAGTACAAAAGCATTCAGCATGTAAGTGGTTCCAAACTACTTCGTTGGAAGCCTATTTCCATGTCTGAAAATTCTTCCTAGTCCACGGTATGTCATTTTCTGTAAATATTAACATTTAAAATATCAGAAAGGATTAAAGACACTTGGGAGGAGCTGGAGTCCTTGGGAATATGAATTATATAATGGAGAAAAGAAGAAGTCCAAATACAATACTGGATAACTTCTTTAGTATAAATAAAAAAAACCAAACAAACATGATCTTAGTCTCACAGACTTCACATTGCATTGGGAAACCAACCTTTCAGTAAAACAAGTATGTATTTATTTAAATTTATTGTTTCAAATTTCTATGTGAAAATGTTCCTGTGCCCTAGCCCATACCAATAACTGGGAGAGGGCGAAGCAAAATTTGCTGTCTACAGAAACTGCTGTCTCATCACAGCAAAAACCAGCAGTGGTTAAGTTCACACCTAAGCCTTCAGCTACCAAATGCTTTGAAATTATATAAATGATATACAATGTGTATTATCTGATTTCTTCTGAGAATAGATATAAACTTTATTTTGGCAGCAAATGACATTAATGCCACTTCAGACGTGTGTATGGGAAATGGAGGAAATCTTAGCTGAAGAAACCATAGCCTGGAATCATGTGGAAGCAGGACACAGAAACATTTTTTTTCTCTGTGTGAGGAACACAACCATTACAATGAAATAATGCACATATTGCTCTGGTTTAAAATGCACTATAAATGGATCTATGCTGCCAGAATTAAGATGACTGGCACACTTCAGGATATATATCTCTGCTGGATCTAAACCAGGCACTTTTGGAGCAGTGTATGGGCGAAGCAGATTCAGATTTCAGGGTGAAGAGACTGACATCTTGAGCAGATCACTCAAAATACTGACAGGTTTGCACTGAATGGAAAAATCTCAGAATCAGGTAAATTAAGGCTTGTAGGGGCATGACTCCATGTACATCAATTACATCTTCAAATTCAGTGCAGGCATAGGATAAATGGAGAAATTATATAAAGGCATTAAATGAAAGCACCTAGTTCTAGACAGTGGAAATAGTAAGAAAAGCCTGAACAAATAAAAGCACTAGGGTGATGCAAGAAGGGATTAGGGTCTGAATGTAGGCAGGATCACAAAATGCAGTGATTTAAAAAGAAGGGGAAGGCAGAACAAAATGTTTTGAAGGGAAAAAGCTGGTGCAAGCTTCAAAAAGACATGGTCAAATCAGGTTTTTGCTGTAGAAGAGGTTTTTTGGAGGCTTTTTAAGTGTGGAATTGAAGGAAACAAGTGTAGATAACCACATGAGTTCTTACTAACAGAACTGTGACCAAGCTGTGTGGTGTGAAAAACTGGCTGTGAACTTACTTTGGACACATTATCTTCTTTGTCTAAAAGCCTGTGGGTTTCCACAAAAATGAGAAGATTACTAGTATAAATGTATTTGACTTTTTCCGTTACAAGAATTTTTCCTTTATCCTAACCCAAAAGACAAAGTAGGTGCAGAACTTTATTCATATATAATAATGAGTAGAAAAATAATAAAGTGCCCATCTCAGGCTTTTGCAATGCAGTAAGATGAAGAATTCATAGAGAAATACCATCAAATGGAGCAAGGTCAAAGGTATAAAGCTTTCAGTAATCTCAAAAGAGTCCAAAATTTTATCCACCCTTTCCCCTGGTTGCTTGATGTTTCAATGGTAAAAAATCTACATCTAGTTTCCAGGTGCATATTCTAGGGGGAAAAAAAGAACATGCTAGTTTGATCAGAGTAAAAGCTTATGAAGAGCACAGCTTCTTAGTCAATGTACACACTATTACACAGAAAAGCCCACAAAAATAAGAAGCAATTGTGTGAATCAAAAGCCAGTGAGCCAGTATATTTTGGTAGTAACTGCAGTCATCAATGCAGGACAATTCAATTTGAAACAAAACCATATGAAGAAAGCAGAGTTTTAACAGAACTTTTCTTTCAAATCTTATGCATACATAAATGCAATGTGTTTCTTTCTCCATCTCAATGGCTGCTAATCAGTAAAGCTTTGAAAAACAAAATTTCTCTGGGTAATATAAATCCATCCATACTCATCAGACACTCAATTAGGTGAAACCAACTTTTCATCATATGCTAGAGGTTTAATTTAATTTGCCCAGGATAAGCACTTAACCATATCCATAAAGCCCGGATCTTTATTTTTTTAAAAATTATTTCAGAGTAGTGAACCACAAACTATTAAATACTGGAAATCTATAGACAGACTAAAGTTCAACATCACTTCTGCTAGATCTGAAGGTATTTACTTCAGGTATTTCTGTAAAAAAAAAAAAAATCATTGAATTCCATGCTATACAATTGTTCATGAAAGAAAATTGTCATCAATAATAAGGTAATTTAACCTTTCACTTGGTTTATAGACTGTATTTTGGTTGCATTATGATATTTCAGGAACAATGATCTCTTAAAGATGATGACTCAGAGGACTTTTTACAGTAATTTAAAATCAAAGATTAACAAAGATTTTTTTTTTAGAATGGGGCAGATACTCAGTTTCACTCCCTGAAGAGAAGGGAAGATTTTTGGTTAAATGGAATATTTTTCATTGCTTCAATTATGTTTTTCTTGCAGTTTTAGAACTGATGAATTAAATCAAACTTTGATAAGAGGTCTTGCTAAACTAAAACAGGCACCTTTCCTGTTCTCAGGGGTTTTAGCTTCCTTTGAAAACTAAAACCAAGCTAGAAAATCAGAACCAAGCAGCTTCAAATGCAGTCACTACTCTGTTCCTACCTGAAAGGTAACTTCAAAACTAAATAATTTCTTATGTGATTATAGAACAATCCTAGCTGGTTCCTACTTTTATGCATACTTGCAAAGTTTGGCTACTTGATTTCATTTCCTTCTATGAAGACACTCTATCAAAAGGAGTTATCACTAGTAAACGTTCAGCTAAATATTTTTAGAGAAGGGTCCTGCAGCTGATCAATATCCAGGGTTAGATAATTTAAAATAGTTTTGGCAAACCTTTTTTGACCAATAACTGAACTCAAAAGCAGCACAGAATTTACATGTCTGAAGTTACTGCTATTAAATTATTTACAGTTCCTCTAATAGGGATTTTATGAACTGGTGCTTTGACATTAAACTCTACCTAAGTAATTATTATCATGATACCTGCTGAGGAGCCGGATATATCACAGGTGACCAAGAAAAATCTTGTCTCTTCCCACCTACTTTTCCTAATACAATTCACTGGGCTTATTTTGAAGCTGAAAAGGTTAATCAGTCAACCAGGCTGCCTAGGGAAGAGATGATGTCACCATTCCTTGAGGTATTCAAAAGATCCATAGATGTGGCATATCGGGATACAGTTTTGTGGTGGACTTAGCAGGTTAATAATTGGGGCTAGACCTTAAAAGCCTTTTCCAACTCAAATGATTCTTGTATCCTATGATTTCTTCTATCCTGTGATTCTATGCTACATACACTGTAATCAGCCTGGGGAGATCACTGGTTTACAACTTTGCACTTTCGTTTTCTTTTTTTTCCAAATACTGGAAAATATTCAGGTCATTAATTACATTTGTAGCCATAGTTAATTATGTAAAGGCAATCAAGCTTCTTGCTTCAGGGTACAAACTAATAACCACAAGGGACATCTGCATTTTATGGATGGCACTGCAAATCTAGAAAGAGTATATTAAGCTCTTCCTCTTCTTTTCAGACAGTTAATCACTAGTTGGACCAGAAACTGACTTTTCTTGTGCGAAAAAGCTTTATTGCATTTAAATTCCATGGAAGCATGGTCTTTTCTCTTGCTGAATAAATGAAACAGTACCATAATCTGCAAGAGTTCTGGTCATCTGTTTAATTCATGAGGGAAGGAAAGCTGATAAACTGAACAAATATAACATCCTAGTGCTGTATAAACCTGTTACCACAATTTAATTGATACTATATCAAACTCAAATCTCTTGTGAATGTGGGAATTCGTATTCTCCATCCTGAATTCAGAAGAGAAGATACTCTTCTGTCAAACAATCGGAATGTTTGTACCACTGACAGGACAGCAGTGCAAAATCAGGCCCTTTTACAGAGATCAGATAAGGTGCACAGTCTTTTCTGGTGTAATACTTTATCCTGTTTTGGAAAACTTTTCAGAGTTAATGGAGAATTATGAGAAACAAATGTATTCTGGCTATTTCTTGCAGAAAATTATGAGGAACCAAAAGAGTGGCTTATCTTTCTTTTATAATGATGATAATGATTATGACGACATTTCAGTTGTCTCAGGTTTTCTAAAATGTCTTACTCCTATAGTCTCTTTTGTTCCTAGACATACTAATTTTAACGGTTTGACTTCCTAGGAACTGAGCAGTATTAAATAATGTACTTACATGTCTTCTTTTCTGCTAGTAATAGTTTTTCAGAAGGATGAAAGTTAAAACATCATCAAAGAAGTGCATGGCTCATGAAGTGACAGTAATCAGAACAGGGAAGAATGGTTAAAGAGTGAAAAATAGAACTGAGAATTGAATTTGGGATTTTTGTCAAATCACTAAACTTCTCTTTGCATAACTGTTCTCTCAAAAAAAAAATCATATTTATTGTTTGTGAGTTTCAGTTCATTAGAGTTTATCACCATTTTGAGACCAATAGAAAATATTTTTATACAAAAAACACATATTTTTATGAAAGGTGTCCAGAAATAATTTCAAGATGCATATTAAATTTGTAATGAAATACAAAATTATGTGCCTCTCTGAGATGAGAGAGGAGACCAGCTTTCAGGAAAAGTAATGGAAATTAATAAAATTGATGGCTGCAAGTTACTTAGCAGGTGACACTGTTATAATTTCAAAGAAAATACTCAGCAAGTTTCAGGATTCTTCCTGTTTGAAAAGTAATTGCAGAGATTATGTCTGTCAAAAATCATTATATGCCAAAACCTTTAATGCATGTACAGCTTTAAATTTAGTTTTAATTCTGCTTACCTTGGCAAGCTTTAGGAACCTTTAGCAAAGGTTAAATAAATTCAAAAGGGTGATGAAGCCTGAGCGTTATCTCCATTCACAGAAGACTCAGGGACAGATGGGACCCAAAGCAGATACAAAGCTACACATGCAGTCCTCCCTCTTGAATGGGAGCCCAGTGTAATTTTGCCAGCAAAGCTGGTCCCTGATTGGATCTCAGAAAAACACCGTGTTCATTTAAAGCCACAAGGACAAATATCACAAACCAGGCATGGAGAAGCTGAATGCCACTGCTATTAGTGTCAGAACAAGACACTTGAATATAACCACCTGACCGGTTCTTGGAGCATCTGTTCTTCTGAGGAAGTACTCCAGTCAGTCACTGGAACCAATGGGTCACTTATGTCTAAAAAAGACCTACTGTTTTAGTTCCATAGGAATATCTACCTCCTCTAAAAAACTGAGCTGATTCACAAAATGTTACTTATGAAAAGGGCAAAACTATCATCCTTTATATTTATATTCAGCAGAAAAGAACTGGTTTTAATGCTTAACTTTAGTTTTGACATTCTGCAGGCTTGTCAGACCATTCAGCATTTTCAGGTTTTCCATCTGAATTACTTATTTTGCTTTTATTAGGAGAAAATTATAAAGTTCTCCCTCAAAAGTCATTGCCATGATTGCTTTCTCACTGTTCAGGCTGAGTGGATTCAGCTACTATTTTTATATACTAGTAACTGGGAAACAGAAGCAGGCAAAAGGTAGTGCTTTAGTTTTCTTTGCTCTTCCACAGAGAATTACTACCATGAGCCTTGTCTTAACATGTTGGGATTTTTAGAAAAGCTTTTTGAAAGATTCAGTAGCCTATGATAGCACAGAATTGAGAGGGCAGAGATCTTCCTTTAAGTTCCTTTACGCTCCAAAAAAAAATGCAGGACAGTTTTCTGCTTGTAAAATCCTTAAATCCATGGACAAGTTCTGAAAACATTTCAATTCCAGATACTGCAAAGCATAACCCGATCTTCCTCTGTGTGGTCTGGCACTCTGCAGTTAAAATGAGCTACGCAATTCATTCCATCACACTTCTGTAAGTAAAGCTTTGTAAAAATAAGCTTTGCAAATCTTTGACTTTTGGGGCTTTTTAATATGTATTGCACCCACATGTTAACAGGGTTGTTGTTGTCCCGTAATTCTTTCTTCATCAAAGGCCAATCAGAATTTAATACTAACCATTTTGAAGGGACAAGTTTTTAGGCTGTTAAGTGTATATATGAATAAGAACAGTGCTATGTTAGTTCCATTTTTAATGTAAGAAAAATTACCCATTTTGTCTCTAGGAATAATTAAATCTCACAATATATTTATTTCAAGATTTAGATGCTACTGGAAATAATAAGTCACCCAACAACTATTAGTAAGTCTTTACCCATGTCCATGTCCAACAAGCTTATTAATCTTTTGCAATCCTTGTTTTCCTATCCTGTGCAGGAAACCAAAAACAAGGGTTTTTTGAAAAACAGAAAGTTTAAAAAAATTCTCAGATGCATCTTGAAGATATATATAATATTAATGACAGATAGTGATTGTAAGAATATTTGTTCATGTTGACCTCTCTCCACCTCTTATGATAATTTTCAGAAATAATATTTTTCACTCATTATATGTATTACCACCTTGTTCAGGAAGCTTGACAATCATCCAGAAAGAGAAGGAATAAGGAGGAACAGAAGAAAACATGAAGCTGACATAAAGGAATCTACACTGGCTAAACGATTTTCACAGCAAGGGCAGGAGCAGAGAACAAGATGGGTCTGTGAGTTTGTGGCTCTTCCTATGTGTCTTCCAATTGTTAAGATGAACTGGAGCAATGGACAGAGAAACACAAAGCACTGGGAGATCCAGTAGTCATCTTAAGAGGTAAAATAAGGAAGGATGTGCTGAGAACAGAAAAGTCACGGACAGCATATAACATGAAGTAAAAAACCCTGAAGACTGAAGGATTACTAGAATGGAGAACTGCACCAAAAGAGAGGTTAAAATAGCACACTATGAAGACTGCAAATAATAGCCTTTTTAGAGTGGATTCAGATCCAAGACTCATCATTATTTTAAAATAAGAGGATGAGGTAATGTGCAGACCAGGGGATGGACTGATCATTGACTTGAAGGCTGGTATCATCATAGATGAATTCAACAGATTATCAAAAAAGACAAAAACCCAGGAAACTGAAGAACTTAGTTCCAGAAAATAGGTTAATGGCTGGGTACATCTGAGAACAAAAGGAGGAAAGAGACTTGGAGGCTGCTGCTCAAATGGGGGGGGTGCTACCAATCCAGAGGTGATAAGGGATAAGGTAGGGAAAGAGATTGAGATGCCAAGTGCTCAAATTATTCTCAGTATGAAAAAAACTAAGGTCACCTCTATGTCAATGGATGTGACACAGTGATCCCTGAATGGCAATGAAGAGGAAGGTAAAAGGTCATGAATATCTCAACTCTTCAGAAACAACAATTGGGAATCATGTTAGAGATAGAGCATGCACTCCAAGAGCTCAAGAGAAAAGGGTACAGGACAAAATGCAAAAGACATGAAGAAAGAAAACAAGGCGACTGCATGGAGAGGGGATGTGGTGGCAGCAAGCTCAGTTTTGGAACAGTGTCAGCCCAGGCATTGAGCAAGAACCACAGGAAAGTATGCAGGTGATGTTTGGAATCTGTTAGTATCTGAAAAGGGAAAATGGAATGCAGGGGAGAAAAGAGACTGTGAGCTTTGAAAGCAGCAAGGATCAAAAAGGAAAGAAAAATACCTAAGGAAATTGTGAAAGACTGGTGAGAAGCAGGGTGAACTGCAGAGAATATTTACCCTCTGAGTAGTAGTGGGAAAATGCTATAAAGGCAGCATCTGTGAAAGCTTAGCACTCTTTTCCTGTCCTCATCCAGGCAGTTTATGCCTTGTTCTATGCTACTGAAGTAATTTCACTTCTTCCAGTATGACAGTATGAACACTTGCAATTGCTTCTTAATTTTTCTCAGTTTTACCTTTGTAATAGTTTGGGTTTGCCAATTGCAATATATTTACCTTTTGTTGTGAAATAGAATTAGGAGTAAAAGTAAAGCAGGCCTAAAACTTAAAAGCAAATAAAGAAAAATTTTATTAACACAAATAATAATAATAATAATAAATTCAGAACAGATTTTTCAGACCAGTTCTTCTTTCCCCCTTTGTTACAGCTTAACAACATACAGGGACATTTCAATGAATTCCTTACTTAAATGATCTTTTTCAGTTCATTTTAGGGAGAGGAGGGTTTTTTTGTTTAGCTATAAGGATCTTTTACCAAGAGAGGAAATCACCAGCTCTCTCTTGACTCCACTTTTTCATGATTAACAGCCACCAGGGATCTGCTATCATGAATTTCCTCCCACTTCACAGTCTTTCCAGAACTGAGTTGCGGGCCATGTTAAAAAGTCATGGGGTATTACTTTTAAGGATGAGCTACTCAAAGGCAAAAGTTCTCTTCAGCTCACTTCTCTCTCTGTTCATACATTATTGCCAGGAATCAGAGATCCCCCTCTTTTCCTAGGGGCAAAGGATTCTTCAAAAGCTTTACACCTTGCTCCACCCCCTATGTCTCCCTTTTTTCATGGTTTGAAGGAATATTTTAGTGTAGTACAGTCCACCCCTGTAACTTACAAAAAGATATTTCAGGAAATCTTCATGGTGTCTCCTTATTCTCCTTCCATCTAGAAACTGAGCTTTTACTTCATTTACTTTGATGTGTCCTTTCTGTTATTCTTCCTCTGACCCAAGGAAGGATGGAAAGTCTGTAAGTCTTATCAGAGCGTTGGTCAAAAAGTTAAAATCTCCCCCAGAAGTTTCAGGGGCTGTGCCAGGCCATGCCGGAGCTGTGTCAGGATCTCAGGGTGCCCAGGCCACGCTGGAGGGGCAGGACGAGAACTGCAAAGTGCACGCAGAGGAGAAATGGGTGCCAAGGCCGTGTGTCCATGGCTTTCCCCCGGCGCTGCCCGCCCCCAGCTCCAGCCGCAGCCCGGGGGTTCTCCCTCTGCCCTGCCCAGCACACAAAGCCCTGGGGGCTCTCCCGAACCGGGCCCGGCTGCCTCCCCCCAGCCCGTGAGGGCGGCCGGGCGGGCTCGGCCACCCCAGGGCTGCTCCGAGCCGGGGCAGGGCAGGGCAGGGCCCCCCGAGCCACGGACACACCGGGAAAAGGGCGAGGATCCCAGCAATGGGCTCGGCTTCTTTTGGTTATCGGGGCTCCTGGTTGGAAACGGGGCCCGGCAGCCTCCCGAGCCCAGCCCTGCCTGGCCCCACATGAGAGGGGCCCGGGCCGGGTCGGTGTTACCTTGGGAGAGGATGGAAATGAAAGAGAGATTTTTTTTCCCATAGTTTACTTGCCTCAAATGTGATTCACGGAGCGAACCGACTTCTCCAATTGGTTTCTCAGGCTGTCGACAACTAAACCAGCCTGCAATTGGTCCCATCAATTCACAGAGGAAGTTCTCATGGAGAAAAAGTTCCTAGTGTGCCCTCCCCTCAGGGTAAAACCAGCACAACCTTCTTCCACAATGCTTAAAGGCATGTGTTTATGCAATGTAAAATGTCATCTTAATTTGGATTTTAAGTCTGCAAAGATCTATAAGAGACCATAAACAAAATGAAAACTTAGGTTTCCCATTTTGTGCTTTAATTTTTGTTTCCAGGAATTGTAGATAATTAATAGATAATAATTATATAATAATCATAATTATTATAATAATTGAGATATCCTTGGGGATTCAAGGAAAAACAATCATTATAGCAGGTTATCTGGCACTAGCTTGCACTTCAGCCAGCAAATTTAGCTACATTTTTCATATGTTACATTTTCCCATATGACACAATATAACATAAGCTTTCAGGCTTTTCTCTCCAGATGTAGATTTAAACTAAGTTCTGTTTTCTTTTCATTCTGAACTGTTTCCCCTTTTTCCTTTTTTAAATTTTTTTCATGGTGCCCATGGAGCATTTCTGAACATGTTAGAAACTGTAATTGACTGTTCTGTACACCACATTCAGATTATCATATTGACATCACTCTGTAAATGGCTAGGGTTAAATTAAATAATTAAGATATGAAGCCACATAAAACACATTTTCTGTTAATTTTGCCCATCTTACCCCATACAGCATTTTAGCAATGAGTCATTGTAATTAATTGACTGTACAATAAATGCACTAAAAGTTGAGCATGGAAATAACAACCTTTGGCTTTTAAAGTATTGGCAGAATGATGTTAGCATAAAAATCAGGTTTTACACCTTCAGCTGTAGATGCTTTTTTTTTTAGCTTTTTTTTTTCCTTTTTTTTTCCCCTTGTCTTTTGGGTGTGACTCTGAAGGACAGTACTATAGAGCACAGGGTTCCAGCTGCCAGCTCAGTACCTGATGGACTGCCAAGAGAGCACAGCAGAATGTTCACGAGCTTTGGCACAGTCTTGATCTGCAGGGACTGCTCAAGTTTTTTCTGAAGTTACTTTATGCCACATTTGCCCAGGACATGCTGCATTCCATGATGCAGACATACCCTTAGTTCTATCTACTGACAAAATATTTTCCTTCCTTGTTAATTTCTAAAGATAGCTGGGACTGCACTTTGGGTGGTGGCTGGGCTACAGTTTATTTATTTTTGTGACCTCAGAGCAATCTGAGTCAAAGATGTTCTTTCATCTCTTATCTTTGTAATTTGGCCTCTGACACTAAAAAATTTTGCGATGTGCAATCACAGTTCCTGAAAATGTTCACATTTATAAGGGGCTAGTAACCATTTAGCAATCATAACAGCAGAGCCTGTAAAAGACAGGATCTTAAACTCCAGATGTTCAGTGCATAGTTCTGCTCCAAATTTTATAGAAAATTACACTGACATTTTGGAAGTTAAATTTCACATTCATTTTAGCTTCAGATAGTTTTCCATCAATATGGAAGTTTTCCAAAATATTTTATGCAATTTTTGTCATGTCATACATTAATATTTAAGTCTTTTACTAAAAAGAATTGCAACTTCTAAGCAGCCTGGAACCTTGGAATTCTGAAGGAAGAAACTGAATTTATTGAGACAGCAGTAGAAGTGAAGTCCTTTATTTTATACAGTCATTACACACAAACAACAAGTGTGTACAGAATATTAATTTCAAAACTAATTTACTATTCTAGATAGTATGGTCATTTAATGATAGCCTAGGAATAATTGTGAGGGTATGTTCCAATTTAATTTCAAATGCACCAGTAGCATACAGCTACCAGTCTGTATTTTACACATACTTCTTCATTCCTCTGAATTATATATTCAGTTAAGGCTGAGAAAAAAGGGATTCTTTTCATTGTGCTTTACTAATTTCCATACCTACTTTGAATGCCTCAAATCCACATATTAGCAACATCAAATTTTAATACTAAGTAAATTATTAAGAATGTCAATCAATAGCCCCAATGTAAACATTGTGATGTTTTGTCACATTGTGAATGTCATCATTTCATATTGAATAAACTGTATAAGAAGACTTGATTAGCACATAAGGAAGACTGAAAAAGTAGCACATAGTAGCACACAGTAGGAAGACTGAAAATATGGGTTTTTATTACAAAGTCTGACACAAAACTCAATAAGCAGAATGAATCTTCCTACTGTTTTCAATGAGGTTTAGATAAAGCTTTATGATAACAGCCTGTTTTGAAGCCATGATTGTTTATTCTTTATGATGAATGAGAGACATACTAATGACTCACTCTCTTGAGTGCCAGTTCTGTATTTAAATAGAAGGCAATTATTGCCACCTTAAACAACTGATTCTTTTTCCCTCCCTCGCTCAAATAAGGAGGTTTGCTTTGTTCTACCAGCCATAGGAAATCGAAAGTAAAAACGTCTTTTCTAGGTTTTCTTCCCTACTTTATGTGCCCTTAAACATTTTTATTTAATCTATGATAATCGTCTTGTACCTTAGACTCTATTTTCTCCACAGAAGATGAAGAAATGTGGATTCTTGTTGGAAAAAAACCCCACACTTTCTTATGATCAAGAAAAGTTCCTTCCCATCAAGCATTGTAGTCTCACCTAGTAACATCTGTAGTCTGTTTCTGAAAATTGCTTTGATACACTGACAACACTGCATGGTGTCCATCCCTCACTACTCATAAATAAGCTGCAGAAGAAGAGCACCCGATTGCCTGGGAAACGTGGGGCTGGCACAGTGTGCTCACCACACACTCCCTTGCCTCCAGCCTGTAAAATAGAGGTGCATGAACACCTATGTTATCCCTAATGCTGCCCTACAACGCAGGCACACAGGAGAGAGGTGTGAGTCACCTCTGTAGTGACTGGTGACTGCAGGGACAGTAGAACCAACCCAGTGCACAGGCAGCTCTGGGCTGCCTTTGCTAACAGCTTCCTTCAGCAGAGAGCAGGGAGAGTGCAGCAGCACCGGCAATTGGGAGCTCCTTTTGTGGGAGGGGAAGGAGCAAGGCGGATGCTTCATACCTGGAGTGCAAAATGTGGCTGTGCCAGCACAGAAGGCATATGTGGTGGTTGCAGACCCTGAAAGCACCAGGCTGGGGACAGTGTGTGAATCTGGGGCGGACCTAGGTGTGAGGCCTGCAGTAAAGATCTGGGAAGGGGGAATTTATTTAAGTGGCTTGCAAGAGGGTTCATTGTGTGAGTGTGTGGGGGAGCAGCATACAAATGTAGAGAGATTTAGCATGGTGGAAATGAGTTGTAGGTAAAAAGAAAATGAAAGAGGATCCACAGGACAGACAGTTGAATATAAATCAGTGGGTGTGACAGCACAGCTGGGCACATCCTCTCTGTGGCCGTGTTGTGTACCAGCTGCAAGGAAGGTCCTCTGGAGCACTGATTTATATTGTGATTCACCAACGCCAAAAACAGCTGGCTGCCTCTGAGCTTTGGGTGACACTTGGATAATGAAATTCAGTGGTCCTCTTTCAGTCAAAGATGCTTCCACATGTATCTTTATGAAAGTTGCAGTTGAAGTTACACTGCTGTCAGTTAAATTTCTATCATATTTCTCATCTGAATGTGGGTAATTTCCTTTTTAATATCACTGTGTCTCTTTGAGAGACTGGTGTGCCTGCACATTAAAGTGAGGGCACAGCATCAAGACCTACACTGTATCCTGTTATAACAACCAAACCAAATCAATATCTGCACAATTTCAGAAGGTCTTACAGCTACACTTTCTAGAGATCTTGCTTTAGGAAAACACCAGCAGAGTCTGTTCAGAAGGCAAGCAACATTTATAAGCTTCTTTGTGAAGGTGATTTAGCTACATCCAAATAATATATAGAAAAGCTATTGGAAGCAGAGATAGTTTAGCTGTTTCTTTGGTGTCAGAAATTTAATAATGGCTCATGGGATCCTTTCCAACTTGTTCTTAAGTGAAACTAGCAACCCAGTTTTTTTCTTGTTGAAGTCAGTGAGGAAAGGGATGTTGCCTAAATTTGTTAGCATGCAAGGGGCAGGTCTCGTGATAGTCCAGATAATCTGTCCTTTCAATTTGTTGTCTTCTGACATCTTCCCTCAGAGTCTCCTGGCAACAGTGGCACTTCTGACAAACAAAAGCCACACAGACACTGCTGTATCCCATCAGAATGACAATGTCTTCCCATTCCAGTACTTAGTCAACCTGTTGTTTAAATATGTGAGACACTACACAGATAAAATATATGTTGCTGAGAAATATATTAGAGGATTTTGGAACATGCAGCAAAGCAACATTTGCACATGTGGAATAGACTAAACGAGCATAATTTTTCAAATGTCTTATTGGTGACTTAAATTCAGAGTTTTTTCAAGTACATACCTTTGATCAGACGAGTGTCTCCTACAAAACAAACCCCAATTTACAGAATTAAATTCTTATGAGGTCAAGAAATTACAACTCTTTAAAAAATTACACTTAAAGTAAAACACTGCTCTTGCCTAGTGTTTTAGCACCTACAGCAACAAAGACATTCAGACACTTGCATTTTCTTCACAAGGTTTTTAAAAGTTCTTTTAAGAATATTCATAGATAGCCCAATATAAATGTATGTCAAAACAGTGAAGTGCCCCATTCTACGGCTCTATGGTACGAAGGAATAACCTAGAAGTCATGTAATTGATTTTTCAATTTAATTTTTTTTATTTTAAACCACTGATAGTAATAAAAAGACGAAAGATTAATTTCAAACAGGTATATTCAGCTATACATCTAGTACAGAGCAAAATGGCATTTAAGGACTATTGATGTTCCTGTTAACACACTCTTGATTGATCGGACCATTACAGAGGACCTTGTGGCACATGAAATGGCAAAATGATCCCCAGCAGAAAGGCCAAATCTAAAATGTGTAATGCCAGCATTGCACCATCCACAGTGGCATCACTTTCCTACTTACTTCCTACAGTTTTCCTACAAATTTCTCTACCCTACCAATATAAAATAGGAAAACTCTAGGCCTGCTGGCAGTTCAGTGTGCTGGTTGCAGAGATTCTCCTTGTGCCACTGACTGTTTTGCACCAGACTCAGATTACCAACAAGGCAGATGGCTCAGCTGAAATGCATTGTGCTGGGCAGATGTTGCCAGGATGAATTGGCAACTTGTTGGGAGACTCCCAGAAAAGGGCTCATTTGCCACCTTAACTTCCTGGTTAGAGGGTGAGCATGAAGATGTCCTTACACCTATGCCTCCTCAAAGGGCCCATCTTAAAGGGTGTTGCTGGATATCAGCTGCTCATTCTTCCTCCCAGGGGACAGCAATGACTGACATAATTTTGTAAGTGAGAAAGAGAATTAGATGGCAACACTGAAAGAATTTTTTTCTAACTGCAATTTGCACAGCTTATTCCCTAACACAGCAAATCCTTTGTGGATTCTGTGCCCTCTTCTTCAGTTCAAGTCTACTGTACATTCACTTGATTTAAAAAGATTGGTTTTGGTCTTACTTTAAAGTTGCAGTAGTTATACATGACTTGCATATGAATGAAGTGAATGGATTCATTACTGAGAAGCCAGATTAAGTTCTGCAGCTGTTCAGCCTGGGGACCTTGTTCAAAACATGGCCAGAGTCACTGAAAAATCCTTTACTGAATGAGGCAGTTTTAGGCTCAAGAGTAACATAACAAGTAGCATTAGAAATTTTAAATTGGAAAAGAAATTAAAATTACTTGCTTACACACATTATCTGCAGAATAAATATTTTTAGAGGGCTACTCTGCAGGTAAGTAATGCATGAGTTGTCCCCACATCTGCCTGATTTTGAGGGTGTTAATTTGTGTCTTGAGTGCAGCTGTGATGTTCACAGCTAGTATTCACAACCAAGATGTCAAAGGAGCTTTACAAACTGTGGATCAAATACAGGATGTTTGCTGTGGCAGAGAACAAAGTGAGAAGGAAAATAATATCTCTTTTCTTCATGTTTGACTTTTTACCTAGTGTTCTCTCACAGATGACCTTGCAGGTGTGCTCAGAAATTCTGAGAGAATGTTTCTACTCTGTAGTAGTTAAAATGCATACTATATAATACTGGGAGTGCAACCTAAGTGGTAAATACTTTCCTTACCTTGTTTGAGCATGCTTCTGTCTGACTGCTTATGGCAGTGTTTTATTACTTCTTGGGACATGACCATGCAGTCATTTCACGTTTATCCCTTCCAGGTTTCAGAGTTCATTGAACTGTTATATTATACATGCAAATTGTAATGGCAGAAATTACTGCAGAATACAGGTTATAAAATATGGCCTGCTTGAGTTTTGTATTAGTGTTAATGGATTTCTGTTTTTTAAATACAGCTGACATACTGACATACAAATTATACCTGTTGTCAAAAGGGCTTAACAAAGGAAAATATTGATAGCATGATGGATCAAGAAATGAAATTGTGTGACCAGAGGCTCACAGGACTAAAACCTTGTCAGGAGTCTGAAACTAATTGTTTACATAGCATAAATTCTTTTGTCTGAATTAAGGGAGAAATGAAATTCCATTTAAAGGATATCTGAGCTGTGGAGAGAAGTAACAAAGATAAAAAAATAGAGAAAGGAGATTCAATTAGACAAAAGATGTAGAGCAATGAGGCAGATCCTCTGTAACAGAGACCACAGCAGGAAAGCCCTATACAACTCTTGTTGATATAAATTTAGTGTTAGCAATGAAGAATAGTTTGGATTTGCTAGTTATTTTTTCAAAAAGTAAGACAGCATCAAAGACTGATTTCCTTCTGTCCATTGAAGACTGACTATTTAAGCTTGGAGACATTTCTTACCTGTCCATCAGAATATATACTCATAGCATGGCCTATCTGCAACTGTAAAATGTCTTTAAAATGTCTTTAAAATTTTATCTTATTTATTAAATACCTAAGTATTCTCATATGTCTTACATACATCTTTGCATTTTTATGTTGGGCAACAGACTATAGAAGTACATGACAATGGTGTTTCTCTTAATTTTTGTGTGATTTTAGTATAATGCATTCAAATCAACCTCATTGAAACTTTAACTGAAACAAGCAGTCACAGACTGAATGAAAATAAGTGAGACTTTCAGGTTGTACTGCTTCTGTGCTTCCACACAGCAAAATAAACATAAGATATTTTCCTTTGATTTCCAGTGAACTGCAAGAGCTTTCAAATCCACTTGGCTTTCCAGCCAAGTATAATAGAAATAATAGTAATAATAACAATAAGAGTAACAATAATTCTCACCAACAAACCAAAACAGAGAACATCAACCTCACTTTTGTAGCCATCCACTCTCTACAGACTGCTGCTCTGTCAGGGGCCCTACAAGTTCCCTGCATCTTCAGTTTCTGGAGTCTGTAGAAACTTCTGGCAAGTTCTCTTAGAATACTCCTTGGACTTGGTGGAAGTTAACAGAAACCATGATGCTTCATTTAAAAACCATTAAGGCTCAACAGGTATCTTCAAGTAACTTGTTTTCCTGGGGAATTATTAACTTCTGGAGTTACTCGTATGTGTTTCCTTGTATATTTATTCTTCGGTAACTTGAAAAATTTTTGTTTTAACCCACAACAATCAGCAATGATTTTCCAGCATGAGAGAAGAAGCAGCCAAATTATAAACAGCTATGTTAATGAATTCTGTGTAACATTGTGTGCTGTGCCAACTACAGTAAATGGTATTTTTTTCTAAATTTGGTTTCATACTTGCTGGAATATTCCTGTAGTCTAAGCCATAACATGGCTAAAACTGTTCCTCATACTTATTGGCTGCAGATTTTGAACTGTTTCTATAATTTAACTTCACACACAGACCGTAGTAACAGGTTTGCAATGGGGTGCCAGATGAGTCCTGCATGCAGCCTAGTGTTTTAATGCATGATCACATCTAGAGCTAGAAGTCTACTCTGGACCTTTTCACCCTGGGAATGTGTGTGTGTGTGTGTGTGTGTGTGTGTGCACCCATGATTTCTAGCTGAATTGCAGAACATATTTCCAAAGGAAATCATACAAGTGAAGACCGTAAAATCATAACTTTCTTTTCTTTTCTTTTCTTTTCTTTTCTTTTCTTTTCTTTTCTTTTCTTTTCTTTTCTTTTCTTTTCTTTTCTTTTCTTTTCTTTTCTTTTCTTTTCCCACGAAAAGGCCTTTTTGTCTGCTTCTTCATTCACAGAAATAATTATGACAGTGTTTAAACCCTAAAAAAGTGCATTTGCGGTGATAGGCAGGGAAGCAAACAGCAGTGCTCCTAATTTTACATGACTCCAAATACTTACCCAGATCAGAATTGCAGAGTCACATTGCTGATCATTCTGTCATTCTAGCCTGAGGTATACACGTCTCCAATGGTGAATGTGAAAAAATGTGAATTGATTCATCTTTCTGGCATGCTCATTTCTTGTCCCTCAAGGACTAATCTTGAGTTTGCACTAACATCTGAAGAAAAGTCATGTGGCTAATCTTTATTTTTAAAATTAACAGTAATGCATACATTTTTCTGGTTTAGGATTACACCTTTTTTATTTTTTAAATCTATCAAGACTGTTCTGAAATACACTTTCTTAGTATTTCTCATAATCCTGTCACTCCTCCTCAACCTCCCCCCGTGTTTCTGAACCTTGGTTCAGAAGCACACAACAGCACATTATGCTGAGATAATCAGTAAAAATATTGACCCTAGGTTGACTTCTAACATTTCTGAGGAGTCCGCTAAAACACTTTCTCAAGTCACAATTTTTGGTTTTGTTAACCTTCCTACAGGCAAACCTGCGTCCCTTTATTCTTGTACAAATTCCCACATTTTTCTCCTGAAACATTACCTTCCCACATGTTGTTGCATCAAATTCCACAGCATTCCAAAGATAAGAAATATGGAGCATTTTCCTTGCCCAGTTTTTTCTGTGAAAAATGGTTGGTGAGACAACCTGCCATTCTCATGCTGTTGCATGTTTAGTCCATTTTCAATTTACCTTCAGTATTTTTTCCCGTAAAGACTAAATTGAGCCCTATCTAATACAGAATCTTAATTCTTGTTCAAATGAGAAGGTTTCCCAACTCATTTCTCCTTGTAATGTATTTTTTTGAACCAATATTAATATTCTATTGAGCCATGTTCTGGTTTCCAGATTGATGGTACCTTTCTCCGGATGAAAGATCCATTTTAAATTCTCACTGCTTAATACATGGTTTCATTTTCCTTCAGAATTCTGGAATTAGAGAAATACTTCTCCCCAGCAAAAGAAAAAAAAACTCCAAGCAAAACCCTAAATAATTTATATGTGCTTTTGTTTACGCATTAAAAATTATTATGTTTCTTAAACTCAGGCAAAAAACACTGAGTTTTGGAGTCATACCTACTGTACATCCCTATCTTTTCCTTGAAATTTCCTATTTACCTTTTTACTAATGGTAACAAACTCAGAAATAATATTATCATTTTTGTCTGACTTCCATTCTTCCTAGCATCTGTTTCGGGCAGCCACACTATACATGCTGCTCTGAAGCCACTTCAAATCTTCAAAGGTAATAAACTTTATAGCTATCCTTCCATTCTCTTCTCTCTCTCCCTCCTGCTTTTCTTCTTTTTCATATATAGTGGAGTGAGTGCAGGAATCTCTGCTTTAATTTCTTTTGACAGGTATACCTTGACTTGGGTATCTGTGTAGTCTCCTTCCCTTAGGTGAACAAAATTTTCAGTATTTTTTGACACAATTTAAAATAAAATAGTAATTATCTATGCAAATAAATCTCAATGAAAATATACTCACTGGTACAGTTGAATATTGTTGTACCAATCTGTGGGAGAAACTGTATATAACAGGGATAAGTGGATGGGCATACATTCCATTTTCCCAGATGATCACAAGGACACCCAGGAGCTGCAGCTCCCCTTTGACAAGAGTGATGTTGCTGCTTTGAGGATTAGCTTTGGGAATTACTGCTACAGCAAGTATCAGTATGAGTTACTCAGAACTCTTGAAGCTGTGCTTTTAAGAAAGTATGAATTGAAGGTAGATGAATTGTTGGGGGTTGGTTCTTTCCCTTTTCCCTCTGTGGAATTTTCCCCATTGTCATGCTAAGATACCTGTTGACTGGGCCCTGGTGGCAAGGGGGAGGAGAGAGAAGAGGGAAACCCCTCGATATGCAAACATCCAGAAGAGCAGACAGAAGGCTCTGGCTCGGCCCATTACCCCGCGGAGTTCGGACGAGAAGGACGATCGCAGCCTCAGCCCCATTCCTGCCATCCCAGTGCCAGGAGCCATCCTCACTGCTGTCGGACCCTGCCCTGCTGCCTTCTCGCTGTAACCTGCCACCATCCAGCACTCTGCTGAGCACTGGGACCCACACCGTGAGCGGAGGGCTCTCTCTCTCCATCTCTCTTTCCCCCTGGAACAGCGCTGCCATCACCCCCAGCCCTCCTGCAGCTCTGTGGGACCTGCCTGCCCCCAGCACCGGGAACTGCAGCTCAGGGAAAAGGTGCCTGCAGCCAGAAAGGGACTGGGACTGAGTTACTGTTCTGTTTGTGGCTAATATCATAGCTGTTGTTGTTTGTGTTTGTCTTGTTAGATATATTAGTAAAGAACTGTTATTCCTATCTCCCCATATCTTTGCCTGAGAGCTCCCTTAATTTCAAAATGATAATAATCTGTAGGAAGGAAGGATCATATTTTTCAGTTCAAAGGGAGGCTTCTGCTTTCCTTAGCAAACACCTGTGTTTCAAACTAGGACATGAATATGGAAAAGCTACAAGCTGCTCAGTGCTTTTGCTGCAGATCAGTGCTGCCCACTTTTCCAGAAAGACAGGCAGATTAGTCACCAGTTTGTAACAGAGGAATGCTATTCCACAGTATTGAATTCCACCCTGGAAAAACAGCCTGACTCAAGAGAGCGCACTACACTTTTTCTAGCTCTTGTTGTCTCTGTGCATCAGTCAGATGTAACTTCCCTGATTCCTAGCATCAGAGACTTCTTTATAACTGTTATAATAATGGAAGTTTTATCGTATAATGAGTTGTAGAATGTAAGTAATGCCTCTAGTAAACAAGGTCAAAAGGGTGACAGTCCTTTGCTTGAAAGATTGGCCAGATTGGCCTGATTGGCCAGAAGCTTGCAAAAATTATTAATATTTCATAGTGTAAATGAAAGGATTTACAGAGTAGGATTCTACCAGGGAATGTCCTGGGTGATGTACTAGTTAATATTTTCATTTTGATATAGATGATGGAAGTGAAAGCATAGCTATTATATTTGTGAGCAGTGCCAAGTGAGGAGGGGCAGCAAGTACCTTAAAGAATTCAAAATAATCTCATCACAATGATGCCATGTCCATCCTCAATTTCAGAAGCCACATGATACATGAATACTCATTAACCACCCAGTGAAATGGACACTTGCATTACAATGACTATCTTGTCTGTAGTTTTTTAATGAAAATTTCCCATGTGTAAAGTTCAAGCCATGGAGGGTTTTAAGGAACTGTTTTTTAATGCAGGGGAACTCAACGCTCACCATATCAAGGCTTTTACAGATATCTCCTTTTAGGAAAAGAAGTAGTAATTTAAAATTTCTTTAGCCTTTAGTTACACAGGTGTGTGCCAATGGGACCTGTAGCATGGTTTAATGTGGATCTGGCTTGTGGCTCTGTGAGATGTTTTATGGAAAGTTCCAAAGAGAAGAATGCTGACTGGGTTATATCTACAGGAATATTTCAGTCCTTTGCACTCCCCAAATCAAAGCAGTAATAGGATAAGACACCTTCAAGTCCCTAAACACAATTTAAATCTGTCCTCTTCTTAGTGAATACTGCAGGATCTAGTTGTGGTTTAATGGTGTGAAAGAGTGTGCTTTCTCAGAAATAAAGAAAGAGTTAATTCTTACCACAAATTCAGAATTCCTGGTTAGATTTTTTCCAGTCTTGAATAAGAAAACTCTCAACGTTTAAATCATCCAGAATGACAGAGTGTCAGGATGTGTCAGGCCTGCCTGCAAATGGCTATTTCTTTTACTATTTTGATGTACATTAAAAACTGCTTCATTAAATACTTCCTACCCTTCTGGCAATTAGAAAGTAAATTTTAAGTGCTTCTAGCCCTAGTGCTTCTTGCAGCTGTGAGAAATTTGCTTTATTATACCCACAAGAACCTACATCCAAGAGCAATGATTCTGGTATTGTGTTTTGGATATGTAGGTTTTCTGCCAGCAGAAAGCATATTTTCAGTAGATTATGGTAGTTTGTTTTCAGATCTTTGCTAGGAAAACCTGTAGATCTGCTACACTCAGATTCTTCACAGCTATCAGTACGTGATAAGGAACAATCCCTGTGTGAACACTTGAACCATAAATACAAATAGTCAGAAGCCAGGAATGGGTAGCCAAGGGCTAGAGTGTGTTCATGGGTGATAGGACGATTGCAGCACAAAGTTGGGCTACCTGAACACCAGTGGACTTGAGGTATTGGTTTGTCTGATAAAAAAAGTCAACCAGGCTTTTATTGTACAAAGACCTCATGAAAATAAATAAATCCACTCACTCTGAAATTTAGGTATTTAGTGCTGGTTGCTGTAAAAGACCCCAAAGGGAAATTAGAAATTCTGTCTTCAGAGCAGGTCTTGAATAACGTTATGACTAAATGAAAACAGTGAGGGGGAAAACAATTAAACAGTTGCTTTCGAAATAAATACCATCCATTCAGTGCTGCGAATAAATCAGGGATCCCTGTGAAAAAGATAGTATATGATCATATGTTTAAACTCTTTCTTACTTTATATTCCTTGTAACACTGCATTAACAGCGTACAGAAACTTGTAATCTAAAATACTTTCCTCTTTCATTTCTTTTAATTCTTAGAACGGCTTTGAAGTATTAACAGGTCCCTATGTGATAGACAAATGAGAAGCCATGGGTGCTGCCCTCACAGCCACTCTTTGTCTCTAACGTGGTCTGGCTCACACCACTGAACACTCTGTCAAGAAAGGATAAATTTTAAGAGGAAAGAAAGAATTGACAACAGTATTCAAGGACAATGAAGACAATGTGATGCTAAAAAACTACTCAGGAAGGTATAAAACAACACATTACAAGTTTCAAACCAATGAAGAATTCTGTATTTCATATTGCAGAATACAGCTATTTTTTTTTTAAATCCCAGCTGCCTACTAAGAACCACCAAGCTGCTCACTCACACTAGCCACCAAACAAGTAAAGCAGAAGCCACACATGCAAGCAGAGCAAAAAAAGGATTTCTTTCACCCCTTCTACAGGGCAGGCAGGTGTTCAGCCATCCTGAGGAAATCTGGGCTCCATCACACCTAAAATGGTGCTTTAGAAGACAGTTGTCACCACTCTGTATATCTTCCCCTTCCTTCCTCCTCAGCTTTAAATACTCATGCCATATGGTATGAGGTATCTCTTTAGTCCATTCGGGTTAGATTTCCTGTCTAAATTCAGTCAAAATCCTTTAGTGTTCCCTTCCAAATCCTTATGCACCCCTAACCTGCTCTCTGTTGGGGTGGGGTGAGAGGCAGGAAAGACAGGAAAGAGGCAGAAAAAGTCTTGCATTCAGTGCAAGACCTGCGCAGTAAGAACTAAAACATCCCTGCTTTATCAACTCTTTTCCCAGCACAAATCCAAAACAGCCCCATGCTAGCAACTGTGAGGAAAATTAACTCTATTCCAGGCAAAACCAGCACAGTATTTTATTGCATCTCAATAATAACATAAAATGAGATGCATGTTACAGTTCTGTTATCATGTAATAGACCAACTGCACAAATGTCATTGCTTATACACATTTAGTGAAACAAATACACCTTGAAATGAGCAAAATTAATCAACAGGTCACCCCTACCTCTGCATTTCAGAGAAGTTAAATCAGCTCCTTACATGCAGCCTCAAGAACAGAGTACCAAGCAGGGAGTTTAGTAGGCAAGCAGCTGTTGTTCTGCCTAAGTGAGAAAACATGATGATTTCAACAAGCTGTTTGTAACTCTGCATATGTGCTGTGTAATGTATTATGCAAATTCACTCCTTTAAACATTAATTTGAGGTCAGTATGGAAAAATGCCAATATTGTTATAGTTAGATGAGAAACTGCATTTTGATAAGGTTAGCTACTAATTTTGTTAATTTATTTTTGCAACCCATGCTAAACCATTTGATCTTGTCATTGCAAATACCATTTTTTTTACACTTCAATCTTTTCAGTCTTTATTGAAATTTGTACCAGCCTGCTCAGTCAATAACTGAACGAACAATAGCCTGCACTCAATGGCACCATTTTCTTCCCTGTGTAACTGCTACCAAATAGTGGCCAGCTGGGCTTGTTGTGGGGCTGAATGCCCAGATTTTTCAGGAATAACAGAGCAAAATAATGCTGCATAGGCTGAGGCCAAGTAGAGTTACAAAGACTTGGACTTGAATGGCACACTACATATGCATATTTGTAAAATATGAAGTGTAATTATCTCTGCTGAGATCAGATTGTGGCTAGGGTGCTGGTAGCTAAGGTGAGGTGCTTGTCTGGAGCAGATATAAGCTTGTGGCATGGCTGTTCATAGTGAAATGGTGGGTGTTGAAAGATTGAAGTTAGAGGATGCACAGATCACAGTGCATTTCAGTTGGCTTTCACAGTTATGCAGCTTTGCATGTGAACTAATTTTACCTGGAGGTCCTGCTTAGTTTGCGATAAAGTTAACTGGTTAAGAAATACGCTGTAAGTATGCTAGAAGACTAAAATCAGCATGAAAAAGAAATGGGCATTTTCCAAATTTTTTTTGGTAGCTGCAGCTCAGTAGCATTGCTGGACTGTACAATATTGTCACTTGGCTGATAACATTTTTAGTATTTGCAGTATGGTTGAGTTTTTTGCTACACTGCCTTTTGCAGATCAATTAAGACATGAATCTAATGCGCCAATCTCATCTTTGTTAAGGAAACATTTCCTGGTTTGCGGGGAGGCAGCCTAGGGGATCCTGTGGGAACACGATAGGAAAATATAGGAACACTAGAGAAATATGAACCCATTTTCCATTTTTGGAGAAATATATCATGAATGAAGGAAGCAAATGCCAGTATTCTTAGGCTGTGTTTATCCTGCTGTGCAAAGATTTGAGGGCTCAGGGAGTAATGGTGACTTAATGGCTGTTGCAGAAGAAAAAGGAATAAAATTTCATCTCACGCAAACCTTTTGTCAGCAAAGCTTCTGCATGTGATGTGGCCAGTCATAAACACTGTTCATTTACTACTGAAGAAACCCATATTGGTGCAGTCTGCTTCTCCACAGAATAACAGAATTATTAAAGCACAAAGTGCCACCATCCAAATGATAAGAGCCTGACTGAGAGTTGTGCAGTCAGAGAGTTAATTTTTAATTAAAATCTTGCACATAGGTCCTGACTCCAGTCTGTGTGCAGTTTATGGCAGAGTAAATGCTGAATGCTTCCAGTTGTGAACTGGAAGAAATTATGTTTATTTCTAAAAACAAAGGCTGCCTTTGCAAACTGGTCATGCACTTAAGTTGTTCTCTTTATCCTTAATCCACATGGGTCTTCACAAGGCAGAACTTAACTAATAACTCTTCCTGTCTCAATATCTTTCTCCAAACCCATATTTTTTTCCCTTGCCACCCCACCTCTCCCACCAGTCTTCCTTGCTGACCCTTCTGCTGACATTTTTCACTGTATTTCTGCTTAGTTCTTTCCACTGCCATGTTTTTCTGGCATGCCCTTCTCCTGTCCTCTCTATCCTAGTTGCAAATGTATCTGAGCAAACGTATACCTGAAATTTTTCAGACTGTTTGACTGGAATGCAGACAAGTAACTTAAAATCTTTCCATTTCAGTGGTTAAACTTGTAAAAATGAAAGCAATTATAAGTGCATTTTGTTGTCTAGGTCCTATAAGTCCAGCAGTACTTGCATGAAAAGATGAAAATTGAAACTCAGTTCTTGGGTACATAAGACAGTGTTATTGTACTGGCATGACAAAACTAAAATACTGAAATTCAGTAGCAGTTAAGATTAATTATTAATCAGGAGGGTCTCAGAGGTTCTGAATTATGAACAGAAACTTTCTTCTAAATTGTCCAAAAGTATACAGTGTCCTAACAAAGTTTGCTGGAGCATGTAATGGTGTGATGCACAAAGGCTCTGATCCTTCTGTGTTCAAGCCCAGTTTCATGCTTTGCACTGCATCTCTTTTATTAGGATTGTTTGTTTCATTAGATTTGCTTAGTGTATCACTTAAAATAGGATTCTGTCAACATTTTAACCTTTGGTTTTCTGTCTGTTTACAAGATGTCATGGTTTTGGTTCAACCGGGCAGAAACACCAATTCTCACATATTTGCAATGCAGTGTCTGTCCTTGTGCCGTCGTTCTTTTCAAAACAAGTTGACTGTATTTAAACAAATTTGAACGCCTAATGCTCCTGAAGTTTTGATAGGTCAACATTTTTTTTCATCTTGAAATGGGGTTACATGTTTGGTGTATCAGAAGTTTACATTACAAATTTCTGAAAAGAAGTAATCTTGAAATATAAATTTTCTATGAGGAGCTGTGAGGGAAAAATAAACATAAGAGTAGAAAATTCTGTATCTGTTCTATTTGGTTTTGCATTTTGTTTTTAGAACCAATTAGAGATAAAAGCCAACTATGCAGCTATTTAATAAAAAAAACTCCAACAACTTATAAATAAAGTCACTTGTCTAGATTAAAGAGTTGTTGTCATCATGTAAGAAACTTTAGAAAAATATGAAAATGACAGTACTGAGAAACCAGTCTTTCTAAAAAAATTGTTTTGGATAACCTTACAAAAAGTTAAACTTCTTTCCCTCTAAAATGGTTTAATAAAAACAAGTAATACAATAGAGGTAAATACAGTTCTTTGAAATATTTTTCTTCATTTTTAATAAATGGGAGTATTTTCATGGTTTTCTTAGATGCTTGAGAGTAATATGGACATAATTTCCCTATGTCAGTTAAACTTTAATTTTTCAATATACTTGTATCCCTCTGGAAAAATTTATGTTAATGTTTGTTTATTTCTGTAGAGGCAAAACTATATATGTATACAAATCAATTATTTGAGACGTAGGGTGCACTTTCTCAGATTATGATTCCCAGTCTGAGGAGAATAGGATTCCTGTTTTCAATTTTGCATGTGGAATGTGGTACATGTTGTAAAATTGATGATCAATATTTGATGAATACTGATTTTCAGTTAAATCATTTTGTATGTGAGAGAAATTTTTTATTTAGGTTTTCTTAATTGGTTGGTTGCTTAGCTGGGGTTTTTTAGTTTTCTTTTCTGAATTTTTCAAAAATATCATAGTTTCATTAGCACAAACATTTAAGGAAACCTTAAAAAATGAACTTAAATATTACAATAAAACTAATTTCCATCTTCAAAAGTAGCACCTGTATGTTGAGTAAAATATTCAAGTGCACAACTATGTGTTTATAGAGGTAATGATTATTGATATAAGTTGTACCATTAGAAAAGAGACGCCACAGTTTCTGCAATAGTCATGAGAAAAACAAAATTAAGTGCTTTAAAAAATATGCTAATCAGAAACTATTAACACACTAACCAATAACTTTGGATAATTGATGTCTGAGAATCTTGCCATTTGTTAGGGTCCAGTTTGTAAAGAAACAGGAAAATTTGTGAAACAAATTGTCTCGTAATGAATCATATGATCTGTTTTCTTTGGATATGCAGCTGACTTAAATAAATCTGTCCTTTGAAAATCCCTGAGCTCCCTCAGACTACAAGTCTACTACTACTTTAGAGACTTCAGACTTATCAAGACAGATTTTCTAAAATAAAATGATGTTTCACCTCCCAATAAATATAAGTAAGCAGATACTGTAGAATTATTATTTAACGGTAGTTTCTGAGGACCAATGTTTATATTCTGATATTAGATATATGAAACATTTAATAAAATAATGTGTTTTCATGGCTTACATAATGGACTAATTTGAATTGCTACTCTTTCATGTTGAAATATTTTAATAAAGCATGCAATACATAATCATGCAACAGATGTATATATTAATTTCATGTTCTAAAATAACACAGTATGAATGTAATATATAGAAATAAATTATGTACTATTGCGTAGTTGTGTAGTTATATGTATTTTTGGAGGCTGGAAAACTGCCCAGCAGAAAAGGACCTGGGGGTGCTGGTCAACAGCAGCTGAACATGAGGCGGTGTGATCCCAGCTGGCCAAGAAGGCCAAGGGCATGGTGGCCTGTGTCAGCAGTAGTGGGGCAGCAGGAGCAGGGCAGTGCCCTGTGCCCTGTGCTGGGCATCGGTGCTGTGGCCGCAGCGGGAGTGCTGTGAGCAGTTCTGGGCCCATCTGAAGCAGAAAGACATTGAGGGACTGGATGGAGCGTGTCCAGAGAAGGAATGGAGCTGGAGAAGGGGCTGGATCACGAGTCAAATGAGGAGCAGCTGAGGGAGTAGTTGGGAGTGTTCAGCCTGAAGAAAAGGAGGTTCAGGAGGGACCTCCTATCTGTCTTCCATCCCAGAAAGGTGGGTGTAGTGAGGTGAGGATCAGGCTGCTTTATCATGCAACCAGCCACAGGACAAAAGGAAACACCCTCAAGCTGCACCAAAGCAGGTTTAAACTGGATATTAAGGAAAATCTTTCACTGTGTTACCAAGCACAGGAAGAGGTTGCCCATGGAAGTGATGGAGTCACCATCCTAAAAGAGTTGAAAAATCATGAAGATATGGTATTCAGGGACATGGTTTAGGGATGGATGTGGCAGTGCTTGGTTAATTTTTGGACTTGAGGATCTTGAAGGTCTTTTCCAAATGAAATGATTCTATGATTTTGTGATAATATGGTACATAAACACTACTTTTTAGGGTTAACTAGAACATTTTCTTAGCATTTTTCCCATGATCTATATTGCTCACACCAGAAATATCTCCAGGAAGGGTTTGAAATATTTTAATTTTAACATCTCAAATTAACATCTCATGTTGGTCCTCGAAATCACATATCAGTGACTTTTTGAACTTGTAAGATTGAATACCATTTCTATCACACTCACATGGGATTTTAAACAGAAACACATGCCACTAGTTCAACACAGGATGTGAAATTTACAACTTAAGGAAATATTCTCAACTCGTAAGTGTAGCAGTCTGGAAAAACATGGAATTACATCATCACTGTGGTTTGAGCACTTATAAAGTTCCATGCTTTTACTTCCAAAACTTATCCGTATGAATAATTGGAAGATAGGTGACAAAGTTTTTTACATAAAACCTTCTTCATTTCTCACTGCCGTAGACATCATATCAGTGTTAGAGGAGACAGAGCTGACTAAATATTTCCCAGCAACTTTATAGTTCAGTTTATTGTAAATTCCATTTAAAATAATGGCTTATTCTACCTAAAATTTGTCTCTTCCCCTGTGTCTCCATCCAAAAGACATGCATCAATATTTCCTGCTGGGTTTTTTCCTTTAGTCCTACAGCTGAAATGTCTCTAAAAAAATTCCATATTTTTTTATCAAATCAATTCTCTGTTACTTGAATTATCATTCTGGAATGTTCACTTTCTCTTCTTTGAAAGTACAATATTTTAATAGTGCTGCAGGAAGTAATTGACAACCACTCTGTTGCTTTTGACATTTTGGGGAATGGAACAATATAGTAAATAGCTTCTGAGAGGAACATCTTTTAACATTTGACAGAAGTATTTCAGAAAAACTTTTTAGTAAATGAAGTATAATGACTGTGTGCTATTTAATAAAAAAGCACTAATTATAAAGTACTGAGAATACTACTTCACACTGACTTTTCTTGAAGAGTAACATAGGAAAAAGAGGCTGAGGTTTTTCCTCAAGTGATCATACATTTTTAACTTTTTTTGGTTTTCTTCTAATTTCTAAAAAACAAACATTTGATTTTGAAATTGATGTTTTTTGTAAAACACATTAGAGTTAGCAAGTTTAATTTTATATGGTAAGTCACAATATAAAGTAAAAATATAATGTATATAAAATTTCAAAGCAAAGAAGAATAACAATGAAGAATAACACTCTCAGACATTTTTATCTTTTCAGATTCTTTCAATTAACTGAAAAATTATATTAAAAATATAAATATCAAAAATCCTACAATTATAAATCAAATTATATACTTTAAATTGTCCATCTGTGAAAGCACCATGAAGTGTTATAAAGATAGTTATAGGAGTCTGATAGTACAACATTACTTCTCTGTAGTTAAGGAGCTTCATTATATCATATTATTAATATTTCTAATATAAAATCTATATTTTGAAAGAATCAGTAAATGCATTTCTACTATCTTTTAATTTTAGGGTAAACATAGAAGCAAAAGGACATTCCAGGTATGAGTGCAGTAATTATTACTTAAGATTTGCTCTGTAAGGCATAATGACAATATTAGAATTAATATTACATTGGACTGGAGAGAAATCTCTGTGCTTTGTGTCTCCGGTGTCTTCTGTCTTCAGTGCTTGTGTCTTGCCCTTAAAAAAAATTATAATTACTACCTAAAAGACAACCATATTGGGATTTTTCCTAAAGAGTTATACCAGGCTGGTCCTAAATATAATTGCTTTTGTAAATGTTAGCCACTGTAAGAAATTGGGATTTTAATTTACCAAGGGAAATAGCTACTCAACCATGCAGTGTTTATGACACAGACTTAATCCTGGTGTGATTTAGGAGGTGATATCTTTGATTCAATAGCTGGTACACTCGTTGTAATTCACTAAAAGGTGACTGATTTGACATACAGTGGCTGCAACTAAGAAGGAAATTCTCTTTTGGGTGCTTCCCTTGGTTTGGCAGAGAATCCACATGGCTAAAAGGTGAATATAACTGAAAATTATGACTTTTTCAAAGGCAGAAGGAACTTTTATAATGTGATTTCTGCACAAAATATTTGTTTAGCAAAGGTATCCAATATCTACTAAAGGAGATTTACCTTTGAATAGTCTTGTAGAGCTGCTTGGTTTTTGGTGCTGGCCAACCCCAGAAAATAATTTAAACATGAAGTGTGTCGACTATTTCAGCTACAGCGGTAACACAGCACTGCAGATTTCTCTCGTAGCATCACTGGTGAAACATGCAGTCTGGAGTATTGTTACACCTGTTGTTTCTGCCAGTAGAATGTATGCATTATGTACTAAATGAGGTTAATGTCCAAAGTGGCAAAACTGCAAATTCAGTCAGGTTTGTGAATGTTGTGTCCCACTTTTTATCACTTCTGGTTTGCTTTGGTTTGGGTTCTTTTTCCATGCAATAAATAGATGTAAACAACTGAGATTTCTTAATGAAGTCGTGCTTTATCAACAACTGTATAAAATAACCCTCAAGTTAAGCATCTTAAGTTATTCCATTGCATACCTCATGCTTTCTTGAAAATATATGTCTTGACTTTAAATTCAGTTTTTGTGGGTGTACCTTAAATTACTGTTAGATTTAGAAAAATAATTGTGAAATTTGGATTTATAAACACCTGATTTTGACAAAGGGGTAGATTATGTTCTTACAGCAAGTTACGCTAGTTTATAGCATTTGGCAGAGAGGGACTAAATCTTTGAATAGGGTTATTCTGAGTTTATACTCATTTAACTGAGAATATAGCTTATATCTAATTTTTTAAGAGAATTTGATAGTTTTTGCATCACTGAATCTTTTTCCTTTTACAGAATAAATCTGTGTCAGTAGTTTTCCATACATGTATCAAGAGATATTTTACTCTCCTACCACATTTAATTTCCTTTGATTTTCACAACTCTGCTGCATACCCAGTGCGGAAAACTCTTATACTATCTTTTAAAATATGAATCTAGCACTTCTGAATATATTAATATCCCTGGAAGGTGGACTGTTCTCTTTGTTCAGTGAAAACACACAACTAAATGCAGGAAAGTTTTAAATTTTTGTCTACCTTTCTTGCGCAACTAAAGAAAGGTCTGTAACTACAGTCTCTGAGAGTATTTCATCTTCATTGAGATTTAGGAGTGCTGAATCTACTAAGGAAAGTGTATTCATTTGGCCTGGATGTGCGGTAACTTTTCTGTTCAGACTGCTAAGCTGCCATCTCATGGAAAGAATCTATAAATTGCCTCTGAATTAAGCTACATTTGAAGAATTAAATGTTGATGCAGAACATCCAGTCTCATATCTCATTAATTTTCTATTTCTTGAAGTCTAGACATGTGGATAATCTAGGATGTTTTTAAAAGCAGAATTACAAGCAAACGCTTTTCATTATTTTATTAACATTTGTCTGTTTACATTAAAAGTTAAGATCCAGAAGACTTCACATTTATATGCTGTAAAAACATGTGGAAAAAACCACAATGTTTTTATGTGATTTACCTGCCTATTCTGTTTTCAAGATTTGTTTGGTATCATAAAATGATTTATCCAGCCAATGCAACACAGGGATAACTTTCAAGTTGGAGAATATTTTTCCTGACTTTATACAACAGAATTTTGAAAAGCATCCAAGAACACAGGTTCCACGATATGTCTGAGCAGTGGCCCTGCACTTACCCTCTTTTTCTCTGGAAAACTTTCCCCTTGGTTTGCACTTGGTTATTGCAGATTTTTGCCTATTGTCTGTGCTTCTCTGATGAAAGTTTACCTCTGTAATACCCTGCTAGGTAGCTGATAAAATCAATCTCAGATTATTCTTCTCTAGGCTTCCTCAGCATCTTGGTAACTCAGATAGATGGAAAATACTGATTGTTTAAGGTCAAAACTACAGAGTTGAACTAAGTGAAATTTACTTGGTATCTCAGTTTTTAATTTATTTTTTTTTTTTGGTAATAGAAATATAATAAAATAATAAAAATAGATTTTTAAATTTAGCTTGAAAATTTTAGGCTTGTTTTCTGGTCTGAATAATTTCTTGGACTAGTATCTAGATACACAGTAGATGAGTATGAGATAAAATTACAGGTTAGGGAGAGAGAAATAGCTAAAATATTTTCACAGCTAGAGAAAGTCTGTGTGCATCAAAGGGAATATCATTCAACCATTTAAAAGAATTTTCTCTTGTTTCCTGGTGTACCTGTCATTTTAAATTATCTTATTTACTGTCTGTAATTTTAATGTGACATTTTAAAAATTAAGAAAAAAAAAGGCAAAAATTGATGTTCACATTTTAAATTAAATCATGCTTGCATAATCTTTGGAAACAAATAGAGGAAGATCTGTGATTCTAAAGACAGCACTAATCTTGCCAGTATTTGTAGAGAGCTGCTATCCATAAATGTGTGTGCAATAGATAGTCTAATTGCTTTATTCAGAGTTGCAGCATACGTATTCTCTTTCTTGGTGACAGCAAACTTCATATAGTTTCCAATTCACTGTTTTTCTTGAAGATCAGGGCTGCATCTCCTTCACAGAAGCATCTGCTTGCATTAAATATTTCTTGCTCTTTCCCTGTGACCGGTGATTTATTGTCATGTTTGACAGTGCTTGCATTTATGTCATGTCAGTGCTGCCCAGAATATTTTTCTTATAATTCAGTAATGTTTGAGTATTTGTCATTTTAACATCCATTGTTTAACCCTTACATTTCTGGCATTACCCAAACTGTAAGCCAAACAACTTCTAACAAGGATCTGAAATCTTTTAAGCCTGCATTAAACATATTCTCAGATCATCTATATGTCTGCATACTACGGGGGACTTCTCATGTGTCTTTGTCCATTAGGAAATAATTGATGATGTTCCTGCTGTAGAAAAGAAACCTGAAGATAAAATAGTTTTGCAGAGATACTTTAAAATAAATATGCATATACAGCAGTACCAGGATAATGTCTGATGTTTGGCATGTTTTCTTATAATATAAAAGTCAAGACATATGCCATATAAAATAGCTTACCTTTATATATTCCAGGTTTGAGTCTCCCTCTCTCTCTCTCTGTATGTTCACTCTGTATGTTTTTTCTTGTTTTGTTTTTGTTTGTATAGCTTTTAATTGCAGATATTTCCCAGTCCCTGGGGGTTTTATTGGTGTAAGTGATATTCTTCATTTCTTTTCTCCTACAGGCATACCTATTTTTTGTCCAAATTAGGCACAAATACACTCATGCCACAGTTACAGATAAGAAAATAGTCCACAGAGATGAAAGAACATTCCAGCAATAAAGGTATAAACATCTATTTTCTGAGCTAATAGAGATACCTGGTTTTGCTTATTCCAGCACTTTAGTCACAATGCTTCCCCTAAAGTATCTTCTTTCTTGTCCTTTTAACTTTGCTTACTTTTTTGTTTTTGTAGTACTTTTCGCCCTGTAGTGTTTCTAACTTTTTTTCTCTTCTCTTTCTCTTTTTTTCCCCAGCATATAACATCTGTGTTTGCCTATTTTATATGGATTTTTTTCCCTGTGTCCAATTGTATTCTCATCCTCACCATGTGTAACCAAAGGGACAGCACAAACCCTTGTCCTCCGGGCATTTCTCATGTTTCAAGTATCTACTTGTCTCCTACATAAAACATAGTTGCCATGCGCTCCTTTTTTAACTCTTCTGAAAGAAAGTGCACAAAAAACCAAACTGTATGTTTTCCCATTTTCCCTGAGTATGTTAAGGAATGTGATGCAGCTTTTTTTTTTTTTGGAGGGGGGGGGGGGTGGATTTTTAAAGTTGTGTCCTGTGGTAAAGTACAGAAATGAGTAAAGAAAAAGATGCTACCTACTCATTCCATGTTAGTGCTTATCCTATCTGGCTAACCTTTAATTTCCTAACTCAGTTTACTTATTTCTGTGGTTGACTTGCTCTCCATTGGAGGTGTGTACCTCTCATCAGTGAGTTCAAGGACATTATTTGCGGAGAAAAGTTTGCAGGAGAGTAAAAGGTTTCCTTCTTCTCTCAGGATTCTACTTTTAGCACTAGAGAGGTTTATTCAGAATCTTATTATGCCTTCAGACCTGTTTTTTTACCATGTATAAGTTTCCCACTTGCTAAACATATACAAGAAATTAGCCTAATGGTCTCTTGAAAAAGCTGTGAAGCAACATCTAACTGTTGGACTGTGAGGCATATGTTTGTACTTCCTTCCTGCAGTCATGATGTCTATACCATTTACAGATTGTCCAGAATGGGATATAACATTTGTTCTTTGTTTGTCCATTTGTGAACACATAATGCTTGGCCTGGTTTTTTTTTTTTTTTTTGGCTGACAGTGGCAAGGTAGACTTGTCTTATGCACCTCTGTGGATTTTAAAAGCTTATTTACTGGTGCAGGATGTGATTGTATTTCAGCCTCATTTCTTCCTTGCAAATTGAGACACTGCACCACACCATATATCTCTTAAATGTACCTTTTATGTCAGTGTGCGAGTGAACCTTTGCCGTATTGTGCCTGAGAATGCAAAGCTCAGTCACTGTTATAGGTCAGAATCTGTACTCCTCACTTTGAGAAAAATAACTAAAATACTGTACTTTAGTTTGTGCTCAAACAGCCACAGGAAGCTATGTACTTTTTATTTATTATCCCTATACTTCCTTGATCAGTTTATGAAAATTTTACTTAGAATAATACCTATTCTGTTTTAATGCTGGCATTTGGTTTTGTGTTCTGGTTTTCCATGGAGCTGAACCATGCAAGATGGTTTATGGAAATGGAGACATTGTTACCTGGGAGAGTAATTATTAATACATTTAATCCTTTATTAAAATTGTCAACATAATACTAATGTATTGGGTTGGCATACACTATTCTCCCAGTAGTCTCCTCTACCTACTTCAATGTTTGATTGCTCCACTAATGATTTTATAGATTTCTGTCATACTCCTTCAAGGTGCTTTATTTCACCTAAGAAGTCTGAGCCTGCTTGACTGTTGCTTAAAAAGAAATTGTTTTAAGCTTTTAGATAAAGCAAAAAGTTTGAGTACTTCCCACTTCTACCAGATCTTTTTTGAGACAGTGAGACCAAAACTGCAGATAATACTCATGGTGCATATCCAGCATGAATTTATGTCCTGGTTTGAAAACAGACAGGTGTGCTAGGGAAAGCAAGGCCTTCCCTTGAAATGGAGAAAGTAAATCCTTCCCTCTGAATTAGTATCATTTTGGAATTAAGGGGGCTCTCAGGCAGATATGGGGATAGGAGCAACAGTCCTTTAATAATATTAATTATAATGATTATATATATATTTTTATATATATATATATATATATATATATATATATATATATATATATATATCTCCTGTGGACACCTTTCACCTGTGGTGCAGTTACAGTCACAGCTGGCAGGCAGTGCCGGCCAGGTCCCGGTGAGCAGGGGGAAACACAGTGATATTCCACGGGGCTGGAGGGGAGCTGAGGGGATGATGGAGGCTGTGTCCCGGATGGGAAGGGTGGAGGAGACGCTCTGCTCACGGATCCTCGGGGGCAGTGTCGGTGCCGCTGTTCCAACAGGATGCTTGAAGGTAGCAGGCTGAAGCTGAAGGATGTCCAAACCGGGGTGCGGGATCCAACACCAGAAGAGGCATCCCCGCAGCACTGGGATGGTGGAGGGTATGGCAACGACCTTTCTCCTCTGAAGCCAGAAGAGAGCGAGCCAGCAACTGCCTCCCACACTCCTTTACCTGTTTCTATTCTTCTAACACCACCTTCCCCCCGCCCCTTCCCCCTGCCCCTCTGAGAGAAACTCCCAAAAAAGCTGGGAGGCTCTCCTTCCCCCACCTCAAGGTCTTAAGGACCTAGCCATCAGTGCTCTTTAACATGTCAATGAGAAAAATTCCACAGGCAGAGAGGAAATGAAAAACCACCCCCCAACAATTTATGTAGCAAAGCAATTATGTTTTCTACTTTATTTGCTAATCCTTTCTTGACATTTGAATTGCCACCAAACTGCTTATCAGACTACTCATGAGCAAGGTCTTGGGGCTAATTGGGCAATTGAGAACAACTGTATTTTTACATGTAGAAATCTTTCCCCACACCACCCTCCACCTCTGTGAAATTCAGCCACATTCAAACTCTTTTACCCTTTTAGATAGATTCTTTGGTCATGCATCAGTTCATCTCAGTCAGTCTTCAAACTTAGTATACCAAATAACTGGGTTGACAGCAAAAGTTCTTGTTCCACTCTATCCGCCTTTTTTCAGGACACCTACAAAAATGTTGAACAGCCACATATACCTGTGGAACTGATAACCTTCCTCCATTTGAAGAAATAACCAGTTTTTTACTGATTTGATGATGATGATGATGATGGTAATGGCTGGTTTTGTTTGGCTGTTTTTTGTTTGTTTTTTTGTTTAGCAAAAACCTTCCCTTTTTTATCTCAGCTGCTTATTTTGTTAAAAAGTCAGATATTATCATAAATGATCCACAACAGAAGGATCTTCCGTGGGAATCTTCAGAGTTTCTTCTTTGAAGGCAAATGTGAAGAATTCCTTTGACCTCAAATTGTGCGTAGGTTTACTTGGCGAAGTGTACTAAATTAACTTAAGCTTCATCTCTGTTATCAAGGCCCCTCATTTTTAGGCTCAAGATAGGTACAGAAGCCCATGCAGAAAAGATTTCATGTGTGTATTAATCCTGAATATTTCCTCTTTGATTTCTCTTGGATCCCAAAGTTCACCATGTTGTCTGTTTGCATTCCTTCTCCTCCTTTACCCCTGTACTGTGTTCAAGAATTTTTGTTTACCAAAGCCAGTGTCATATTTATGAATGTAATATTAGTGTTTCCAGTGCTGAACATCACTTTATTTATATCTGTGTTGGGAATTCAGAACAGAGGATTTTTTTCTGTATAATGGGATTTTGCAAATTGAGGGGCAAAACAAACCACACCAAACAAACAAAAAAAATCCAAAAAAGAAACAAAGAAAATGTGAATAAACAGCTGGATATTCTGACTAATCACAAAATAACTGTGAACTCTCAGGAGGAGGCAGCCTTGAAAAATGCAAATATTATCCTAACGTGATGGCAGAAGAATTCTTAGAGAACAGAAAAAATTATAGAAGATGTCATGTTGTTTAGCCTACCAATACTCAGGCATACATGTCATGATATCAAAGATTTAATCCTAGAGAAGAAATGTATTTATACTAAAAGACAAAGGGAATAAGCAGACCATTAATTAATTTTGGATATTATGTTAAACTCCTCAATAATTAGTTGTTTCTGTTTCTAGAGCACCCTTCCACTGTAAAGCAAGATCCCCATTTGTTGCAAAATGCAGAACACAAATACAGTATTTATGGCACCAGGGCTGTGCATTAGATAATTCAGGAGGTGTATTCCAGTCAGTCCTTCCTAACACACAGTGAAGACTTAGGTCTTCTCTGTGACAGGCATAATCACAAGCTCTATTGCCTGTAATTTGGTTTTCTGTTGGCAAAGGAAGAAGTTGAATTGACTTGTTTAATCCAAGTCATGTACAGATGACTGTATTTCTACACGCTTCATTGTCTTACTTTGTTTTGGCAAAACTTAGTTTAACACAACACCTGTAATAGATCCTGCCAAGTGTCTCTGGTGTAAATCTCTGATAAGATCATATATTGGCACTAATTTTTGCACATTTTTAGCTAGTTTTGGCCTGGCTTGGGCAATTGTGTTTTATTGTGGATCTTCTGGGCAATCAACACACACAAAGACCTCCACAAATCATTCCTACTGCAAATCCATTCTCTGGTGCTCTTCAGGACACATTAACCCAAACTCTAATTGAGTAAAACAAGATAAAGCCCATTTTGGTAAAAAATTAGATAGTGTATTGCCAGTAATTTTCCTTGTCCATGGACCATGCAATTAGTGCTACAAAGGATTTTGACTTTTAAAATGTAAAGTTTGATAATTGAAGCTTGACATGGTTTTATAGATAGAGACTAATCTTATCCAATATTTTATATAGAGTGTGTATCAATCTTTGTATGATAGAGTATATTTTTTAAAGAAGCAATTAAAACTCTTGGGCCCCTGCCCCTGACAGAATGCAAGGTCACCGCGACCATTTTCTTCCAGGTTTAGTAGTTTGGATATCTGACTCTAACTAATTCTGTGAGTGCAGCAAAAGAGATGCCATAAAGGATCTGTCCTTGTTTTTCTGAAGCTCTTATTCCTGCAAAGTATGTGTTATAAAGTGTGTTATAAATATTAACTGCATCATTGTAATAAAACTGATTTGTTATTTATAACATGCTTTTATTTTTTACCATGTATAATTTAGTACTGTTTCGCATGGATGTAATTCCTAGAATTTTGTAAATATAATTTATATTAGTCTTAAAGGATGGGAAGAATCATCTGTGCTCTTGTCTCTGGATTTCTTTAATGTCTTTGCTGTTGCCATATAACAAATTTTAACACGATCACAGTATGAAATGTACAGCATAAATTCTATGTGAATCCAGTTTTTGAGTAGTTTTTGAAGATCTTCTTAATTGAACAGCTTCATATGACAGAAAGAAAAACAGATTTGTAAGGAACAACAGCTCTCCATGCTTACCTATTACTAGGTCTCAAACAAAACCAGATTTTTTTTGTACAATAGTCAGATAGTGTACTTCCTTTACAACTTAATTGAAATATTTTTTTGTGTCTGCCAGACTTACCTGTAGAAATGCTATATTTTTATTTAGCAGTCTATATGTTTGCAACAGTCATATTTATCCATGAGCATTTCAAGGCAGTTGCCTTGACTGAGATGAGAACTGTTTATTTATTGTTATAACCCAAATTTTTCCTATAGGTAATTTTATCCATAATTTGGGAGTTATAGTGAAGTCTGGAGATGGTAAGACTTTGAAAACAGGGAAGTGAAAATGACAAAAAAAATTAATAGAATCATAGAATCATAAAATTCTTTGGGTTGGAAGGGATCATCTTAAAGATCATCTGGTTCCAACCTGCCGCCATAGGCAGGAATACTTTCCACTGAGCTCCACACAGCCTGGTCTTGAACATTTCCGCAGATGGGATTTTCATCATTAAATTTACTGAGAGTGCACTTTCATCTGTACCATTAATGAAGATATTAAATAGAATTTGTCCCAGTACAGACCCCTGTAAAGCACCACTTGTCACTGATGTCCACCATCATTTTGAGCTGTTGAGCACAACACTTGGATGTGACCAACCAGCCAATTCCTTGTCCATTGAACAGTCCATCCATCCATCCATCCATCCATCCATCCATCCATCCATCCATCCATCCATCCATCCAATCCATGTATCTCCCATTCAAAGAGAAAGATGTTGTGGGAAACTGTGTCAAAGCTTTACAGAATTCCAGATAAATGAAAACTGCAGCCTTTCCTTTGTGCACTGGGAACATGTAATCACCCCATCAGAGAGGACCACTGTGTTGGTCAGGCAGGGCCTGTCCTTAATGCAGCTGTGCTGGGTTTCTGGAATCTCCCCCCTGTCCTCCATGAGACTTAGAGTTTCTAGGAAGAGTCATCAGTTCATCTGTCAGAGTTCCCAGGGGGCAGCTGGCATTGCAACTTGCCTTGCATCAGGCGGAGTGGCAATTGAATAGAGATGGGAACAAATAAAGATGCCCAGAAAACTATTTCATAATGTGCCAACTAAACGAGAAGCTGTACACAGTGTAGAACCTCAGAAGACCCTTCAATGGAGTAAACATGACAATATGTAACCTATGTTAAAGTTTTCATATGGCAGTGAGCCAATGAACAACTATATTACCTTATATGTAAATGTTACTGTCCAATCGCTAACAACAACTAGGAACATTACCTTATTTAACTCTACTATATTAACATTATTAACTTTATTAACTATATTAACATATCTCCATTCTCCTCTCCATATCATATCCAGATGTCTTCCTTTAGCATCCTGTTTCCCATGGTCTTATATTGGTGCCCACTTCTTTGTCGACCAAGATCATCTCACTGTCTATCCCTGGCTGCCAAACTCCCACAACAGGGTCCTCCTTTCTACCCTTTTTAAGGATGGGTACAATGTTTTCCCTTTTCCAGCCACCTGGGATTTCACTTGATTTCCAACTTTTCAAATATTGTGGAGAGTAGTTTGGCAGCTACATCAGCCAACTCCCTTGGAACTCTGGGATGAATCCTATCAGGTTCCATAGACTTATGTACTGATCTTACAATGAGCCCTTTGCTCCCCATTCCCTATCCTACCATCCATCCACACAAGAGGTGTGAGAAGAGAGGTATCAAAAGAAGACTGAGGAAAAAGAGTTATTGAGCACCTCAGCCTTCTCCTCGCCCTGTTACCAATTTACCAGAATTGTTTGTCAGGGGTTTACACTGTTTTTGACATTCCTTTTCTGGGTAACACACTTGTAGAAGTCATTCATGTTATTCCTTACATCCCTTACCAGCCTGAGTTCTAGCTTTGCCTTGGCCTTCCTCACACACAATTGTACTTAATTTCTATACTCTTCCCAGATCACCTATCCTAGCTTCAACTGTGCATTTACTTCTTCCTCTTCTGTTTAACAGAGCAGTTGCCTACTCAGCCAAGCCACTCTCCTGCCTCCCTTGCCCAATTTCTTGTTCCTGGCAATTGCTAAACCTGGCACTCTATGGAAGGCTTTCTTAAAGATCTGCAGCTCTGTTCCACTCGGTTATTTAGGGCATTCAAGCAATAAATAATTCTCTAATTTGGACTGAACTTCAACAGAAGGCACTTTAACAGAAATCATTTTTTGACAGTTTATTATAGTGAATTTTAAATTCCATACAAACGTAAAAATCCTACAAAGTAGATTTTAGAACAAAGGAATATGAAGTGGGCCTATTTTAAAATGTCACTCATAAATTATAAAAGTAAATTTAAAAAGTAAAAATGCATAATTTTTTTCAGGGAGTTCTATGTTTGCTCACATTTTATATGGTCTAAATGCAAGGAATTAAATATTATTTTAATCCATAAAATTTTTCAGAATGCTTCCTTTTAGGTAAAAGTGAACTTAGCTGCACCATAAGCTTCTGCTAAGCTTGTAATATAGGAATTGAACAAAATCTTCACTTCTTTCCACTGAATTTCTTATTAGTCTAAAAGTTTCTAGGTAATCCAAAAGTAAGTAGAACATAAACCTGTTTTATGCTTAATGCACCCTAGATTTATAGAATTTTTTCCTCAGGTTCGTATTGTTTTAAAAGATTAAACTAACAGAGTGATTTAAAAAATACAGTCACTATGATATTAACAAAATGTTAAATACAAATAAATGATACCAGATTATTTCAAAAAAGGTAACTTGAATTCAAACCATAATTAAAGGGTTTAACCTATTCTCATTCAGAGCCACTGAGATGAGTTGTTGAAATCTTGTTATGATTTACTCAACTTATTTTTATTTTTTCTGTGCCTGATATGAACGTGAGTACAATACAAACATACTGAGAGAAGTTGTCTGTGATTAAGCACTCAATCAGTTCTATTGCACTTACATTATCTTGTTTGCAACTGTTACCATTGTATGACAAATAATAACTACTGATCTAATGAATGAGAAGCAGTGTTTATGAAACTGCATTTGATCAACAGAGAAACAAATTTTTTTCAAGTCTGAAGCGTTTTTCCTTTCTTAAAAAAATCCATCTCTTTTTTCCTTCCTTCAGAAACTCAGCATGGAAATCAGTTCTGTTCTGTTACCTACTAATCCAATTCCTTGTTTGAGTACTGTCAAGAGACTATCTTCAGAGATCTGCCACAGATAATCTGACTATGTTAGAATATCAACCTAAGGATGGGTAATTCATGACACTATTTCTCCACTAAAGTGCCTTCAGCTGGAGAGCACTTAAAGCATCATGTCATTTACCTGATGTCATGTCATAAAAGACATCTTGAAGGAAGACGTCCTTGCTAGCCATAGATATTTGACAGTAATAATGTGAGTATACTGAATGTCTTAAATTATGTCTGTCTTCTGCTTGAAATGGATGACTGAAGTCCATACAGGCACTTCATATGGTCACATGTAGTCTTAAGAGCGCCCCAAATGGGGCACTTTTTGTGTTTTTCATTATTGGCATCATATATGCATTGTGAAAGACATTGCGTTTGAGCACACAGAGGAGTTGACTGCTTTTCAACAGTTGCACAGATTTGTCTTTGGAAGTTGCTGTGGTTCCCCATTAGTGACACAGAGAAGTCCCATTCATTGTCACAATTTCATTATTCAGCTGTTGCTGATGATTCTGCTGATCTCTTTCCCTCATCTTCTGTACCCTAAGTTCTTTGAATGACAACCTGATTTATTTCCTCTTCCATAACTAAATACCTAAGCATTTCTAGTCAAGGAAGAATAAAACTGTTTATATATTTTTAAGCAAGAGTGCCTTCTTCATAAAACTGTTTTGTTAATACCTCTAATGTTTCCTTTCACACATAGCAGATGCATGCACTTAAATTTATGACCGTACTTTTGGGTTACAAGGAGCAGCAAAACAAGAAAGAATGCAGTAAGCTCTTCAAATCACATTTTTTTAAATCTATTACATATTTCCTTGTTTTATGTGTATACATTTGTGCTTGTTTTCTCAACTATCCAGGAAATCACAAAAGATGACTAGATATAAATCTACCAATAAGATTGTCCTTTCAATAAGTTTGAAAGACAAGTGTTTGCTAAGGAAAACAGAAGCTTCCCTTTGAACTGAAAAATGTGATCATTCCTTCCTACACATTATTATCATTTTGAAATTAAGGGAGTTCTCAGGCAAAGATATGGGGAGATAGGAATAACAGTTTTTTACTAGTATAACTAACAAGATAAACAAGAACAACAGCTATGAAATTACCCACAAACACAACAGTAACTCAGTCCCAGTCCCTTTCTGGCTGCAGGCACCTTTTCCCTGAGCTGCAGTTCCCGGTGCTGGGGGCAGGCAGGTCCTGCAGAGCCGCAGGAGGGCTGGGGGTGATGGCAGAGCTGTCCCAGGGGGAGAGAGAGAGATGGAGAGAGCCCTCCGCTCACGGTGTGGGTCCTGGTGCTCAGCAGAGTGCTGGATGGTGGCAGGTTACAGCGAGAAGGCAGCAGGGCAGGGTCTGACAGCAGTGAGGATGGCTCCCGACGCTGGAACGGCAGTGATGGGACACAGGCAGCGATCGTCCTTCTCATCTGAACTCCGCGGGGTAATGGGCCGAGCCAGAGCCTTCTGTCTGCTCTTCTGGATGTTTGGATATCGAGGGGTTTCCCTCTTCCCTCCCCCTTGCCACCAGGGCCCAGTCAACAGGTATCTTAGCATGACAATGGGGAAAATTCCACAGAGGGAAAAGGCAAAGAACCAACCCCCAACAAAGATGAGCCAGTGTAAATATCTAGCAGGGAATAGTGTCTGAATGTGGCAGAAACTTGTCTTTCTATAATTCTTCTAAAGGCTTTGGAATTTAGTTAATAACTTGAAGACCAGGCTATGAATCTTCTTCTCATGTGTTATTGGTTTTTAATCATATGGACCTGAAAGGATCAAATCCACCAAATATACATATGCATATAAGCATCTCTGAGTAAATCAGAAAATGCAAATATCCCAGAGAAAAATACTGCTTTTCATGTGGAATGTTTTTATAAATATATTAAACATTTTCAGAGTTTTAACTGATTCATTATTTCTAAATTATTCACATAATAGAACTAGCTACAGTTTGGATTTTAAAAGAATTAAAAGCATGTGTCATGGAACATATAGCTGGAGGAACATGAAAAAGAACCTAACTAACAGAGTCCCTGGATTGAAGAACATTTGCAGATGAAAAAACTGAAGTGATGAAAAACTGAGCACATGCATGGCAAGATCTAAACAGAGAAGATTCTTCTCAAAGATTAATTAACCACTCATCTTGATTGTCGGGTTGTCCTTCTTGAGGAAAGATTTATATCTCAATATTTTTTGTCTTTTAACAAGATATATGGCAAGGACAAAGTTAGAGGAAATTAGTGTTCCTATAAGGAGTAACATATGGCCATGGAATATATTTACTGAGCTTCCTTCTAGAAAAAAACTGGTACTAAATGTAAGAGGTGCATGTCATTGGGTTACAAATTCCAAACAAAAAAAAAAATTTTGTGAAAACAATGAAAGCCCAAGTTCCTGGTGCTGTGATAGTCTCCATGGCTGCATGACAGCCTTGAAACTGGAGTTGGTTGCCTTAAAGGTATAAATTTTGGCAACACAACTTCCCCAGGAAGCTTGGAGGAAGGTGTTTTGCACAGATTTTACACTGGGGTTTTGTGATCCTAATGAGAAAAGAGCTCGGGCCCTGTGAAGTGTTATTTAAAAGCAATTTATTTAAGCCAAGGAAAGAGGATAGTGTAGACAGCATTGCAGCTCTTCATGAGCTGGGAATATCACATCAAAAGACATTGAATGGATTGCTGTACAGGGCACATCTTGCTGTGCTGTACTCATATATGTACATTTACCTTTTTTGGTCTTTTGTTCTCTTACATATTTTTTCCTAATACGGTCTGAACTTTGCTTTTGTAGGGGGATATTGACAGAAGAAAAGGTCCTTTTAAATTTTCTTTTTATGAATATATATGTGAAAACACAATGCTTAAGTTTACTTATCGTTCACCTGAGACTGCAGGCATAATTGCATTGGTTTAGTCTATGTATGGAGGGGAGAAAAGCTTGTGTACTCAAGTAATAACGATGATTACTAGTTTGTCAGACTGGATGATACTTTATCCAGACCAGCTAAATAAAAGCATAATGAAGATGAATCATCAGGAAGGGCTCTTTTCTCGTTTTCTTTAGAAGAATACCCTGGAGATACACTAACTTGTTTTCCTGTTTGTTTGCAAGCCTTTTCTTTCTTGCTAAAGAAATGCCACAGCCCTGAAATTTCAATGCATTGATCTGTAGTGCTGAATCTTTTTCCTTCGTAGCTCTGGGGATAGCTTTTTTCCCTCATCTGAAAGTCAAACATTATATATACTGTTATATATACAGTTTATTCAACCTAAACTGGACATGAAAATGGCTCAAGGGACTAGAAAAGTCAGTGAGTTTTTGGTTCTGTTTTGGTTTAAAAGAAGTCTTGCCAAAATGTTCTAAGTCCTGTTTTTTTATTACTCAGAATAAATAAGTTCATTGCCAACTTCAATTTCCCATTTGGCAAATATTACTGTCCTTATACAGTTGTCCCCCAACATACCCATCTTTTTCTTTCTTGCATGGCTTGCAATTAGTGTGGATCTTTACAAAAAGCAAACAGCACAGAGAGAATCCAGAAAATTCAGGAATAGCCTTCTTTTAGTCTGCTGTTACTGCAAAAACTGTGCATATAGCTTCATACTTGTGTGTTTCATGAATTCAGAAAAACAAAGTTACAGTTCTCTCTCTGTGTGCAGTACACTTGTAGTCTTTAGGTCTGCACTGTGTTTTCCTAAAGAACATCAGGACACTGTTGATGGCTGGGAATGTCCCGGACTATGACTTATATGTGTCCTCTTCAGCCTGATTATGTACTGTGCTAGGCTGCATCTTCAGACATATTTTTAAGCTTAGCTTAGCTAATTTTTCCTCTCTGCCATTCAAAAAATGCAGTTACCACTTACCTGCAAAAGATAATCTTTATTATAAGCAGCCTCAGTGTCTTCCAAGTCTTCAATGGTGGCAATTTTTAGGTGTATGTACCTGTCTACCACATATGTGGTGTGGACAGAGACAATGTTCTTTATTGTTAAAGACCCACAGGAGTTTCTGATGTTGAGGAGGGGCTTTTTAACATTTGAAGCTCCTTATGGGTTTGACTTTTTATACTGCAGCTATGTCTCAAGGTACAGACTTTGAGAAAAAGTACTTAAGCTGCTATTTTTAAGTTAAAAGCATTAAATTAGAGATTGTGCAGAGGTAATTCAGTAATTCTTGAAAGTGTAGGTCTCAAAGTTCAGAACTAGCAGGAGACTTTTAATTCTGACAGTGTGAAGTATGACATTTCAAGTAGCTGCACTATTTAGTGTATCTGAAAAGTCTGAGGGTTTAAATTTGGGCTCCTAACAATTACCAGTCTAACTAAGAAAGAGGCACAATGTTTTTTTCATTTTGAAGGACTGGTATTATCACCAAACTTGCAGATTTTTTTCAAGTATAGGCAAGACAACTTAAAACCCCTCATATTTTATGTTGTCTCTGTCAGAGCAGGCAGGTAGAAATGTACAGGTACATCCAACTAACACAGCAGAAGAACCTAAATGTCCCTTACTACTGCCTTCACAAGTGTAGTAAAGAAGCTTAAGGAGAAATCCAAATTCTTTGGGATCCTGGAGCTGGACAGGTGAGCAGGTGAGCAGGTGAGCATTTCCCTATATGACTTGAAGTCCTGTTGTACAGTTTAAAACTGAAAATTAAATATTACATTATTCTACAATTTAAGCATATTAGGACATAGATGAAAGTATTTCCTCCTCTGACCACATTTTTCAGGTTTGGGATTTTTCAAATCTCTGTATTAAAATGCTGATTGTCAGAATAAGTGAGAGACATTTTTCATGTGCATTTTATCTTCATTTTCATGCTTCCTGAGATATTATAATAGCAAAATGCATTTTAAAAACAGGAGGTGATTTGACAGCTCTATTTTCTTCTGCTACTCAGCAGCTCCCTGTATGTAGGTCTACAGCATGAGCACAAGCGTAGTAGTACTTGCTGGCATGTCTTTGGAATTCAAATTTCTGTTTTCACCGAACCTTTTTACTTTAATAATAGACACAGAATTTGCATCCTCAGAAACAGTTGGAAATTTTTTAACATCCCTCACAGAACAGCCTCTTCCCTGGGGCATGGCTTTACTATTACAGGGCTGTGTGCACTGTGTAACACGTCAAGGACTCGGGGATAAAGATTGATATATATGGAGGAGCTATACGATGACTTTTTCTGTCCAGAGGGTGGTATCAAGTCAAGTGCATTTGCAGCCTGTCAATGCTTGTTGGAAAATAGAGATGCCCAGGAAGACTGAGGTCTCAGAAACATGATTTTTTGAGTGATTACTCACTGGTGCTACTTTTGTAAATATGCAGAAGAATATTTTCCTGTTGTTTTTTCAAATGCAAGTCTTTCTTCTAGTCCTGAACAAAAGCAAGCAAATTAATCCATTGGGACTTAAGAGCAAAGCAAACCAGATGTTATTTCTGATAAGATTTTGTGTTTAATTCCCACATGAGTATATTTAATCACATCATAGCAGTAACAACCTAAAAGGCAAGAAGGGGCACTAGGGCTTGGTATTTTGCTCGGCATTTGTGCCCATTACTTATATTGAGCACGGCCAAGCTGTCTTTGCTTGGAGCCTGCCTAGGATAAAATATTACCATTACTGCTAATAGAAGACTTATTCTTCTGAGGTTTCACTTTCTACTGTTGAAATGCATCTACCATGAGAATAAAAATTATGCATACTAGGAAACTGGGAACAGTAATTTTGCTAGACTTCTGTTTTGATTCCTATTTCAAGTTCTGCTGAATGATGTCATTTCCAAAATGAATGTGGGAGAAGAATGATATCAAAGGAGGGCTAGGTTGTTTGGTGGTTCTTAGAATAAAGATGGGGAACGCAGCTTGTACCAGTGTTCTTTTCCAGGCTCAGCCACTAAAGTCTAACTTCAAGGGTGCGCATGCTGTTGCTAAGGAAAATGTGTTATGTTACATAATGTCATTAATATTTTGGTTTGAAACATGTCATTCTTATCATCTTGCATTGTATGTCTCCAAGAGCTGAAGCCCTTACTTAAAGTGCTGTCATGAAACAAATGAAACAAAAAGTTGGTTTAGAGGTACTAATGGAAAAGCTACAACAAAAGAAAGCAGGTTGCACTGTGCCTGCAGATAATTGATACTGCCTTGGCTGCTTCTATTCAGAAAAGGCAAAAAGAGGCTGAATTGTTAATTTAAGACAGTTTTTATTGATAAAACAGAGCATAGCCATAGGACATGTGGGAGGAGGGGATCAGTAAAAGGAAGTGGAGGGGATGTTTCTGTGGTACCCAGATGACAGATTACATGAAACTAATTTTATCTTGTACATTTCTAAACATGTAATGGTTTATGCATTTTAGATGTGCTCAAACCTATGCAATCCAGAAATGTGTATTTGAAGACTTGCATGCAATCTTCTTAAGATTTTGTCTTCCTAGGAACTGAACCTCTAAGGGAATGCTTTACTGTTCTAAGCTCTCACATGATGACCATATCCTTCACCCATACTACATCTTTTGTATTGGTATCAGGAGTCTTGGGATGATCATTATAAAAAAAATAGACATAATGAATTTTAACAAATTAGTCAAAATATATTTTAGAAGAGAAAAATTATTACAGAAAACAAGTGGTGGGAAAATCTCTTCCAGACTGTCAAGATGGAAAACATTTTAAAATATTATGCTGTTTATTCAAGGAAATTTCTCAAGTTTCATTCATAGTCAGACAGAGCTATTTCAAACAAAGAGTGTTTTACATTCAAAGCACAGATAAGGCTGTCAAGCTATAAAAAGCAGCAATAAATGTTAGAAAAACCCAAACCAACAAACCCCCAAGAAAACAAAATACAGTGAACAAAAATCCTCTAAACTAAACACCCCACACTTAGAATGATTTTAGCTATAAAAGCTGAGTGAGATTGCACTTGAGTAAGGAACAATAAAAAGCTCCTGTTATTCTGGTACTGAAAAGAGCCACTGCCTCACAGCCCTCTCTCCTTCACCACACTTGTGTAGGGACCATCTCAAAAATTCTGCTGTGTGTGCTAACAGCCAAAGGGGAGCAGATCAGAAATGGAAAAAAATAATTATATTACAGAGGAATAAAAATTATTTCCCTCTACATCACCCAAAGCCAAAATTCAGCATGTGTTCCACAATGAAAAACCATTTCCTCATAGTACAAAGTCTGTAAAAGAAACTCTGGGCCATTACAGAAATAAAGAATTAATTCCCAGTAAAATATAGACACTACACGGTTTAAAGAAACCTAGAAGGAACAATCAAGGAGGAGGAGTTATAAGAAACAGTGATGATTTTCTGTGTCTAGATAATGCTGGTGAGCTAGCTATACTCCAAATACAAAAGTATAAAATATACATTTGTTGTGCTTCTCTTCTGGACAGAATATTCTAGGGATCAAACTCATATTCCCAATGAAGGGGATAGGCCAAACGGACTAATACAGTTTTACAGCTCCATTGAGTGTTAACAGTAGTGTCTTCTATCCTGCTCAGACACGAATATAAGGTAAAATAAATTATTTTCTCAGCAATAGATATTATCCATTTTTTATGCAGATAAAATTAGGCACAGAAAATCTTTACCTACGATCTTGTAAGGCATTTTTGCTGCCATTCATTTGTCTAGAAATCATATTATTAAGTGACAACAAATAATTGTTTATTTTTCATCCAAAATTATGCTATTTTTAATCTGTGCACACAGTTGAACATTCTTTCTAAAATAGCAAATTGTATTTATGCATCAGTATTATTGAGACTGGGTCTGTTATACAAATTCCAGTATTCTAGCAATCTTCTCTTCGAAAGGCAATGGTACACTTGGCAGGGAGCCTAAGGAGATTTAAGAATTTTCCTATACTCACTTTTCAGGACAATGAGTCAAATTATGGCAAGTACCAGTAATATAATTATTTTTTTCCATTTCTGATCTGTTCCCCTTTGCCTTCCCCTTGTTTATGAGTTACACAAACCTTCATGGACTTCTGTGCTAATGTAACACATACCTCTGAATCACACTTAAAAACATGGGGTTTTGCACTATTCAGTCCTAGAAACAGCCCCTATTTAATAAGAAATCTTTATTGCCTGTTGTTTTTCCAACTAATCAATTATCCAATTATCTGTCCTTTTAATACATGCTTTGCTGTACTGTTTATCATTTATCTGCTAATCAAAGCACAAGAAATGCTAAGTCAAAAGCTTCATAAAAATTTTATCTGCGCACTAAATTTACCAAGCAAAGTTCTAATCTCACCAAAGATTGAATCTGATTTGATTTACAAGAGCTTCTTCTTTTTCCATTTAGATGGTATCTGTTGACCTGGATTATGTTATTTTAATTTTATTTTTTTCCATGCTAGCTTTTCTATCTTTTCCTGACATAAATATCCACAATTTCCCATTGGAGAAGTCTTGAATTTCTGAACACTTTAGAAAGTCTTTGATTTGCTAGTTAATATAATAGCAGCAAGAAAAGTCCAGAAAATCCTTCAGCCAACTTACTAAAAATGTGTGGATAAAGTTTTATTGGCCTGTTGATGTAAAACTGCATAATTCTAAAAGGTTTTCTTTAACACTGTTTTCAGATAGCAATGGATTTCACTGGATCCCTGCATAATGTTGTTAGTAAAGCACTGTGCTTCTTTCCAAACCCTGAGCAGAAGTATTTGCTTCATTTTTTTTATGTATCACAATTTAAAATTTGATATGTTTTGCTTTGTTGAAGTATTCATGACATTTCTCTATTCCTGGTATACCTTTAAAAGGTACCTTTCTTGCTTTTTTCCTCAAGTTATTTCAGCTAAAGCTTTTCCCCCCATATCTTATCTTCTCATGAAAATATATTTCCCATTTACTTTCATCTTCTTATTTTCCACATTTTTCATCTTTCAGTTCTTATTTTTGCTTTTATGAGTTCAGTCTTCGCCATTCCCTGTAGCACAATCTTAATTCTGTATCAGGAGAAACTGGGGCTCTAGAGGTCAGTTTTACTCATTACACAGCTGAATTCAGCAACAGGTCTGATCCATCTGTGTGCTGATGCAGGATACAGGTATGTAATGCAAGGGTACAAAAAGTCTCATGAAGTTTGTGTAGACCATGCTACTTCTGACTCACATTTATTGATAGGAAGTAGTTTTTCAGTCCATTTGTTTTGTTTTGTTTTGTTTTGTTTTGTTTTGTTTTTTTAAGAAAATTAAAATGGGAACAAGTCTCCAAAAATATGTTCCTGGGGCTGATAGTAACACAGAAATAACTCATCAGCAGTTTTAGAACCTGTTCAGTCTCCAGAAAGACACGTCAGTAGAGCTGTGGGACACTGGACTGCACTGTGTGTGCCACACCCTACAGATGAGAGGTAGGAAACACAACTTGACACTTCATCCATTTTTCCATGCTTTTCTCAGGTGCTACTGTCAACATCACAATAGTAAACTGGAAGAACCTAGACGTCTGCTCCAGGACACAGACTTCCTTTAAATCTTGGAAAGTGTCCTTCACTGAATTTGAGCTCTTATTGCCCATTCCAGCTGAACCTGTCTTTCTACTCCTTCTGCTTCTTCCTTGCACTCTTTTACCTGTCCTCTCCAGCTTGTCATCATGTTGAATACTTCTTAGAAAAATTTCTTTCTCTGACAGTCAAACTTTTCAATGCACTGGTTTTCCTGTTTTCCCCCATGTCTATGATAGCTTGCTGCTTTGATCTCTTCCTTTACTGGCTCCCAAAATTATACTGTTCCCAAATGGTATTTTTCTTAATACCTACCTCCTCACTCTGCAGTCAGTTTATGGTTTCCTGCTCTGCCTTTCTCTGCAGAAGCTTCTCATTATCTCTGATTTAAATTGTATTTGAGTGGGTTTTTGAATACTGGCAGGGGGAGCAGAAAATATACTGGAGCTGGAGTCCATGAGGATCTCAATAAACTATGGCAGAAGAGATTTTGTGCTTAGATGGGGAGTGTTCTGCTTAGAACATGTGTTCATTGATAGTCTTTGAAAAACCCTCATCATACTCTTAAACATTACTAACTATTTTTCCCCTCTGTCAGAGAAAGGGAAGGTGGGAATCAAAAAGAGAAAAATTAAGACAAACGACAGGTCCTTCTGTATTTTAGATCTTCTCTACCAACATTCTTGTTGAAAGCATTCTAAGACTTTGAAATATTAATGGAGAGGATGAGATATTCCCATAAATTCTTTCTTTAAATAAATGGCCTAAACCAGCCAAAGCTTACCCCTCTGTGTTTGAAAATAGACTTGCCATGAGAGTATCAGTTTTGTTTTACATTTGCAAACCACAGCAGCAGATAGGAAATAGGTTTTTTAGCTATTGAAATAATTGCCATATAATTAAACTAGAATGTTCTGATTTTAGAACTGATGAACACTGTAAAAATTTACCTTAGAGGACAAATGCTTATTATCTTGTTTATACCAATACTCTTCTAGTAGCTTGTAAGTCATTTACTGCATAACAGTCTGACATCTGTGTTTTTGTGATAAGAAATTAAAAGGCAACATAATCTGTAAGGTTGATTTTTAACAAACTAGAAGTACTAAATTTAAAAATACCTATTTTGGACTAAGAATGAGGATCACAATGTTATGTATTATATATTCATGATCTGTGGAGATACACTATAATTGTGTTTCCCTAAGGAAGATTCTTCTTAAAAAACCCTAAGTTTAATATCACAAGACTAGATTTCAAAAGCATTTAGCAATCCACAATAGGACTGACAGAAATACATAGACGTGATGTCTGCCTATTTCACAGCTTATGCTCCAGTTCTACCTTTATACCTCAATACCTTTGAGTCTGTGATACATCTTTAGGCATTGAAGTATTTCTGAATACCTGGATCACAAACACTTAAAAGCAAGAGGCTGAAATGTCCAATTTTGTATGAATGTAGCTTTCAGGGCTTTCAAAAATTCATGTTTCAAATATTTAAAAATTGACCAATTAATAAAAGTACAAATAACTTATGAGTCATTGGAAGACGCAATCAAGATAAATTAGGAGCTCTATAAACTATGATAAAATATTTAACACAATAATGTCTTTTTTAATTAACAGTTGTTCGTGTCTGAGATTTCAGGCATCAATTTATGAAAAGAATTTACTTCATTTTATGAAATTATAGAAGAAAGAATTTGCAATTCACATTGGGATATTTAGTGATAATAATGGGATACAAAGTAGGAAGTGAGTTCACCTCCATGCATGCATGCAGGTGGATTTTTGTGCGAACACACACACACACACACACACACAAATAGGTGATTAATTGGGTGAGTCATGCAAGACAAAAAATGAATTTTAGAGTCCTAATAAGAAAGTGAGGAATTTAAAGAAAAATCTGACAGATTTCAGGGGGAAACTTTATTTTTTCCCCTTTCTATCTGAAATCCAATAGCCACCTTTCCCCAGATTCTTTCTTAGTTCCCTTTTGTCACAGAGATACCCCTTTTCTTCCTCAGCACTTTTCTGCTGCTCTTCTGCAGTGACTTGGTAATATGAAAATTGATAAGATTGGAAGAGATAAAAAATGTGAAAATAAGAGTTCCTCACATTTTTGTCAAGCCAAAGAGTAGTCAGCAGATATTGCAGCCCTGTTAATATGTGAAAAAATGGTGTATTTGGAGATGAAAGAGGGAATCCCACCACCTCTCAAGGAAGGGGGTAACAGGGCTCTTTCCATGGATGCATCTGAGCACCTCTGTGCTGAAAGGTTGCAGTTCCATTTACCTGCATTTACAATCTTTCTCACTGAAGTTTTCAATTTTCAAGCATTTTAAATATCATGGAATATCCTGTAATTTTTTACTAATCTTTTCCATGACACCAACATTTCATTCCATGTTCTGTAGTGCTTGCAGTTTGCACAGACTAAGATGTGAACTAGATTTAACTAGGTGTAGAAAGTGTTGTAGAAAGTGTCCACAGCTCAGAAAAATGAAGATAGCTAGTACTTTTGTCACAATGATAGATTTTAAGAGATATTAGAACAGTGATGGATAATACATTGCAGCATTTGTCGTACCCTTTAAGAAACTGATCCGTTTATTCATCCAGAGTTGCAACATTTTCTATGAGTTGTGCTTTGCTTCATCAAGTTCTATTGTTTCAGTTAAAAAATCCCACAAATAAAGAATCCTAAACCAAACAAACAAAAAACAAAGCAAATCAAACAAACAAAGAAAAAACACCAGCAAGTTGCCACATAATAAATTGAAACCTAATAAAGGTTTAAAAAATCCCCATAGATTGTTATTCTTGCCACATTAGGAAGTGGGAAAAAACAGAAATATTTCTTTATGGTTCTCTTATACAAATTATTGTGTTTTGGAAAATTTATTTTATGTAACCTTTTCTTAGGTATTTTATGTACAATAAAATTGCCAAACATCGTTATGCAGAATAATGCTTAATTTTTTTACACTATTTTGTAAGTACTATTTTTGTCTGTATAGATGTCCAATTTTTCTGAAAATTGTCATTAAAAGTTATAACTCTATTCCAATAAATATTGGAAATATATAATTGCATTATTGTTATTCCATATGAGTTTATTTTAATACTTGTGGAACAGAGGAAGAAATGCATTGTTGCAATTAATAATAACTATGACAATATTTTGATGAATAAAAAGGGTGTAAGGGATGAAGAAGATGAAAAAGAAAAAGGGAAAGAAAGCAAAAGATAGCCTACCTATAAATATTTTTGCAACTGCAAACCTGAAGTGAATAAAAGAATCAAAATAAAGGGGAAAACTAATTTTAGATATTCTTCTGAAATTAAGATCTGCATGAGACTGTATCTATGACATTTTATTTTCTTTCTTTCTTTCTTTCCACACAGCAATTTGAACTTCAGATCATACACTAGTGCTATCTTAAAGATGCAGAATATCCTCCTGATTTAAAAAAAAACCTGAAAAGTTCATACAGATGGGTGGGCAGAGCAGTCCTCAACATTGCTTCTTTTAAGGCACTAACACAGTGACTGAGGAAAGTGTCTTGCCTGGCAGTATCTAGAAAAAGCTACCTCGGGAGTCTCAGGCAGAAAATTCTCACCATGATTTTTTCTATTCATTTGTCTGACCTCTCTCTAAGGAAAACATTATTGCCTCAGTATTTGTAATCTTATATGTAAGTATGCAATGGAACATAGACCTCCTCAGAGGTTTTTTCTAGAAATTACAAATAAATATTTTTAAGACTGCAATCCAAATGAAGTAGAAAAATAGGCTTAACTTTGGCTTCGTTACCTGTGAATCTAAATTTGAGCCAGACATTATCAGTCATTGTCTTTTCAACCCCCTGAAGCATTAGAGGGTGAAGTACTCCTGTGAGGAAAATGCAGACAGGAAACTTATTCCACAGTTACTCATTAGGGCAAGAACCTCAAGGCAATTCCAATATTGCTGCTGTCCCCCGGCATTCATGAGACAATGGGTTATGGCCAATTAATCCATCTACTGTTGACACATTTTCTTCTGCTACCAGCCTACTCCCATCCTGTGAAATTCCCACTGCAGTGCTCAGGAAATCATATATACTTTCTTCTCTTAAAGGCTCATGCTCAGGATGTCTTTGGCTTAAATAGCAACAAGTTTGTTGTGAGAACTCCTCATTTATCATATGAATCCTGAGCATACTGTCTGCATCTCCCTGTGGATAGTATTTGCAAATTTTATTGTTACAAATGTGTGCTTCTTTGATTAAATAGACAAGTTCACCTATCATTTTAATTGCAAGATCATCCTGCAGCTGATATTTATTCTGAATAGAGAAACCATACAGATTTGATAAGACTGAAACACAAGGTAAGGGCAGTCTGTTGTAAGCAGTGGAGGAGGAAGCTGGGAGGCAAAGGAACCATTTTTCTGTAATCATTGATTAGATTCTTATTTACCTTGGTGCATCAGTCTGTGTAATTGTCCTAGTTTGAAAGACAGGTGTTTCCTAAGGAGAGCAGAAGCTTCCCTTTGAACTGAAAAATATGATCCTTCCTTCCTACAGATTATTATGATTTTGAAATTAAGGGAGTTCTCAGGCAAAGATATGTGGATAGGAATAACAGTTCTTTACTAATATAACTAACAAGACAAACACGAACAACAACAGCTATGAAATTAGCCACAAACAGAGCAGTAACTCAGTCCCAGTGTTTTTTGGCTGCAGGCACCTTTTCCCTGAGCTGCAGTTCCCGGTGCTGGGGGCGGGCAGGTCCCACAGAGCTGCAGGAGGGCTGGGGGTGATGGCAGCGCTGTCCCAGGGGGAGAGGGAGATGGAGAGAGCCCTCCGCTCATGGTGTGGGTCCTGATGCTCAGCAGAGTGCTGGATGGTGGCAGGTTACAGCGAGAAGGCAGCAGGGCAGGGTCCAACAGCAGTGAGGATGGCTCCTGGCGCTGGAACGGCAGTGATGGGGCTGAGGCTGCGATCGTCCTTCCCATCTGAACTCCACGGGGAAATGGGCTGAGCCAGAGCCTTCTGTCTGCTCTTCTGGATGTTTGAATCTCATGGGGTTTCCCTCTTCCCTCCCCTCCCCCTTGCCACCAGGGCCCAATCAACAGGTATCTTATCACGACAATGGGGAAAATTCCACAGAGGAAAAAGGGAAAGTACCAGCCCCCAACAGTAATGCTAAGTGGAAGTTGATTGGCTATTCCTATGTCTTTTTAACCCTCACTTGTGGCTAGTAAAAGTCAAATTTGTGACCTTTTAGCCAGACTCTAGAAATGTCAACATGACTGCTGATGCTTTTAAAAAGCTTGAGAAGAGCTGGTTAATTTCTCAGCTGGTTGAATTTTGCCATAACATCACATGTCAATCTCTTGAAAATGTTTTTTGGCCTGTTAAATCCTAATACATACTCCAGTGACTGAACTATAGTACATCCCAGAAAGACAGCTGCAAGCCTACTGCTATGTTTTAAAGGGCATTCCACATCCCCTGTGTTATCACAATTACAGGAAGACTCACTTGTTCGACTTCTGTATTTAATGTGAACCTATATGAAATTCTGATTTGGAAAATGACTCTTTGAGGAAGACAATCTATAAACTCAGAGCCAAGACTATCACTGCATATAAAATGAGTCTCTTCATTGGCCATTAATTTTAACTGAGTTAGAAAGAAATTACAAACACAACACAAAAGAGAAAAACCTTGTGACGATTTAACAATATAATTTTATATCTGAGGGTAAATTTTGCAGTCTTTTTCTAGGGAAGACTGCTATTTTATTCATTAAGTTATTGGGGAAATTAGTTCTCATTCAGCTGTTATTGCCAACATTTCAGTAATATGTTTCAGATATATTTAAGCATGTGACAAACTAAAAAACAATGAAAACGTAAACATTTGTATTTCTGCATTGTCTTTTACAGAAAATAGCAGTGAGACAGGCTGAACCAAGAGCTACTCTGCTTCATAGGTTACTACCAGGCTTAACAGCTTTTTAGGGAAAACAGCTACATGTGCTCCTCTCAGTCAGTGTGGGGAGCAAGAAGAATCCTGATGCATTTTGACTGGCTGTGTTTTACCATCTCTGTGAAATCACAATAAAACTGAGCTCCCACCATTTTGCACTATGGGAACAGATCCCACAGTTTCTTCACCAAACTGCAAGCTCTCAGCTGCTTCATTGTCTGAAAACTGTGCTCAACATCATGCTCTTGATCATCTGTGACCCTCATAAATAATAAATAAATTATTAGGTATACCTAATAATAACAAACCTCAGCAACTATTCATTGATCATTTGATACATAACTAAGATGCATTTCCTATTACCCATGTGATTTCAGAAATAAATCACCTAACAGAGACAATAGCAGCATTAGTGTTTTTCCCTAAAACACTTTGCTATCTCCACCAGAAAAACATGCAAAGCTGTTTGGGTTTATGAAACCCTATTCAAAGCCAGGTATGTGACATCCCTTTTGGCATGAACCCCCATCAGTAAGAAGGAGACATGCAGGTGTCCTGGGGACAAAGTGCTCCAGTACGCAGGGCTGCAGATTTATCTGGCATTTATCTGGCAGTGCAATTTAATGAATTCTAGCAGCTTCTAGCTGAGAGCAAAGCAGGCAGCACTGGCCCATTGCAGTAGAGCTCCCACATGTCTTAAAATATGCAGTAGCTGAATGTCAGGTATTACCACTCTGTGACCAAACATGCACAGAATAATATCAAGATTAATCTGAAGAACAGGTAAGTACATACAAGTAAGTATGAGAAAAATGTAAATGGTATCTACTGCAAATAATTACTGCAAATATATCAGTGCAAACTATCAGTCTTCATTATTTGAAAAAACATAAAGAAAATGGTTATGCAACTGATATTTGCTTAAATATTAAAGTATGAAAAGTTAAAGTATAAAAAATTGAGCAACATTTATCAGAAAAAAAAACCAAAACACTTATTTGGGTCTAGATATTAATTGTATTAATAGTTACCAGATGCTTTTAGTGCTCTAAGAAATGCATCATATCTGAGTTCTGTGTAATTCTTAATTTAATTAATTAAGAATTAATTTGGCTGTACGCAGAGGAGGATGGGAAAGAGGAAGAAAATGGAAAAGGACATTTTCATGAATGATCTTATTTGTGCACCAGGACATTGTTTGAAATAGTCATCGTGCCCATGACAAATAGATTATATTGATTTTTGGAAATCATTTCTTTGGTAAAAGTATTTTGACATTTTAAAGATTCATCATGAGCATAGGCAAAATTTATCTATACTTTGTCAGTGACATATGAGAAACATTTTAAATTTAAGGCTTAACTTTGTGATATGTGTGTTATCCTGTGAATTAATTTCTGCTAATTGACCCTGAAGAACATATAAAAAGTTATGAGATTAATAATATTAAATACTTATCTACCTACCACAATCTGTGCTGAATTTGAGAAGACAGTATTTTCCAAGACATTTTTTTAACTGGGAAGAAAAGTGTCAAAGAAAATAAACTATCTTTAAATCAGAAAATAGCTTCTTTCCTGCTTTCTTATCAAACAACACCATATAGTTTGGAAAACTGTGCTTTCTGAATTGTTAATAGGAAAATTTTTATGTATTGGACTAAATGTTATTACACTTGATTTAGGTAAGCATGTTTAAGTAACTTTACCTCCTAGAAATAAAGCAAAGCATGTGGGAGTGAAATATTTAGCACTATTTTTGCCAGATGGGTGCAAAAGAAATGGAAAAAAATTACAGAAATCCAGGTGGTACCCTAAAAAATTTAAGCAGGAAAGTGTATAGACAGAAAATAAAATTTGGAAGAGACATAAGTGTCATCAGAAGCTTAAATCCAGAATTTGAAGCCCAGCTGTGAATATCAGTGAGACACCTTAAAAATTAATCAAAACTTTTGCAGACAGTTAATCAATATTTCAGTAATGTTGAATTGAAGATTATATGGTTATTGGTAGTTAACTGGGGCAGGGCAACATGGACTGGGGGGCTCAGCATGTGACCCTAGTAACTAAAAATGCTGCAGGATAATCTCCAAAGATCTGGAGATGCTGAATGGATGCATGACACTCAATGGCTACTAAAGAATAAAAAGCAGTAGTCATTATCTAATCACAAAATCAGGCTGTAAAACACTGCTCCCACCAAGATATATTGGAATAAGTCCTGGCATGCCCTAGTCTCTCAGCTTTATCCAGGGTCCTAGTTTAAAAGACAGGTGTTTTCTAAGGAAAGCAGAAGCTTCCCTTTGAACTGAAAAATGTGATCCTTCCTTGCTACAGATTATTATGATTTTGAAATTACGGGAGCTCTCAGGCAAAGATATGTGGATAGGAATAACAGTTCTTTACTAATATAACTAACAAGACAAACACGAACAACAACAGCTATGAAATTACCCACAAACAGAACAGTAACTCAGTCCCAGTCCCTTTCTGGCTGCAGGCACCTTTTCCCTGAGCTGCAGTTCCCGGTGCTGGGGGCGGGTGGGTCCCACAGAGCTGCAGGAGGGCTGGGGGTGATGGCAGCGCTGTCCCAGGAGGAGAGAGGGATGGAGAGAGCCCTCCACTCACGGTGTGGGTCCTGGTGCTCAGCAGAGTGCTGGATGGTGGCAGGTTACAGCGAGAAGGCAGCAGGGCAGGGTCTGACAGCAGTGAGGATGGCTCCCGATGCTGGAATGGCAGGAATGGAACCAGAGGCTGCGATCGTCCTTCTCGTCCGAACTCTGCGGGGGAAATGGGCCGAGCCAGAGCTTTCTGTCTGCTCTTCTGGATGTTTGAATCTCATGGGGTTTCCCTCTTCCCTCCCCTCCCCCTTGCCACCAGGGCCCAATCAACAGGTATCTTATCACGACAATGGGGAAAATTCCACAGAGGGAAAAGGGAAAGAACCAACCCCCAACATCCAGGAACTCTCTAATCCATTGACATCTGGTAAACATCCAAACAGACCTGTGTCCTAAAGGGTATGACTGAACATGGCCCAGCACTTGGGGCCCCTGGTCTCTTAGGTATGGAGAGTCCACTCGGATGAGCTCCCAAATGTTAGGTTGGAAAAAATAATTATTCAGCCATCTACAACTACTATATTTCTTATATTCCTCTATTATAATTCCTGTATTTCTAAAAGGATAAAAAATGTTTTAGGTACAATATTGAATATTTTTGTTTATTCAGAAATAGAAATATAAACATTATTGCTGAAGTTAATTCTAAATATTGTATTTTATCTGAGTTACAAACCAAGGCAGAGATATGACACTGAATTAATAAAAAAAAAATGCAGAGCAGTTCAAAGGTCTTGAAGAAATCATGTTTAAGCAATATAATGCTATTTGATCAAATTATAAAGGTAAATTCTCCCATAAGTATTTTGTCATTCAAGTATGGCACAAAATGAATTACTATATTTTCCTGTGTTTGTTCATGTGTTAATATATAATACATAATGCATACATAATGCATTTTTAAGAGTTGTCTGAATATTTATCCAACATATATGTATTTTAGCTACATTGGAAATGTAATGAATTGGTTTTTTTGACTAAAATAATAAATTCTTTATTTTTATTCCAGTTACAACTTTCTGTCCAGAGTGATCTCTTGCTTAACATAAGAAAACTCATACCCTGCAAAGCTGCATTATTTAGTATTTTCCATCTTTCAATGTATTATTTAACTTTCAACAACATACCTAAGGACATAATCCAAAACAACAGTAGCCAAGCAAACTCATCCATTTCTGTCTAAAATTCCAGATAAATTATAGTCATTATTTGTGGTCTTTATTTTAAGAATAATGAACGGAGAAGGCTAGCTTCAGGTAATGAACTGGGTTTATTGCTATAAGCTTATAACAAAGCAAAACAAAAGATAAAAGAAGAATACTTCAGCTTTCTTTCAGAAATATATTCTGCATGTACGTCTCTCTTGCAGATGGAAAAGATGTTAAAGAATATGCCTAAACTTAATACTTATAATACTTCCAAGCCAATGCAACTTGATAATCAGTTTCAGTTACTACTTTTGATAATGGAAAACAACAGCTAAAGTAAAAAATAATGATACAACTCCAGAGTGTATGTTAAACAGAAGAATAATGCTTAATACAGGTGCTGAAATATCTGCAATCATAGCAATGAAAATAAATTATTTTTGACATAAAACTTTGCTTAGTGTATAAAGTAATTTATATAGCTTCCCAAAACATACATATATACATGTTCATTTTTCAAACCTCTGATTTCTTTTAGAAAGGGAATTTCATTTGATTTAAAAATATAAGGATATGAATTGCAAGAAAAAATGAATTCAAATCTGTAAATAAGTAGTTTCATAATTGATTTCCAAACGTATAGAGTACAAAATCCAGTAAGCATTTGTATCCCTGCAGGAAAAATAACCTAATTACATCACAGACTACTGTTATCAACAGTTTAGCAACAAAAACAAGCATTTGCCAAAAGTAACATTACTTGTTTCTTCAGAATGTTAAAGTAATAAATAACTCAGATACAGAGAAATGTTGTTTACACTTAAATTAATATTTACCAAATTACACTCAATTTGATATATTAGGCACATTTATAAGTTTTTCTTATTTTTAAAAATTTATACTTGGGGTGGACTGAGGAAGGACTCTAGAAAATACTGGAATTTTTCATCTTGTTTTTCTCCTTCTTTGTCTGATTTTCTTTCACTTATCTACTGATCACATATCTTATTCGCATTCCTCAGGGAAAAAATTCCCTACATTTTTGCTTTATGCAATCATAAGTAACATTGCAAATTCTTCACACTTTAAAGGCAGATCACTTATTTCAGTGTTTCTGCTGAGATTGAAAACAATGGTGCAATGAAAACTCTGAAATCCCCAGTGATGAATGAAAAATCAAAAGCACATCAGACTCTCATGTACATGCAGAAATCATTCATGTGTAGCAAAATAAACACCATTCTTACTCCTTTCTGGTATTGCTATATTACTATATTTTCTAAATGTAAGTCAAGGCATTGAACAACTGAATACAGACATGTTGATTTTAATGTCAGGTTTACCATCTGCAGTACTGAAAATACAGAAAATTCTCTCTTTATGAACAATCACTATATCATGCATTAAAGGTTTTTCACAGTTTCTGGCCATTAATAATAAAAGAAATGTATCAGTAAGCAATGGAAAGCCTCTGTATTTAAACCTCTCATAGTTCATTGGATTCAATTACTTGGTACCACTAACCATAAGGACTTTTTTCCTGCTCTTTTTGTCCATAGGATCAAGGATTTCAAGAGTTAAGTCACTTTTTTTTTTTTATACACATACACGAATATGTACACATGTATGTATGTTGTCTTTAAGACTCCAAATAACATGTAGCTGTGGACCCATTCTTGCTACTTTTCTTTGCTTTCTTTTGTCTTTTTTACCATGTTGCAATTGACCTGACATTTTGTGTTGAAAATGTAGATTAAAATCCACAAGACAAATATCAGGTTAGTGAATATCAAAAAGACTCAAAAATCAGGTAGGACTTACAGAGAAAAATATTTTATTAGAAAAAAACAATATAACCGGAAGAAAGTAGAGACTTTTAGGCATACAAGCCCCTTCCAAGTCTGAAACAGAAACATTCAAATAATTTTTGCCACAGTGGTTGCTGCTACTGTTGCACAAAAGACTATTGTTGCTTCTTGGAAGGCATTGAACTGCACTTTATCTAATGTTTTAAAATATTATGTCTGAGATCATGGCTGAATTACAAAGAAGATCTTATATTTCTTTAGGTTTGTTAATAAGAAAAGTCAATTTTCACTGGATAATCAGCTCTGTTTCATTAAGCAGGTCCTTGGTTATTATGCATTAACAATTTTTTTTTTTTTAATGGGAGCGTGAAGACAGAATATTGGTCATTTTATACACAGGCAGCATAGATATCAAAGCTATTGGAGGTTTATATTATGATAGCTTTTATATGCTCAAGTCAGGATTGTTGTCATGCTGAGCCAGCTACCAGCCAGAGCACCCTGCTCTAGATTAGAAATGTAACAGTAGCTAGATATTCTGAAACACTGGGTTGTACAGAGTGCAGGTTTCAATAATGTATAGAATGGCTTCCTTCCTGCACCAGCATCTTCCTCCCTTCTGATAGGCTGGAGAAACCCAAAGCATACTGAAGCAAAAATATTGGTTGTCTGATTACTAGGTTTTATTCTATTGTGCTTATTGAACTGTTTAGGTTGAAGGTGAATAATCGAGTCACAGCTTTTCTGGAAGACTCGAGTATGTCACTTTGCCACAAATTAAACATCTGTTAGTACCGTAAGAGCTGATCATTACAAGGAATGTTATGTGCCCTCTGCCTTCGGAACTGATTGGAATAAACCAAACAGTGTTTTACAGGTGATTGAAAGCCTTTGCTAGTGGGAGTATGGTGACCTAGACAGAGCTCTCCAAGAAGCAGCAGCTGCCAAAGTCTGTGGCTGCAGGGAGTGCTCAAAGCCCAGTGTTAGCACTGGAAGACAGTGGAAAAGACACCTCTATGCCGTGTGAACAATGGATGGTCTCCCAGACTACCACAGGCAACCAGATGGATCATTACCACAGGCAACAGGAAAAGAAGGTCTTACTGGGTAATTCCCTTCTGAGGGGAACTGAGGGCCCTCTGTACAGACCAGACCCAACCCACAGGAAAGTCTATTACCCCCCTGAAGTAAGGGATACTATCATAAGACTCTCTGGATGAATTCAGCCCATTGATTACTACCCACTGCTGGTTGTGCAGGTCATCAGCATATGAGATAAAAGTCAGGATTCAAATAAACTCAGGCCACAATAGCCCCCTGCAGTATTACAGGCTGGGGCAGAGTGGCTGGAAAGCTGCCTTGTGGAAAAGGATATGTGGGTACTAGTCAACAATGTCTGAAAACAAGCCAGCTGTGCCCAGGGGGTCAAGAAGGACAAGGGTGTCCTGGCCTGTGTCAGCAATAGTGGAGCAACAGGACCAAGGAAAGGATTCTTTCCCTGTACTGAATGCCAACATGGCCACACCTTAATCCTGTGTCCAATTCTGATCCCTTAAGCTCTGGAAGGATGTTGATGCTGAGAGAGTTCAGAGAAACAAACAGAGCTGGATAAAGGTCTGGAGCACAAGTCTTTTGAGAGCAGCTGAGGGAAAAAAGCAGGGTTAGGGTGACCTTACTGTTCTCCAAAACTACCTGGAAGAAGACTGTAACCAGGCAAGGGTTGATCTCTTCTCACAGGGATCTAGAGAGAGAATGAGAGGACATCATCTCAAACTGGACCAGGTGAGGTTTCGGTCAGGCATTAGGAGAAATTTCTTCCTGAAAAGGGTGATCAGACATTGGAATGGGCTGCCTAGGGAAGTGGTGAAGTCACTGTCCCCAGAGGTGGTTAAGGGAAGACCGGATATGGCACTCAGTACTGTGGTCTAGTTGACATTTGATCATACATTGGACTTGATGACCTCAGAGGTTGTTTCCAACCTAACAGATTCTGTGATTCTGATAAAGAATTATAGGTTTATGTTTTGAAGTGTCTAGAACAGCATCATTTCTCATTAGTTTAATATATATCCTTAATTATTCTGATAATAAATTTAGAAGCACCATTCCAACGTTTCAAAGTAGTTAACAGCAATAATCTAGTTGCCATGAAAAAGATCCACACACTGCTGTTGCTTTATTTGTCGAGTGTAACTGCCTGGGAAAAGATGAATGAAATTAATAAGTGCTCCTTCTGTTGAAAATTACAATTACTTGCAGTCATGGGGTGTATCTTCTCTTCCTCCCTTTAGACTACTTAAAATGTGAGTATGAATTTAGTGGGAAATTGTGACAGAATCATGCTGATCCACTTAGCAAAGTTCGGTAAATATGAAGCAGTGGGTTTGTTTTTTCCTTTTACCATTAGTAATACCACTACTGACATAGCGTTTGAAATGTGCAGTCATTTTCTCTATTTACTGAGAGTTTCTGCACTTGTAATGCTGCCAAACAGTTGCAAAACCCAAGACACTGGATATTTACTGCAAATGAGTACCTGATCTGTAGGGACAGCTCCATGTATTATGCTAATTCCACCAAAACTGAGCCTCTCAGTCCACTGAGATCTACTCTTCTGGCTAATGGCTTGGTCTCTGCTACGCCTCTTCAGATCTTTCAGGTAGCATTTTGCGCAAGGCAACATGGATTAGAAAAAAAATGAAAAAATCTTATCAGAGAAAAAACATTTCCAGTTTACTTTTGTAAAGTTGAAAATGCCAAGAAAAGTTGTATATTAATTCCTTTTAAAATGAAAAAAAAATTTATGCTTCTAGATGTTTCATTGATTTGTAGATCTCTTCCAAGCATTCACTCTGTGAAAACAAATCACAAAGGTGATAGAAGTACAGTGAATAAGTAGAGAATTTAAAAGGATGGAAGACATTTCAAAGACGGGCATTAGAGCCCGCCCATCTTCTCAGAAGGGAAATTGGTTAAATCTCTGATCTGTGTTTCTTGAAGATTTATTTTCAATTTGTACAGGAAATTCAGAAGATAAAAATTAGACATTCACCTTAGTGAACAACAACAACAATAAAAAATTTTACAGTCATATTTTTTGTTTCTAATATAATGACACCTAGATGTGACAATCAGATTGGGATCCCTTATAGCTGCTGGGCATATGTATCACTAAAGCAAAACTTACAGATGTGAAGCACTTAACATTTCAGCAAAAGTAATGGTAGGATTATACCTAAACTGCTAGCCAGGGAAGACAAATCAAACAGTGATCATTTATGGGCAGAGTTCACAGCTGAAGTTTTCGCTGATCTTAATTCTGCTTTCATTAGTAACAGCAAGCAACAGTTCAAAAAGTCAGAGGCAAAAAGAAAAGCAACTGGCCCCAATCAAATTGAGAGCCCCATCCCGCAACTTATTCTGTTTCAGAGAGTAGCCAGTCATTTATGAATGGAGAAGAATATAAGGAATAAGTATAAAAATACTTACCCAGAGCATTATTCTCATCTTCAGTAATTCAACTCAGTGATTTTCTAATGTGGTCCCATGGTGTTAATAGACTGCATGGATTATTCTTTCATAAAATTATTACGGGTTTTTTTGGCACACATAAACTTGTAGCATCCAACCAATTCTGAAGCAAGAAATTCCACTGAGATGCTACCTGTCCTACATAGTGAAAGGAAGTGTTTTTACAAAGAGACCTGAAAAGAGAATAAGATCATGGGTCGGAAAGAGGTGTGAAGCAGGCAAATAAGTGGGAAGACTGGCCACAGTCTCTAATGGCATAGCAGTTTCTGGGACAATCAGACAGTGAGGACGTGATAACAAAACAATCACTTGCACTGATGACTGCAAAGCTTTGTAGACTTCTGTGTTTTTCCAGTGGGGTCAAACTCAAGCTTCTTGTGCTGCTTCTCCATACGGCATCGCTGCAAAATGAGGAGGAAGCATAAAAAATGTTCTTCAGGTCCAGTGTTTGGCCCTGGTGTTTTCTTTGCCCCTCTCTGGAATTTGCAATTTCAGATTTAGCTGGGCTGATCCAGTCACTTTGTAACCCTGCAACTCTCAGGCAGAAAGAATCTGTGGAGAAACTTGTGAGAGGGCAATTTCCCTCCAGCAAATGTAAACTTCTGCTGTCATCCCTGCTGGTTTTGTTGTAGCTGACACAAATTCTTCTAGGCTGCAAGGGCAGAAGGGCAAGTGGAAATACCTCCTAGGGTATTTTCCAGATTCCTTTCTCTTTACACTCTTCACCAAGGCAGAGTGTGTAGGTGCAGTTTTTCCACAGGTTTGTTTAAAGCATGCAGAATGTTTAAAATCGGTACACAACGATTCAATGCTACAAAAATTGAAGTCAGACAAGGTAACAAGCTAGCAAGATGGGGATTTTTCCTGACAGCTGTAGGAACAACAAGCACTCTCATTTTGTTCTGCTTTACAGCACTATCCAATATTGTCAGCATCATTGTCATAGCTGGGATGTGACAACCTTTTTCACCTAAAGGACTTAATTTGTGATCTAAAACATCCCTAATAAGCTTAATGCACATTCCAATGGAATGGAAGACAGCAGGCATAATGCTGTATGATGCCTCGCACACGCTGCAGGAATTGAAAGCTCTCAGAACAGTTTATGATCAAGGTCAGTGAATACAAGTAAACTCATTAAAGTATTTATGGGGGGCCTGGATAAATTAGATGGCCTAATTGACTTCTGCACTATACTTTCATTTCTCTGCAAATAAATAAATAAAAAGGCTTCACTGGAACCAGATATTTTCAGAGCAAGTATGGTTATTAAAACAATTATTACAAAGCTCCATACCTTAGTTCTTATATTTTGTATTCTTTGTGTCTTGTTTAGAAAACATACATTTATTGTTTTTGGAAATGTACCTGCAGAATGTATGCACAGTCTTGTGTTTCATTAATCCAGTGACATTTATGCTCTTGATACTTCAAAGTTAATTTTGAATATATCTAGCAGATACACTTCTATCCATTTTTCTAGAATAAACCCATGTGGTGGCAGGGAAAAAGGCTTTTGGTTGAGCATTGGTTGTTAGTTTTCCTTTTTTAAATTCTGCCTTCTTTCTCTTAATCTTAACTTCATTATTAAGATGAATTGTAATGATGTTTAAAACCCTAGAGGCAATTTGGTTCAATTTGATTTCTTCTGATAGATGAGAAAAAGAAAATGTTAGGGGTTGCAACCTTGTATTCCATACTCTTGGTCTTACATTTTTAATGTGTCTTTCAAACTAAAAATTATTTTTCTCCTTCTTTTTTTTAAAAAAGGGCATATTTTATGAGAAAATTAATGCCTTTGATATTTTCTGAATTGACTGATAAGTATTCACATATAAGATGAAGAGAGGAGCAATTGTTTTCTTAACTATTGACAAAAATTTACAGTATTCCACTTTTCTTTTTTTTAAAAAATGTCTTTTAAAAAGAAGATGGAATGCACAAACATCTGTGCAAAAACTTTCAGAGTTAATTATTATTTTAAGCCTTGCATTTCTGAGTTACTAGTATGTAATGGAAACCATAATTTCTAGCTTGTAGCTTGGACTTTTTAAAGTCCACTGAAATAAATGCAAAAAGTTCACTTGCAGGTATGGGGGAAACTTTAAATTTATATGTAGTTAGAGTTGAAAATATTTTATGGCTATCTCAATCACAGGATCATAAAATATGCTGGTCTGTCATGGTCATCGAGTCCCTGCTCCTGGTCCTGCATAGGACACCTCAGACGATATTGCTGACAATATTGTCCAAACGCTTCTTGCACTCTGTTCGGCTGATGCTGTGACCACTGCCCTGGGGAGCTGTTCAGTGCCCAAACAACACATGGGGCAAGAGCCTTTACCTAATTCCCAACCTAAACCTCCCCTGACACAACTTAAGGCCGTTCCCTTGGGTCCTGTCACTGGGCACCACAGAGAAGAAACCAATGCCTGCCCCTCCTTCCACTGAGGAAGTTGCAGACTCCAGTGGGGTTCCCCTCAGTCTCCTCCAGGCTGAACAGACCAAGGGCCCTCAGGCACTCCTCACATGGCTTCATCTCAAGGCCCTTCACCATCTCTGTATGCCTTCTTTGGACAGTCTCTGACAGCTTAATATCTTTTTCATTTTGTAACACCCAAAACTTCCCCCAGCACTTGAGGTGAGGCACCCCAGCACAGAGCAGAGCAGGACAATCCCTGCCCTTGCCCACCTGGCAATGCTGTGCCTGATGTCCCCCCAGGACAGGGTTGGCCCTCCCAGCTTCCAAGGCACATTGTTGACTCAAACAGTATTGCTGTCTATTACCTCTTCTCTGAATATCTGTATCAATCTAAAAATACTTCTTTCTTTGTGTGATAATTTCATATAGTGACTAGCATAGTTGTGTGTATTTTGCTGTAAGGAAGGATATAGGCTGAGAGAATTGGGATTCTTTAGCCTGGAACAGAGAAATCTTTGTTGTGACCTAATTGTGGCCTTCCCTTACCTGGAGGGATTCTACACAAAAGATGGAGAGAGACAATTTACAAGGGCATGTAGTGACAGGACAAGGGGGATTACCTTCACTCTGAAAGAGAGCAGATTTATATTAGATATTAGGAAGAAATTCTTCCCTCTGAGGGTGGTGAGGCACTGGCACGGGTTGCCCAGAGAAGCTGTGAATGACCCATCCCTGGAGGTGGTCAAGGCCAGGCTGGATGTGGCTTTGAGCAACCTGGGATAATGGAAGGTGTCCCTGCCAATGGCAGAGGCATTGGAAATGGATAATCTTTAAAGCCTCTTCCAACCCAAACCATTCCATGATACCATGATAACAAACTCTTTTTCATCTGCATTAAACTGGAACTTGTGAAGCTTGAGCATCTACTTCTCCATCACTTTTGTTTAAAATCTCAGTTCTTCTCTTGCTAGTCTAATTATTAGCAAATTGCTAATAATAATTGTGAAACAGGGGTCAGGGCACTTGAAGGCTGAAAGCTTGTCTGTCAAACACACACTTTAATCCAAAAAGAATGCTGGAGAAACCAAACTAAATGCTTGTTTAATATAATAAGTAAACTTGGGACAGCCCTCTCTGTGTTAGGAAAAGGCACTCTGGTAGATTTTAGAGATCACAACTCTCCTGTCAGCAACAAAAATTACCAAAACTATGGTCTGAGTTGGGAGCGGGGCAGAGAAACTGAGCAGTCTTTCCCAGTTGGGCCGAAATCTCAAACCAGCAGGAGAGAGCTTTTCAAATGACAAAAGAAGGTAGAATTTTGAATGATTTTCCTAGAGTTTTCAAGATACTACCTCCAGATATTTTTTTGTCTTGGCCTTCTTTATTTTCTTTTCACTATGAAAAGGAAATTGTCATGACTATTCAGCAGTGACATTTTGTATTTACTTCAGCTGCAATGCATGTTGCTAAACATAACTAATAGTCTTAATTCATAGTGACCAAAAAACCCCACATGCATTACAGCAGTATTCAGCAAATGTCACAGATGTGTTCATAGACATCAATTTGCATCAGGGGTCCCTAAGCACAGAATTTGCACAGAATTTGGACTGGAAGCTTCAGCCCATTTCAAACAGTTCCAAGTAATTTTGCAGTAATGGGTCAACATCAAGGTCTCAAAAATATTTTTGATTGCTTTTTATGGGCCTGCTGAAAGCCTGACTTTATAGAACTCAGGCTATAAAAGCCTGAAAGTTTTCAAAAGGGTTTGCAGAGACAATCTGCATAAAAAAATATTTACAAATGTTTGTATCTATGACAGCATTGTCACCATGTTGTTCTCATTAATGTCACCTGTAAACCTGGCTTCATTTTTTTCCCTCCTCTATAAACCATGTTTTCATTATGCCTTCCAAGAAGGCATTTAACAAGAATTGTATACTAAAGATTTTCGTATTTCCTTAATGTTATCTATAAATGATAAAAAAAACCTGATAAAGGAAATCCAGATTTGAATCCTGACAACATGATTTTATCTCCTTCTTCTGTTGAAAGATGTCTTTAGCTAACAAAGACACATATTCTGCAATCTACCTGAAGAACAGGTTCTTAACTTAATTGAAACATCATGTCTTGGGTTGCAATGCAAGATGTAACCAGAAATAATAATTCTATTACCATCTGTTAAAACCAGGTGGGGCAGTGTTCTTTATCTTTTCCACAACCCATCCTTCCTCCAGGAAGATATCTTCTGCTAATGGGCCATTGAGTCCCACTGTATGACTGATAAAATTACATCATCCCACTGGAATGTGCTCCACACAGGGGGAGGAGCCAAACATTTCCTACCTGGATATAATCTGAGATTTGGAAATCCACAGTCAGCATTTTTCCACTAAATTCTCAGAGGAAAACCAGACCCTTCTACATCATCACTGGACTTTCAGAAGGGTACTGCACCCTTCTACAGGAGCACTGCTTCAACTGAACCACATCTGTCAGTCCAGGACTGCAGCCACCATTTAATGGGACAGCTACCAGCACCCTGACTGATTGGGTGTCAGCTTGTATTCTGACTTTGACAGTGTTTCGGGTTTCTTCTTTGTAATATTGTATTTCTATTTTAATTTTTTTCCTAGTAAAGAACTGTTATTCCTATTCCCATGTCTTTGCCTGAGAGCCCCTTAATTTCAAAATTATAATAAATTGGAGGGACAGGGTTTACATTCTCCATTTCAAGAGAGGTTCCTGCTAAGAAAGGCAGGAACTAAGAAACTTGTCTTTCAAATCAAGACATTTTTGTCTAGACTTTCACAAATAAATAACATCAACTGTAGTCTCCAATCCTTCATAGCCTGGCTAATAGGGCCAGAGGCTACACAGAACTTAGTGATTTTATGCAGAAAGAAAACCTGACCCTACTGTTCAGGAACTAAAAAGCTTTGCAAGCCGAACAGTTTGTACTGAATGAACCAGGAAAGATGGTACAGGGAGGCTAGTTCCATGCATGAGGGCAAATGGGCAAAAGCAAGTGTTAGGGCATGTCAGGGGTATTTATAAACTTGGAGGAGGGGAGGAATTAGCGTGAAGTTTAGGGATGGGGTCCAACAAAGAAGGGTGATGAGGAATATTAAAATCATTGCAGCAAAAAGGAACCAATGATAACAAGGGAAGCAGAGAACTTTCTTGCAATTGTGAACATACTGGAGGATTCTGGGGGTGATTTTTTATTCACTACTATTGAAAGGGTTTTCCCACGGCCTTAAGCTGTGGTCATCTATACTTTTGTTGGAGCTAACTCCAACAATCAATCAACAAATAAAATAATTTTACTCTAAAACTATTATTGCTCAGAGAAGTATTTTCATATTTCTTTCTAGTTCATGTGACAGAAGGTATAGAAAGTAAGAAGATCTCTATGAACTTGTTTGAGAACAGAAAAATGAATGGCTTCTAATGCCAAATTTCTAACAGGAAGGCATGGTTACCTCTGCTCCTAAGCTCATTTGTGCATGCATTCCCTTTCCCATGTGCAAATGAATTAGGTTATGGAGGCTAAAAAGGAGCTTCAGTGAGGCTTGTCAAGCTCATCATCCTGGCTGTAGGCTCAAGACTCTTCTGTATCACCTCCTTGGCAGCTTGGACTGAGGAAATTCACTTTTTCAGATCATCTGTTTAGTGCACACATCCTGAGGACATTGTGTGATGCACATTTGTCTCACATAACCACTCACATGACTTCTGTTTTGTTACCAGCACGACTAGCTGTTATAGATAGATAATGGGATGGTTTGTTCTTGAAATTAAGAGATTGTTTCGATTTGAAAGACCAGTGTCTGCAAGCGAAGGAAGGCAGGAGACTCCCTTGGATTGGAGAATGTAAACCCCCTCCCTCCAAGTTATTATTTAAATTAAAGTAAATTTAAATTTGCTCTCAGGCAAAGATGTGAGGATAGAAATAACAGTTCTTCACTAATACGTGTAACAAGACAAACAAACAACAACAACTGTGGAATTAATAACAAACAGAACCAGGGAACCCGTGACAGCCTTCTCGGCCAAGACAGGAGAGGATGGAGGAGAGGCTTCGCTTCACAAGCCCTGGGGCAGTCAATCCCGGTGCCCCCGCAGGACGCGGAGGAGCGCCAAGCTGAAATGCAGGAACGAGCAGAAATGCCGGGCTGGCGGACGAGATGTCTCAGAAGCTCTGCGGCAGTAGCTGGAACTGGGGGACGCCCCGGCAGGGCAGGGGGTGCGGGGCGGCAGCGCAGAGAAACCCAGAGCAGCGCCCAAAGAGCGGCAGGGGTCGGGCAGCGGCGGCCTGGCTCCCAGCAGGGCAGGGAGAGGGGGCTCAGGATTCCCGGGAACACGAGCAGATGGGGATAGGTCCCTCACTTAGTGAGGCGGGGTGTTAATAAGGCCCCTGATCTCACGAACAGAGAGAGGCTCACCCCGCAAGAGAAGCAGCAGCTCCGGGCTGGGTTATGGCGAATTCCTTTCCCCAAGCCGTAACAGCTCCGAGCATCCTCCTCTGAAGCCACAGAGCGAGGGAGCTGCAGCTGCCCCAGCCCTCCTCTTCCTGCCCCAGATTCCCCGGGATCTCTGTCGTTCAGAGAGAAACTCCCCAGATGAGAGAAAATGCAGCCAGATGCCTCCTTCCCCCCGAGTTTTGCCACTTTGCATTCTTAAGTAGTCATAAGTGCCCAGTAGCCAGTGTTTCTTAGTAACTTATGGGGAAAATGCTATAGGTAAGAAGGGACAAAAGAAAAGTAACCTAACCCCCAATAGGGGTTATTACGTGAATGAATATTATGTGTATGTTAAGAGAAGCTTTATTGATGTATAGTTATATTACTGTGATTTGTTGTTTAGACATCCTCTGTTGGGCATGTAAGGGGGCACATACCTGTGTCCCTCCCATGCAGTATCTGGGAGGAAGACAGACCTGGTACTGGGAGGCATGGCACGACAACACCTGACCTGCAAAAAAGTTCAAGAAAGTAAAAATAGTCTCCACCAGTGGACGGTGAAGAGATGAACAGACTTTGGGAGAGGCCAGGGTTACCTGATGTATCCCCGGGGGTATAAAAGGCAGAGCAGCCGTTTGGTAGTCGAGCATGTGTAAAATGGTGATATGCACCCGGAGCTGTGTCTGTTTCCTTATTCAGTCCCTTTCTGTATTTGTTAAGGTTTAATAAACCTTTCAAATTTTATAAAGGCAGTGGTGTTTCTCACACTAGCAAAGGGAAATTTGCTTTTTCACCTCTAGCATAATTTTGGAAGTTACCACAACTGAATGCAAAATCATAGCTGCCTGAAGGTTAAGATTTCACCTGGGAAGATATTCCTAAATGTAAGAATCATGTTCCAGGGTCTTTTCCATGCTAGCTTTACCTCTATCAAACAATGTATGATTGAGGATTGTCCAGTAGGATATGACACTGTACTGAGGCTGCAAAGAAAAATTACAAATCTAAATAAATATAGGTGAGGATCACTATGTTCAGACACCTTGTAAAATTACATTACTACATTTAAAACAATTAATACAGCCCAGAAAAAAAATTCTCTAGGACAGGAGAGAAACCTGCTTCTGAGACACTTGAGATTTTGTTGCCAAGAAAACCAAACTGGGATGAATTTTGAAGGCATAAACCTCCCCCCACGCTGCTCATTTCCAGGCTCCTTGTTTGCACTGTCATGTTGAGAGCTGAGTTAAAGAGAAGCCAGTGTTACTGAAGAGGTGCTGATCTCTTCTTCCAGGGATCAAGTGACAGGACATGAAGGAACAGTTCAAAGCTGAACTAAACAGAAACTAAACTGTTTAGAAAGATATACATTGGCAGCAGCTCCTTGCTCTTCTCACGAGTAGTTACAACCCTGGCTCACTGGACACAGAAACAATTGACACCAGTAAGCTTATCAGGGGTTGTAGCCCTCTTTCTGGACTGTCTCTAGTAGCTGTAGATCTTTCTTACATTGAGGAACCCAAACCTGCCTCCAGGACTCAAATGAGTCTTCTCCAGCCCAGAGACAATCCCCTCCCTTGCCTGGCTGGTGATGCTGAGCCTGATGCCCCCCAGGACAGGGTTGGTGCTCCTGGCTGCCAGGATGCTGTTGGCTCATTTTCAACTGGCCATCAACCAGGATTCCCAGGTCCCTTTCCATGGTGCTGCTCTGCAGCCTGTCATTCCCCTTTCTCCCCATACATCCAGGGTTGCCCCATTCCAGTTGCAGAATCCAGCACTTTCCCTTGTTGAACTCCACGCAGCTGGTAATTGTCAAGCTCTCCAGTCTGCTGAAGCCTCTCTGCCTTAGAGGAAGTCAACACCTCCTCCCTATGTAGTATCATTGTCAGGCTTAGTGTACCTTTCTTTGAGGTAGGAGAGAGGGTAGGAGGATAGGGAAGGTAGTCTATGGGCCCCTGTATGTATGAATGAATTGCCAGCAAGCCAAGAGCCATTACAGTTCAATATCAAAGGAAATTAACTGCCCCAAGAGCTTTCCTTGCCATTTCCCTTCCTTCCCCATGTATTGACCCAGGAGGAAGTTCACATCCCATGCTCTTACAGGAACTTCAGTGTGATTTTTAATGACATTTGCTGCAATGGCCTTTATGTAGATAAAGAATTATTATAATGCAGCATACACTAAAAACCCTCTCTTCTGCTCTTAGTCTCACTTCAGAATAATGAGAACCCTTTAGTCACACTTAAATTACCACCAAACATGCTGCAAGCAGAGCAGTGCTCCATCTATACCTTTTGATTGGGGTTGTCCTGCTTCTCAAGTATGTAAGGTTTGGTATCTCTCCTAAGAACGAAGACCTAAAATTATTTTGGTTGGAGTTAGAACTGTTGTAAGTAGTAAGGAAAAGCCTTTCACCATAAATTTGGTTTACTTTACTCTCATTTAGTTCTTAAACCCTAAATCTTATCTGTACGAAGACTGACAATCTGAAATATGTTGGTCTGTAAACTGGGAAGCATGTTTATTAAGGATGTGGAACTCTGGATATTTTTACAATGCTGTCTCATATATATCAAAATTTCACAGACCTAAAAGCTTTAAATTTTCACATCATTCATTAAAAGGCTGCAACTGGTGAATTTTGGGTGAGGGGCCCAAGCTGAATTAAGGATCTGCCTGGATATACTCTTTTCCTTTGACAAAGATGACTCATTCTGCCATTCCAAAAATACATTTGTATTACAAATACTCCTGAGGAACTACTTTGAGCATCTAATAAATATCAAACCATTTAATCACTGATGTTAATTATGTCTACATATTTTTTATGGCACCTTTAGGGAAAATTAAATTTTGCCATCTTTTGAACAACCACTTGAATGAAACTTGTCATCTTCTCTTTGATATACAGTAGGTGAAATATGTGCAAAACCAGGAGCCAGAGGGTTTGTTAAGCCAAATTTTTCTGTACTTCTTCTCACTCTTATTGCTGATCTTCTAGCCATAGTGGGCTTTTAATTCTGTAAGTTGCAACAAACAGAAGTGTGAGGCTTCCAGTGAAAATAAATGGGTTGGGTTTCTCACAAAGATAGAAGTTTTTCAAATCTTCCTTTATCATCCATTCTTCTGGTATTTTATCTTACCAGGGGATCTGTGCAGGATTTTCTTTTTATCCCCTCTTATATTTCAAGTTTTAGTTTTCTGTCTCAGACCTGCCACTTACAATCCCTTCGTGTTCTCCTTGATGCCCCAGAGCCTTAATGGTCCAGCACAGTAACCAAACCTTTGGAAATTTCTTCTGTACCTCTGCAGAGGTTGCTTCAGTGAGGGGCACAGAGTTGTTACCAGGAAAAGTGAGAGACCCCTGCAGTTAAAGTAGTGTATTTGTTTCAGAAAATGACAGCAGAATGGATAAATGGATTTCTTTCAACCACACAGTTGCCTTACAGATGTGCGTGATCTAGTTAGCAGTTGAAAGAAATCAATTGTTGGCAAGCCTATTAATGTTAAACATCATAGAAGCATTCAATTTAAATACAATTAAACCTTTATTGAATGCCAAATATCAATGAATGATTGATGAAACATTCACTAATTGAGTAGAAATCTTTGGGCTACTGTGATGACCACAGTGAATTGGAAAATCACAATTTACAAATAAAATGTTCAGGGATTTTGGGGCATTTAAAGGGCAATTTTCCATATAGCCTCCTGTGAGAGAAATGGTCTTATTTTGAAATTAATATAGGGTCTGCCTGCTTCTGCAAATATTCCTATGATCAGTCTGTTAAATGTAATGGGATTATTAAAAAATATATGTGCTACTTGCAACAGTAAAAGTTTGCAAGTTATGGACATTCATCATCTTGAAAAGTAACGATGACTTTATTTTATATGACTACTTCCCTTCAGTCATGTAATCCTAGTAAACTTCTAAGCCATGAGAAAGATTGTTTGAATTTTTTCTCCTAATGTGATATTAAATTGCAATATGTATTCTCCTGATGTGTGCTGAAAGCTGCCCACTGGATTTAGCCCTATCTATGACAACTTCTGTGCATGGAGGGTTTGAATTATCAGGGCCTCACTGCTAATAAGGATTACTTTGCCATCTTTGATTACAGTTCTGAATGAGAAGAAGAGCTGCTTCATGCATCAGTTATGTATTGTGCTTGGCAGTCCCTTGTGCTGCTTTAAACAGTCAGTAGATAGTAAATGAGTGAATGACACAATAGTGAGCAACTGAGGCTTTTGCAGTGTTCTATCAAAAGAGGAAGCTAAACATTCTCATTTCTGGTAGTGGACAGATAAAATGGAAACATCAGCTTCTGGGTAAAATCTGATGTAATGGATCTCTGCTTAGAAATCACTTCCTGTCACTTTTTCTCTCTCAGCAAATTTAGGAACAGTTTCTAAACTTTTAACCTCAATATTTGTTCTATACAGTGATCAAGCAAACTGGAAGGATTTGGAGGATAAGGCTGTGTGTGGTAGGAGTGAGGGCATCTGAATTCTGATCTCAGTGGCAGCGTTACCCCTTTGGAGGCACTGATGGGAAACAATGGGAAATAAATTATCGAAGTATTTCTTCTTCATGTATGCAAGCTGAGGACACAACTGATAAGAGTGAAGTGTATCGCATTCAGCATATTCACAGACAGAATCATGCAGGTTGATATTGTGGCTCCTGAAAACCTGCACAATAACACATATCAATAGAGACAAGCCAAGGTTTCTGGGACTCATTTGAATGCTGAGCAGAGACCAACATTCTGCATGTAAGCAATACAAATAACTATAATCTTCACAGAAACAGTGAACACTGAGGCATTTGTCAGACAGGTTTTCAGAGGCACACAGGGCTGTCAGAAGGGGAAAGACAAGATTCTGACAGTTTTGTTGAGTGCCCTGTATTGATTGCAGCTGATTTGTCTGGCCCCTAAGAATCATTTCACGTTTTGTCAGAGCAGCTTGACATACCTACAACATTGGAAATGAGAGTCTTTTTGCTCCTTTATTGTCATTTGAAAATTGCTGTCATACCTTTGGGATTCAGACCGTGTGTTGTAAAGCAGCTGAAGTGTGAAGTCATAGAAGGAAAGCTGGTGAAGCAGACCACCTATTTTTCTTCCCACTCCAAAATGTTGTTGAGGGATTTTGAAAGTGCATGCTGCTGGCAATACAGTTGAGAGGAGGCTGAACGGTTTAAGTGGCTGGTCGGGCTTCTTGTTGATGAACTGGCCACAGAAGAAGCCATAGGACTAGTAAGCTTGTAAGATTTTATTCAAGGAGTTGTTTAGGAGGTTTCAGACTGGAAATTAATGGAATACCTTGTCCCTAATTATGTCTCTGATCTGAAAATAAATGGTAAAATATATTTTAGGTCAAAATTTTGAAAGGTAGCTCCTTGGTATTTAGAAACCTCTCTGCATTTGCTTTTCTCAAGCAGTGATGCTGGCAGGCCAATGTAGTTTGACTTTGCCCTCACAAAACCTATCACAGGCAAATGATACTGCCAGAAAAGTGCAGTGTGCAATCTTACATCCATTGAGAAAGTGGAACCTTTCAAATGCAACCCAGAGGGACACCTTAATCAAGATAAGTGCATTTGTCCTGAGGTTTTTGGGTTTTGTTTGGGTTTTTTTTCATTTTGTCTGGGTTTGGGGTTTTTTGTGGTTTTATGTATTTCCAGTGGCGAAAAAGCTTTTGTTACTAACATAGCTTGGAAAACACTTGGACTTAAATGAAGTTTGTCATGAAGCTGTACTCAGTCAAACACTCACAATAGTGTTTGCCTCCTTCACAAAAACAAAAACCAAAAAATAATAAAATGGTTTCAGGAATAAATGAGAAAACCACAAAAAGCTATTTAAAAACACTTTTTTTTAGAACATTGGTACTAGGAAATAGACTAGGTACTCTGTATAGCCAAAGGCAGATAAAATATAAGACAGAGACCAGGCCAGAGCAGAAAACTGAAATTAATATTTTACACTTGTGTTTCATCTTGAAACACCTTGTTTTCTACACCAGAACCCTTTTTTCTGCAGATGTACCGCAGCATCAAATGTTTTCAAATTGAATTGTTAGGAGAACCAGCATAGAATGAGTCACTAAAATGAACAGTAAAAATCATGTGAGTTTGCTGCAAGTTCAAGGGATTTCAAAACCCAAGTAGCTAACCTAGTAAGCAGTAATATGTAGTTTCATGATTAAAGCTGCATTAGTGTCACAGAATTAGAAGACGATTAATGCAATGTTTGTTTTTAAGAGAGGTTCTGGGACACATCATGGTAATGACAGACTAATCATAGCTAGCCATTCTTCTGTAAAAATATATTATTCATATTAATAAATACTAGACACTAAGCAAGAGTAAAGCAGATTTTGCTCTGAAAAATCTATTGTAATTCTTTGAAGAAGACTGCAAGCATGTACACAGGGGACCTGCAGCTGATATGCTCTGCTTGGATTTCTAGAAGCTATTGGACAAGATCCCTTCTCAAAAGGTCTTACAGCAATTCAGCTGTCATGGCATAAGGGGGAAGGCCATCATATTTTGAAATAACTGGATTAGAAGATGGAAAGCAGAGATTTGAGATAACTCTTCAGTATCCTCAGAGAGGGCAGGTTGGCTGTAGGGGCTTGCAGTGTATGTGTTGCACCAGCTTTGTCTGTAATTTTTTTTTCTGCAAAAGGAAAAGGGGTGAATGAGAAGGGGACAAAGTTTACTATGACCGTAAATGAATCAGTGAAGTAAATACAAAGGCTGGCTTTGAAGACATATACAGGCAATGGGTAATCAAATAGCAAATTAACTTTTCCAAATTATAAACAGAGGAGGGCAACTGGGTATGGAAAATTATTAGGAAGAAGTAGGTAGATCACTGTCACATGAGGTTATAAAGCTGTACATTTATGCCTTGAAAACCCTCTACAGTATTTGTTCCCTTTTCTAAGGAGTGATAAATACTAAATTAGAAAACTACTCAAAGATTTTGTGAAAGACCAAAAGATATGGAAGTGCTTCTGAGAAATGATAAGAATGAAGTAAGGATTTTCCTTTGGAAGAGGAAGGAAAAGGGTATGTAAGGATAGTTTAAAGTAAAGCCATTGCATCATAAGAGGAATGGTGGAAAACAGAGGTGCATTATGACTTCTTTTACTCACCTTTTGTACAAGAACCTGCCAAAACCAGGTGACTTTATCATGCACAAGATCTAAAACAGGAAGAGTGGATGTCCACAGAGTTCATAATTAATCTGTGGAGATACATATGTGGACTCCAGGCAAAACTGGACAAGTTTGTCAAAGATAAATTATAAATTCATTACTAATAGAGGGACACTCTTCTTATTCACAAATGACCTAAGCAGTTTTTTTGAGTGTTAGGAAAACTGATTCAAGTTTGATCTCTTTTGAAAATATTTTATGGCAGGGTATAGCTTAACACATTCAGTAAAGTGATGCTGGAGGAATTCTTAGCTTTTTTCTTAACTTATCATTTAAAAATAGAGGAGCCAGTTGATGAAGTTTACTGTGGTAGTTAAGTAGTCTTTTGCATAAGTTAGTCTCTCAGCAGCACAGTTGATCTTACAATGAAACTCCCTAGAAATTTGGGAAGGAAAATAGCACAAGACCTAGGTGAAGCTTTTAAATACCTTAAAAGAGTGTGTCATGTAAACAGAAAAAAGAAAACTTTCTTGGAAGCTTAGAAGCTTCCCAGCTGCCAGAAAGCCAGGAAAGGCAGCAGTAGGAATTTATCTCTGTGCTCTCCCTTCAAATTCCTTAAGGCATGGTGGTATGTAATCTGCAATTTATCTACCTAAGAATTATACATGGAACACATTAGACATCCACTGGGACTGCTGAGAAAAGAGTCTGGCCCAGTCATCACAGTTATTTGTTCAAACATATACATGTCAGACAAGATTAGATTACCTGTCAGAAGGATCTGATGAATTATCATGTTTGCATCTTACTCAGAGCACTGCTTATCTGTGCATAAATACTGGGAGCGTTCTTTGTTGCACATGAAATAGGTATGAATGGAATCAGTATCATATAATTACTTGCTAAAAAACATTCTTAATATTGTTGTAAATTTTAAATAACTTTCTGTTTGTTCACATGCAAAATTATTTTCTTAATGAGCACTGAGATTTGGATTACTGAGCTGCCACCTGGAAATTTATAGTTAGATCTGACTGGAAAACAGTATAATCCCTCTTCACTTTTTTGAAAGAAAAGCTATCTGATATTTACACATTATTGACATAAATATTTGTATATCTTCCTCAAAACATGAGAAAATAAATTTCACTATTATTTTAATTAAAATTCTAAAAATATTAAAATGAGAGTGGGCTGAGTGGAATTTTTGTCTCTAAAAATTTTCAGTACTGTGTTTTTGAGCATGACTTCTTACTGCTTATTTCCTGTGAACAAGCATTGATTCAGTCAGTGCCAGTTCTTCTGTAACAAGAATTCATAATGCAGAAAAATGTGAACCAGATAGTAAGTTTTTCTAAAATTTGCCCACCTATCAAATTATCTATCTATCTATCTATCTATCTATCTATCTATCTATCTATCTATCTATCTATCTTTGTATGTGTATGCATGAGGCTCTGATTTCAAGAAAATTAAAGCAATTTTTTTTCCCTAATTCTGAATTTCACGAGCAAATTTTTATAGCTTATGGGTACCAAAGGACCATTTTACTGGGATACAGTGGATCCTGCAACATAATTAAGCTCCCCACAATTGTTTTACAGAAGTGGCATTTATATTAACAAATTGAAGAATTACATGTTATCAGATCTCTTTGTACACCCAGGTTCCTAATCTGAATACACAGACATTTGGCCACAGGACAGAAATATCTCCTTTGCCAGATCCACAGGTTTTATGCATTTGCATGAAGCTTTAATGTACAGGAGACAGACATTTGCCTTAAGATTATTCATGTTACACAAAAACTCTTGTCTCTTGAGTGGTTAAGGCTGACTCTGTGCTATGTCTGCCTAGGGAGAATAGAAAAAGAGAAAGATTATTTTGAGAGATATGTTCATTCCTTTTTAATTGATGGGGACTGTTGTGACTTTTGAGTACTTCTGCTGCAGCTCAGATGAGGAGGCTTGTCTGTGCTTGTCATGGTGTAACATCTTATTCCCTGAATGTCAGACTATCTCTGGAGAATGGCATTTCAAAGCTTTGAATTTCCCTCTCAAGGGAACTTCAATGCCATAAAAAAGCTTGGGTATTGACTAGGAAAAAAAAAAAAGACACTTAGAATTTTTCAACAGAACAAACTATTCTGGCTTGATTTTTAAGAAAGTAACACTGAACACAAAAAAAGCAATCCCAGTAGCTGTCAGACCTGTGACCAAATATGTCTTCCAGGGACTCTGCAAGCATAAAATTGTAACCAGAGTGTGTGGTGGGGTGGTGGAAAGCTCTGAGAGAACATCTCAAATGTCAGCTTTGAGGACTGTAGATTCCTTTCCTCCTTCTGCCAAAAGAGTCATCTGAAATAAGCAGTTCAAACAGAGATGGAGGCTCTTGGGGCTCTTGACTTTTGGAGTCTGGACTCCCAGGAGACCCCAGCTGGGAGTTCATTTGCATGGTGAGGCTTCTTTGCAGCCCAATAATTGAGATGGCTCAAAGCAGCAGTCATCTTGTGGAAATCTGTTGAAAATAAAGTACCACTGTGAAACTTTCTGGGTCCAGTGTTTCTATATTTTTCAATGAAAAACTGTTTGCTTGGAAATTTCTTGACCAGCTTTGTCTGGGGGCTGTAGTTTGAGTGAATTAGACATGTACCATGAAAAATGACAACAGATCACAGGTGTGGAATGGAGAAAGAAAAAGTGCTGATGAGAGAACAATTTCAACAAGGAATTCAAATAATATTTTCCTTTTTTTTTTGTTTTGTTTTTTTTAATTGTGCCATTTATGTTCTTCTTTGTATTTTCATGCATGCAATTCTAAATCATATTTCATTGCTGAAAAGCAGACAAACCATGTGAATTATATTTTAGACCATGGATTATTTTGGAAGTTTTTTTCAGTCAGGCAAGACTTTGGGTTGGGTAGTACGTATTTACAGAACATTATTAGCTGTTTATATTTTTAGAAAAGCATGAAAGGAAAATATATTTCCAAAATAATAACAAATTACAATCAGGTTTATATATAAAAGTAGAAGATTCCTTGTTAGAAGGCTACATAGAGAACCAGATGAATACCTCCTCTGGGGGTTTGTGACAGAATTTCCTTTGAAAACAATGGCCTGCATGTTTTGATATCAGCTTATCAGATGGCCTTAATACTTTCTCAGCAACGTGGTAAGTCACAGATACTCAGAAAAAAAAAAGAAAAAGAAAAAGAGAAATCTGGTCACCCTGACAGACAACTCTATTTGAAAATTAGCAGTTAGGTGAGTTGTCTACTTTAAAGCACAAGTATTGAATCTGTGTGCACTAATTACAACAATTTTGAAGGAGAAATAAGTTTAAGCTGTCCTGCTTGGATAAAAATTTAGAGAAGTTGATAGCATAATTACTTTAAAATAGTTAATCTATTGCAGGTGTCCATATACTTGCACATACCCAGTTTACTCAGCAGAGTTCATCCAGTTTATAAGCACTGTTGGCTCACAGCCTGCAGGCTCCAGCTCTAATATGGGTTAACAGCATGGATTTTATTACAAGCTTTCTTGGCAGCAAGCAGGTAAAGGCAAACTGCAAACTTCAAAACCATTTTCCTTTGTTGGGAGAACCCCCTGAAGGGATTCAGAAGAAACAGTTACAGTCAGCCAGCAGTCTAGTGTCTCAGCAAGTAGCACTGCAGTCACTCAGTGATTTTTACTTCATTACTTGAGGGCTATGAAATAATCTGTATCATGTACAGCAACAGCTGAGTGGTTAAACAAAAGGGTAGGATGCACTTAATGCATGCAGTGGTTCATATGGATTGTGTGTCATCTGTGAAACAGGAAATGTAGAGCATATGCTTCTGTAATGAGAGGCTTGGAATTTTTTTCAATAAAATCTTCTACATTATCCGTGTTTATAAAATATACTGCAATAGAGAGTCAGATTTAGTTCCAACTAATAATAATAAGTAAAGCATTATCTGACTTTAAAGAAACCCAAAACACTGTATGACTACATCTCTAGGTGTCATCTGGCTACATATTTTTAGATGTTTCAGGGTTGAAAGAAAATGAGCTGTTAAAGGCATTATGTCTGGCAGAATGACCAGCCCTTGTTCTGCTGCTCCCCATGAAATAGTGGCATGGCTGTCATGACAGAAATTCCTAGCCATGCTGAATAAGCTGTGAGCACATTTGGCATTTACCTTGGCAATGAAATATAACCCCAGCTGATCAGAGCTACTTTCAGCAGCCTGTGGTGGCAGGGCTTCTCCGAGAGCTCAATTTACTTTGAAGTTGGTTTATTCTCAGCAGAGTCTTTGTGAGAGGAAGACAGCAGCAGTGCTGTTTCTTCAGTAGACAATCCTTTAGGGGGATGGCTTTAAGCAACAAGAAAAACACAAAACCAAAACACACAGCTTTTCATGTGCCAGGATTCTCCCCAGATACTGAAAAGGTTTACTCTACTGCATTGTACTGCTTTCTGCACTGTTATAAAGGGCTTATTTTTAGTTGTTGGTGTCTTCTGTGCAGTGATGAATTCCTCTGAAAATTCATAACCATGTAACTATTTCTCTAGACTGATTTTTATAAAACACAGCTTTGAAAAATATAGGCTCAAATGTATAAAAGAGAAAAAAGAAAGTCTGTTTAGTTGCCTAATAATGCCACATAAATATTACATACAGAATAAGTCTGGTCTGTATCAAACTTATTGAGAATATTCACATCAGAAGCAAAACAATGTTCGAGAGAAATAAAAATATTTTTACAATTCTCATAGTGTCTGTGTGCATGTATGCCCATGTGTTTCTTATTTCTTCTTATTTTCATTCCTTGATATAATGCTCAGTCTTCTCTTATGGTTTCTACTGAATTTCTGAAAAGCAATTGAAGTTATTACTTTCTCTTGTTCATTCAAGACTAACCCAAAGACACATGAATTCATGTCTAACTCACAGTTCGTTGTCATTTGCTTCACCCCACACCTAATGTTCTGTCTAGACAACAGAGGCTGAAGGTCTTTATTCACTGTAGATGTTCACAGAGGATTGTATTCATCCAGCTACGTTTTGACTGTTTGTAGAGACAGCTTTACTCCAAACAAAATTATGTCAGAAGATGAATAGTTCCATTAGAAGGAAGTTCTACTGCATTTAATTAACTTTACTGAAACATAAGTTAAATGCTGAACTAGTATGACCTCAAAACCTCTGTATGCAGAGTCTTGTTGCGAGCTAACCTCGTTATCTTCACACTGTACCAGGTACTCAGCTAGACAAACTAATGTAGCATTGACTGAAATACAGGTGGGATACAGATTCCCTAACATTTTTTTTAGCTGATGAATTGCTTGTAAAATGAGAGGCATCTTTTGATTCTTTTTACCTTAGGCCTCTCTGCCTCCCCTGAGTATGACTGAAGGGCTTGCTCATATTTCTCTGGATCATATTTAACAGAAAGTGTTTTAGAAGTGAGCTTTTCAAATTCAAACATCAAAAATGTAATATTTTTAGAAGAGGGAAATAAAATACCCCATTCCTTATCATCTTCTTCATTGTAAAAAAAGTATACTTAGGAATTTTGAAAATCTATCCACTAAGTTACATAATCTTCAACCTATCAGGTGAAGATTTTTATTCTTCTTTAAAAAGAGACTGGTCTGCCTTTACTCACTAGTTGTTGCTATACACACACTTGTCTTGAAAAGGCTCTCATACTTATTAGAACAGGGAAGATTTGCATGTTAAATGAGAAGTTGTACTGATAGTATAATTTGTTGTCAATAAAGTCTCAGAGAAGTAATAAGTGTTTTAGAGCCCCTGGGACAAACTGTGATTGGATATTCTAAGATTTCTAGATTTCTACCACTAAAACAGCCTCTGTTCTTGAAAACATTAATTAAATCTGCTGAGATGGAAAATAATGAAATAAAGAAAAAAATTTCAACTATATTTGTAGAGGGTTGATAACATCTGTGTTTGGTTCAGAAATGACCAAATAAAATTACACAGGACACTTGGAAAGTTCTTTCAGTTTGAAAATTCCAAGTTAAAACTTTAAGGCGTTTCCAAAAGGAAAATATTTGTAATCCTTTTTTGCCTTCACAGACCTTTTTTTCAAATACAGAAAATGTTAACCATTTGCATAATTTCCTATAACAGCTGGAGTTACCCTCCAAGAATGCCAGTTGCATAGAACATTTTCGTAAGTATTACCTGTCTAGTGTTCATGCGTTACCTATCTAATGCATTTCTGGGGGTACAGAAACCCACAGATTTCAAAGCAAAAGTGTATGAAATGTCACAGGAGATCACATTTTTCAGGGAAAGTAAATTTAGAATGAGTATATGATGAAAAGATTTTAAGAAGGGAAGAAATAAAAAGTTAAGCAGTGACAGACTGGAATACAAGAAGCAGGAAGGAACTGTCAGGTGCAGGAGCTGAGGCTTCTTTTGAAACAGGGAGACTAAGAAAAAATTACTTCTGGCAAAGCGTGTTTGGATGAATGAATCTGCCTAGTCCGGCAAGCAGACTAAAGTTTTTTTGCAGAGCTCAAAGATTTGCATTAACCACATGAACCCTCTTCTAACAACTGCATATGAAGGAGCAAAACTTTGAAAAAGGGTCTGTACATAAAGTTAATAATATAAAGTTCTTAGTGTTACTGGTTTGGATCTTTTTCTGCTCAGTTCTGAAAATTGATATAATGATAGTGTCAATCACCAAAGAAGATCTTGGTCTCACTATTTCATGAAACTGTGAGGAAATTGATCTCATCACTATAGTGTTTTTTATTATAATGAAATTTAAAATGTTCAAAAACACCTAGAGTCTAACAAGTACAATGGTAATGCTTAGTATCTTCATGTGTCAAGCCTAATACTCTCTTTTACAGAAGTGTTCCACGTATTTCATGGTGTTGTGATAGCATAATCCTTATAAGGCACAAAAGTCACCACTGGACTTATGTCATTTCTGTGACAAGTGTGGTAATGGGGAAGCTATTACCTGACCTTGAAAGATTTTGTGCTTGTTTGTTGTTTGGGCTTTTAAAAAGATCTTCAAGGCCAACTGCTTGCAATAAGCTGTCTGAAGAAATTGGAGGGCTCTTGTTTCATACATCCTTGTCTGGCTTCAGAATTTTTCTTATTTAATAAGGAGCAATGTGCCAATATGGATGGTGTAAGAACATGTGATGAGTGCAATCTGAGGAAAATGCATCTGTTTTGGAGGAGAATGGGGGAAATAGCGAATAGCAGTCAATTGTGTCACTGGTTATTTCTCTAACATATGAAAATAATGTGTATTAAAGGCAACTTTTAAAAGCTCAGTGTGTCACCTTAGTGGCCTGTCCTGGTTTGAAAGACAGGTATTTGCTAAAGAAAGGCAGAAGTCTCTGACTGAAATGAAGAGTGTGATTCCCTCCTCCCTACAAATTATTATCATTTTGGAATTAAGGGCGCTCTCAGGCAAAGATATGGGGATAGGAATAACAGTTCTTTACTAGTATAACTAGCAAGACAAACAAGAACAACAACAGCTGTGAAATTACCCACAAACAGAACAGTAACTCAGTCCCAGTGTTTTCTGGCTGCAGGCACCTTTTCCCTGAGCTGCAGTTCCCAGTGCTGGGGGCAGGCAGGTCCCGCAGAGCTGCAGGAGGGCTGGGGGTGATGGCAGCGCTGTCCCAGGGGGAAAGAGAGATGGAGAGAGCTCTCCGCTCACGGTGTGGGTCCTGATGCTCAGCAGAGTGCTGGATGGTGGCAGGTTACAGCGAGAAGGCAGCAGGGCAGGGTCTGACAGCAGTGAGGATGGCTCCCGACGCTGGGATGGCAGGGATGGAACCAGAGGCTGCGATCGTCCTTCTCGTCCGAACTCTGCGAGGGAAATGGGCCGAGCCAGAGCCTTCGGTCTGCTCTTCTGGATGTTTGGATATCGAGGGGTTTCCTTCTTCCCTCTCCCCTTCCCCCTGCCTCGAGGGCCTTATTAGGTATCTTATCATGACAATGGGGAAAATTCCACAGAGGGAAAAAAAGGGGAAAAAAAGAAACAAAAAAAACCAGCCATCATGGCCACTGCCAGTTTCATCAGTGTTTCCTGACCTCCTAAAAAACTTTTATTTCTTTCTGGGGAGGAAGCAAGATATCAGCTCCATGACTGAGATGATCATATTACAGTGACTTTTGACTATGATCTTCCTCTGTTTTGTTTTTTTCCCCTACAAATCCATGGAGCTGGTATCCAATCTGAATTAATACAGCATTTTGGGGACTCATTGACATTCAGCCTCAAATCAGAGCTAGGGCACAATGCTGTGGCACAACCTCACTGCAGTCTTCTCCTAAATTCTTGGGTGAGATCCTTAGGCAAGAGATCAATGCCTGGTCCAGCCTGCCAAGGGCTATGGAAACAGTAGGGCCATTTTTCTCTACTGAGACCAAATGTAAACACATGGATTTTAAAAACTGCCGGACCCATGTGCTAATTTTCTGCCCACAGTCAGCAAACCCTGTAGTAAAGGCAAGTAAGAGTATGCTGAGCAGGAGGTGCGGGATATTTGCTGAACTCCATAAGAACCCACTATTAACCTTAGCTTCTGAAAATGCCTGCCAAAATTTGTTTCCACATGGTTTATTTTTCCACATGTGCACAGGTAGTAACGGACCTTTCTTTCCTTGAAGGATACTTTGACAATTAAGGCTTTTTCTTGAATGAACCTTTACGTAAGAGCAAGAACTCCCTACTTTAATTTATAATTAAATAGATTCTTTTATATTGAATCAGCGCTTGCTTAGAATTAATGCCAAAGTTTATTGATTTTGTCTTCAAGCATTCCAAGACCCGTTGCTCTTGCTGGGGTAAAGCAAATTCTGAAATATTTTATAATTTCTGTGGTCTCTGTAACAGGCATTGTGCCATTCCCTTTTCTGCTTAGCCTCCAGGTTTCTTAATTTCAGTCTGCCTGAAGCATACAAGTGCAAGAAGTCCCTTTTGACCTTGGAGATATTTTCACTTTATGTGGAAAGCAATTTTCTGCTTTCAGTCTCAGGGGGAAATATGTTTTTATGAGTACCTTTTGTAGGCCCTGATTCTCTGTTTGGCATATCATCTAGAAAATGTCATACAAAATGTTTTAAGCTAAATTAGGACCATCTGCAGCTCTGAAACAAGGGATGGGATGTGTTGGTTATAAAATTAAAACTGGTTACCAATGGTAATGCAAACTGAAAATTGTTCATAGCTCACTTTGAATTTTACTAAAGTGCTTGAGTACTTTTCTGAAGTGTCTTCACATATATTCAAGTACTTTTGCCCTTTAAGGGCAAGATTATGATGGTTTTGGATAGAATGCTACTCCACAGATTACGTAATTTATGTAATAAATCAAGGTAAGTGCAATACTGGTCTTTAATTAATAGACAGTCTTCAGGAGATCTCCAGGATATTTTTGAGAGCATACAGCATTTTTTTTACGTGTATATTAGGGGCAGTATCCTATAAAAAATCTGTGAAAAATGTAACTCCATAATGTGGTCAACCATCTACTAACCTGACATACAGTAATAATATTAATACAACATCATATTGAAGCATTATCCTTGCTTGTACAGCTTCTTAAAATGGATTTGAGATAATGCTGACACTTAGGAACCAATTGTCTAGCCATTATTGTATCTTCCCACCTCTTCTCACTAGAAGCATCAATTATTACTCTATAAGTTTAACACTCCTAACCTTTATATGATTATCTCATCTGCTCAAATGATTACATATTTTTTGGTTTCTGTTTTTACTCACAGGTATTTTCCTCTTTTCTTGTCATTAATATTCTATTTTGAGAAAGTTGTACCTCTGCTAAATGTTTTGCTTTGAAATATTTCAACAGCTTTTGAGATCTCCAGTAATGCACAGACCCACAAATTCTTATTAATTAAATAATGACTAGAAAGATTAAATGAATGGACAAAGAGCAGAAATAAGAATTTTAAACAGAATTCACATATAAAAAGAAGCAAGTTTAGAGGAGACTCCCTGACAGACAGAATGTGTGATGTCTTTACAAATATGTGTGTGGTAATATTCCTGCCTTTATCTCCTTTAAAGAAACTTGTAATTGTTTAAAAATTACCCCTTTATTCAGTTTCCCCAGCTACAGTGAAGACAAGGGAGGACATTCTCAAAACATTCAACAAAATTCATGACAAGTCAAGCTGCATTACCCAGTGCATGCCTGTTTTGAGCTCACCACTGTAGAAGGGAAAAAAAAATTCCTTATCCAACTGTAATTTTATATGAAAGCTAATTGGTTTTACCCTATAAGGAAGACTTCAGATGATTTTTTTCCCTGTTGAAAAAAATAGACTTAATTATGAATCTGGTATTATCACTCAGCAGAAGAACAAACTGGTCTGTCATCTTGTATGACTTCTTTCCTATTACACATGAAAACAAGCAGGAGAGAAGAAAACCGTTTGCTCAGCAGCAGTCCATTTGAGAAGAAAAAAATAAAAACTCAGCTTCAGTAAAAGTATGTCAAACAGCAACACCAGGAAGCATTTTCAAGCATCCCAAATGATAGAAAAGGGAGACCCCAAACTGATGTAGGCAACATTGCCATAAGCACAATTAGTACAGTTGAATAAATACTAGAGAAGTGTATCTTCAGGCCTTGGTCCCTCAAAATATTTGAATCATAAGAAGGGTTTCTACTGGGAACAAAAACATGGCTTATCAAAATTTCAGCTGGACAACATAAGTGCTACAGTCAGGGCTTTCCATTCAATGAATTTTCAATTTTTGTTACTCTCACAAGATTTCTTTTAATAACTTTAACAGAGCAATCCAATGTCAGATCAAAATATATATAACTACGTCCCCACTTCCCACAGGCCACTTTATTTTTGACTCAGATCTGTCAGTGAATGTGAACATCTTTATTTTGTAGATAATTCATGGTCTACTCACCATGACAACACCTGCAGCAGAAATTACTTCTTCTTTTATACTAAATATGCTCGTTATTTCAGGATTTTAGTGTAAAAAAACCTCTGAGGTTTAAAAACATAAAGATAGAAAATTTTGTTTTTCCTTCCACAAAAAAGTAAATATTTTGGGCAATGATTTTTTTTATTTAAACGATTTTTTTTCTAAGCATGAATAGAATAGATCATACCATGAAGCAGACTAATCTTGCTCATGCAGGATACAATGCCTTGACTTTGTGATTTGTGTTGCTTGAAGAGATTTTGCAGAGCAATATTCACTGATTAAAGGTTGCAAGAGAATGGAAAGCTAATCTTAGGGGAAACTGGCCTGTGGAAAGATTTTAAAAACCAGTGTCTGTCTGAGCATTTCTGAAGACAAAGGCAAAAAGATTGTCCCACAAAATATTTTTGAATCTGAAAGCAAAGTTGCCTTTGATAAGGTTACTTAGAACCCTTGTGGAGGTATAAGAATCAGAGAAATTTTTAAGGTTGTCAGCTGAAGATAACTTGTGGATAATGTGTATTTGGGGGATGTGTATTCATGGAAGCATTGAATACATGTTTATGCTGTAAAATTACTTCTCTGTAGGGAAAACCAATGCTTTCCTTAGAGAGACAAATCTATTTTTTTGTACAAGATAATAAGAATTAAACATGAAAAATACCTTATTAGATCATTATCTTTGTGCCCTTCCAATTAAATTATTTTATAAAGCTGTAGACTGAGTTTTCTGAAGGACAGCAATTTTTTCCCCATGTTAACAATATTTTTCCCTAGAAAATGAATTTTATATTTGCTGTGGCACTTTAAGTAAAGGCACTTTAAGCCTTTCTGCAAATTGGTAACTTCCTTTAATCTTTCTAGGTGATGGCAATAACCTCTCACACAGATAATTTTTTGGCCATGCTGCACATGCATGCATAACATGTGGAAGACCAGTCTAAAAGTCTTTCTGAATCTGATTTCTATCAATCTGATTTTCTGGTGAAATAACCCCCAAACATCTATGTACAAGCAGAAAGAAGCAGTAGTATCTGTGCACTATTCTAAAAGAAAATATTTAGTCAAAGTTACTGTACAATTATAAATAGTATAGGAACCTCTGTTCCTGCCATTGGTCTCATAGCAAGATGAGTGGTTAGTTAAGGTATGGATAACTGTTGCTAATTTTTGTGTGTACATGAATTTTTCTCAATTTGTTTGTTCAAAATTGGGCTTCTGCTATTCAACATGTAAGCATATAATAAAAAAATAAAACAAAAACCTACCAATGAACTAGCCCACCAAAAAACATACTAAAATTCAAACCGAACCTTAACACTACTACGCAATTGAGGAAGTAAATTCAAAGTTGTGTAAGATTATCTCACTGTGTCTGAAACGCTTTCTGCATCTACTCGTGACATCCTCAGTACAGTGTGTTATTGTTATTTCTTCTTTGGGAGCCTGAGTACATTGCTCTTAAAGACATTCAACAAAATCAGGGTAGGTGCTATAATTTTGAGTTGGTTTTATGATACATTCCTAACCTAAGTACTTAAGAGGGTGCATACATTTTTAGGACACAAAATCTCTCCATTTTATACTGGTCTTACTGTTAGGGCTTAATGATTTCTTTTAAAAAGGATCATGTGTTTTATGCTATTTTTCCACCAGAAGTGTACTTTAATGTGTTGTTTGTGAATCATGTTACTATTCAGCCTTTTACAGCACCATTAAATCAGGTGTTCATGTAGGCTGGGAGCAGTAGCAAGCAACAAAAGAAGAAAATGTCTTTTGTGCGCCATTAAAACATCTTTGTGGGTTTAACACCCCAAAACCCTGTTTTAGTGTTGATATTGAAAATTGTTTCTAGGAGAAAAAAACAGAAGATTTTAAAAACACTTCCCTCCCTGCCCCCCTCCCCCTTCCTCAACACAGGTACTCTTCAGAGTTTTGGTTGCATGGAGAGCTGTGCTGTGTAGGCTGCTTGGACACTAGAAGGATTACAACCCTATTAACACTGTTTTGTGCCCAGGATCCCAAATTCTTTTGAAATATTTTATGCGCCTTTTCTATTTTAATTAGCACATCTGAGATTAGCTAAGAGATTTCCAATAGCTTCAGCACACCGTTTATGCATCTTGTAGTACATTTCAGCTAACAGATTTCAGGTTCTTTAAACGAGAAATCAGTGCCTGTGACACAGCCTAGGATAAAGCTGAGTAAACTCTGGTATCTGCAGGCCTTGTATCATCATTCACATCTGAGGAAACATGGCCATTCAAACATACTGATGTACGATTTCACCAAATATGCACATCTGAGGATGGCACCAAGCTGAACAGTGCAGTTGACACTCCTGAGGGACAGGATACCATCCAGAGGGCCATAGACAAGCTCGAGAAGAGGCCCATGGGAATCTCCTGAGGTTTAACAGGGCCAAGTGCTGGTGCTGCACCTGGGTCAGGGCAATCCCTGGTGCCAGCCCAGTCTGGGGATGAACAGATTGAGAGCAGCCCTGCCCAGAAGGACTTGGGGGTGCTGGGGGTGAGAGCTGGACATGAGCCACTCATGGGCACTCCCAGCCCAGACAGCCAAGTGTGTCCTGGGCTGCATCCAGAGCCTCGTGGGCAGCACGGGAGGGAGGGGATTCTGCCCCTCTGCTCTGCTCTGATGAGACCTCACCTGCAGAGCCACCTCCAGCCCTGGGGTCCCAGCACAGGAAGGACATGGAGCTGCTGAAAAGAGTCTAGAGAGGGACAGCAAGGTGATCAGGGGGATGGAGCACCTCTGCTATGAGTAGAAGTTGAAAAAATGGAGAGTATTCAGCCTGGAGAAGAGAATATTTTGAGGTGACTTAATTGTGGCCTTCCAGTTCCTGAAGGAGAGGATTTTTTACAATAGGATGTAGAGACAGGACAAGGGGAAAGGCTTCAAATTGACAGAGAGTTGATTTGGATCAGATATTAGGAGGAAATTCTTTACTGTGAGAGTGGTGAGGCCCTGCCACAGGTTGCCCAGAGAAGCTGTGGCTGCCTCATTGAACACTGTGTAAGTACTCAGTGCCAAGTTGGATGGATGCTTAGAGAAGCATCCTGGTGTCCCTGCCTACAGCAGGGGTGCTGGAACTGAATCTTTTCCCTTCCTAAAGGTCCCTTCCAATCCAGACCATTCTATGGTTCGATGACTGACACTAAGACACTCAGTGTGGGACTCAGTCAGTCCCAAGCCCTCTCCTGGCACATATCAATTTGTGCTGTCTCTTCTGACATTAGGAACATTATTCTAGCTTTATGCTGTTAAAATAAAAAGTAGTCTCTCAAACTTCATAGAAAGACAAAAGTCCTTGTCAAAGTAGATTTTGAGTAAGTGCATAATTACTATATACTAAGGCCTGAAAATCCCATAGTTTAATTATTCTCCTTGTGCCATGTGATCTAGCACAATTATATAATCCATATCAGGATTTACACTTGGTTTGACATAGGAGATTTTGCAATTAGAATTACATGGGAACCAAACATTTTCCTTCTAGAGTTGAAATGAAGGAGATAAAGAAAAGCTAACTGCTTTCTCTCATTCAAAATAAAACTAGAGTTCTCATAGAGTAAACAAAATCTAATTTGAGGCTTATTTCTTTGCTTTATGTTGAAACATAATATGTTGGCTGTATGGCCTGAGTAATTTCATTTTGTGTTATTAAAGTGATGCTATTACAGTCAGCTATTCAGCTATAGAGACATTTCTCCATGCCATTATGTTTGGGTGTAGCTCTTCTGACCTTTATAAACTAAATAACAGAAAGAGAAACCTTGAGAGACATAACTTATTAAGCCAAGCAGTATATAGAATAAAGATAAGCTGCAAAGAACCATAGTTTCATAGCATAAATCTATTTTGCCTCTGTCAGGTTGGAAATGCCCAGTAATTCACAGTAACAACTTTTAATTTACTGTTTTCCCTGGATACCACTGAGGGCTGGTAGGAGGGAAAAAACTCATTACAAAGGGCATCTTTTCTCTATTGGAGAACAAAGATGAGAGCCAAAAGATGCCAAGGATTGGTTATCACTTCTCCACTGCTTATCTCTTGAAAACTGAGCTTAAATCTCTTTGTAAATTATTGTTTAAAGACAGTATAGCAATTTCTTTAATTTTGTAGTAGGAAGAAAACAAAATTGGAGACATGGTTAAACTAAACTGCCACTGTTTGTTTTAATATCAGTAAGCTCTGAGGGTATACATTTTCCCTGCCAAGATGAAATGTCTCACTTTGCTCAAGTTCTGAGGTCCTCCTATAAGACACAAATTTTTGCAGGATAAAAGATAATTTGCCTTGTTACAAGTCTTGGGAAATTTTTTTGTTCTCATTGTACACTGGAAGAGTTGCTTCTATTTCTCAGGTAGAAAGAAGGAAGGGACAGTGCAAAAATGTCAAATATGAGGAAAATGAAAGGAAGAGAAACTGCTGTGTCTTTTCTGTCAAGCAAAAATATTATTTATTTTATATTTACTTCCTCTCCTGCTATGGTAAGTTTCTTGCTTTTGATGACATCAGGTGCATTTAACGTGATTTAGTAGATGGAGGCATGGTCGCCAGTGACAAAACCTTGTGTTTTTCAATGCTCCAAGACAATGAATAACTGTAGTGTTTAGTAGTGTTAATGTGTAGTTACTTCAGTTACTGCAGCTTCCATGGGCTCTATTGAAAAAACATGCACAGCCACAACAGAGAAATTTGCACAGTACAAAGAAAAACAGCAGCAGTGGAAAGCACACTGCTTCAGATCATGGCTTCTGATTCCTCAGAGGCTCATTCACAATACTGTTCACTTCTCAAATAGAAAGTCATGTCTCAGCTCTTAAGAAGAAAGGCTCTTCCTAAACAAAAGATTAGCATGATGTTTCAGGGACATTCTGGGAATTCCCAGAGTGTTTAATGTAATAGACATTTGAAGAAAAGCATCAAATGGTATATTTATAATCCCAAAATCATCAAAAGGACATTAGAACTGGACTGAAGTGTACAGAACAGAGAGAGGTAAAACAGCAGGCAATATTCGAGACCCTCTTGCTCTGATCTTCCTCTTTCATGTAAGAAGTGTAACCTCAAAATCATAATATTTTTTCTGTTATCAAAGGAGTTTCCTTTTTAATAAAAACTGTAGAGACAATTCACAGAACATTTCAGTAGGGAAAGTCTTCAGAAAATTACTCTAATCTTAAGATCTGAAATAGAAGCGTTTGAAACTTCTCTCATTTAGGTTAGTAATATGTAAAGTATTCACTATTACTGTACATACATTCTTCAATGTTAGAATTAATGAAGCTTTCATTTTATAAATTTTTGGTGACATTTTATTTCAATAGTTGACAATTCTATTCCATGTTTTTAATATATTTAATATATGTAAATATATGCTTTATTTGGATAACATTTAAATTTGCTTCATCTGGATAATATTTAATTTTAATACTCTGACTTTAATTTTCAATTTCTGTGTTATAGTTTGGGTTTGCCAATTGTAATTTATTTACCTTTTGTTGTGAAATAGAATTAGGAGTAAAAGTAAAGCAGGCCTACAACTTAAAAGGGAATCAAGAAAAACTATTGTAATGCACCTTCACGGTTTTACATTGCACTGGAAATGGTTTGTTCTGTTTCCCCCCCCTCGGTTTGTAACGTGGTTCTTCCCTCCCCTTAGCCCCTCCCCTTCCCCCCCTGGCCAGCCCTGATTGGCTGTGACCCGGGGTTCCTCCGCCCCTCACCGAGGTTTGGAAATGTCCCGCGTTTCCCACGATAGCTCTCTCTATCCCTGGAACCCTTCAGGATAATAAACTTGGAAAATCCCGGGAGGAGAGCCTCCTCTAATTTTTTGCCTTTGTCCATGCTGGATAAAATCCCCCATCTCTCTGACTCCGAGCTAGCCGAGGCAGGTCAGAGAGACCAGGGGGACTCCGGCAAAAAAAAATTTATTAACAACAAAAAGAATAATAATAATAAATTCAGAACAGTTCTTCAGACCAGTCCTTCTTTCCCCTTTGTCACAGCTTAACACCACACAGAGACACTTCAGTCAATTCCTTACTTAAATAATCTTTTTCAGTTCACTTTAGGGAGAGGAGTCTTTTCTTATTTAGTTATGAAGTTTTTTCAAGAGGGAAACAACCAGTTTTCTCCTGACTTCACTTTTTCCATGAATAACAGCTGCCCAGGTTCTGCCATCATGAAACGCCTCCCACTTTCGCAACCTTCCCAAAACTGTGCCTGTGAGCCATGGTAAAACGTCATGAGTAAAACATCATCCATAAACTTTTATGGATGAGCTACTCCAAGGCAAAAATTTTCTTCAGCTCACTTCTCTCTGTTCATACCTCATTCCCAGGAACAGAGATCCCCCTTTTTCCCTCTGGGCAAAGGATTTTTCCAAACACTTTACACTTCACTTCACGCCCCCAACAAATGTCTTTCTCCAAGGTTTAAAGGAATTATTTAGTGTAGTACAGTCCATCCCTATAACTTACAAAAAGATATTTCAGCCAACCTTCATGGCATCTCCTCATTCTCCTTCCATTTAGAAACTGAGCTTTTGCTTAATTGACTTTGGTGTATCCTTTCTGTTCTTCTTCCTCTGACCCAAGGAAGGATGGAAAGTCTGTAAGTCTTATCTGAGCATTGGTCAAAAAGTTAAAATCTCACCCAGAAGTTGCAGGGGCTGTGCCAGGCCATGCCGGAGCTGTGTCAGGATCTCAGGGTGCCCAGGCCACGCTGGAGGGGCAGGACGAGAACTGCAAAGCGCACGCAGAGGAGAAATGGGTGCCAAGGCCGTGTGTCCATGGCTTTCCCCCGGCGCTGCCCGCCCCCAGCTCCAGCCGCAGCCCGGGGGTTCTCCCTCTGCCCTGCCCAGCACACAAAGCCCTGGGGGCTCTCCCGAACCGGGCCCGGCTGCCTCCCCCCAGCCCGTGAGGGCGGCCGGGCGGGCTCGGCCACCCCAGGGCTGCTCCGAGCCGGGGCAGGGCAGGGCAGGGCCCCCCGAGCCACGGACACACCGGGAAAAGGGCGAGGATCCCAGCAATGGGCTCGGCTTCTTTTGGTTATCGGGGCTCCTGGTTGGAAACGGGGCCCGGCAGCTCCAGAGCCCAGCCCTGCCTGGCCCCACATGAGAGGGGCCCGGGCCGGGTCGGTGTTACCTTGGGAGAGGATGGAAATGAAAGAGAGATTTTTTTTCCCATAGTTTACTTGCCTCAAATGTGATTCATGGAGCGAACCGACTTCTCCAATTGGTTTCTCAGGCTGTCAACAACTAAGCCAGCCTTCAGTTGGTCCCATCAATTCACAGAGGAAGTTCTCATGGAGAAAAACTTCCTAGTGTGCCCTCCCCTCAGGGTAAAACCAGCACATTCTGACAATCATTTTCAGTTATTGCTTATGTTGGACGAAGTTGTTGAACTCCCAGTCTGCTTCTTAGTTGTCTGGATTTTGTGACAATCTTATTAATATGGCATTGTTACATTTAACACCGCTGTCATTATAATTGTCTCTAGATATATTGGCAGGAGATTTAAGTCCAATTTCACTTTTTCTTTGGTATTTCAAAGATTCATATGGTAACTTGCTTTGTCTATACTTAAATGAAAACAGAAGTCTGTGTGGACAAGTTTTAGGTTGTCCACATGTTTTAATTGACAAATGGGTACTGAGGCAATGTTTTCAAAATTAGGGTGCTCATACTTTTTCATAAACAGAAAGTGCAAGGTATTTAATTATTAAATCATAGTAGTTGTTGTTGTTACTGTTATTGTTTTTTCTTGTTTCTTGAGAAGATTCTTGCACACTGAATGAAATTACTGTTCTACCACTGTTTACCTGAATCTTTACTCTGAGACAAGGTCTAGTGATATGAGTGATATGATGTCCAGGCCTCATTGAACTATTTTCTGACTTCCTAAATACTTTTTTCCAACTGATTCAAATATTTTGGACTGGATGCTGCAACACAGACACTTATCTTTCTTCTTCATGGGATTTGGAAGTAATAGCACATTGTGTTGAGTTGTGCTAGGAAAAGCTGCTGCCTGCAGTCACCATGGAATCATTGAATCATTAGCTGGGAAAGACCCTTAAGACCACTGAGCTGTTAAACTGGTACTTCCAAATCCATAGCTAAACCACATCCCCAGGCACAACATCTGTGGGTCCTGTAAATAACCCCAGGGACAGTGACTCAACCATCTCCCTGGACAGCCTGTTCCAGTGCTTGACAACCATTTTAGTGAAGAAATTTATCCTAATAACGCAGGCAGGTTTAATAAACAACCTTCTTGCTGCTGTCACTAGCATGGGGATTCAGAGAGGGTTTACCTGCCATGTTTCTATCCTGAGGAAGAGTAAAGAGTCTGCCTAAGTGATGTACTAGCTCTCTGAGCTGCCTGTGTATTGTATAACTCGCTACAACATGAAGTTTCTTTCTTGCTCTTGAAGTGCGTTACTGTTTTTGGACGTGCTTTTATGTTGAGGGCAATGTTATCTGAGCAGGTATATGAGCAGAGCTTTTAATTTTCCCAGGTCATATAGGTTGGTAGGCATTTGTAGAGGTGTATTAGAAACAGGGGAGAGGGTTCTTTTGAAGCATTGTGGTGGAGGAAAGGTTTACATTTGTATGTCAAAAGTCATCTTTAAGCAGGTGTGTGTCAGCATGAGTGTACTGGGATGCATTAGCACAATGCCACAGTGTCATCCTGCCTTGTATCACGTGGCAACTTTTTTTGTGATAATATATTTATGTCAGTGGATAAAATTAGAGCTGCCATTAGTAACAACTTGAGAATGCCCACATTTGCATTTTTAAGTATTTTTTTTCTGTGTCATGCAGTTTGTTATTCCTGATATATAAAATATTAAAAGTAACAGATACAATTTCATTATCAGTAATGTAACACAATGTTGCTTTACATTATAGCTGTTACATTATTGCAATACTGAAAAGGGTTTTTTTAAAAGTAAAATTCTATTGCTGCATTTTAAAATCTTAGTGTAACTACACAAAAAACTGGCATTTCTTAGTGAGAAAGCATCATTTGAATTAATGTCAGTTCTTGTTTACTTTTATAAAAAAACCCTTCAATTTGTTTTAATAATAGGGACCAAGAACTGTAGAAATTCCAGATATTATTACTTTTCATTAAAATCTGTATATATAAGCAGAAAATACTGATAAATGAAAGAAGCCTTCTAAATACCATTTTTAAGCTGAGAGAGATGCCTAGGTAAGAAAAGACAAAGTCTATAATTTGGTCAGTATCTCAAAGTTTGTCTTGTGCTGTAATGTCCTATGATTCTGTTATGAGAAGAGAACATAGGCCACATTGTGTGATATACCTTTCATGCTACTAAAGACTTTGCTTTGCTGATTGATTTTTCAAACTGCTCCTAATTCTTCTCAAACACACTGATATCTGAGCTCTACAACCGGTTGAGCCTCACTTCTGAGCATGGTGGATAAATAATACATGTTACAACATTGACTGTAATTGCAAATCCAAACTTTTGAAGGTTTTTATTTAGATTTAATTAACAGGCAACTCAGAATCTCTGCCACCACAAGTCCATCACTTTTATGAAATAAGTTGGTGACCACATGATGTGCTAGCCCTGAGCAGTGATGCTAACATCCCAAGGTGGCCTAAATATAATTGATTTAGGACTGATGCCTTTTTGTTTAAACAGTGCATTACAAAGACCTTTCTATGTTAGGCTCCATTGCATTCTAAGAAGATGCATTTAGTGCTTGCACTCATGCAAGTGCACTGTTACCATTCTAAGTAAGCTCAGGAAGAAACTTGCAGAGTATGATAACATCCCCACAATCCACAGTGAAGAGGATTAATTCTACCCCAGCAAAAAACAGCATAGAGACAAAGTCATTTGTGGAAGTCTGAATTAAAACATGAAAAAATCTTACCAGCCTTCTTAGGAACATCCAGAACATTAAGTACATAAGGATGAAGGATTTCGTCAGAACATCAGGAGATGAGTTGAAATTGTTGAATTCATTATTGGTTACATAAAACTGACTTGTATATTACAGCCTGGATTTTCTTTTGTCCCTGTGGATTAATTTAATTTTCATTCCATTATTAAGCAAGGTTACAAAAGTCTTGTCTTTCATGTATTTTTTTTATTTCTGTGGACAGTGAATGAAAACTTCTGAGAAGTGAGTCTGTGTTTTAAGAAAGAGGTTTTGATGCTGTAAGCATAGTTTAAATGCAATATTATTGATTTCTTTATGTTAAAGGGGCATTACATAAATGTGCAAGAAAATATTTTTTAAATAACTGAGAACATTTGCACCATACTATGTATATGTGGACAGTCATTGAGATTTTGGATAGGGAGGTTTCAAATAAATTATTTTTATATAAACAATATAGTCCTGTCCTAACAAAAAACACAGTTAGATTGAAACTTACATTATTAATAAAACTGAGATAGTTAACAGAAATACCCATTGGAACTTGACATAAGATATAAAAATCACTGCGTTATTTGAAAGTCTAATGTTACGCTCTATAGGTTTTGTGTATGTGTGAATGCTAATATTAACTTATAGTCAACAAGATAGCACTGTCTAATAAATATGCCAGCTCATTTAATTGTTGTTTTAAACCACTGCTGTCCAAAACCATTAGTACATTTTAAAATTTTATTTCTGTGATCAAAGCCATAAAAAAGACAAAGACAAAAAAAAAAAAAAAACCAAAAAATCAACCAACCAAACTAACAAACAAAAAAATAAAACAGCTACAAGTATCTTCCTGTCACTGTTACCTCTGATGTAAATTTATTTTATGTTGAAAAGAAGATATTATGAGTTTTCAGTATTCTGAACTCATCAGAGATTGACCATGGGTTTTGTCATACTCATTGGCTCTTCATAGTTGTTAGAAAAATGGATGTAGGAAATGTTTGCTTGTTATAAAAAAATTCACACAGACCAAGGTCAGGCAAAAATTTGAAGCACATTTTGGTATACCTCACACTTCCTTCTTATCTCTTGCTACCCACAGTGATATGTACTGTGTTTGAAATTGTATGGTTAGAATTTCAGATATTGCTGCAAGCTTCCCAAAATCCTCTAGTGCATTAAAAATAAGAAAGCATTTTGAAGTGCTTTGTTGCTGGGTGTAATTGAAACATCTGGACTGATTTGTTGTAAGCAGAGATATGTGTAAGAGGAGGAACTACTGCTAAGGTTTTGAAGGGTGTGAATCTTTGCAGGACTGATGACAATGATGGATAACACACTAAAAAAGTTCTGCAGCTGCCCTTACTGCTGCATTGTCAGCAGAACTCCACATATTATCGAAACTAACCTAGAATTTCATTGTTAATATCTAATTAATGGTCTTTTGTATCAATTGATGAGTCCCATGCAATTTTTACAGTAAGAGTAATAGTGCCAAAATAAGGTGTGCTTTGGCAAAAATGAAGTTAATCACTATGTTTAGGGAAAACCACTACATTCAATGAAACTTATGAAAATTAATCCTTTTATTAGGTTTATAAACTATGGTTTATAATGATAATGTTTTCCACAGGATGACCATCCTTCAGACACTCATAATTTACTTTTAAATTTCATTCATTGTTTTCTGCTATATTTTTCAGAAAGGATGGATGGCAAGGTTTCTCTTCTTTTGGCCTCTCGTTATAGGAACCTGGAATTCTTCAGAGGCATTTTCTCGATTGCTGGAAGATCTAGCCTGGAAAAAATGAATCATGCTTGCTATTTAGAAAGTAAGAAAGCATTCTCTGAGGGGAAGAAATGAAGAGTGTATAATCAAGGAGAGGAACCTTGGCAATTTGCTATGGCAAATGTGTCATTTAAACAAGAAAAGTAAGTAGGAGAAGTCTGAGCTACTTACAGGATGATAATCCCAGCACCTCACTCTGTTCTCTCTGTTTTCTTTCTTTAGGCAATCTGGTGAATTGATATGTGTAAGGAAAGGAAATTCAACCCAGATATCATTTTCTGTATTTCCCCAGGGAAGAACTGAAATTATATTCCTTGATACAGAGACAAAAACTCCAATGCTGTATTCAAATTCATCCTGTGTTGGTATGCAAGTATGTGAGTTTCAGTTTAATGCCTCAGATAATCCATTCCCATCTCGAGGAACTGATCCTAAAAAAGTGTATTGCCAGCTATATTCACCTGGGGAACACTTACCAGAGACAGTTTTTAGAACCTGTAATTCTCTGCAAAATGTATTGAATGAATGCATCAATTTGTTTTACTGTTAAGCAGAGAACATTTCCTGGAATCTGTCTGTGATTTTAAATTTCCACATCCTCTCTTTAGGCACTTCATAGATTCTGGCCATCAAGTATGGTTTGTAGTAATCAAAACTAATATGAAACTGTACTGAGTGTTGGTATTCATTATGACTGCATTAGGTGGGGTATTTAGTTAAATGTTTGAAAAAAGGCTAAATTAATGCAAGGTAGATAGCATCCTTCCTGTTTTGCTCTTGTGTTAAATAATAATGTTTCTTAAACATAGATAAATGATGAAACAGCTGCCGTTTTTTGTCAGATTCTAGCATCATGAGGAAGCAAACTACAGAAAACTAACTGTATAGGGAATATTCAGCAGAGAGCAATATAGTGCTGGGGAGGAAAGAATCTTTTTGCGATTTCATTTGGGAAGGATGTGCTCCTGCTAAAAAAATAAACTTTTGCAAAACTAGCATGTGGAAGTTTCTAGTAAAGTAAGCATTTCAAACTTGCCAACTAGTAGGAAGGAAAAAGATCAGAAAGTCTCTGGTATTTAGCCCTCTCTTCAGAGAGGCAGTGTGCACCCAGTGTACAAATTCGTAACAGGAGGATGATTAACCTCTGCCCTCCAGGACTGTTATATCAACACATAATGTAATACCCTGACAATTGCTAGGAACTGGACTCCCAAGTCCTTGCACTGCATTTCATGGCAGCTGTAACCGGGTTTGCTTTCTTCTGCAGGGTTTGACATTCTCAGGAAGCATCCACTTCTCCCCCACTGTACACATTACCTGTGGCCACTGCAGCACCCAAATTATTTATTTAAAGGCAGCAGTTCCATTCTGATGATATTTTCTTGTACTTCACTCTGTCAGTCATTTTCTGCTGTCAGTGTGGGAATGAAAACTTGCCCATTGACTTCAAATGCCTTACTCACTCTTATAGTAGAAAATGCATAAAGTAAAAGACCATTTTTAAAAATATGTTTTGACAATTTTTTTCAGATCACGTCATTCTTGTCTCATTCTTATCTCTTGGTTGTTTGGGTTTTTTATAAACTATGCACTCTCTGCCTAAAAGTAAATTAAAGATTTTATGGTGTTTTTTTTAACAGCTCCAAAGTTTTATTTAAATCTTCCCTTGCAGTTTCTTGAAAATCATCTCTGTTAAGGCAGGCAGCAAGCTCTGTATAGTGTGAGTAATTAAGGTGATGATATGATGATACTTACTTTTTCTCTTTTGCTCCAGTATGTTTAAAAGCTTTAGCTACATAAGTCCAAATTGCTAAGTTGAGATGAAACATTATGAATGGCATGACTTTGAGCTAGGTTTTTAAGAAAACTATGTTCCCTGTGTGCATGTGTGTTTTTTCGTTTTCCAAATTTCAGAATTATATGAGAATTCCTTACTCCTACTTATTTCTGTCAGGTTTCTTTCTCTTTGTTTCTTTCAGTATAAGCTAGATATTTGTTGCTTCTCACGTCCAGCTTCTCTAAGTCCACACATTTATTTTTTATTTTATTTTATTTTATTTTCAAATCGTAGGTGAGACAAACTAGAGGAGATGAAGAAAAAAGATGTAATGTAGTTCACATGGTTAGGTTTTCATATTTTTAAATTAGAAACATATTTTACTCGATTTGCTGTAACAATGTCTCCCTAGCTGTAGTGATGGACATATCTATAGACCAAAATCTGCCCTCACACTCCTCAGAATTCATCTGAAATGCTACTGTACTACTGGTAACCAGAAGACTGCTTGTAATTTATAATGCTTAAATAACTGAATGTAGTATTTATTTACTCTCTACCTGCAAATTGTTATTTAGTGGCAATTGTTGTGATAATTCAGGAGAAATACAATGCTTATTCTTAAATTAATTTATCTTCTTAAATTTATGACCATTGCAGTTTTCTCTTATCTCTTCTTCTTCCTAGAATATTGACCCTGCTCACACTATACCCATGTACATCATCATCAGACACTGTCAGCCTTCTTGCTTGAGGTGAGAAAGCAAGATCTGATTGGAGACACACATTTGATGATAAAAAATGAATACCGGTCTCGTGATTTCTTAATAAGATGCAGTCACCATGTGAAAGAGCCAGTGTAATAACAAGGGCATTAAATTTACTTCTAGCAGAAGTTACGCATTTTGATGTAATATATAATGACATTTCTTAGAAAAATGCTTAAATCCGTCTTCATCTTTAGTCACTGTCTTCATGAATGGAATGTTTAGGCTTATTTAAAAAGGTAACTATTAAGATCATCTCTCTCTGTCATACTTCTGTCATGCACCCTTCAGCAAGATAATGAAACTTTAGGTATTGGAGCAATTTCTTAATTGTTCATACATGTGTTATAACATCTCACATTCCAGTACTAGTACAGTCTTTCCATCTGGAAAATATAGCACTTTTATTGGTAGCTTTCCTAGATATGTGAAAGATGGGACAGTAGCAATACATCATGCACAAGTTGAAATAAGCTGCTCTATGGCTGGTCAGGGAGACATGAGATTTTGACTACAGATGCACAAAAGCCATGACTGAAGTGTCACATTCTTATGCATACAGTGTAAATTAAAAATGTAGTGTGTTTATTCTACATATAATTAAAATTTTTAGATGTTTTTCTATCAATTTATACATACATACCTATCATTAAGTAAATGTAAAAATGCAACATCATGGGGAAATAATGATTTCATTCCTCAGGAGTGTATTTCAGATTCATCCGTCTAGCCCACCATAGTGTGTTATAAGAGCCAGGGTCTTGAGTATTCAAATTTCTTTCCAATATCATGTATCCTAGTACTATAAAGTGGCCTTAAATACTTGTTTTCTCTTTTATAATAGCTGTAGTATGTAACTGATTTTTTGTTAGGGTAAAATGCAATAGCTAATATTTCTGGGAGTAAGATTCTCCATTGTCTTCATTGTATAGTCTGTCTTCACTCTTGGAAAATTTAATTGAGTTATTCCAGAAAAATCTTTGCAACTGGAAAACTCTTCATTAGCTTTGATTCCTCCAGACCTCAGCTCCACTGATCCCAGTGCACTTTCTGGCTCACCTCAGGGTGGGCTTTACTGTCTGAACTTCAGTGTCTTGCTTGCCACCTGCAGTACCAGAGGCTGAAGAAAGTGTGCACAGTCATCTCTTTTGCTTACTGTTTTGTAAAAGCCTGTCACAGGCAAGCTGTAACACTGTTTAGATAACTGTGAGAGAATTTAAAAACCTCTTTGGTAGAGGTAATTCAGGAAATTTTATCATTGACTGTGGGTATCAGGCAAGGATGTTTTCCCACCTCATCATTGACTTCAGAGTCCTGCTTTTTTGATGTATGATATCATCAGTAGACTTATTATCTCTACTGTAGATGAGCATTAGGGAGATAGAAATAGTTACTACTGAGCTAAGTAGTAACTCGCATGAACACATGGGAGATAGGGTGTATCAATATTTAATTTACATATATGTAATCTCAACTTTGAAAGTACCTCAAATTTAGAATAACTTTTTAGTAATAATTTTCTTTAGCTAGAAAACATTATTAAATGTGCATATTTTTTGTAGCTTAGGAAAATACCTCTCTGTGCAACTACCAAAACTTATATTAATGTTAGTTCATGTCTTTGGCTGCATTGCCCCTGATTTTCTTTAAATATGATTCTGGGCTTCTGGTCCATACCTTCTCTACATACACATAGAAAAACGCCACAAAATCCAAGTTCTTCATCTCTTTCTACAGTTCAGCTGGCTTTGAAACTGACCATGAGCTGTCCAATAGTGTGGATCACCCCATTAACAATTATATTGAAATTTAAAAAAAGAAATTTCCATTCTTCTCTATGGTTCTGGAACACAGCACTTAATGCAAGTGAGGGCTGAAAGTTACACACCTGATCTTGTGTCTGAAAGATATTCCCAGAGGTTTGCCAGGATGTTTACTATCTTATAATAAAAATTTTAAATGCAGAGTGTATTTCTGTGTGTCTCAATCAATCAATCAAGCAAGCAAGCAAGAGCATTCAGTGTGACTTGTGTGATTTGTACTTTGCCCAGATAAAATGAGATTCCATCAGATTTCATGACTGGATGAAGTTCTTGGGCTCTGATGAAGTTAGAGCTGTGATTTTTGCACTGGATCATTTCACATTTGGGGTGTAAAATGTCAATAAAATAAATACATGTACAAACTGTTCCCACAAGCATTGTTAATACAGAAGAGAGAAGACATTCACTATTCTTGTAACTGTGCTTCCATATCTACATGTTGTGGAAAAGTGTAAGATTGAAAGAGTATGCCCACAAAAGAGACTTTCTTGAAGTTGAACAATAGGAAAACAAATGCAGTGCAGCAATCAAGGAAAATTCTTGATGTATCCTTTGAAGGAGAATGGTTCTCCAGGAGGTAATGTCCAAATCACTTTAAAAAACTGTATTTGTGACCTACATCTTGCCTACATCTCTAGCAGTACATGCTAAATAGATACAATTGTATTTGTATAATATTCACAATAACATTCAAAATCCTCCCATTTCTGTGTCAGTGATCTTATTTAAGGAAACTTTATCAATCAGTATTAGAATCGCACAAAGAAAATTCCTCAGTGCAGAGCTAGAAACATTGTTATTGTGATTTTATCTGTTTTCATGGTTGTGCTTTATCCTATCTGCAAATTACATCACTCTCATTGAGGCCCTGAAGCCATGTCATAGAAGGCAATACATTTGATGGTATATCTGCCATTGCAAGAAGGGTTTGATTAAACAACTCTGAGCAGTGGTTTCATACAGATCAGAGCTCTATTGGCCAAAATCCTGCTTGTTGTTTGAGGTGAAGTAGCTGAAAAAGATCAAATAAATTTTACATTGTACTGTGGTGTGGAAGGGCTGCTTCCTACACAATGGGAGAGACAATTATATTCTTCAGATGGTCGTATTTTATTCTGAATGTACAATAGATTAGTGTGTATTACCTGGCAGTCCTGCGAAATGTTTTATGCAGCTGAAGCAGAGCTTCAGGGTTGGATTTCTCCCTCATGAGAAACAACAGTACCAACTCTTATTTTTCAGTTTTCCTTATAATTTTTTCTCCATGAGAACCATAGGACTGGAGGTGGGGGAGTGTGTGTGTGTGTGTGTGTGTGTGTGTGTGTGTGTGTGTGTGTGTGTTTCCTACATTTTGGCGGTCAGTAAAGTGCTAGTTCCTTTACTTGGTGTTTAAAAGCAGCATTTTATTTATGCAGATATTAGATCCTTCCATGCCATTATGATTGAACTGATGCAACACAATATGAATTGGCTTGCACCCTGAGACAGCTCAACTCTAAAGATGAGCAGGTATCCCCTTAGGATCCCTCAAAAACCTAATTACCATTCCACATGAATCTGTTTATCAAGTAATCCTGTTTCCTAGGGATTGCTGTTGAACATGCTTGCACAGAAATAGGATTCTTGTGAGAATGTTAATTTCTACTGTTTCAAATCTAACTACAAAGATAAGCACATAAAATCCTAAAATAAATTTTCTAGTTATGACATATGGCTTTCAACCAAAGGGGGTGTTTTTCCTTTGCCTAAAATAAATAGATTAATTTATTTGATCAAAGTCCTTTGGAACCCTTGTCTGGAAAAAATATCAAAGGCATTCAGAGTTTTTTTTCCTATCAATTACTTCTAAAAAACAGGAGGTTTTGAGGGCAAGAAGACAAACTAGAAAGTAACATGGCTGCCACAGAAGATATGACAGATCGTCCCCAGACAAAGGCATGGGAAGCACAGGATTGGTCTCAAGGAGCAGCTGGATTTCATACCCTGTAGTCATTTGCTTTCACAGAACAGGCTGAAGACTATGCTCCCTCATATGACTGGCTGTGTGACCAAATCAGCATGGATGTGTTTGACATATTAAAGATACATGTTAGGAAGCACAGCATCATTTTGCTCCTCTGTGCTCTGCTGAGGATGTTCTGGTTTCTAGTCTGTCTAGTACCATTTGGTTTGATAATTTCAGGGAAGCTCTTAAACTGTAGGCCACTCAATATTATGAAACTTTTAAGTTTGCCCCCTCCCTCAGTCTTTAGGATTTCTTATACCTCAGTGGAGGTAATAGATTCATGGATTTTTTTGACTGGGAGAGGAAGTTGTTTTTCTGACCATATTTCAATTAGCAGGGGTTGAAAACCTTCACTACTTTTTTTCCCGCTAATGTTGATGAGCACACTCTATTTTTCCCCTATATATTTTCAGTATTTATGGTTTGTATGAAAAAGTCACAGCCCATAGCTGGAGGTTCCTTTGGTCTGGAAACAGGAAAGAGCTGGCCAGCTGCAGTTTTTACAGAAAGTTTCTTGCAGTAGCAATGGTTTGATTTAGGTCTCTTTCAGACTGAAAACGGAAAAGCTTTGCAAATTAATGTCTTAACCACCCAGTACATCCACCTGCCATTGCCATACTGAGGTCAATAGGGTCAGTTTTAGAGAATGAGAAAGGCAGTTTTTGAGCACAATGAATGAACTAAGCTGATTGTTACATGTTTTGTTTTCATGTTGCTGGGGCTGACTGGATGTCATTCAAAACCTTATCTTGGACAAACATTTTCTTTGGCTGGATGGATTTCCAATTTATTTATTTTAGTATTATCTCATGCATAATTTCTAAACCTAACTGAAAGTGGACTCAGCAGTTGTCTTAGCTCTTTTGTGCTTCCCATCCTTATCAATGAAGGCATTCATTAAGGTTCTGATTCCCTTTCTTGCAAATATAAATAAAACCTGACAAAAATGGAAGTACTTTAGTGCTGGAAGCTGACAGAATAGGGTAAAAATTAATTTTATGCATGAAAAATCTCATTAAGCAGATCCACAGAGTTGAAGTAATTGGCATCAGAGCACATGGTTAATGTTGTTTGTCATTTTGTCATCATGGCCACTCAGCCCAGTCTCTTCATCCTGCTTGTGTGACCCATGTTCTCCTTTGCAGGATCTGTGCTAATCTACCTAAACAGCACAAAGATCAGAGGGATCTCAGGGGAAAATGCACTTCTTTACTCATATGTGAGCAGGAGGTTAACACAGATCAGCTGAAACAGCGTAATGTTCTGAACCATTGTTCCCCTTGATATGTGCCAGTGACCCGTAGAAGCTACACAAGTCAGACAAAACCCAGAAAGGTCATTCAGGACTCATAAAATCCATTAACTAAAATGCATGGAGAATTGTTTATAATTAAATTGTATTTCACAAAATAACCAAACACACAATCCTTCAAGATGCAATTGCAAGGCTTTGGCTCCTTTTCTCAGAACACTCCACTTTCTAATTCTAACAGCAGGGAATGACCTCAGGTATGAAGGGGAGATAATAAAATGAAGTGGGAGATTTGAAAAGGCCAGAAGAAGCACTTGCTAATTCTTCACAATAAGTGTAGACAAGCCTTTATGCTTTGTAGAAATACAAATATTGCTACTTTTTCTTTTGAGCCAGAGACTGGTAATTTTTATTAATAACTGGCTGGCACTAGGGATATCTAACCAGTGCATCTTCTGTGTCTGACTCTGATAATTTTAACATCAGCAAACTCTTCAGAATTATTATTTAAAAAAACAAACAAACAAACAAAAGACAAGTAAATTACATCTTATTGTGAGGAGCAATTTAATCTCCAGCTTGCTCTATATTATGAAATTCTATCAATTTTTTATGTGATATGCCAGCTAGAATTAATATTTTATCAAGGAATAGTTGTGTCCCCAGTAATAATTTAAATAAATATCTGACTAGTATCAGTAATAAGAATCTTCAATTTTTAATGAAATAGAAGTTACTAATACAAGTAAATAGCCATAAATGATCATAATAAGAATTTAATGATTCTTTTTTTATAATAAATATACATTGTATTCACATACACACAATTGAGGGGGCCACATTACAGTCTGGGAAAGTTAGAAAACCATCACACTCACAGCTCTGACTCTAAAGCAAGAACAACACAGCTTGATAGAACTCTGAAAATATTGCTTCCACCTGTTCTCTCCACCTTCAGGGTCAAACATGTGAGACGTTTGTGCAGATGTTCCTGAAGCACTGTAGTTAACAGGATAGTGTTTTAACATAAAGTGATGCTTCATCCTAAAGAGATGCAGACTCTCTCCAGATGCTCAATTCAGTTATTAGTGTCTCAGCAGTCACAGTATGGTGGTTAGGACAGGTGACTGGCAGTAACCTGAGCACCCATTTGAAACTGTGTAATCTCTGAGACATGCTCTACTCATGTTATTTGATGGTTGGGAAAAAAATATATGTATAAGGCTTGTTTTTTCCTCTTTTGCAGCAGCTCAGAAGTCCTCAGTTAGCTCTAGGTATGAAAAAAATAATTAGAACAGTGATAAATTTAAGTCCTTTCACAGGATCTCTTCATCCAGATTAGGATACCCTTCGGATATAATTTTCTCCTTCTTCTTAATGATAATCCATTTTTAAATCATTCAGCTCTCTTATTGCTTGGGCCATGTGTTAATCCTGCTGCTGGGTTTCCTCTTGGTTTTGTCTAAGGCTAGAAGAGGTAATGTCCTGATTATATTTTGTTATGTAGTAAAATCTAAAAATCCACTAAAAATCTAAAAATATGGGGTGCAGTCTGTTCTTAAAAAGAAATTTCTAACAATATGGGAAAAGACAAATATGAAAATGTTACGCATGCAATTTTAGGAATTCACATTGCACATTATTTGTTATTTTGTCACCTCAGTAAGGTAATTCCTCCACTCCATTCAAATAACCACATCAGATAAGGGAAGTATGCCAGTAATTTAACATCCTTAATTAAGGAGTATTAAGCTGAGTTTGTTGTATTTTATATTTGTTATATTTTATCACATGATTTGAGCTAGAAATTGCACATTTATCAGTTAGTGCAAAGTGATTGGCCAGCTGTAAGCCTGATTTAAAATTTGCCTACAAAAGAATTTCAGAATGAATTCTCATTCTCTGTGTATGGCTATTTTCATTTGAAAATGACTAATATAACATACCCTGTAATTAAAGGGAAAGAGCATTAGACATTGACTATGCATTCTGCAAAATTCATTGCTAAAATACTCTAGGGCTCCATGGCTTTTTCCAGATGCAATTCATAGGACTTTTTCTACATGCTCATGCTACAAAGTCAAGGAAAGGTCCAGTAGGCAGACATTATGAATCCATTAGGTCTATTTTTTCCCCATTTTGCATATATTCAATTTTAATGGTTTGACTGAAAAGAAGAAAGTGTATGAACCTGACAAATTCCTTTATTTTTTTCTCATTACTATTATTTGTAATCTAAAACCTTAATGATCATTTATCCAGAGCCTTCTCAGGATAAAATGATCATGAAAAGCTTCAGGTATGAAAACTGTTGTGTGTGAGACTGAATCATGCTGAGAAAAACATAATATAACCTCTAATAGTTCTGCTGTGCTCTCAGACACTTCCCTTTGACTCAATGTTCTCCATGGCCTCTTTCAGTCCTCAGGGACCCCAGTTTGTGCTCCACCTCTGAAGCTGTGATTGTCACACTTGCAGCAAGCACACTCACAGAATGTGGGACTGCAGTAATTGCTTAAGTCAGCCCAGAGTGTATATTCCCTTGTCAGCAGACATCACCAGCCTGGCATTTAAGTGGCAGCACGAAGTTATATATTAATCTTTTATTTACTTAGTCATCGTAATTTTATTAATTAGCATGTGCAGCAGAGTCCACCATCTGTCCAGATGTTTGTCATCACACTTATTTCCCCACTGGAAAAAAATAACTGCAAAAGTTTCTGTGTCTTGATTTCATCCTGTTGTAAATACAGTTCTTAAGTATTTCCAGTAGCAAACTTTGCATCCAAATACCCTTAGTTCTAGGAGGTAAAAATAGCAAGAATTTCAAGATACTATGTTCATGACAAGTAGTAGGAATGGAAGCTGAAAACGAATGTTCTTTCCAAATTTTTGCACTTTCACTGTAGTGCATTGTGTGGACAATGCCTATTTAATTCCGTTTACAGCCATTGGTCCTGCCCTCTTCAGACCTGGGAACTCGTCACATAGAAAGGTAAAAGAGACATATATCAAATTTGGGCAAGAGCAAAAGAGGAGAAATATTTATTCGGTTACTAGGATCTTCATCTGACCTCACCACAGGGGGGCAGGATTCAGGAGAAAACTTTGCTGTGCCTGAAGATCAGAGAAGATGAAATGAGAGCATATTCTGATGCAACACTGCAATTCAAATATTATTTTGACTGAAATATTGCAAAATATTGGAATACAAACATTTTCATATGTCCATAGCGTGTCTGCCTGTCAGTCCAAATTAAACTGTGGTGTTCAACACTCCAACATTAGAGAACACTCAGGAGCAATAATGCATTTGACAGCATGTTACACAGATTACTGTAGTTATCAGGGCTGTGTATATATCCAAAGATTGATCTTCTTGTTCCTGCCATTTCAAGGTAAAGGAAATGATGCAAGAAATCTTGTTTTGTAACTATAAATTTCCAAATTTACATTAGAAAGGTTAAACAGAGGTGGTGTGAGAATTTCTACTCCTTTTCAGATGAACTAGATGACACTTGCATCTTCAACGTGAGAAACAGTATCAGCAACCTCCCACGTAAGGGTAGTGACCTGATTGCATAAGTGATTATCCTTGATTATTTTTATTATTCCTTAATTATCCTTTACAGTAGTGTTGAAAGAAACATTTTAGCCACTAACTTAAAGTCATCCATGTATTCTATCATTGATACCAGCTGAAGCTGGCAAACACAGCTTCTCACCTGCCCCATCCTAGGTACAGAGGCACAGAAGCTGGAATGCCTCAGAGCCAATGGGATGTGAGTACTCCTTCTTTTGGGCTTCTGTGAAGAAATTAACAGCTCAGCCTAAAGTCGCAGTGTTTTGGTCTGAGACAGAGGGAAGAACTCAGTCCTGTTCATTGCTCAGGATCTGTGATTAACAGCAACAAAGCTGTTGTGCTCCAGTATAGCACAAAACATTGATCTTTTGAATTTAACAAGTCTGAATTTGCGCTGAAAGGGAGGGAGGCAGAAGGAGCAGCACTCAAGGTTGGAGTCAGCTGAGAGACACTTTAAGAAACTATTTCTCCTCAGCAATAGCTAGTTGTATCCTGGCTTCTGATAGAGGTGCAGCATGAAAGGATTTTAACAGTTGCTCACACTTTGAGTTTGAGAGTGAATTTGGTGTATTTACAGGTGAGTTGTGGTTAAGCTGGAGATTGTGACCTCAGCTTCCTTCCTGTGCTGGGGTAACTCCTGATTGTCCATATCACATGCAGCCTTCTAGAGCATGCAGTGTTGGTCATTACTGAACTTCCTCCTAGATTGTGCATGTACTTGATGCATGCTGCTGCTCCAACTCTGTTGTTGCTTTCTTTTGTAGAGCTGCCAAAGGAGGATGAAAAATATAAAGTGGCAAAAATGCAATGGTCTGGATAAGGACCCATCCTCTGAAAGACTATCTAAGCTGTAAACAGCTTTCTTAGAAGAACGGGAGATCTCATTAATGACCAAAAATTCTTCTGTATAGTAGAGAGACCAAAAAAGGAGCATTGTAGTTGTTTTGACTCATTCTTATTAAGGCTTTAGCACTGAACAAGGAGTCAGACAAGTTATCTTCTGCCAGAATCTGAAATCTAAACAAAAACCCCAATTCAAACCTAAATCATAGCCTGTGGACTCTGCCAGTTTCCTGCCTCTAAATATGTGTGTATTTAAGACACAAATTAGAAACTAAACATTTCTAGTTTTCTCATGATGAACTAACTAAGGAAATAACAAACAGTCTGGACAAAAAAGACAACTTTGAAGTGAGAATGTGATATTATTACTGAAAATGGATATTGGTTACTGCAGACTCTGACACTATTTTGACACTAGGATTTTTTAAATATTTGTACCACTTTGAAAGCTTGAAAAGCATACTCTAATGAAAGGTCTGGTGAAATAATCAACTGGTATTTATTGACAAAATGCATAGACAGATTGACCTGAAGCTTTTCAAGCATTGCAGCAAACTAATATATGGTATGTAAATGACTTGGAAGCCAAATACAGAATCTTACTGTGAACACTCTGCCCCACTGTAGCTCTGCTAAAACCTAAAGAGATTTTAGAACTAGTGGTTAGTGCAGAGTTGAAGTAACTCTCCAAATTTATCAGAAAGAATATGAAAATGGAAGAGAAAAAAATACAAAAACTCTGACAAAGCAACTGTACAAATACAGTTTGGACATTAAGACAATACAGACAAACAGAATCATAGAATCACAGACTCATTTAGGTTGGAAAAAGCCCTTAAGATCAAATCCAGCTTTAAACCTAAACCTTAGAAAACTGATCCGTGTGCAAGACTTTGCACATGGACCTGGTGGACTTCGTGAGGTTCACAAATGCCCCTCCCAAGCCTGTGACATCCCTCTGGGTGAAAACACCTACCTCCAGCATGTCCATCATGCCACACAGTATGTATAACAATCTTGTTAGAATTGTACTTACCCTTTCCATTGAGATGCACAGAAGTCCCAGAATTCAGCTGTCTCTGTATAACAACTGAGAGCACCTTTAGCTTTACAGTAATGCTGTTCTGACTGTTAGAATCACTAATGTTACTGAAGAAAGTTCCAAAAGCGAAATAAAATATATGATCAGTCATGTCTGAATTAAGAACCAGTCCCACAGAATGTCTTGTCATAATGCTTGATGTGAAGATATGGCCTCTAGTCCCAAAAATATCATAGTCAGCAAAGAGAAGTAACCAAGAAAAATGAATCAGTCAAGGGTCAAAGCCTATAACAATTGAGAAGCTAAGCCTTTGAAAACTAAAAACTTGGTAGTTTAGAAACATGAATTGTCTACACTGTATAAATAAGACACTAGCCACTGTAAGGCCTTTAAAGGAAAAGAAGAAAATTAATTTCATTCCACGCTAGTTAAGATGTATCTAATTAAATTAAAACAAAAACTTAAATTACAGAATTATAATTATAATTCCATAATTAATTATAGAATCTGAAGTACACGTGTAAGTTATGATAATCATACTGAATTTTGTTACCTTATTTGAATTTTGTTATGTTGTTAAAATATGATGGAAAGCAAGTGAAGAGTAATAGCTTTTCAGCTGAGGTAAATATCAGGTCTGGAATGAAAAGCAAGTTTACAAATCACTAGCTAGAAATTGTGTCCCAGTACTGGGAAATAATAGGTTCAATGTTGCACTGCTAGGACTTCCCTTTAATGATTATATACCAAATAAGGAAGTGACTCGTTTTTGAAGGAGGTCAGATTTGTACCTAAATCAATTAGAAATATTCACTTTCTATTGAGAAGCTAAAAAAGGGGCATAGTGTAATTTACTCTGTAGAATATGACCACTCTACAACCTGCTCTTCACCATAGGGGAACACAAGGAGAAAATATTACTGCTAAGTGCAGAAAGCTTACTCAAAACAAAAACATGATTTTTGCACAATATATACTTTTAGTTGGTGTTTTCCAAGTATCAGGTCAGTTATGTCACGGTTTTCTTTCCTGAGGTTTCTGATCTTTCTTGTAGGAGGTGACATCGCATAAGCTCCCTTCTCTTCCTCGACATAGCTTATTTAATGAATGTACTAGGTTTAAAATAAGAAATGTGACTCAATATGCTTATTAACTTCTAGTTGTACATTGGCTCAAGACAAACAGTTGACAGGATGCCCAAGCAAGTAGCAGGTGCTTGTTAAGAACTTTCTTCTGTATATCATTAAAAACGGCTAATAAAAACAAAAGCCTGAGGATCCTACAAGGAGGGCCTTTTATTACTGATTTTTTAATAAAATACTGTATGTCTTTATATTGACAAGCTCCCCTATCTTATTGCAATTCATGCCGAAACACAACAAAAATTTTTTGTTTTCACCAAATGGCACCTGACACTATGAAGCTTTTGTTTTGGTTCTTCATACTGGGGGGGAATCTTTTACCCACAGATGATGACTATTAAGAATATAAATGTACTTAACTGCTGAAAATCATCTATTACAGGAATCTGGTTTTGGTTACTCACAGAGAGAATTCTTAGAGTCTAAAGTGATGCTCCAAATGCCCTCTTTTAATTACTTCTAAATATACTTCCTTGATATATTTGGAATTGAAATATGGAGTATGTCTGGATAGCTGTGTATTTGAGGGTTTTTCTCATTGCAGAGCAGTCTTTCATACTTGGAAGCTTGAATACAGAGAGATTTTTCCAATAATTTTCTGCTGTGTGAGTATTGGGCAGACAACAGATTTAGTGATAAGCACAGCCTACTTAGTCTGTGATAGGAATCATATAATTCAGATAAACTAATTTTACAAAGAGTTGATTATAAAGTTATCATTCATGAAGGCTGAGTCAGCACTGCATTTAATGACAGAGACACCACTAAGATAATTTCAGTCCATGTTGCCTGCCACTTTTCACTTTTTTATCCATCTTTCTGAAAACAATCCTGGCAGCTGGTAATATCACCTAAGGATTAGCACCAACAACACAACGGGAAGTTCTAGGTGTTAAGATATCAATACTTTGTTTTTATTTAAAATCATGATGTGCATCTTGCTGGAAAATATCCAGATGTTTATTGCCACACGAAAACCAATTCTCTTCAAAGAAATCTGCATAATTCTGTTAGTTTTAATGTGCTGAATACTTCACACTGAAGTGCAAATATGTAAATGTCCAAGGAATCGGAATTTTCTTAGAGGAGATATCAGTGGACAGTTCTATTTAAATTTCAGGATTATACTCTGTTTAGTATAGAAAATCCATTCTTCAATTCTTATAATGGAATGAGAGCTAGACATCCACATTTGTATGTCCACTAGTTTAATTCAGCCAATTATTACCTATCTTCAGTGATCAGTAGGAGTGAAACAAAAATAAAGCCTCACATCCTTCAGTGTGTCTGTCTTTAGTGAACACAATTCTGAATAACAAGGCAAAGCACAAGCAACAGCTAACTTCAGTGATTGCTGTTGTGAAATTTGCAAGAAGATAATTTGCCAAAGATGTTGTTTTCTCTAGGAAGGTCAGGAAGCCTTCCTTTAACTTCATGGAATCCTTCTGCTAGAAGGCAAAAATGGAAATACTATTTTGAGCAGTTGTAGAGAAGAAGGCACAGGGACTGAGGGTCATTGTTCTCGAAGGTAAACTCTCTCAGATCAATAAAGTTACTCCCTCTGCATTTAATTAGTAAAAAATGCACATTCTTTGTACAAATGGTGAACAACCTTAGCCTGCTTTCATGGAAACTATCAGATTTTTATGAGTTCAAGATTAATCACAGCCTGCAAACTGGGGCTATCGCACAGTGGTTTGATTTGTTGGCAAGAGCCAGGTCCACCACATCTGAGCTAATCAAACAGCACTTACCTGGTGGCTGCAGGAATTAAAACTGTTTAGTGTAAACTTTGTAGATAATGATGCCCCATTGGTGACTTCCATATGCTGCTTTGCTGCTGATGCCTAGAGGAGCTGTAACAGAGGTTAGACAGAAATAAGAATAAAATGGATATTATTGAGGGGCCTAAAAAGGCCACATCCTGGCAGTACCAGTGCCACAGTCATGGCCCTGCCCTGATGGCTCCAAGATGGAAGCAAAAGAGGGCTGGATCACGACATCTCACATTTTTATAGGTTTTAGTCCATTTGCATGCAAGAGTCAACTGTCCAATTAATAGCCTCAGATAATGAAGTTTCATCCTCCTTGCTTTCTTGCTTGCTTGCTCACCCTTCTCTTTTCATGTTGTTTATGCTTAGGTCCTGAAGTTTGAAAAAATTGTCCTTGAGTCCCCAGCTGGAATAGGATTGTTTTGTCTTCACCACCCAAGCACAACAAAAAAGCACACCCAAGCAGAACAGAAAAGCTTAAGACAGTCTGGTGAGCCATGAAAACATCCAAATAACCCATTGCACATGTATCTGATAGAGAGAGGGAATATCTGAATGCTGCACATCTAGAAAATTCAATACAGTTCTGATGAATGTCTACAAATTTTGGTGCATTTAATTTTTATTTCTATTTTATGTTTATATATTTTCATTCTGGTGTTCATACATTTTGTAGTTACTGCTTGTTGAGGCTACAAAAAAAATGAAGAGTAATGATGAGTGTGTGATAGGCTTGCCTGTTCAGTACTGAAAAATTTGGGCTATACCTTCATTTCTCCCATCCTTTATGGGGTCTGAATAGTCATCTGATGACACTTTAATTAAATTATATTGCTGTTATAAAATATGTATCTTGTGGGATAGCTCACACATGTTTTATCAAAGTTTCAAGATGCTTAAAATGAAAGCTAAACCTTTCAGTATTGTGCCAGGCAAATGATAGGTGACTTGAATGCCAGTTTTTATGTCTCTTTTTTATGCCATTCTCTCTGGTCCTATTGTTGTTTTTTTAACACACTATAGACAGGTATCTGTTCATGAGTAGCAGTTTGCAATTCAGTAATTTGATGAAATTTTCATTTGAAATGGCTTGGTTTTGTGCTATCTCCTTCTCCTGCCCCAAGACACTTCAAATCAACTATTGTTCCTACTTTAGGATGGCCTGGGGCGCAAGGTCGGAAGTGTTCTGCTGATTGGGTGGGAACACATATCCCTAAGGAAAAAGAGCAAGGACACATCAAAGTCTCTAACAGTACCTTATCTACTAGCTGCTTTCAGGACAATCTGTTGCACATGGGGTTGTGAGCATCAAATGGAGCTGTCCTCATCACTTTCACAACTGGAAGAGGAGACTTGGGTTCTTCTGATTTAACAATAATAATCTAGATCAAGCCTTCAGGTAGGAAGCCTGTCTTTTCATCATCTTCTTATGGGAGGGTAAGGAATGAATTTACCTCCAAATATCCAAGTGTCTGTAATATTTTGAACTCCAGTCTCAGGTCTAGATTACTCCCATTAAGCCAAGGCACTCAACATAAAGGAGTACATGAATCATGGAACTCAGTGGGAAAAGAGTGAAAGTTCCTGACCCTCTGTTATTTGCTGGAGGAGTCCTCCATCACTGGACTGTTGGGATTTGGCACACAGTGTCCCTCCTATTCACTCAATATTTTATTATAAATCTGTGACATTTTCCCCAGAGCACAAGAATGGAGTCTCTGCTACTCTTTCCACCAGACTACAGCACCAGATCTTCTCCTGCTTCACCCCATGTCTATTGTACTACCATCTTCTCCCTACCAAGTCTAAAGAGACTCAGTGTGTGAATAAATTTAGGGAGCCTTACCTTGCCCTGCATCATTTTGATGTCAAAGTATCATCAACTTATATGTTGACCAGATGTTAACTCAGTTTTTAAAGCTTTGTTTATGTTCCATTTAATCTGAATGAACAACTTATTCATATATGAGAAGAGAGAGAAAAGACATGAAAAAACAAAAAGGGATTATAAATACCTTTCATTCTTAACTGAGTGGTGTGAAAAGAAAAGTTTTAAGATTGAGGTAACCTTGAATTAATGGAATCTCACCTTGAAAGCTCACCTACTTTATCTGAAAGTAGGCTATGTTTGCTTATGGGCTCAATGACAAGAGGCTCTCCAAACTAGAGAGTTTTAGCATAAGCACATCCTCAAAGAAATCGTCTGAAACACATCCAATCTATTGTCTCAAGAAAGAACTGATCTCTGCATGGATGCTTGCTGGCAATTTCATTATGAGATTTACACTAACTATGTTAGTGTGCTGTCATTCTCAAAAGTTCACATTTTGCCATATACAAAATATAGATATATTTTAAAATATGACCATGTTTTCCTGATAGCAATGCATAAAGTAAAGCAAGAATATGTTGTCTCTCAAATACCCAAACTTAAACACAGATTGAGTAATCTTTAATAATAAAGAGCAATGTAACGCCTCACTGCACCAAGCCGTTTCAGAGAAATATTTTATCTCGTTAGGTATAAACTACTCTGTGTGGAGTGGTTTGGGTTGAAGAGGCCTTTAAATGTCATCAGCTTCAACTAGATCAGATTGCTCAGTGTCCCCATCCTACCTGACCTTGAATGCTCCCAGGGATGGTGCACCTGCCAGCTCTCTGGGCATCCTGTACTAGTGCTTCACCTCATTATTAAAAAAATGTCTTCCTTATAGCTAGACTGAATATACCCACTTGTAACTTAAAACTATTATTTCTTGTTATGGCAGGTCTTACTAAAGAGTTTGTTCCCATCTTTCCTGTAAACAGCCTTTTGTACTAGAAGAAAGTCCACTGTGCAGTGTGCAGAACAGTACTGTACAGTCTGCTTCACTCTTCACTGTCCAGGCAGTTCTTCTAGTTACTGTGGGGAAGGAATGGCGACCTTTATAATCCTATCCTTCTGTGTTGATTTCCCAGTCAGAGGAGTTTTGATAGAAATAGCAACAGTCATTTTTACAAGAAGCTTAATAATCTTCTGCTTTCTTCTGAAACCACATTGACTGGTGATAAAACCAAGTACATTTCAGCCGTCAGTTTTTTCACTCGCTCCCTCTGGGAAGTACTATACATTTCTGTTGGTATATACTTTTGATGCTATGATTTCATTTTTCATTATCCTTAGTAGCTTTGACTAATTCAGTTAAGGACCATTGTCCTTAAAAGAAATAATCTTACATAAAATGTTATGGTTTCTCCCTGAACAAAGCTAATAAATCCATATTGATGTTCAGTGGAAGTCTAAGTCTTTAAACAGTCTAATTACAAATTCACCCCAAAGATCTATTTTCAGATTAAGAGTTCAGGTTTGAAATTATATTAAAGCCACATTGAAAATACAGGTATGAAATATTCAGCTGAATTCCACTAATGCTATTCACTACTCAGTGCTGTTCGGAGGTCTGCTTGTGAGCTTCTGGCTCTGCCTTTATTGTCCGCTGACTTTTACTCTGATAGCATAAAAAGATATCAAAAACTGAACAGCCAATGGAGACTGGACTAATGGAGAAATCTTTTAAACACCCAGTTGGCATTTTTTGCCTTAATCTGTAGGAAGATTTCTTGTTACTGTCACCACTAGTATATTGAAGCTAGGACACTGAATTATAAAAAGTCATCTTATTGTATCATTTTCTCACAGATAAGCATTGCCATATAAGAGAAAAGAGAACCTACAGAAAAAAAAGCAAACAAAAAACTTTCTCCTTCTTCATGTAATTACTGATGCAGAAATATTGATAAAGGATCAACAGCAACATATATTTGTAGGTAGGAGCAAGTGGAGATGAGCTGGTACATTTAAATGATGTTCCAATCATCAAATGAATTTTATGTACTGCAAACATATGCAAGTGCTCTTGTACTTATCACTTGAGGGATTCCTCTCCTCTCCTCTCCTCTCCTCTCCTCTCCTCTCCTCTCCTCTCCTCTCCTCTCCTCTCCTCTCCTCTCCTCTCCTCTCCTCTCCTCTCCTCTCCTCTCCTCTCCTCTCCTCTCCTCTCCTCTCCTCTCCTCTCCTCTCCTCTCCTCTCCTCTCCTCTCCTCTCCTCTCCTCTCCTCTCCTCTCCTCTCCTCTCCTCTCCTCTCCTCTCCTCTCCTCTCCTCTCCTCTCCTCTCCTCTCCTCTCCTCTCCTCTCCTCTCCTCTCCTCTCCTCTCCTCTCCTCTCCTCTCCTCTAGTTTTACCTCTTTAGAAAAAGTTTCTACAATCCCTGAGAATTGGAGATATCCCTTCATTTCTATACGCATGGCATAAGAATTCACAGTATCATTTTTCTGAAGACTTTGTCTCAAGAAAAAAACTGGGAACTGTTGTGGTATTTACACAGGGCAACCTTTTATGAAATAGACTCCCCTGTTACTGATCTTGACTTTCATCTCAGAGTAGTACACTGTAAATATAAAATATGAATATGTTGTGTGGAGAAATTATGGGTCCCATCTGGAGATATTAAATTATTTTTGTACAGCTTTTATCTTTAAACCAAGAAGGTTAGCTAGTAGCATCTCCTTTCGAAACCTCTTGACAATCCTTCCCACAGATTACCTTCTAGTTTCTACCAATTGTGCATGAATTTTTACATATTTTCATTCTCTTAACAAATGAGTATGTGATTCAATTTATTTTGTCCCTTCAAATCCCAGTAGCCAAAATATTCACACCTCTAGATGCTCCTAATATGTGAACTTGCTCAGTGTTTCACCTTGCAACTTTATAACAAATAAGGGGGAAAAACATACTCTCATTTTTAGAAGTTCTGTAGAAAGCCTACAGGGGGAAAAAAATTATAAATCAGCAGCCATTCTCTACATACTAAGGTGAAAAAAAGCTCAGAAAAACAAAATGTCCTTAATGTCCAATTTTAACCAAGAGACAAAATGTAAAAAATGGCATTGGAAGACATTAGTAGTTTACTTCAGATGTAAATGCATCTTGAATGTGCAAACCAAAAATTAATTCCAACACTCAAAATCATTACCATACGAACGAGGCTTTATTTTGCATGGGTGGTAATAGCACCTGATATTAGAATCATCAAAAGGATAGTGTGACTGTGATGTAAAGTTGTTGCAAAGTAGGCTTCCTTGGATCTGTATTTTATCAGTGTAGAGACTCCAGAAGGGGGTGGCATTGGTTGAAAAGGATGCATGGCCTGACTGGCTGAATCCAAACCTTTTTATGGTCAGGTTCTGGTGTCTTAGTTTGAAGATGAAGCTATTCTTGTCTGTAAGAAATCTCTTAAATCAAGTACTGCTCTTACCTGGGTAAATGCCAGGGAACTAAATGAAAGCTATAAATATAGCCATGGTAGAGCACATCCAGGCTCCCAAACATCAAAGGTGGCATACAATTCATACATAGTATGTCTACTGTAAAGACTTCTAATTAGCTACTCTATCTTTTTTCACTCTTAGGTTTCATGAATCTCTTTATGGTATCAATACTAAGAAAATTCCAATATCCACTACCAAATTTCTTCTAGGGGAACCTATTGCATTAAATTGCCAAGCTTTCATAAGAATGTAGTAAAATTACTTTTTTGCTGATTCATTTTTAAGTCTTGCTGCATCAGTAGCTCTCATATATAATGTTAATATGAGAAGATCAATAATTGCTAAAACAACTGACAACAAATTGAATTCACCTTGTCAATTTGTTTAGTAAAGATAATATTAGTATTTTGGTCTGAAATACTGGTTATATAGCATAAAGGACTTCCTACCAGGAATGCTTGATACTGTTAGTCTTTTCCAGAGTTACTCCTTAAAGATAATGAGAAAAATGTTTCCATTTTGCTCTTCTTCCACTTCTGCAAATTCAAATTCTGACAAGATTCACATGGTGTGCAGTATTATTCAATTTTATTTAGGAGTGGAGTGAAATTAGAGCTGCAGAACATCTTGGATGTCAATTTATGGAAGATAATATCCTCCTACTTTCTATATTTCTTGATTCTAAATCAAGTATGTTTCTCACTTGGTGTTTGTCCTGGGTATCTGAATGGACATGCTGTTACCCGTGGCACCATTGCCACTGCTCTTCTGTCTGCAAAAGTCAAGAGTATCACAGCTCAAAGCCTTCTGAAGTTCAAGAAGAATGTCAGCTTTAACCTAAGGAGAAAATCGCTGTCTTAGGAATCTCATGCAATTGGGGTCAGTATGTGCAGAATTTTGTTACATATTTGCATTTGTTTTTCAGATATATGAAAGCTATAGTTTATATGATGAATAGTATTTAAAGTATTTCATACTGATTGTTTCACATAAAACTAAAACCCATAAATACTTTCAAAGCTTTTTAAAAATCTTTTTCACTAGGAGAAAAATGTCATGGTGGTGGTTATTAAAAAGAAAAACTTGATGATCCAATGCTTACAATGGGACTTTGTATAGAAAATACAAATGAAAATGGATGCTTTTTATTTTTTCTTTTAATGAATTGATTAGATATTAGCTGCATGGCATTTTGTTTCAGTGTTTATTTTTCAATGAAAACAAATGCCAGGTTTTTCACAGAATTAAAGTTTTTCGTCCATACTTACTGTCAGGAAAAAGTATTTAACACCTTTCTAGCTTTCCATCAGAGAACAGAATACTCTTCATTAGCTCATGAAATTAAAAAATCCCCATTATTTGAGAAAGTGGTTCAAGATTAAGCATAAGTATATTCCTCCATCTTTCTTCTTCATGAGCTGTTAGGAAGACAAATATTCTCCTTCTTCCTCTGCTTCCAGATTTGGGACTTCAAAATAGTTTGATTTTCCTGTCTTCTATTGCCATTTTGCATTTTCACAACTTGATTAAGGGAAACTATTGGAAAAACCGTCTATCAGACCACAATCACAGCACAAGTGCTGATAATGGGAATTTTGCATCTTCTTCTACCACAGCAGTTAACTCACTATTCAGTGGAATTGTCTCCATGACTGTATCTGTAAAAAAAATTCAAAAATGAATCACTAGAAAGGCTTAAATGTTTTAGCATATTGTTTTACAATTCATGTTTCTGTGGAGAGTGCAGTTGCCTTTTTTTTATTTATCTTTTTATTACAGATTAATAATCTACTGCATTACATGAAAATTATTTCAAGTATTTCAAAATCATATATTTTCAGCACTAAGTCCCATTTTCTGACCCTTGCTACTCCTACTTGGTATTCTCCTGTGATCTTTTGCATGTCTGCTGAGTTCCGTGCCTGAGAATTTTTACTGGGGCCAGGTGTTACTCAGTAAGAACTATGTGCCAAGGGGTAAAAAGGATGGCAGTCTTTTCCAGTGTCTATCAACCACTCAGGATTTGGTGACACAAGCTTCAGTAGAGCGTAACAGCCAAGTTCCAGCTAAAGTCTTGAAGTAGTTTTCCAGGAAAACTACTACAGCAGGAAACTACTGTCAGCATGGCTGACTGAACAGACAGTCCTTAAATTCTGCTCTGCTGTATGAGTCCATGTGCCCTTGCACTTAAAGTTTCAAAATTAACCATTGTGATCCCTGTTCTGGTATTGCTGATGATTTTCATACAAATATTGCAGGCTTTAAGCACAAATATGTTGTAGTTGAACTATTGAACTCTCCTTCTAAAGTCCCTTGAGACTTCCCAGCTCTAGGAGAGGTCAGGGTAGTTTGAGGTGTGATATTTTGGTTAAGATATGACAAATACAATAAGTAGATGAATGCTATTTCAGGTCATCATATTTAATTAGGGCATCAAGACTGGAAAAAGTCTTCACTCTGAAAATGAGCTCTCATGATCAAACTAGAGCTACCTTATTTAAATAATTTAAACTAAGATCAATTTTAATCAAAGTTAATATTGAGTATTGCATATGAAAATTACCACTTTTTTCTTTCAATTTTGATATTACCATATAAATGAGCAATTGCCTTGTTTAGTTATGTGGCATCTGGCTGGTAATATTACTTTAGGGTGGAAAATTTGAATTAATATCTACTTAAGGGTGACAGCATAGCTAACACATCCTCCATGTAGAAGCCAGAAATCTGCCTTTGTGTTTTTCCAGGTATATATTCTATTCAGTATAAAATATTATCTGATTCTAAATGCTTTAGTTTTTTTCTGATGCTGAATCGAACAATTTCATATTTAGAGAAATTAGAGGATAACAATGTGGTCAAATTATTTGCTTTAGAGAGGATAGACATTAATTAGGTTAAATTATGTAAGTGTTGTGTAATATTTTTTTTCTTTGCAAGGAAAAATCTTTTAATCACAGATCTGTTAACGTACAAACCTGTAAGAGATCATGGATATATGTACATGGACATATGCATTCATATAGACATTTACATACCCAGAAGCACACCTGACATCAGAAAATGAATGCAAAACTCTTTATTTGGTTTAACAAAAAAATATATGCATACAGAAACACACATGCATTTTTACTGCAGTCACTGATGACACCACAGCCATGGAAAGTTTTCTAGTGAGCAGATTCACACCAGGTCATGCATGTAGATTTAAAGCTGTAACCCTTTGAGGGTCAAAATATGTTTTTGCTCTGTTTATCCATCAGGAAGTCCTAATCCATAAATTTGACTTCTTGGTGTGTCAACACAAGAAAAGAAACCTAAGCTGACCTGTTCAGCTGGTTGTAAACCACCATCCTATCTCTCAAGTAGAACTGAATCCCAAAAGCCATTTTTGGCAACTTATTTCTTTAATTCTTTTAACCTTCATGTTCTGTTCTAGTACACTCTCTAGACATTTAATACTTTGAGTGGTTGAAACTATCTGAAGGCCACTGAATTATTTTCTCCAGTGTGCCACTGTAATGAATAATTAGGCAAAATTTCCAGTTCACCTCAGTTTACACCCTGGGAAAAAAGGAGAGGTATTATACCCAACGAAGTGATACCTGATCCATTCTTTTCTGCCTTGTCCAGGCACTGAAGGGTGACTTTCATAGAACAACATGGATCTTTTCACATCTTTGTTTTCATTCGCAGCTTTATTCGCAATTTTTCAAAAATTGTGATTTTCTTAGTGAGGAAATTATATTTCTTTTGACCACTCTTAACCATTTCGGCAAAAGATTTTGTGTTATATCAAGCATCCCATAAAAAGGAACCTGTGTGTACAGTCCATTATTGCTCCCTCTAACTGATTCTTTTGTACTAAACAACAGCAGGAAAAAGGTTGGTTCTCCTCAGCTCAGTGTTAAATACCCCGTTGTCTAGTTCCTCCCATCTCTTGCTAAAACAAAGTGTCTAGCATGAGTTAAATAAATCTTGCTATTGAATCTTAAGAGATGTGAGCTTACTGTATCAAGGCTCAAATGTTGAATTTCTAGGACTGAAACCTGAGAAAATCTGGTGTATTCCTCTGATTCTTAGAGTTTCAGTGCAGGAAAAATAAGTTGTCTTTTTATTTCAGAAAATTATTATTTCCAGAAAAAGTAGCAGTAATAGGACAAACATTTGTTTATATATACATATAATTTATATTGTGAAAACCTCAGACTTCTTATCATGTCCAACATATTCATCATGACCAGAACACTGATTTTATAGAGAACTTTCTTGCTTATTGTGTCTCAACCCTAATATAGTTTATCTAGAAAAAGGCTATTTTAGCAGTTCCTCATTCTCAATAATTTCTTAGTAAAACTGTAGACAAAAAATATATTTTGTATTAATCAGATGCTCCACCCAGCAAAATAAATCAGCCACATTTATTACATAACTCTATACACAGTAGGAAACAATAACCCCTATCAATAACAAAACAAAAAAACCCTCCTATCAGTCCTGAAAATTAAGAATTGTCACCATGCTTCAAATGATAATAGTGAATAGAGGAATTAAACTTGAGTTTATTACTCAGAGATTTTAATTTCATATTAATCTATAATATTGCCCTCACTGAGAAGAAGAAGTGATTTTCCAGAAGACTTCATACTGTTAGCTTTATGTAAGTAAACTATCATCATAATGGTAATATTTCAAAATCAGTCCTAATAAGAGGTAATGAAAGAACACTTTCATTCAAATGTAAACAGAAATAAGCAACATTCTCTCAAGACCTGGCATTTTCCAAGATGCAATAAAAAAATGGCTTTATAAGGAGAAGACAGAATGGCGAAAAAGGGGGGAAATTACAATAAGGTTAATGCTAAGCAGAATATGCCTTTTCTTGTTTCATCTGAATAGCATGGATTTTTTCAGAGCTGAGCAGAAGCCCCCATCTAATCTTCCTGTAGAGACTGAAGAGCTAAACAGCAGTCACCAATTTGTTTCCTAACCCCTTACATTTTGGGAGTGATTGAGACATTTGTTTGCTGCTTGTGACAGTCATGAATCCTCATGCTATGTCTCAGCGTATTTAGATGCTCAGCAGGAAGGTTCACACGTCTGACTAGGTACAAAGAATCAATTTACAGCAAAAGGAAACATCAGATATTGGCACTTCAGCACCACAGCAGTAGATAACTTGGAAATACCCCAAGTAAATTGGAAAGACCTAATGCTTTAAAACATTGGATGTAAAAGAATATAACTTTGGAGGTAATGTGCTTTTGATTTTGACTGGTACTTGAGTAAATTTTAATCATATATTAGACTGAGACTAAAAAATATATTTACATGGCTCCTTTCCTGTAGAATTGTGTGTTTAAAATGACCTAATCATAAACTATCAGCCAGAAAGTTTTCCTAATGACACAGAAGATTTTTTAATAGCAATGCTAACATGAAGGGGTTCTATTACAGAATTTTGGAAGACCTGAGTTTGTTTTGCTCTTTTCCTCCTTATATTGTGCCGTCTGCAACGTAAGTAAGTCTGTGTCTTCCTCAGGTTTCATATTTCATAAATTTTTGCTCTCTTTACCTTCTTAATCCTTCCTCTGTACTTAGACATCACAGAAAAATTAATAATTTTCATGCATCCTGAAAGTAAAAAGACCAGTACAATCTTCTGTAAAGTTGATTTTAATTTCTTTGCTCTGATGTTAAAGATGAACTTCCCTTAAAACTTGCTACAAAATTGATTGTTTATAAAAGAACAAGTGTAGTTTTTTTACAGCCTGGAAATGTGTTCTCCCTTTTCTGAGTACTTCAGGAATATAATATATAGAGCGGCACTGAGAAGCACACAGAAAATATTTATAAGCAGACTTATCCTTTTATGTGAACCCACTAAAAGCATGGAGTATGGCTCACCAAATATCCCTGAAATTGCCTTGGTATGAGTAAAATATCATTTCATTACAGGATAAAGTGTTCCATTTAAAGTACAGGCCTGGGCTCTAAGGAAATATTGACAAGTAGAGTTATTATGAATTAAAACCTCTTTCTAGAAAACTGGGCAGGTATACCAGTAATCCTAAACTCAGTACCTGTTTCCCTCATGGCAGAAATAGTGCATATCAGAAAATTCATTATTTGTACATAATAAGGTCTGTAAATGCATTTTATAAAAGCAAACAATAAAATACTGAGAATTACATTGCAGGACTGAGAAAAAAACTGGTTTCACTGATGTATTTTCTTGTGTGATGGAGAGTATAAAATGGACATAATTCTTCCCTGGGAATATTCTCTACAGCAGGGCTCTTTAGCTCAGGAGGGCTGGAGTAACCTGTGCCATCATTCAGCCTCCAGTCTTCAAATTAGGCAGGGTACCTGCATGAAGAAGGGGCAGAGAGCTGTGGCTGCTGTGCCCTCAGCTACAGTCACTTTATTCTTCACAGAGCAGGCGGTAGATGAAGTGTCATTTTTTTACTTCTATATGAAGTAAGAAATCTCAAAGGAAAAAAAAGGAGCACAATATCAGAATTAATGTCAGAGTTCATTAAGAAGGGAGAATCAGCTGTAGTATTATGAAAAACATTGCATTTAAAAGATATGGTCTAATGGTAAACCAGTACAAGGGTCATCTCACTTCTTGTTAATTTACCGTGAGAGAAAAGAGCTTCCTCATCAGGTACCCACTATTCTCTGCCTGCAGATGTGATGATGGCTTTAAGCCTGTGTGGGATGAAGACCAGTGTGTGTATACTAGTTGACTCTAGCTTGTGACTAAACAAAAAAAAAAAAGTAAAGCAAAATTTTATGCACTGGGTAAACAATAGAGATGTCTGATGAAAGATGAGCCAACAGTGATAAGCTGCTTAAAACTACAAGGCAAATATACCTGTTTAAGCAAAGATGTGCATTTTACCATTCCTCAGATCTCACAATTTCCAAGCATAGCTTCAATTTCTTATGTTGTATTTCTGATCATATAAATTTCTGATTTGTGTCTCCAATATAGGGAAGTGGACTTGCAATAGACCACTGCCTGGGAGCAGGTTTTTAGAGGAACCAGGCAGGCTTTTATTTCTCAGTGGTTACCTCTAAGCTCCTATCTGCCACTTTTCAGAATTGCTGCTTCACAGATACAAATCAATACCACTTCTAGGACCATCATTTAAACAGTAGGATTTTTGTGTTACAGAGTAATTTTGAGACTTAGATTTTATTGTTTAACCTGAATTCTCTCAATATTCCAAGTAAATTTTAGAAAACCCTCAGACACATCCTTGATTCAAAAGGTATGCAAGCACCTTCAGTTCCAAGACAATCAGTTAAGTTGTAGATTTAACATTACTTTGTTTTCATTTTTTTATTAGTTGCTTCTCTTATTTCAGCAGATTTCCTATGACCTGACCCAGTGCTGTCTCATGATTTTAAGTATTTTTCAGAGTTCCAAGGAAATAATCTGAGCTTTGTTGAAAGCCTCTTGCTGAATTGCTAGTCTTATGGTTTCTCCCAGTTACAGAAGCATCTCTGTCCTGAGGAAAACTTCAGAGAGAGCAAGGGGGGGGTTGAAGGGGTTTGACTATTTCATCATCCTGAAATGTTTCATTGCAATTTTTGTTCTTAAGAGTTTTGTTTTTTAAAAAGTAGGTCGGGGAGTTCTCTTCCAATTAGAATTTAGGCAGTGGCCAGGCCTTGATTCTACCTGGAAGGGAAATGGTAAATAAACCCAGCCAATTTCTGCATCAAAATAATATTCCAGTCATTTTGACTTGGCAATTTGACCCTATCAATACGACAGCTGTAGCTAATTTTCAGGTGAATTCCATGCTTATTATCTGAAGGTGATCATCTAATTCCTCATTGCATCAAGACTTGCCAGCTGTTTGCAGACTCTGGGGTGATGACATAGTGCTTTAAAGACAGACAATTTTATAAATGTATGTCTCTAATTTAAAATATTGTTGATTGTTGTATTCAAATTTTCCCCAACTGTAAGTTTCTACTTTCACTCCGTATATCATTTTGTGTTGTAGTTCTTTTCACATTTGTAATGAAATTTATGTGTGCTGTTTCTGAGATCAACAAAAGGAAAATTGAGACAGGTAACACCAAAGATAAGATTGAGTCAAGTCTTGTATGTTTATAATTTTTGAACTGTTCTTTTACAGAACCTGAACCACCAATCTTCAGGCATTTTTTCCAACAGCACAAGGGCAAAATTAAAAGAAAATCCTTCTCCATTTTAATTAGAAGTCCAAACACAGGGAAAACTGAAGGTCCATTTCCTCTAATAACTCCGAGCAAAAATTTGTTCATATTTTCACAGGTGGATTCCAGCAAAGAACATGAAACCCTATCAAATGCAGGAAAACACTAATAATTCTATAAGTAAAAAGACCCAGAGACGTGAATTGCAAAGGTATTCCAGCTTGTACCTGACACCTTTGTGTTTTACCTGCAGAAGATTGTGAAATTTAGGTTTTTCAATGTGGGAATCAGTAGTATTGTAGAATTTTTGTTAGGTGATAGTTTAAGAGAAATACAGGGTTGAATTACATATTAGTCTTTTGCTTTGGCTTTGTTTGCTTTTAGTAGTACAGATTTGTCAATTAGCCAACTTAAAGTAAATGTTTAAGTAACTTCAGCTAATTTATTAAGTTTAAATACCATATGTCTGTCCAACACAACCCCAGAAAACAGCCTTTTTCACTTTTTTAGAGTGCCAAATTTAATTATACAGGGAAAAGTCAAGCTTTAGTTAAAAATGTTTCTCCTTATCATACTATATATAAACATCAGACCTTTTGGTGTAATCATACTTCTTTAGATCAGTGTGCATTCAGTAATATCTCTTTACAAATACCATGGGAAATGTTTTTTTATTTGTGGAAATAAAGTTTGCCCTGCTGTCCTTGTAGTTATATGGCTAATGCAAATCTCTGTGTGCTTTGCCATGGCAAACCACTTGTTACCGGATGAGGAAGGTGAAGTTCTGCTTTGATAAGCAGGTGAAAGGAGTGGGGCTGGCCAAGACTCTCCTGAAATAGTCAAGGGCAAGACTGGGTTGGCCTCTGTGTTTGCCACCAAGAAGATTTTTGGCTTTGCTATTGGATGCAATCTGGTAGGCATTGAGTGGTGGGTACAATGCCATGCCAGACCTTGATGAGAAGGGCAGCCTTCTCTGCTACCAGAGGGCCATCCAGGAGGAGGAAACAGGCCAGAGAGTCTGCAGACAGTATGAGTCACAGGATGGTAACGATTGGATGGTTTGTTTGATGGATGGAATTCAACATCATGGGTGAAAAAGTTTATAAAAATAGGTGTATATATTTTAGCCATCATAATAGTGGTGCTAATCATGGTGCCTTGTTTCCTTCAATGCATTTGACAGATGATTAATAAAGCTGTTAATGGAATCTATATGGTTCAAAAAGGAGGGAGAGGTGTTGGAGTGTGTAAAACAGGGGTCTCTCTGAATTCCTCAAAAAGAGACCAGAATGCAGGAATCAAAAACTTTAGATAAATTAAAGTATATTTAGCCACTCAAACATGAAATAGAGGTGTAAACTTTAGTTTAAGTAAGTGGGGGCGTGCTTTAACTGCCTTAAAGAGTGAAAGCCTTAGAATCTATTATAAAAAACAAGCTTCAGAAACAAGTTTCAATGAGAGCTCAAAAACACCGTTTTGAGCTAGACAGAATAAAAATATAGTAAGAATATCACATTCTTCAGATAGAACAGGTTACATGTGTGGATAATTAGGGATAGGCGATCGGAAGATATTGTGTTGGACAGGCAGACGGAACCCCTCCCCTCAACAGTTAAAGTTACTTAACCCCCCTTCGTTAGCCAGCAACACTAGGTTTACAATGCAAGCAGAAGGAAGTGATGAGGCAAACCCAAGTTATTTAACCCCATGCAACACATCAATAAACGCCATTTGCCGTCCACCATACTGGTGTCTGTGAGCTTGTGGCACAAGTGGCCTGGGGTTGGCCGCTGTGCTGTTCCTGAACCAGGTCGCCACACCTCAGTGAAGGCAACATACATGTACAAGTTATGCATAAACATTCATACTATAGAACTAGAATTCTAATATGTTTAGAAAAAATGCTTCAGGTTCATTTTTTTTAGTTCATTGGGTAATTTCTAAATAAAAATCCATGCACTGGAGTGAGAGGACTCTCTTGCTCTCTCTCCCTCTCTTCACTGCCATCATCACCACCTGGAACAAGATTGGAGCTGCTGTTGCAACTTCTGCCTCTGGTCAGACTCTGTACCAGGCTGTAGCTTATGCTTCTATTTGGGACTCCATACCAGAAAGCTTATAGCATGGACTTTAACACTTGGGACTCTGAGACTGATGTGCTCCTGTAATAAACAACTTTTCAGCAACCAACAACTGCTCTTGCCCTTTCAAAGACCTAGACCCATGGCAATCTCAACATCAAGGTAACCATGTCATGTGTTCCTGGATATTGCTTTTGAATTTGTTTTTACAAAATTTATCTCTTGGTGTGGCCTTTTAAATTGATTGATATGAAGTAATTTATTCTATATATATTTTTAATGTAAATAAATTATGCATTCTATATTAAAGAGTTTTGCACTGTTGTTAGTTGTAACAGAATGAAGAACAGACAAACTCAAGGATAATTCTTAAGTAAAGCTACCAATTTTACCATCTCATTAGCTGAACAAACTAACAGGTTTCTCAAACCCACCTTATCTAGAATGAACATTTTTTTGTTCTTTAGGCTATTCTCCTGCAAAGCTGACTTTGGTGTTGTTCAGCATCACTGTTTTACTGGTATTCCTTTCTTAAGTAGTGAATTTTGAAGGATTAATCATGGCAGAAAGTTACATTAAGTTATCTATTTTTTCCTGTCATTTCACCTCTTTAACATTCCTACTATTATTTTTTTTCATGCTGCCACATATAACGGAGAAGCAATGATGATATTGTTCTGTGGAATAGAGATGGTCCAAAGGAAGACCCTAATGGAAACTTTTGGAGCCAAAACAATGTACCTGAAATGACACTGTGGGACAAACAGAAGGAGCAGAATGTATGGAGCAAACACAGACCTGGTGCTACTGAAAGGGCCTGTCTCTTTCCAGAGGTACTCCCTGTGTATTTGCACCACTTCCGGCTCTTCTACCTCATAGGTCAAAGTTTCATATAAATATCTCATTGCTTTGAATCTGTAAAAAGCCTTCTGGAATCTCCTCAGTTCCTTCCTTGACATATATGTACTTAGCGATCTTTTACAACTACCTGAGATACAATAAATACATGGCATTCAGGATGTCTGGACAAGCAACCATAAAATAATTCCAGTAATTTAATCAGTATTATATGATATTAAATGTAGACACCTGGAATTGACAGATATGTTGATATTGTAGAATATTTGGAGATATTCACAGTTACTTTGCCACCAAAGCTTCTGCACTGTTACACTGCAACACTTGGCAGTGGCACTAACAACTGTTAACCTGTGTACTTGAAGGGTTCTACTCTTTTAAGCCAAGAGTCTAAGAGCCAAGTGGCTGTACCCTTCTGAACAAAACCCAGTTAATTTCAAAAGAATGAGCTGCTGGATACATGTAATTTTGAATTACTATTATGAGGAAAAGGTAGAAAATTAGTCAGAGGGGCGTAGACAAAGTTGTCTACTAAAACATCAGTCATCTAAAATTTCCACTTACCTTATCTTTCTATAATATAAATCACAGAAACAGAGAATGGTTTAGGTAGAAAGACCTTAAAGGTCATTTACCAATGAGCATGGGCAACTTCTACAAGATCAGATAGAAAACAGCACCATAAACACTCTGACATAAATAAAAACACATATAAGCAAAAGAATGTATGAGGCATCTGATGAATTTTATAATTGCATATTGGGATTTTGTATCCCCTGAGAGTGAAATTTTACTCAACTCTAAGACAATATGTGGGCTTAATTGCTTTTCCCACATTATTTCTGTATCAAAGGTTACTTTATTTTAAAATTCCATCCAACAAGCTGTTTTTCAGATTGGTAGAAGTACCAAGCACTGCTGCTCTTGCATCCTTACTGCACTGAAATTTGTCCTGTTCTTTTTCGTGGGGAGGCAACACAGCTTATTTTCCTAAGAGGTATTCTGCCTGCACAGAACCTCAATGTCCAGCTGCTGGAGCTTTTGCCATGGAGCCCTTAGCTGTGTTTTGAGCACAGGTGTGAGCAATTCCTTGGAATGTCCTTTTGCTGTGTCTCTTAGGCTGGCATCTGGAAGCAGATAGTAGCAGAATCCCTTTGCTTTAGGCAACACTGAGGTTGACACAGAGGTTGTTCAGTGCTTGCCCTTGCAGAGCTACACAGAGCAGCACTAGAAATAGCATTTTTTAAATGGTACCAAGGGTGTGTCAGTTTTCAGTAATATTTTTCCTCACTTAGAAAACAGGTTTTCCTTAGCCCTTTCTTCTCCTTCCCTCTTGCAATTGCAGAATTAATTTGCTTTCATAGCCATTTACCTCAGAAAAATACCAAGATATTATTATGGAGGAAAAAAGCAGGTGAGTGGTCTTTCCTGTGGCCTGAGAACAGTGGCCTGGAACTCGTTCTAATTAGCTCTTCAAAGAAAAAGGGCAGGAGCACCCCAGGACTCTCATTTGCATTATGTTTGTGAATTAAGAATTGGACATTGAGAATTTGTGACAGTCTCACCCTTCCAGAGCAAGTTGAAGTTGCAGAATGGTATCTTCTTCTCATAAAGCATGAATCAGAAATTCTTTTATTCATGTCAATGGAAATGCATTCAGTGAATTTGGCACAGGTTCAGGGCCTGTCAACCACATATTTTACATATTCTAATAATTTAGAATAGCATTTTGGTCTTACCTTAGTACTCATCTAACAAATGCATATAGGAATGGAAGTTTTGAGACATTTGTCTTCTAAGCACACTACACCCCACTCTTTCAGTCCAGATATCTTCTAGTAAAGGATTTTCTTAGGGAAATTTAGAGTGAAATAGGGATGCAAGATACAACTGACAATTTGGCCACACTCAAGATGTGGTGAAACTGCTGACACAAAGCCAAATTTCTTTTGTCTTATAATTTACATATAGTAAAAATAAGGACTATCAGCTTCTTTAATTTATGATAGTTTTATCATGAATCTGCATCCTCAAAAGTTTATAAACTAGAGGTACTAATGCTAGAAAGAAATACTGTGGTATTCCATGCCAGCACAGAAAAGCAAGATGAGATGCAGGATGCCAAAAAGCAGAAGCAGGAGTATTTGAGCTCTCTGTGTAGGATTAAGAAGCTGCCCAGCCTCTTCTGCCTGTCAACAATAATGAAATTGAGTTCCACACTGGGGATAATTGCCTGAAGATATTCTCCAGCCACAGGGAAGGTAAGATTAATAAAGAGCATTTGTTATAATTCAGCAACCAATTCATGTAATGGAACACATTGTAAATAACCACATATAGCACAAGGATTTATCATAGCAAATTTATGCATCCATTTGTTTAATGTGTTTTAAAACAACCATTTGTATGGATCAGAGTGGTTCCCTTTGTGTCCTTTTTTCTCTGTTAAATTAAAAATTATTGTTATTGATGGGTTTTTTTGCTGTTGTTGAGCTTTTCTCTTTCGGGTTTTTGTTTGGTTTTTTTTAGATACCAAAATGATAGTGATACAAGCAAACTTCCCAGCAACTGAAATATAGCATAAAGTTTTCCACAGATCCTACATTGCTGCCTGTTGCAATTGGAAGATTATTTGAACAGCATAACCACAAGGACTAAAGCCCTATTTCAATTATACTGCATGTATCCCCAAACAACACAGTTAGATTTAAAACTAAACAGAGCTATAATGTAGAGGAAATTATGGCTGAACAAGGACATAAGATCCTCATTGAGACTACAATGCACAACCCTGTATATGACTGGGAGAATGGTGACATTGAGCTATCCCTGAATAAAATATATGGGAAAGAACCATAAAGTAGCAACAGTAAGCGGATGGGAAAGATCATTAAAGTAACAACACTAAGCAGATGGGGAGGTGCATTAAAGTAGCAAATAAATAGATAGACATGCAGGGAAAGTACAGCAAAGTAGCAAACGGACCTGACTAGACTAGGCTGCTAGACTGCTTGAGCCAAGAGGTGGGGAAGATGTAAAAGCACGTGAACAATGAGCTATAGCCAATTGTATGTATTCTGCAAGCACGTGGACAGTTGCTTTTATCCAGTCATTGTATGCCAAGCATCACTTGGACCCTGGACTTTTCTATATATTGTTACTGTCAGCACATAATAAACGGAGCTTTGATCATACCTCCATGAGGATTCATCTCTGACTCCCGCATTCCTCTCTTCACTGTAACTTCACTAGAGACAGAAATTACTGTGTTCTAAAAATCTGATCTGGAGTTATCTTCTTAAAAAGATGGTCTAATATGGAGGGACAGAAGTCTTCTAAGTGCTATTGAAAGCTAATCAGTGATGGCAAAATACTAAAACAAAGGATTAATTTCTGAATACTGAAAAAGTAAAAGATAAAATACAGCTATGTTTCTTGAATACCATTTAAAGAAAGGGAATTACTATATTAAGTTTATCGTTCATTCCATATCCATCTGATTCAGTGCAAAAATAAATTCTTTAACCTACTCATCTGATTCATTAGGTCCTTCTGTCGTGATACAGTATACAGTATTTGGTTTTCACATCAATAGCATCACTATGTGTATTTTGCAGGAGATCCATTCTCTCAGATTATATGACACTCCAAATAAAATTATTTAAGCATGCCAGCTAATAGCCTGTGTCTTTTTATGCCATTCCACCTCTCTTCAGTGAGGTGACATTTTTCATTACAGTTTGTTTTCCAGTGGTTGACAGCATGCATAGCTCAAAGCTCAGATTACAGTCTAAAAATAGCGTAACCAGACTCCATCTATTGTTATTTAATAGTAACCTGAAATATCAGTCTGAGTTTTCCTCAGACTTCCTCCTCATGCTCTTTACACATGATCACTGGATTACTCAACCAAATTTTATTTAGAGTGGCTCTGTTCTTACCTCCACACATATAACATGAATGAACTAATGAAAACTAGATATTGAGTTCTATAAATGAATAAATTCTCTGATATTATATGTTGAAAGGAACTGAGACTAATCTTTTCCTCTTCTTTTCCACAGACTTCATCTTTATACATTGAATACTTGTATGGTAGCCCAAAGCAGCTCTGATAAGTTTTGAACAAAGGACTGAGAAAAGGATTTGACCCTTCTTATTACATTCCTTATACCAGAAAAGCTCCCACCAGTGGTCATTGTGAACTAGGAAATAAAAAGAACCTTTTATTGGCCTATGTAGAGCTATAATCATGTTGTTTTCATCCTGAATAAAAAGTCTTTCTGATTATTATAGTACAAGGAAAACTACTGTAATTAATACGCTAAGTTCTGTTAAGATGCATATCATTATTTATTGATGGAATACATTAATGTGGAACAAGGGGAAGACAAAGTCAATATTTATGATGAGGATAAATAAACAGACGTGAAGTGAAACAAGCCATTAGACCCTCAGTCAGGAAGAAAATCTCCCTCTGGTGAATGTAAGACAGATATATAAATCTCATAACTTCCTTGAAGTCAAAATGTTTAATATAAATATAGAAGCTCTATGAAGTTTATATTTGCTGTTAATTTATCCCAAACTGTCTCAGTAGTTCATTATTTTCCTACTTTTAGATATTAAGTTAAAATTATCAGATCATAGAATCATAAAGTCAAAAGAACCTTAAGACTATTGAATTCAACCATAAATCTGACACTGCAAATTCTTCCACTAGACCATGACCCTGAGCACCATATCCACACATCTCTATAATATCTCAAGTGACAGCAACTCTGCCATTTCCCTGGGCAACCTTCTTCTGGGCTTGACCACCTTTCTGTAAAAATATTTTGCCTAGTACCCACTGTAAACTTCCCCTGGTACAACTCAAGGCCTTTTGTTTTTTTCCTGTCATTTGTAACTTGGCAGAAAAGACTGATCCTTGCCTCAGTCCAATCTACTCTCAGGGAGTTGTAGAGGGGAATAAGGTCACGCTGAGCCTGCTGTTCTCCAGGCTGAGACCCCACAGCTCCCTCAGCTGCTCCCCATCAGACTTGTTCTCAAGACCTGGCTCTGTTTGTTGTCTTTCTCTTGACATGCTCAGCACCTCAGTGCCTTTTTGCCAGCTAGATACAAATTTTAAGGCTTGAAATATCTTTGTACACTGACTTGTTATTTTATATGCCATTCAAGCAGTCTGGCTTATTTGTAAAGAGAAGGTTTAGGAGTGCATACACTAGCCTGGGATTTGTTTGCGTGATGTCAAAGCAAAAAGAACCCCACAAACGAGCACCATCCTCTACCTTCAAGATATTTTAAAGATAATTTTCTGCTTGAAAAAAAACCTGTTAGAATTAGTTTAGCTGTGAACACTTTATTTTGATATAGTATTTGTAGCACTGTTTTAAACATTTCTTTCCTGTTGTACAGTACACGAAACCACTCTTGAATCTGGACACCAAATACTAAAAACAATAGCAATTTGTTATAGGGTAAATCTCCAATGGAGAAAGCCTTCTACAGTGAACTGTGACTACCTTTGGGATCTGAAATCAAGTTAGATTTCCAACACTTCTTTCCCCAAAAATGTTTTCCAGGAATCACCTTTGCAAGAGGCTATATAGTGCAGAAACCAGGTAATTCCCACCTACTGACACAAATCTGCCAATCGACCTCACACTGGGCACTGATGATACCATCATTACTGATTTATGATTTCTATTAATTTGTAGTCTGTTGCAAAGGGGTTGAGTAGATGCACACACCACTGAACTAAACTTTGTGTATTGGGATAAAAAATGTTGTCTAATGGTTTTCTTGCCATTTGGTGTAAATATAACCACCATGTTCTGTCTCCAAAGTGTCTATAATGTACCTCATTAACCTAAATGCTGATGACTTTCACGTCCTTGTCTGAGACCCACCTTATACTAAAGCCATGGAGACAGGATTGTGACTGGCACCACAGCAAAAGGACCTCAGATCAAATAGAAACACAAATACAGTGTCTTAAATTGAACCAAGGAAAAATATCCCTTCACTTCAGCTGTATCCTTCTGTGACTCCTTTTGTGCATATTGTTATTCTCTGCAGTGTCTTGTGAGTGAGGATTTCTGCTTCTTCCATCTGTCCCTGCTTCTTACTGCCCTGCTCACTGGGAGAAATTGCATTTTGTTATTCAGTCAGAGATAAAACACAAACTAATTTAAAATGGATAAATTAGATTCATGGCATAAAACTGATGTTATGATATAAATTTTTGCTACATTTATCCTGTTAGTACTATAAATAAAAACGTAAAATAATGACAAATTAACTATGAGTTACCGTCATGATCATCCTCACAGAAAAAAAATGCCTTCTTAAATGTTTGCTTTCCTCTAACAATTTCACATTCCATCTATACCTTCTTGCTCCTGTGTCCCTATTTTTTATGTAATCACATCATCTTTTTCACCATTAGCATAAGATATAAATAATGATTAGGTACTACAATCCATAGTGCTGATTATCAGCAATTTTATCTCAAATACTCTAGTCTAGATTCTGAAAAATTGCATCAGTTTTGCTACTTCTTCTTTGAATGCTTAATCTGTTTACTGAAGCAACTCCTCTGGAAATTTTACTCCTTAAAATAGAAGGATAAACTCACTCCTGGAAAAAGTGAGGTAATTAGCTATAGTGGAATAAGTAATACAACTATGTGGTTGCAGTTATTTTTCTCCAACTTACAGTGTCTGAATGATATAGGGTCTGATGTGCTTTATAGATAGTATTTTGTATCTGTAAAAAAGCATTTATTTTTACACTTATGCTGTTATAGTTCTTGTAAGACTGTACAACTCTTGTTTAATGTTTGTGAAGTGGGAGAAAATAAATTATTGAACACTGTCTTAAAAGCTATTTAAAACTTATACATAAAACAGAAATCTTCTCAAGTTCAGAGACTGATTAAAATATTTTGGATCTCATGAAAATTACCTTTTGTTAGTTGTCTACGGTAGGCAATATACCTCATGAATTTTTATGTTGCAGATAAAATCAAGAAATTATTCCTTTGTTTGTGACGTAACTCTTAAAGAGAGATTTTTCTCATCAGTTAGGAAAGAGACTAAAACAAGCATGAGCTGTATCTTAAAAGACTCAACATTGTAAAGAGATTTGGAAAATAATTTAGCAGTCTGTTTCTTAGCAGAATAATCTGACTCCTCACAAAGCTGCTGTGAGCCCTCCTGATACACACAGCATTTCTGAGGTATGAAAAAATACAGATCTCTTCCATAGTCTTTTAACAGTTCCTTTGCAACATTGTCCAAATTTGAATAATTTTTTAAAAAATGCAAAATACAACTCTTCCTTCTTGTATCCTGTATGAAGTCAAGTGTTTTTTCCCAGGTTTTTTTTTCCCCACAGTCATTTATTATGTACTGCTGTTCTTATGCTTTAGCAGAGTCCATTTGAATTTGACAAGTATGAGCCGGTTGTCATTCTTAAAGAATCCCTCCACTTACTTTTTAACCTAGACACTCTAGTTATTCTTCCCTAGAAGTGATTTCAATTCAAAGGGACAGATCATCAGGGACTGCAAATCCATATAGTTCCATTGACTGCACTGGCATATTTACACCTGCAGATGATTCATTTCAACATATGCTATAAATAAAAGCAAACTACTTCTAATAGTATGTCATAATGATTGACACTTTTAATTTTAAAGACTTTAAAGCACTAAGCTTTTAAAGTGAATGTTTGTATTTTTGCACAAAGATAGATTAACAGCATTCCCAGAATGAAGGCACGTAATGTCATTTGAGTTCTCACTGGAGTGAAGAGTCCATAACAGATAAAATGCTACGTATCTACCATAAAAACACCACTGAAGAAAGCATGCACTTAAAAACATTTATTTGATAATTAGTAAGCATATTGGTGTCTTGGTTTAAAAGACAGGTGTTTGTTAAGAAAGGCAGAAGCCTCTCTTGAAATGGACAATGTAAACCCTCTCTCTCCTAATTATTATAATTTTTAAATTAAGGACCTCTCAGGCAAAGATTAAGATCACTGCCCCACGTGCTTTCCACAGATGATGGCACAATACAATACAATGTACATTTGATTACATCCTCCTTTGCAAGCCAAGACAATTGGAGACATGAAAATTGATAAAACCCTGGAAAAGGTGAGCAACCTGTTTTCAGCAGTCTGTAGTTGTCCTCTATGTGAAATTCCCCTTTTACACTGCTCCATGAACTACTAATCCACAACTATGCCTCCTGATACAGAAAATCTATTTTATTAGGATTTAACAGGCTAACAGATAATGCCCCATATTTGTGTTTTGATCTGTGTAGATCCATCTATCACTGAAATGTCAATGTTTATAAAGTCAGTGATAGAGCTGCGAAAGAGGTACAACCAGTCACCCAATAGACTTACTTTAAAACTGTACCACGAGACAGTATTTGCAGTCTGTGACTTTATAACACAGTTGCAAACCCTATTAAGAGGAGGAAGAATTTATGCTGGAGGAAAGAATTATAATAGGACCTCACATGGATTTATACAGATATATTAAAAATTAAATTGAATTGAATTTGGTTTTATATTAAGCCTGTCAGACTGAAGACATTCCAAGTGCTTAAAAAACCGATGAGTTATTTATCAGTCCCAAAATGACAATGTGGACAGCTGTCACATAGATTAAAGGTTTAGGACGTAATTTTTCAGTCTTAGATCAATTCTTCAACAGCATATATATATGCTTAATATATACTACATTAAAATGAATGTTTAAGTAGAAATACCTTGTAGGTTCATTACTTTTATTTATATCCATATCACATATCTTATACATTGTACATAATATGTATTTTAATAATTCTATGAGCTTTATAGACATTAAATATACTTCTAAAGATGCAAAATGGATAATTTTGTGGTTATGCATGCAGATGACTAGCTTGAAAGTACCAGAGATGTTTATCTACAGTCGGGGAAAAAGACAATATATATCAACAATAAAAAGATGGGATGATGGGCACCAACAAAAGCAAGTATTTTTCCCCAAAAATGGGTAATTTTTTTTCATTCAAAGCTTTTCATGAAACTGACTGATTTTTCTAAAAACAAAAACAAACAAAAAAATCAAGACCTTGTAGAATAAACTTGGAAATAGAGAAGTACTAGACATTTCATTAAACCTCCAAACTCTTCCTCAAAATAATAATGGGCTTCTTTGTGAACAGTTCTACAAGTAAGTGCTGTAATTCATGAAGGGGGTTTCAAAAATTTATGTCATATAAGACACTTTTTACTGCATAAAGGGAAAACTTTCAGGGGCTGTATTCCTTACTCTGACTTATGCAAAACCTTTATTCTCCTTAGTGGCAGCTTCAGAAAAATGGCTTTGCTGCAGAGCAAGGAAGATTTAAAGACTTAAACACTAATGGTAGAACAGAAGAGGGCTTAAGATGAGGTTGGAAATTGATACAACCCTGTTAAAATTTTCTCTGGGTGACCACAGGTTCACCAGATAAAATACTGAATTACCTATTTCCCAAAATGCAGTATTTCTAACAGAGATTTTGAAACCTGTGGGACGTTCATTGGTTAAAAAATTATGAGCATGATTATCTATGGTAGAACAAATTCATGTTTGTGTTTTTGTTAGAGACCAGCAGTTAACAGAGAAAGAGACTAAATGGCACTAAAGTTGGAGAAGCAAGTATAGTAAAAGCAAAGGGATTTGAGTCACTATGACTTAGAGAGAATGAAAGAGAAATGCCAAAGACGACCTTAAAGAATGGTGTTTCACAGTAGATAATCTCCAACCTGGCACCCCCAGATGACACCATGTCTTTCTATGGAACAGAAAGTCATGTGGGCAGAAATGCTAGACTTGTGTCTGTGCTCTTGATGTCGCTATTGTTTGATAATTTTTTATTTAGCTTTGTTTTACCACAACAAGTTGTTTTTATGCTGTATTTCCAAGACCATTTCCTCACTCCATTTGTTTAGGGCTCTGACTCTACCAACACACTGTCTTCTTCATTAAGACCTATCCTATGAATCTGAATCACAGTGAATGTGTAATTCCTGTTTATTGTTAAATTCATATAATTACTATACAAATAACAGATTACTCTGCAGAAGTTGTCTCCAGCATGTCCAGAACAATTTAGCTAACAAGGGAGGTAGGGAAGCAGGTTTGAACTGTAAGATAGTTTGTTTCTGTGCGATCTGCTAGGAATACATGGAAGCTCTCAATCTGGAGAGATTTTCCTGAGTGGATTTTCCCCAAAGTCAAAGAGGTTGTTAGGTCCTCAAGTCTTCACAGACAGAACTTATGAAAAACATTTGCTTGAAAACTTTCTTGGACCTGGGACATAATTTTTAGTCAAAACTGTGAGACTTCTGTACCTTAAGTATCATGATGGTTAAAGTCAGTTTAAAGTACAGATTAAAGTGACAGGTTAAAGTTCAATGTCTTTTCAGGAGATTTAATGACCTGTTTTCCCAGCAAGTGCTGCAACCAAAGGGCTGCATAGCTGATTTTGGGTCAGTTCCTTTTCATTTCAGTCTGAAACAGAGTAGTTGTTCCAGCCTTTTTAGAAATGAGGAAAAGTAGGCCTCTGAGAGATATTTGAAAGGTTAAAAGTCTGTCCATTTTAACTCTACAGAAGGAAAATTTCAGATTTTGCAGCTTCTTTGTATTGCCATAGTAATCTTACTGAAATGATGGCGTCTGCTGGGGCAACTTGCAAGAACAGAAGAACAGTACATCCACAGATATTCACTATCAGCTGTTGATCTATCTGGATATTTAGTCAAGAAAAAAACCAGAGCATACCAGCTTCCACAGAACATATTTATCTCTTTTTTAACTGAGAGAGTTAAAATATTTTTGTCTGCTTTTTTCCCAAATAATGAGAGGAAATAAGGAAGCAGTACAGCTGCAAGCAATATGGAAATTTGTCCTTAGCAAGGGGCTTTATAAGTGCTCGTAAATAATACTGAAGCTAAATGATCCTTCAAATCTGATACCTCACTAAGAAAATTGCAGCCTGCTCAGAAGTAAGAGAATCACCAGTGGCATTTGCTAAACTCAATGAATATATCAAATTTCTAGTAGGGAATTTGACGTTTCAAAGTTAGCTTTGATGTTAATAAACAAGATTGCAAAAGTGCATACTCTGCCAGAACTTAAAACCACTAACAATAATACTGTTTTCAAAAGTGCTTTAAAACTCAGGTTCTCAATATGTGATTTATACAGCAAATCAGAACTGAATCCATAAGGAAAAAAAACCTTCTCAGCACTGAGATTCAGAACCTGATGAAGATATATTTCCCCTTCATCCCTGAGAGCAGAGATGATAATGTGTATCAGTGCAGCAGCAGCACCAAGGTGAGGCACTCAGAACCTTGTTAAGTGGCACTCCTGCTATGCATAACAGAAGAATTGCTGATGGCAGAGAGGCTTTTCTAAAGGAATGGTTGTTTTGATGTAAAGTTGATTCATACTAACAAGGAAAACTCTTATCAGAGGATATGACTTTTCCTCTAAGACCAGATCAATGCCACTGTCCATGTCACTGCAGAGGCACTGTGGTGTAAAAGCTTTCTTTCTCCCACCCCATAGACAATGCTTCATTATCATTCTAGTGGCCAAGGTTGTGAGGAAGGAAAATTACAGGATTGGAAAAGACAAGGTGTTAACTGTGTTTCATAGTACTACAAACACACCCCACTGGGATTTTCACAGAGGGATTGGTGTTATAATAATTAAATCAGTCAGCATGAAATCCTTTGTGTTCATCCAGGCCACAGAAGATTTTCCCCCTGTGCCTCAAGACAAAGATTAGGACAGCTTCTAGTGTTTGTGTGTGACATGGATTGACTTCTGCCAGAGCTGTCCTGTGCTGCCAAAAATGGAAGCAGATGGTGACACGAACACAGGGAATGCTGCAAATCTGCAGCACCTTGTCTGGTTTATAGTCATTCCTTGGTTTTCCTCACAGCCTTTGAGAACACCTTAGATTGTAAAGAGCTGTGAAAATAATTCTCTAACTGTAAGATATGAATCTCTGCAAGGTACCAGGGCAGCATTACGTTGAGTCACCTGAAATATGTGTGCTTAAGAAAGTATAAACCACTTCATTTATCTCAGAGGCCTCATGCTGGAAGAACTAGATCATCAAGTAGTCAAAGAGTGTGATCACACAGAAAATTTGCAGTGGCATTCAGCTCCAGGAAAAGAGGCCACTTGCTGTCAATGAGAAACGGAACAGATTTGAAGAACCTTGCATTTCTAGTTCACTGTAAAAAAGACCTAAGAATGTCAGCCTTTCAAGAACTCCTAATGTTTGAATTAATTTCTGAAGTACTTGACAGGTATTATAGTCAGCTTCATTATTAGATTCCCTGTGATAAAGACAGGGTTTAACTGACATTTCTTCTCTTTGTATGACTTATCTTTTAAATGCTTTTTATAAAAGATTTACAAGTTATTAATATTTAATTGTTTTGTAATGAATAACAACTACTTCTGAAATTAAATTCACTGTGTGATCATAAGTCAAAAGTTAGCTGAAGAAAACACTAAGTGTAGTACAGGACAACAGATGAAAATGCACTCTAGCAGGATACCTTGTTGTGGTAGTTATACTGACCCTTTCAAAAAATGTAGAGAAAAAAAGTGGTTATTGCATCAACATTTTTTGTGATTAGAAAATAACTGATGCTGTATACCTCTAAATGAACTCCTGCCAAGCTTACTTGTAATCCAGATAGGGCCTAAATACACAAACATTAACAAACCCAAAATAAACATAGAATTTGTCTTTGTCTGGACATGAATTGTCTTGGTTCATGGTTCTGACAACAGAAAAGGAAAATCTTACAAATTTCTATGTTTTTGGACCAAAAGCCAGAATATGTATGGAGGCTTTTATTTTGCACTTGGGGATGCTGGAATTGGAAGTTCTGATTTTCACAAGAACTAAGATCTGTCTTGCGCATGTCGAGACAAAGTGAACAAGAACTTTATAGCCAAGATCTACAGCACAACAGAGGCGAGATTTACACTTTCTACAGGGCCATGACAATAGTTCTTCAGGACTCACAGAGGAATATAATATAAATCTTTGCATTATTTCACAGCTGTCGTGGCTGCCCATAACTTTTACAGTTGTTTTGGAGTGTGGTTTTCTGGAAGGAACTACAAACACATTCCTTCATACCAAAAGGACCTGTGATTTAGACTACGAAAGGAAATGACTGATGCCTGTATTGCCAGTTCAGCAGCTTCTGCTGCTGCTCCAGCCCTTGAACAAAATGCCTTCTCATGGCCAGTGGTCTCACACTACAAGTCTCTTGCCATAGGTTTACAAAGAAAGTACAACCAGGCACAGTTTAGGTTTGCTTTTAATATCAGAAAATATCAGAATCAAATTGAATATAAGCATGAGAATAATGCCGATATGGCAAAATGTAATCATTGGCTGCTCTTGATTTATGAGATCCTTATCTTTATTTTTGAGAGGCAACTCATAGAGTTTGGTTTTCTTGAAGAATTTTTTTTATCTTTTCATAATTTCTTTGAAGTGATCTTCCTCTCTTCCTCTAAGAGTTTGTCCAGTTCATCATGTGTCATCTAAAGCTCTTCCTGCACTGTATAGAAAAATAACTGCGTTATGTATATATATATATACATATAACATATATATTATATATAAAGTAATACAGAAATTATACAGAAGTAGCTCCATCAACTCAGCACAAACAAGTTTCTTTCCAGAGAATTTATTTTGGTGTTTGCAGTGTTTAGACATAATAATTCAGCATGTTGCTAGAAAGCTGATGAATTGGCAGTCAAAAGTTTCTTTCATGTTAATGATATAGAAAAGAAACAGATGATCTTGGAAGACAGCAAGTACAGCTGTTGTAGAAGACCTTTCAACTACTGCTGAGGTCAAAATTAACCATTATATGGTTTGTGTGCTGACAAACCAACAAAACCTGTGTATAGGAAGTAGTCACTTTCTCAGTCTTCATAGGGAGTGTTAAAATTAAAGTGATCTGAATGAAAAATTTAAAAGACAAAATGCTGCAGTGAAGAAGAAATCTGTACTCCCCTATTTTCTTTCAGTAGTGTTATTTGTGTTATATTGAAAGTCCTGCAAGTACAGATTAAGCCACACATTAAAATCCAGGCCTGAATAACAAAGAAATAGATACACCATTTCATTTGGATATAATACAGGTGCTTTATTTTTTCATCGTCAAAGTTCCTTTATAAAGTCAACAATAATTATATCACTAGATAAGGTGAATCATATAGAACATATATGGAGAAATGTTTTAAAATTTATTATAGTAAGATGAATATGAGAAGGATTTTAGGGCTAGCAAGTCAAAAGAAACAAAAATACCTTTTGGCTGGCACTGAAAAAAGGATTATTTATTCACTATTTTTCTTTGAGAGAACTGGAGGTAGAATCTTGACCCAAAATGCCAAAGTATGGGTAAAAATCACATTGTATAAACATTTATGCAACTGATTCAACAAAATGTTATGTTCACCCCTAGCAGAACTCATTGTCTTTACAAATGTAAATGAGGAACTTGAAAGTTTGAAAGGATCTTAAGAGGTCGTCCACTCTATCCCTCTGAAATTTCTTCCTGGATTTCTCTCCAAACTTCCCTAGGCAATCAGTCACAGTCCTTCACCACCTTTGTTCCTAAAAATGTTTCATAATGTCTGATGTGAATCTGCCTTTTTGTGATTTAAATTATGTTTGTCTTGTACAATATTGACAGGAGGAAACAGGGAAAAAATAAAATCCCCTTCCTTTTTGCAATGACTTCTTTTGAATCTGAATATTGTTACGACTCTTTTCCTAGATGTCTTCCCTTCTAGGCTAAACAACCAAAATCCACTCAATCATCCTTTAGACTTAGTATCCTGCCTCATGTTTTCCCTGGACTCTCTTCAGCTGCCCCACAGACTTTCTGGAAGTGTGGCACTCATGCCAAAGTACAGTATTTTAGCTAAGGCCTAGATTTTCCTGCAGAGCAAAATGATTGCTTAATATTAATATATCTGCTTTCAATTCTGCCTTCTAGCATACACTTTGCATTTTTTATATCAGGAAGACATTGTATCCTCATCATAGTTGCATAGTATACCCTCTTTTAAAGGTACAGGAATTTGACAGAATAACAGCTCCTGATGTTCAGACATCAGGGAGGCTGGGTGCAGCTGGGATTAATCTCTGATTTTGACTAGTCCAATGCTATAAACCTGCTCAAGTCTGGTAAGGTCTCAGATGCACCAATAGTGTGAGTCACACTACAAGTCTGGTCACATTCACAGTTCCAAACTCAAAAGTACTGTGGTTTATCAATTTGACACTAAGTCTGTTGGATTTCAAGAACTTTCACAGAGATTCACAAATACTGAAGCTTAATGAAGTAAAGGATTATAGAGTCTTGCTGGATTGCCTTATCTTGTTAGATAGCACTAGGTGCAAATGATCCTGGGTTTTCTCTGATGCAGCCAGAGGTGCAAATCTTGCCAAAGAAGTTTACCCCTTTAGGGAGGAAAGGGGAGCAAGGCCATTGATTTGTCTACGAAGTGGCTGTAGTCTTGTCCTCTGCCATGAAGGATTTCAAATACTAATTCATACTTTTGGGAGAAGTGAATGTGAGACTATAGTCAAATATACTGTCAACGATGTCATAAGTCTTGGGACAGCTACTGCACATACAGATGTTGGATATCAAGAGTAACAAAGAGGCACATTATGAAGCTGTAAGTCTTTACCATGGTTTGAAAGACAGGTGTCTGCTAAGAAAAGCAGGAGCCTTTCTTTGAAATGGAGAATGTAAACCCCATTCCCTCCAAATTATTATAATTTTGAAATTATGGGGTTCTCAGGCAAAGATATGGGAATAGGAATAACTGTTCATTACTAGGAAAATTAAAATAGAAATACAGTATTAAAAGAGCAAACCAAAACCACTGACAGTCAGAACTTAACCTGATACCTCATCAGTCAGGGTGCTGGTAGCTGTCCCATTAAATGGTGGCTGCAGTCCTCCTGGACTGACAGATGTGGTTCAGTTGAAGCAGTGCTCCTGTAGAAGGGTGCAGTTTTCCTTCAAATGTCCAGTGATGATGTGGAAAGGTCCAGTTTTCCTCTGGAATCCAGCAGAAAAAAGGCTGCATGTTCCAAATCTCAGATTATATCCAGGTAGGAAATGTTTGGCTCCTCCCCCTGTGTGGAGCACCTCCCAATGGCATGATGTGATTTTATCAGTCATGCAGTGGGACTCAATGGCCCATTAACAGAAGATATCTCCCTGGAGGAAGGATGGGTTGTGGAAAAGATAAAGAACAATGCCCCACCTGGTTTTAACAGATGGTGATAGAACACATACTCTTGGGCACTTCAGGTATTGCAATCTAAGACAGTATTGCACAAGGGTGGAACAGAACCACAGCACCTTAGTACCACACCCTGCTCCACCTGTCTGATTGCAGCACTAAGGGTCAGCCTCTGCCTGATCCTTGGACAGGATCACCGGTCCCCCCAGCAACAGGATATCATGTCTTGAGTTAGCCCATCACCATATAACTCATGGCACATCTCTTGGACACTATTTCTCCACGTATCTCACAGGATATCTCATGGCTGATTCCCACAAGCAGCTGTCTAAGATACTCCGTATTATGTATTTGTGTAGTTAAACACTTCTGATGGATTTCACTTTTCCTTATGGATGAAAGATCCATTTTTCTCAGTCTGATCTTCAGATTGAAGAAATTAAGTAGTATCCTGAACTACTGTCTGTCCTCCAGAAAACACTTAATCCCTCCACTAAAGGCAGAGATAGGTATTATCTATAAATTCACTAAGCAAATTACGAAGTACTTTTATATCTATACTATCTAAATTTACTAATCTGCTTTGTTGTCCTAATTACTAACAGGTGGTTTAAATGGCCTCAAAAAATGACATCTCCACTTAATCCTTGTGTCATTTTGATTCAGACTTGTGCATGGAAAAATCAACTGCCATTTGGATACCTGAGACAATTTCCAAAGGCCTTGAAGGTAAAACACACTGCCAATAGGAGGCTGTACATGAAGAATAGAAAGACAACTTAAAAAACCTAAAAGAGAAATATTTCAGTTTAGAAGGAATTGGATATTCATGTTTCTCTTTGTTCAGATGGTTAAACAGTTACAAAACAATCAGGTGAGCCTCACGTGACTTACATATTCTATATGTATATATAATATATATAACACATATTGTATTCCTTCCCAAAGACCTGTCCTGAATGATTAAGAACACCAAACACCACCTATAATTGGGCAGCAAACTCTTTGCTTCTGATTTATTTTATGTAAACAATTTACAAGGTCAAGCTCAGTGTCATTAGAGTGGGAGGGTGTTCCTGTCCAGGGAGATGATTCCTCATTCCCAATGATTATCTGAGCATGCCTGAGGGGAAGAGAAGCATCCAGAGGGCAAGGCAGTGCCAAAAGGCAGAGAAAGATGGATATTGCTTTGACAACCTGATACTGTATGACTGATCAGGAGCAGTACATGGCCAAGGTAAATGCTAACAATTTTTGCTGGAGAACATGCAAACTGCTCAATAGATTTACAGGCACCCAGAGGAGTGGGGTTAAGGAGAAGTGAGTGATGATTGTAGCATGAAGTCTTTTGCTATGCTTTTTTTATGCTCAAGGAAGAGAAGGAAGCCGAAGTGTTGGCAGTTTGCAAGAGTTATGGGAAAGACTGAAGGGAATACAGGCCCTACAGTTAAAATGTAGATACCCTGTTATCCATATTGGATGTAGGATAGAAGTAATGTACACGGGGTTAAATATTTAGGGTAAGAGCTGACATCACTTTTTAAGAAGAAATTGTCATGTGAATCTATGGAAATGTTTTGATAGTTTGACTTTTTTGCTAATTATGAAATTAAGAAAGTCTATCTGGTTAATAAAGTCAACCTGGGTATATGAAAGGTCATCCTGAGTTAGTACAACAAAGCCTCTTAAAGCCTGTAAGCAGCCCTGGACTTTTCCATGCTGTCTACTTCAGTCACAAGTAACCCAGAAAAGCAAAAGAATGACAAACTGATTTGTAATTGTGTGTGGGGACAAACTTAGAAGAAACGTGGATTTTAGAAGGCAACAAAATAGATGAAATTTGGCATAGGTAATTGGGAACTGATACACACAGATAAAACGAGTCTGAATTTCAGGCTGGTAACATTAACAGAGCAAAGCATTACTGCTCATGTGAGACCTTGACATTTTCAAGCAACTACTATAATCTCAACTTAGTTAGACTAATCAGCAGGAGAAAAAGAAAAAAATAATGTCAGGAATTACTCAAGAAAAGAAAGAAACTAGAAAGGAATGTAAGTTACAGTGAAAATCTATTATTTGCTCCGTCTTGTATGTTGTGCCCTTAGAAATTGTGTAACACAACTGGAAAAGATCAGCAAAGATCAGCAAGAATAAGCAAAGGTTTGGAATGATGTCTTTATGAGGAGCAATAAAGTACACTAGGACTATCAATTTTTAAAGGGGCAAGTGAAGAAGAATAGGACACAATCAAATTTTCACTTTCTTTTCCAGTATTCTATTCTCCTAGATTATATTAAATAGAGCTTTCAGTTTGTGGAAGCAAAACAAAGGACACAGATCTTCACAGTTATGCTTCACCTGAGGAATTCTTTTCTTGTAGGAAGCTGTAAATACTGGCAATTTACAATGGGGTTCAAGAATTCAAATGCATAGCAGAAAAACCATTTGAGAGTTGCTGAATATAGAGAAGTTATTTCTGGAAGTCTCAGTATTATGTGTGACTGCTTGGTTTGCTTATGGGGTAAATACCACCACATGCTTCCCCTACTCTGATATATTTTTTCTAATCCTGTTGGCTTTAGGCAATTAAAAATTTTTAAAAAGCCCATGCTTTGGGCATGACCCAGTATGAACACTAGGTAATGTTAAAAGAGAGGTGGCTCCTAGTGACATGAAGTAAGGTTGGCAGTTTGCGGCTCAGAATAACCTGAGTTACAATTTACAGTCAGTGAGCAGGGACAAAAAAAACCTTGAAAAATGTAGGTGCCTTGCAATGCAATACTGGTTGGAGTAAGGTAATTTTAAATCCTTTTTATACTTATACTATTTTCTGTAGTCTAAAAAAATTACTACTGTAATATCTGTTGAAATAAAATATGATGTATTACTACAAAAACTCTTCTGGTTTTGGAATACTGAGTTCTGAGAAAAAGACCCATTCTGCCCCAATCAAAGGTTTAACGGACTTAAAGGTGTCATACCAGTATAGCTTGTAGGTAAGCTTAAAAGTTTCACACCAAAACCTTTCTTTGCCTGCTGTCCTGATTTGAAAATATACAGAAAAACATGGGACTTCAATATTTTATATTGACAAAGCTTTCAAAACAAAATCACAGCTATTTCCAAAAAAAGACAAAATAACCTTAGATATGGAAGACATATTAGTAATGCCTACTTATCAAAGCTTTTGAATTTATGATGATTTAATGGAATGCTTAGACTTGGAGGACGAATATTCCAGATCACAGACAGTTTGTAAAGCATTTCAAGTGACCAAAAAGAAGAATTATTTTAAGTGCGATCTTGAACAACCATAAGTTTTTGAACAAATTAAAGAGGTTGTTCATGCTGTACTGCTTGGACTTGTCAGGACAGGACAAGATGTGAAAAATGTGTTCTATTCTGCAGCCAGGAAGAATGGTCCTTCCTAGATGCCCTGGAGAAAAGTACCTTGAGGATGACTCCTGGGGTTCCCACATGGACTCTACAAAAGATCTGAAGTCAGCTATACCATGACTGAAAAAGAGATCCTGGCAGCCTGTGAAGGGGTTCAAGCTCCCTCAGAAGTGATTAACACTGAAGCACAGCTCCTCCTGGCACCCCAGCTATTGATGCCAGTGCGATTGTTCAGAGGGAAAGTGCTCTCTACACATCATACCACTGATATGATGTGCAGGAAGTAAAACACTCTGATCACACAGCAAACCTGGATACGAAATCCCAGTTATCCAGGGATCTTGGGAGATATCACAAACTGGCCCAAAGGCAAAAAGTTTGGACTATCATCATCATCACAGGAGAAAAAGGTAACATGTGCTGAGGGGCCCCACCATATAACCAGCTACCAGTGAATGAAAAGCAATACCCTCTTGTCAGTCATTTTCTGCCAAATTGTAGGGCTACATAAAAAAGGAAACCTGCTGTATGCAGTCCTACATGGTGACTCAGAGAAGCTACCAAGGGAAAAGGTTGATGGAGTCAAGTTGCAGAGGTGAAAGCTGGCTTTGGATACAGCTGAACAAGAGAAATGCCTTCAGTCACCTCTACACTGACTCATGCATGAGTTGACCCTTCACAATCAAAACCTCCATACACTTTAGAAGAGGATAAAGTCCCTGTGTTACACCTTAGAAATGTGTGAGGGGAGACAGTTCGGATTAGTCCAACCTCAAGCAAAGACAAACCCAAGGAACTCTCACTCACTTGAGTGTTCCTTCTGGTTGGGAAAAAACATTGTGTAGAAAGCCTTGTCGTATTCATTTACTGTCAGGGACTTCATCTGTGAATAGCTTCTCTGTTTTATATTTTTTGTTACTAATATTGTTTCTGTTACTGTTATCTTATCTCACTGCTGTTTCCAGTAAATCGGTTTTATGTCAAACCTTTGGCTTTGACTGTTGCACTTGCAGTTGCAGAGAGAGGAAGTGAGCAAGCACTGTGGTTTTAGAGGGAGTACTGAATACAGGAATACCATTCCTAAACCCTGACACAGTCACTTGTGTTTCTCTCAAGGCAAATGTTTTGTTTGCAGTAGCATTCCAAAGTATATAGTGTGATTATACATAGATAAACAAATATGCAATATATATAGATATGAAATATAAGATATATATGTCATATAAAATATGATATATACATATATAAACAAATATTGATCAAAGGAATGAAGAAACGTAAAAAAGACAGGAGAAGGAACAGGGCAAGTATGAATACTGACCCTACTATTTCCACTCTTTCAACATTTCCTGTGTCAATAAAAATGCTTTCTTCTCTTTCTCTGACAGCCAAAACACCTTTATCTTATTTTTTATTTTATCTGTCAAAGAAGTTTGATATTTAGTAAATATTTTTCTATAATTATGCCTACATTGCTTTGTACTTTGGAAGCTTTCAGTAAATAATGAATGCTGAACCTAGAAAGACAGGCAGTACTTAAACATCTCTGTGGTGTATTGCTTGCCTGCTAGAAGGAGCAAAGGTATAAGAATAATAACTCATAATGATGTAAACACAAAGAAGATATTCATAAGGATTTCTGGCAAGATTTCTGTATAAATTACCCTCAAAAGATGCAAACTCTCATCTCACAGAAAGTGTATATACAGGCAGTCAATGATGGTAGAACAGCTATTAACATAGTCTTTGCTTTAAGACAGATGAAAGAAAAATGTCTGAAATATAGAAGGCTTTTTTCTTGGCTTTCGAAGTATTCATAAAACTTCAGTCTAGGTAGTCAGAAATTTTCCAGACAATGAAGAAGTTGTTTTCTTTTGAATCCTCATTTTGACCAGATCTTTTCACAAACTCATGTGAGTTAAGTGTGGTAGTGAACTTTGTGACAGATTTGAAATCCTCAGTAGTGCTAAACATGAATTGTTCCAGCAGTAACTCTCTTCCCTACAGGATTTCCCTTATTTCTAAACCCTATTTCATCTCTGTTCCTCAATATATACTTTTCCATACAAAGACCTGATACAAAATTGATTGCCTGCTGATTGGTAAACATGTTTTTATACTGACGTCACCACACCCAGGGCATAGAAAGACCATGCATGTTAAAACCTTTGTATTAACTTGCAGTTTGTTTGAACTAACTGTCCATCCAAGGAAAAAACCTTGACTATATGCCAGCACTATTAGTTGATGTAAAAGCAGATGTACAACGGAGGATTGCATGTTTTTTACTTGTTCTTTCGGTCAGATGTAAATAAATTATTTATAGATATTTAGATTAATTTTCCCATTAAAAAGGTAGCTGCAAATATCCAGTTTAGCAATAAGCTGCCCAAGGGAAAGCAGCCAATGAAGGGTGAACACCATGATCCATAGGATAATATGTGTTGCACTATAGAAAATTGGACATGGAAAATTTGTAGTAAGAATGAACTAAGATTGACCACCTTCACTTTGGGAAGTTGGACTGTTTCCTGCATCCTGAGTATCCATGAGAGTAATGCTTAAAGGGTGTGAGAAATCTAAGCTGTATAGCTATAGTGCCTTTTAAGAATTTTTAGTTAAAGATAAATCCTTTACCTTTTTTATTTTCATCTTTGAGAAAAGACTTATTTCTGAAACTTCGAAGTTTAAAAAAATCCCTAAGAATTTTTTGACTGCCTCTTTATTAACTGTCATGTCAGTGATATTTAACCTAAAATTTTTGGGCTCAATGTGCTCTGAAATGTGTCTTTCTAAATTAAACAGTATCACTTATCCAAGAAGAATAAGTGTAATAATAAGCCTTTTCTAACCTGCTGGCAAAAAACCCACAGATACTCTTTGTTACCCATTTAAATAGTGCCATATTAGTGTCTTGCATGAAGAAAGATATTTTTTTCTCTCTTTTCCTGCTGTTCTTGGCCCCTAAATCATTGCCAACTTGAAAAAGTAAAGAATTTCCACTGGACTCTGGAAAAACTACTGATGTGACTGAAGATTGGTTCAGACTGAGATTCTACTACCTAGATGAGAAAAGTTAAATCTTTAGATAAGAAAAATACAATTGTCTTTATTGTGGAAGATGAATCATATTTTTAGCATATTTGCCATATTGCCATGAATCATTAAAGAGAAGCGAGAATTCTACAATGCTTTTTTGTTTTGGTGGGGGTCTTGGTGGGTTTTGAGAGTCTTTTTAGTTGGTTGGTGGGTTGGGAGAGGGGGTTGTAGGTTTTTTTATTGTTTTGGATGGAGGGTATTTTGCCTTGCTCACGGTTTTTTTTTCTGTCTAGTCTTCCTTGAAAGCTTTTTCTAACTTTGTCTAACCCTGTTACTCCAGATAAAAGCGCTGCAATTTTTTGGGTGGAATACATAATTAAATCTAGCACCCAGTTGACTGAGACGTACACTTAGCATTGCTGCAAAGTCAGTCACATCTATGACCAGATGGGTGGTTACACTTCCCTCTCCTTAGTTCTATATCACCTCCTCCTGAATTTCATTTTATGCAATGCAGCACAATCTAATTTAAAGAAACAATCCAAATTCCTTGTATTCTCCCAGGATTTTGTAGCACCTAAAATAGAAGTGGCATTAACTCTGTTTCTCATTAAGTAACCCAAAATCAGTGCAAGACGGACCTGGTCTCAGTAGGTCAATTCAGGGCATAGTGACCCATAATTAAAATGGGTAACATAAATTCCAGCTTAGAAAATTCATGGGATGGATAACATAACCTGAATTCAATCAATATGAAACCTTTTCTTGGGGGTGTCAAATGTTAAGAGGAGAAAACAATTCTGTCTTACACACCAGGGGATGGCTCTCATGAAAACAACAGTTCCACCAGTTTACCAGTTTACTTCTGATAGTCACCAGCCATCTAACACCAAGAAGAAGTAGCAACAGCTGCTTCTCAGAGGAATCTGAGGAATACTGAAGAGTTGATATTTGCAAATTAGACTTTTGCTTCACTTGGCAGTTACACGTTCTCACACTTTGAATAGAGGAAGTGAAATAACAGCCTCAAAAGGGTTTGATACAATACCCGAGTGCACTGGTGCAACTTCAGTATTTTAAGTCAACTGGCATAGTGAATCCTTCAGGTGCCTCACAGGAGTCCGTGGTATGGACTGTCTCTACAAGCAGCAGGCTGTGGTTTAATGGTTTGGTTCTCATGTCAAACTACTCTAACTTCGCACAGAAAGCCAAAGCAACAGCCTGAAGGAATTTAGTGTTCACTCAGTGAACGAGCTTAAAGTGCCTCACTGAAATCATGTTGATTTATTACCAAAATTAAGCTGTACCCATCACAGTGAATAATATTTAAGTACAGGTAAATTGAAGCATCCTAACTCTTCAGATATTGTTTATGCATTGTATATGGAAATTATATTTGAAATAATAAAATTTTTAATATTTCTATAAAAAGCAAGTGTTGCTGGCTTGTCTTGTTAATTTTTCATATAGATCCTTGTGATACTGTCCTGATTTCTTAGGTTTCCAATTCAGCTAATGAATTGTGATAATCAACCTTTTGCTTTTTAATCAGACTCTTGTACTACATGTGGGAGAATTCTTCTAAACATCTCCATACTAATGATTCATAGCAGTTTCAAAACAGAGCTTCACTACTGGTTTTAGAAACATCCTTTGCATGGGCAGAGCAAAATGGTGATGGCATGCTGAAGATGTACCATGTAAGTATAGATATCTTCCATCAGAAAATATTGTCTTCCACCTCTGTTTGTGGCCCTGTAATTTTTTTCTGAATTCAAAATATTCAGCAGCCCTCAAACACAGACTGATGGAATGAGGAATACTGACAACACCAGTCAGCCTGACAGTTTGTAGTCTCAGATCATCAGCATCCTAACAACTGTTGTCAAGTTTCTTGTAGGCACTGAAACAAATGAAGATTATAAAGCACACAAAGAACAAATATAAGTTTACTTTGCAGTTATTTATTGAAAAATATGATCTTACAGAGAACAGATACACAATATAACAGTATAAGCAATCAAAGTCAGCACCACAAATACTCACTTCTACTTTACTGTCATGCACAAGTTTATGCAGTCATGCAGCATATTTTACATTCACCAAGTGGAATTCAAAATCTGCATTTTAGAAACTTCTATATGAACATAAGATCCCTTCTTTCACTCTTCAAGTAAAATTCCCTTACTGGCATATTTTTTAAAGTCTTGGTAGCAAAAGAGAATGTTAAATTTCATGTTCCCTTTTCATCATGGTAAGAGTGCATTAGTCCAAGAGCAGCCAAAAATTTGTGTATCTTCCCATTTTACAGGTGAGGATGTGAGAATAAAGAGGTCATGCACCATATTCAGTGTGGGGGAACATTAGCAACTTACAGTGTGTGAGTTCAACATGTCTCTGGGGTGATGGAATTTCAACACTGGAGTTTGTGAGAGACTTAGGTATTAAGATTTTTTGATAAGGAGGGAAGGTTTTTCCTCCTCATTAAAACTTCAAAAACTGATGGATGCACACATGCAATCTTCTAAATCAAGGAACTAAGAGGAGAGATATTGAGATATGCTGTATAAGCCTGTATTTTCATTTTTGTCATGAATAATATTCTCTTCTTTGAATTACCACTGAAATTTCCTGAAAAAAACAATTGCTAAAGTAGTGATACTATGTCAAATTGGCCAGGTAGTGCTCACAATGAACTGAAAAGACATTCAGCAGTAAACAGGGAATTTCACTGTAACAGCTCCAGTTTGAAAATCACCCTGCTTTCTGGATGATTTAACTTCCCAAACACATACCAAGTGATTTTTAAATATGCGGGCAGTGGTGCTTATGTAAATAACTGCACATATTTCATCATTGCATGGTTAAGTATTTAGTTTGATATTTGTGAATGCACACACTTATGCATATGGAGAGAGGGTGAGAGAGAGGGGGAGAGAGAGAGAGAGAGAGATACATACCTACAGTGACAGACTCTGTAGCCTGAGTGTCCTTACAGGTTTGTAGCAAAGGAAAGAAAAGGTAAGAAAAAAAGAAATATGCAGTCCTTTTATGGTGGCCTATGGAAAATCGAAAATGGTAAAATTTCTTTAACCACTTTGCTTTCTCCACAAATGCTCAATCTTCGCTAATTCTAACATATTTTATACTTAACTATTCTCATATGGTTTCCTTTTAGAAAGCTCTTTAATGGGCTCTTGAAATCTGTCACCCTGCAATTACTAATGCCTTATTATTTAATGAAGCAGTTGTTTTCACTCTGTACATCAGACTCCACAGGCAGAACTTTTATACATATCCTCAGCTCCTAGATCTCGGTCACATCCGCCTAAATGTTGTAAAGCTGTCTTGAAAATTCTACATTCACGGGTTTCCTTTCTTCTAAAGCTCTAATTTGCATTACCAGGGGAAGGACTTTTCACAGGGCATGTTGAGGCTTTTTGCCTAGTGACAAATGTTCAGGGTGGGGTTGTTCTTGATCAAATTTTACAACCTGTGTGTTAAGGAGCATCACACCTGTACTAGCAGGTAAGTAGAAAGGGGAGATATTTGGTCATTTTTTTCATCACTTGCCTCTTCAGGGCATGACACGAAGAGCTCCATCTGTCCTGTTTTTCCTCATTTGTACTTTAGTCCTGAAACTCACACAAAGGCAGAGAGCCTGCCCCAGGTCTTACAGCTGTAATTTAGCTGAAATCACACCTGTTTTCCTGACACAGACCTTGGCCTGTGTCTCCAAACCCTGTGCCTATTGACTGCACCAGCAGGAATTCCACCCTGCAAGAGCACTCAAACAAGATCTTGTTGCATCCTGTATAGCAGAATACATATTTTCCATCTCTTTCCCAGTGAATGCAACTTGCTGTGTGTCTTACATTTCACTCCAAAGCATTGGGAGTCCTGGATTTACATTATTTTCCTGACTTTTGAGGGGATGGCTGTTTGCCTAACTCCCCGGATATATATTCCCTATATATTCTCATGTACTCATCTCTAATATTTCATAAAATTATATTGTTTTGATTAAGATAAGCAGAAAGGGGAGTAGCTGATTACTTATTTAGTTTGGAACCAATCTGGTTGGAAAACACTGTGGAAGCCTTGGTGACTTTGTCTTTCCTCTGAATTCTCATATGCCTCAAGGAATATTGCAGAAATGTAACAAGGCCAATGAGTTTTAAAGTTCTTTAAAACCTATCCATCTATTTAAAGTAAGCTAAAATATATGTACATTTCTCACTGGAAATTTGACTCTAAGATATTTTATGCCTGACATAATTTCTCATCTCGTAAAAGTATAGAATGGTTCATGATCAATAGATATTACATACTAAAATCAGAGTAGCATTCAGATAGATAAAATATGTGATGATACTGCTGTAGACAGAGGTCTGGAGATTTCTGAGTTCTGCTCTCTGATCTGTGATCAGCTTGAGTCTATTTTCTCATTTACAAAATGTTTACTTAGAACTATTATAAAATGTACTCATTTTGCTGAGTAAATTTCTTGTAAGGAATAAGTAGTTTGAATAAACCAGGGCTTTATTTTCTATTCTATTTCCTACTCTTACTATTCAGGAGAATTATTTTCAATATATACGGGGTGGCTGTTCCAAATGATTTTGCTTAATTGGTCATTATACTTGTTTTGTGCACGCTGTACAGTAGCATGTTTTTTGTGAGCTTTTCCTAGTTTTAGATTCTGTGGCTTAGTTCTTATTGTATAAAACTCCTTGTTAAGATGGCAAGACTTCTGATTTTCTTCCTTTACCGAGTACAGCTCCTACTGTCAAACATCATACTGAAAATATTCATAGCTATTGCAGGATCCATATGGGTCACTTATTATTTGTTTCCCAATGTTTTCATACAGTTGACAATTTCTCTGAATAATTCTGTGGTGTGATTATTTGTACACAGTCACGGGCATAATGAATGCAGCAAGTTTTAAGTTAATATTATGAGTGTATTCAGCCTCTCCTAATTCCTGAACATCCAGTTCTAAAAACTGTACTTGGCACTTCACTGCTTCACTTATAGTTATATTTGTAGTTGTGAAGCAAAAACACCTGAAGCTGCTCCCAGATGCACAGTTTTGAGAACAATCTGAATTAATTTCCTACTAGACATTCAGCTGCCTGCCTCCCTCCATGAGCCACTCATTTGAACTACAATAATCACATAGTAATCAAAATCTCTGATTGAAATAAAGACAAATGTTAATACTGAAACTGTGTATGACACCTTAGCTCCATTTGACTATTAAAATGGATCATATACTAGAGTTTCCATTGGATATAATTTTTATTATCTTTTATAGGAATTATAATAAGTCTAGATTGGTGAAAAACTGAACACTGGCAGAATGTCAGATTTTTTGCATTATTAGGAGATTTTAATTAGTTCTGAATCATATGGAACAATAAATAGTAAGTTAATTTACAGGAAACTGCATATGTTCACTGCAGAATTCAAGTCACTCATTTTGTTACACATCTCCCTGGATACTTCAATTATGGATATTCTTGCTGCTTTGAAAAAAATAGATGTTTTGCCATATTAGTATTTTTTTTTTAGTTTTTCTTTCTTAAATAATTTTTTTGTATTCAGACAGTGCTGAGGGTCTTGATCTTTGAAATAATTCAACAGCTGTGTTGAGGACTTTAGAAATACCTAGAGTTTTGACTCCTTTTTCTAAGTCAAAGTATATGTAGTAGTTTTCAGGTGTTGACGTGGTTGTTTAAAAAACCATGATGTGTTCAGATTCACAGCATGGATTTAAGGGAAGTATTTTGAAGACATTTCCAAGCAGACACCATGCACAACGTCATTTTTTAGAGGATTGCTTTAGGTGGCCATCTAGTGGTGCAAATTCGGTTGCTGGAAGAAAAGGAGAAATTGTGATCCTCTTGTGTTCCTTTCAGGTAAGGCTGAAAGGGTGTGAAATCATGTCAAGATATACATACTTCAGCCAAAAGGAAATAATCCTAAAATGAAGATTAAAAATTATATTATTAATAATAATAACATAAATACCCTATATTGTAATGAGTTTTCTAGATTAAATTATTTTTACTATAAATTAAACATAACTTTTGTCATTTCTGTTTTCTAGTTTTTCATAATGTCTAGCACAAATATTAAAAAACAGATCGAATTTCAAGCTCAAATTTGGTGTATTTGTTTTTTTCCTTTTGGTGTATATTCATGGAGGATTAAAATTTTAAAAATTATGTCCTACATATTCTGAGTAGAAATAAAGTCTACTCTTAGACCCCTACAGTCTCTTGCATCTGCCAATAGATTTTTGTTTCCTAGAAGTTAATTTTGTATTGCAGAAAAAAAAATTATTTGCAACTGCCTTGACAGCATCCTCTTTTGAGACTGGAAAGTCCAGTCTCACAGATTTGTTCACACTCAGACAGATTTGTTTATATGTTAAACGGTAAAACATGTAAGAATAGCAAAACTAATTTTGTAAAGTGAAAATACTGTTCCACAGTAATCAAGGAGGCTGTAGGCACTGCTTCCCCAATAAATGTATAAAATCTTGGAAGTGTTATACAATATTGATTTTTTTTCCTTAAAACAGTGTGATGAAGAGACAAGAGGGCTAGATTTCATGTGTGTCAAAATCATATAATCTTAAAATTCAATAAATCTCTTCTTCCTGTAGAATCTTTTTATTAAGAGAGATATGTGTGATTGTACACCTGGGATTTCAAAACTGTAGCTGATTTAATAGAGGGGTTGCTTGCACAGCTCAGAAATAAGCAAAGCTGCCAGCCTTTAAGATAAGTAATTATAGTGCTGTGTATGTAAGGTCTGTGGATGGAAAAGTTGCCTAGAGAAAGAGTCTAGCTTTGCCCTTAATGGTCCTTGAGAAACAACTCACTGCTCAGGCCTTTGTGAAAATGAACAAGTTGAGAATGAGCTTTATACCTGGAGGGGAGGAGAGCTGTGGTTTTCCCAGGTGGAGAATTGTGGTTTTCAGTCTGGGAGAAGAGTTCACAGGGAAGACCATAATCCCATGGAAGGTAGGAGGCAGGGGTGGACCTGCAGCATGGGATGAGATCATCGAGGAGTTGCATGTTATTCCTGTCCATCACTGTGTGAAAGCCTCACATGATAAAAACCAGCTTTATTTTGTATTAAATGTGAAACTATGGGTGCCATGAAGGAAAGGGAATAAATAAGAGGAATACCTGGTGGTGTCCTTTAAGAAGAAAGGCTACTTGGAAGAAGGTTCAGCTTGATCCTTTTTGGAAGCCCAGAACAGATGCTATGCAGTTGGGTCCTGACAGGCCCAGGGTAGGGAATCATTAAGACAGATGGGGAAAGTCAGGTAACAGCTGTTGTGTACAGCTTGCTATTCCCCAAGCACTGTCAGGTTTATGAACAGAAATCCATGTAGTAGCTAAGACTGCTGAGGCATGTGGCTTTAGCCTTTCTTTCAGAAGTAATAGCTCTGGGAGTTTGTGACTGTACAAAGGGATTTGAGACAGTTCTGCAGCCTGCAGGTGAATCAGATGGACAGGGCTCTGGGACTGAGAGTTCCCAGGGTTTCTAGGTTTGTTTTTTGGGGTGTTTGTTTGTTTGTGTTTGTTGCTGGATGTTTGATTAAGTGGTTTGGATTTTGGGTTGGTTTTTTTTGGGGGGGTGGGAGGGGGGAGGTGAAGATTCTGAAGATTCTGCTGGCTTTTGGGGTTCTTTTTGAGGTTGTTTTAGAGAAGTCCAAGAAGTTCGAGGAGCTTGAAACAAACTGGAATCTCAGGTTTTATCACTAGGACTCAATGATTAGTGTCACAAATTGTGTTATTTGTCCCATAGCTTCCATCTCTGTTGCATTTTCTGCTTATTCTTGAATAATGACAGGATTTTCTTGATAATCCAAGCAGGACTCTTGCCCCCTTTCCCCAAAGTTTTGTTCATCAAGGTGCATCATTCTCTACCCTGAAGGAACAGATCCTTGAATAGAACCCAGCTGTCTTGGACTCCTCTTCCATGTAGGGCATGTTCCCATGATATTCTTCCAAGAAGATCCCCATTTAGCTCTCCTGAAATCCACGCTGAAATCTTCCTAGCTGTCATTTCCTCCTTGCCTGAAATTTAGCTCCACAAGCTCATGGTCACTGCAGCCAAGGCTGCCCCCAGTCTCCACACCTCCAAGGTCTTAACTTTATGTTAGAATAAGGTCAAACAGCACACCATTCCTTGTGGAATCCTCTGCTACCTGTGTCAGGAAGTCATCATCAGTACTTTCCAGGAAACACCTGGACTGTTTGTGTTTAATTGTGCTGCTTCTCCAGCAGAGGTCATGGTAGTTAAATTCCCCACAAGGACCAATGACTGTGAGGACTCTTCAGGCTGCTTGTAGAAGGTCCATTTCCTCCTCCTGATCTGGCAGGATGGAGCAAGCAAACACCCACAACATTGTCACCCTGCTCAAGGGTCCCTGGCTGCCTTCTGGATTTATATCAAGACAATGGGGATGATGACCAATCTCCTGTGAAGAATGCTACAGGAGCCTAATGACTCCAGTGAGACAGAAGGTGTGGAAATAAGTCATGCATGAAAATGGTATATTGTTTCTTGGAACGGTTGTGATTTAGTAATAGTTATTTAAGGAAAGTAATCCTTCCTGACTCAGTAGTGCTACACCATTTTTTACTTTATTCTGATTGACTGGGTCCTAAAGCTACCTAAACAGAAGCCACAACCCTGTGGCACACCAAAATATGTCTTTATCAATGCTTTTATTTACTCTTTGAATGTTCAACTGTTCTCCTGAGAAGATAAAAGCTTTTTTTTTGGCTTTATGCTCCAGAGTATCTTTGTGCCACAGGAAAGCAACCTAAGTAAGTGGAAGAGAAAACATTAAAGAATGTAGCAGATGTGTACCTGTCTGGAAGCAAAAGGAAAGATCTGTTACTGAGCTATTATTGTCATAACTGTGGTACAACCATCTGTGAAATAATTACATATATATGCATTCTCCAAGCCAATAAAGGAGGTTTAACCTGAACATTTATTATGATACTTTGTTCTGTGCTGCAACTATAAAATCACCAGCAGAAAAATGTGACCTAATTTTGTAAGATCTGGAGCAGGAACCATAAAAGGCTCCTTCTACACACTGAGCTACCCCATTATAATTATAAAAATGAGGACAAAGTTTGAACTTCACTTGGCACAGTTTGCATTATTTGTTCTTTCTGTGCATGGGCTGGGATTTTTTTTTTTCATCTATATGTCATCCTCTTGTTCTTTACTAACTGCTCTTTACATTTAAAATGCCATTTCTTTTTGCATTATGTGATTTAAGATAGCTCTCCTTCACTATTTAAAATAACTGCCTCTGTTAAAATATTGCTGCTTTAAGTAAAAGGAATAGTATGCTGGTTAGAATAATTCATTATAATGCCATACCAAAGGGAAGCATAACCTTTTAGAGTCTTGAAGTAAAAGCAGGCATGGTATTACTTAAATACTTTTTTTGACTAGCTCTGCTCAAGAAAGGCTTCCCGACTCACTTCTACAATGTTGCAGAAGAAGGGTGCCTTTGTTGCCTGGCAAACATGTAAAGGTCCTGGCTTTGCAATCTGCTTAAGGCTGAGTAGCTGCTGAGAGTTAAGCAGTACTGGTTGTACAGAAAAACTCATGGTGAAGAATACCATAACCTAGTTTCTTGATAACTAAGTTAAAATAATTAGGAGGTGGGAAATGTGCTTTTGTGGCTGTGCTTCACTTGCACAGCAAGGGAAGTCAGTGACGTTTTATGATGGGAAGGATTAGTGCCAAGGTAAGGTTGCACCTGCATGCTTGGAATCAGAAGGCTGAAGAAACCCCTACCTGAGTGACAGTGTTGAGTCTGCACTATGCTGAGTTGTGCTTAGTATAGCCATTGTCTGCAATATTGTAAAATTTCCACTGACATGTTCTGGATAATGTTTAAGAAATACCATGTAATGAATTGAACAATGAAATGGCTTCACAGAAAGACTCCTTATTCATTATATGTTACTGTGATGACACACTCAGCCATGGATCTTGAAATGATGCTTTTGCTTTTTTGTCTGATCGGACTCCAACTCCTGCTGGCTGAGTCATTTCGGTGATGTCTCTGTTGCCCACCACCAGCTGATCAGCAGACAGTCAGGATGGTGGGCTCAGGTGGTGTGCATGGCTGATATTCACTGAAGTGTCATTATAGATCAAAAAGGATTGACTGGCATGGGAAGAAATGGAAATTGCATTACCATTTTCTTTCAGCACTTGCAACATTAAAGTAATGTTGCTTCTCTAGTAGTTTCCACTGTGATTTATCTAGAACAAAGATGATTTTAAATTTCAAGACCCAAAATAAAGACAGAAGAGAGACAAAAGGGAGGATGAGATGCTGGGAAACAATTCAATTCTTCCAGTGACATACTTTGCCTGTGACATGTCTTTGCTGACTCTGCTTTTGTATCCTTGCTGTAAAAATGCCCAATGGATAATTTAATTACCTGGATGGATGATTTGAGACTGTTATACTTGAAACTGAAGAAAAAGCAAACAAAAATGTCAGTTTGGATATTATCAGGACACAGTGTGAACCACATGTTCCAGGAAAAATGGAGCCTCCCCAGGGTAAGAAGGACAGGAGGTAGTAAGGCAGGTCCTGGATGGAGAGGACCTGTCCTGCCCATCCCAGCATGAAAATCAGAATCTAAATAGCATTTGCTACCCAGACCACTGAAACCATAAGGGAGAGAAACGTCTCCCAACCTTTCTGTTTGCTTATCTTGGCATAATGTCTTTGGTTCTTAACTCAGAAAAAAAATGACAGGTAGTGGCCACTGTGTTCTTGTTAACAGTAAGGGACAGTTCATTTTGCATGTGATGGATGTTTTACAATTACTAATCTTTAAATTGCAGTAGTGCAGCTGGAGAGGAATGAAGAAGCTACTCAGAAGATAAATGAATGCCGCAGTTAATTAAAGATACATAGTTTCTACTGGAAGCACTTCTATGCTTTTGAGGGGGAATTGTGGGGGAGGAGGAGGTAAGCTTGAAGAAGCATAGGGAAAGAACCTTGAAACAGCAAAAAGAACAATTTCTGAGTAGTGTAATGGAGGGGGATTGGAAATTACAGCACAGTTCCAGTGAGGAAGGTCTTCATATGTATTTCAGTGAGATCACAGTTTAGAGGCACAGCTTAGTTTTGCTTTACACAGCTTAACTTAATGGGGGTGGGGGAAAAAAGGCAATTTGGCAAAAGTGACAATAAAAGCTGTTGAAGTAAAACAGAAGGAGAGGAACTTCCAGCAAGATCTATGTACAGATCCTCTACCCAGAAATCAACAGACATTTTACTAAGGATTTAAAAAACAGCAAGATCAAAGAGTCTGCTGTAGTATCTCCCAGGCAGAACTATGTGCATATTATCTCTGTCAAAGAAAAATATTCTGAGCACAGTCATCCAATTAAACAAATTACCTATTAGTCACTTAGATGTCAGGAAATTGAGGTAAGCTCACCAAAGACTTATCATATAGGAAGATACATCATCTAAAGGAATGGATTCCAGTACTTCATCCTTTTCTCTTGCTTTTTCCATTTTTCAGACCCAAAATTAATTACAGAAAGTTAGCTTTTAGTCCTATATTTCTAGATTTTTTTCTGACCTGGGTGAAGGCTTGGGTGCATTCTCCTGTCAGTCAATAAAATGTTCAAAGTCTGGAGAGAGACCAGCTCTTGTTTCTTTCTGTGTTGGAGACATTATAAGGCTAATGGGCCCTATCTGAGGAATAGCTGTGCTCTGCAGGTGCATAGCTCATGGCTGAAAAGGAACTAGTGGCAATTTATAAATCAGGATGTATCAAGCAGAAGACCTGTGGAGTTTCCTACTTTGGTTTGGTTTTCTTGTTCTCATTCTCACAGAATATCCTGAAGAACAAAACAACTGGAAAACAACAAAACTACAGGAAAAAAAACCAAAACAAGCCAAGCAGATTTTTGTTTGTCTACTATGAAAAATTATTAAAAATGAACTATCTTTCGCTCTTGTTTTCTTGTTTGTTTATTTGTTTGTTTTACTACCCTCTTACTTTTGTCATGTGTTTGAGGGAAAAAATGTGGACAAATTCCTACACTTTGTGGTGTCCGCAGAACCTCTACCAGACACACATGCTTATCAGGCAATGCACAAACAGCTATGGGAGAGGAAAATGCACTATCTCTCTGGCTCCAGAATTTAATTTATTCAGGATTTTTAAAAAAGCAAATAGTATTTAATATTTGACCAAAGTGAGCTCTTCCTCTTCCTCTTCTCTTCTTCCTCTTCCTCTTCTCCCTTCTACTTCTCCACTGCCTTATCCCAAAAGGAATTACTTACAACAATGACAACATCCAAGCCAGCATTGTTCAGTACCTCTGTCTCAGCTGCTACTGGAGATGCAGTGAAAAGCCACCAGGTGCTTCCAGAACCAACAGCAGACACTGGAGCAAGTCTCCTCTCAGAGGTACCAGGGTAACTTAGAGGCACAGACAGAAATACTCCAGAAATGTGAATCCTCCTACTAAATGGCAGAAGAGGACACAGATCTCTAGGGAGAACGTGGTAGTGAGAGAGCAGAAGAAGCTGCTGCTCTGGTTTTGAATGATGCGCAAGAGAATACCAGGTTCCAGATATCACTGCTTTGGAGAACTGAAATAGGTTTGCACTATAACCTACAAAGATAATTAGATAAACTCCTTTTGACTAAAGTTTAGTCTTAAATAAGCTGTTCAGTGTATTTACTTGTATAGAAATTAATAGCACATATGTTTCAATAAGAAAAATAAAGAAGTCAACTGAATACAGCGGAGTCCTTATTTATTAACAAGCAAGACTTATTTCTTACTGCAAAATTCAATTAAATTAAATTAAATGAAAAATATGCCCAAGGAAATAATATGTACTGTGCTCACAGCCTGGCAAATGCAATCTCTGTTAAGCTGTCAGGATATAGGTCTGACCCTGAGCAAGAACTTGGTCCATGACTAGATTTCACAAAGTCACTGGGCAGATCCACCAAAAATGTGCTGTTTATATGTTGTAGAGGTGGGGGAATATATATGTATATAGTTTAGGGTTATTCCTGTAATTACCTTGACTGAATAGTGTTTAGGAAGGCATTTGTCCCAGGTTTGTAATTTCTGCTTTGCATATATGCCTTAGTTTAAGTTCTCTAACAGGATTAATCTGGGAACCATGTATAAGAGAAATCTGACTGTGAGTAGCACTTCAACAAGGAGGGACAACTGCATTTCACCATTTTGGATAGACAAGAGCTATGATACTGAAGGTGTGACATAACTTCAGTCCCTTACAAAGCTGAATCCAATAAAACTGCCTTCATGTTTATACCAATCTCCTATGGGCACCTATTGAGAGCCAGGTTCTTTGCTCTGTTAATGCAACAGGATCTCAAGATTAAGTTCAAATGGCCTTAATAGAATAGAGAAGTTTCTGAGGAAAAATGAGAAAGATAATTTTAATTTAATATACTTAAATTATACTTATATTGATGTCTTCCCAGCAACAGAAAAGGAAGAAAGGAGTTCAGAGGAAGAAGAACATCAAGGGATGATGTATTTGGATGGAGCATTGCTTCACTGTCTACAGATTTTGAGCTGGATTTTGTGCAAATGACTTAAAAATATCACAGCTTCTTTGGCTGGTGTCCCTTTCCTCATCACTTCCAGATTCTCCACACTGCTCTGACAATGCTGGCAAAGTGAAATAATATCTCCATGTGACTGCCCAAGAACTCCCATTCCAGCTCCAAGTGCTGCTGTCAGACTATGTCAGGAGAAAGGGAGGTACTTTAGCTGCTGATGTGTTAAAGTGATCCTTCAATGTTATAAACATTTCCAGGCAGCTGTCACAGTCAGATTTAGACAAAATAAGGCTGTGATGATTGGTAGTTCTAGTCAAATGAAATTACTGAGAAATGAGAGAGCAATAAGAACTATGGATGGCAGTCCTAATTTCAATTACCCATGATTAGACTACATACAGAATGTGTGTGAACTTCAAATTCACATCTGTTCATTGAATAATGCAAATATCATCTGTAAGAGTGTGAGAATATGTCTTTATGAAAGCACTTGCTTGCCAGGTTAGCAAGCTGCTGAACCTGCATACTCCTTCCAGAATATAGGTTATGCCTGTGGTAAGAAGCCACTACTCAAGGAAACCAAATACCATTTTTCACAGAGTAAGGAGAGGGAGTTTCTGGGTTTTCATTATCCCTTATTTATGCAGCAGACTCTAGTCATGCCTCATATTCAATATGATAATTTGTGGGCTTGATGCACATGAAAGAAAGAAGCAATCTTATCTATTGCCAAAAGTTCTAATATATTTACATGTTGCTACCTCTTCACACAGTATTTTACCATCCCTACAAAGAGTTCTGAGTTTAGAGTTTAGGATTTGTTGCACTGAAGGTGTACTAAGAATTCTGTGCTCATATAGTAGTATAGCCTTTACTATGCTAGTTTAATGAGAAATCACTAGTATATCTATTATTTCAGGTCAAGGAGTCTTAGTTGGTATTGACCACAGAAGATGATATGGAGAAGGAGCAGTGGACACACCTCTTGGCCAGTGTTTAATCTCAGAGTAAGAGAATATCTACCAAATGGAAATTACTTCTTAATTATAACATTAATTTCTTAGTGCCTTTCATCTTCAAGAGATGACAAAGGTGAATTAGCAGTGTACCTTGAATACTGCAAGATAGAATAGAATCATTGCAGCACAAGGAAGTGAGTAAAACATACAAAGCAACTAATCCTCGTGACTGAAAATTGCATTTTCACTAAGATCACTATGACTTTTGCGTACAATCTTCTTCCATTGCCAAACAAAACAGCTATACAGCATAGTGTATTGATTTTAACTGTGTTTTCAACCTTGGCACATTTTATGTGGATATCATCTCAAGTTTGTTTAATCATATTCACAGAGATTCAATAATTAATTATATACTTGGGCAACGAATAGAATGTATACATATCATCTCTATAAATGGGATTGAGTTATCATTGTACCAAGAAGGAGAAAATTTTTTGGAAGAAAAATGTTTTTCTGACATTTCTGTTGTCAGTCCTAAAATGTTTTTGCATAACCAAGTAACACCAGGGATTTCAGTCAGGTACTAACGGAATTGTAATTCACTTGTATTCACTCTGGGAAAATAATATGACTTATATTTTGGGTACAGAACTTTTTTATTGTGGGACTGAAATGCCGACATTATAACTAGTCCTGCTGGGATAAAATATCTGTTTGCTGGTATTGCTGAAATTCTTGAAATTACCTTTGTGTGTGCAAGGACTACATGCTTGGCCTGCAAAATCTGTATTTAAACACATTGTACAGTACTGCATGATCTTATTTTATTTTAATTCCTGGCTACCTTCTTAGGAACAAAACTCTTAGAGCACCTGATTCAAATTATACTCAGAACACACTTTAATCTCAAGCAAGGCATTTCCTTATTTAAAAGATTACTCTTAACTAGATAATGTATTGGACTGAAAAAACAGAGACTGTCTAAATGTGAGTGTTTCATCAGAAATTAGACAGGATTCAGACAGATTAATTTTACTTAGAACGTATTTTGCTGAACATTTTCAGGCATTTAACTCACAGGATCAAGCTGTTCTGTGGCATTATTACATGCAAGTACCACCATCATGAGCTTATCTCTGTCTTGGTGGACACAAGGGGAGCACAGTGTGTGGAAAGGTAGGAACACAGAGAAGGGCTGGAACCTTTTCAGAGAGAATTGTGCAGCTTTTGCCTCTCCGCTCTGCTGCATCTTGTCGTATGTCTGTACTGGGCATGCTGAGAGCAGCGGGTGGCAAACAAGCTGAAGGGCACACTGGCAAATCTTCAGGCCAGGTAATAGGGGTGGGCCTCAGGAGCTGATGAAGTCTTTAAATTTGAACTGTACCTTGGTGTACTTCAGTGAACAAAAAAAAAAAAAAGGAAAAAAAACCACCCTGAACTCAGGCATATTGTAACAAGCTGCCTGAAATGAGACCATAGTAAAAAAATTCCGGGCCACAATCCACCTACAGAGTGTTATAAATAAATCATGCAGGGTTTATTTCTGCTCTTCATAGCTTGCTTCTGTGTCAATGCATGTGTTTCTATCAATACAGTTAAAAAATTCATTTTCATTTATCAGTAACCACTCATATAAATTTTACCTCAAGACTATAAGATAATAAATTCACATTGTTGTCCTTTTGGATGTTGTCTTATAATTAGAGCACTGCTTCTAAGCAAAGATACTAAATTTTAACTTTCTTTAATCTTAAAAGTTCCTGGTAAAGTGCTCTAAGAGCTTAGTGCTTAATACCGGTATTTGAGGACTTGGTTGGTAGTGGGTGAGTGTAGGCAGTTTGGCTTCTCCAGACAGGAGACTATAAAAACAGGAGGTCTTGTGCACAGTGGATAAAACAGACCTTTTGAGTATAAGATTGGCCCATTAGCTGATCACAGACAGAACTGGTAGTGCTGAATTTATATATGCAAATGACATGTAAAAATTCATAACACGTGTAATATGACTGATCTCCAAAGGATTTAAATTGTTCCTCATTTCACGAGTATGGTGTCTTCATAAAGAAGATAAATTACAAACTCCCTCTGTATTTCAGAGAAAGAGTGGAAGGATCTTTTCCCATTTAAGTGTAGCTTTTCATAACAAAAATGCAAGCCCTCTAGCATCATGTTTCCCTTCTTGTTCATCTCAAGTTGGTGAGGATGTCCTTGCCTATTTTTTAATTACATTTCTCCTCTAAGTTAAAACATCAAGTGAGATGCCCATAAGGCATATTTTTCTTGGCCATAATTTGGATATAATAATTGAAGTTGTTAGTTTCAAAATTTCATTTAACATTATAATCAGCCACTTTTTCTGTACGCAACATAATTGCTCTTTCTTGGAAGCAAATAGGATGTCATATCCTGTCAATTTTACTTTCAAATTACAACGACAAACTATTTACTGAATATTATAAATCGTTATGCAGCCTTTTACCAGTCAGTCAGAATTAATTTTATTTACCTATCAATTGTTGAAATGATAAGCAGACAGAAGAAAGCATGCTGCTGTGTGTTTGTATATCAATCATTCTTAACAACATTCAGACATTTATTTTTGTGATGTGTTTATTAATATTTTTTTGCATGTACATCAATTAAGTTAATGAGTGTACAACCTAGTCCTACAATTTTCTTCAGGTACTCAACATTTTAGTTTCTTTCAGAAAAGGATAATTGTATCATTACAGCAGCATCAGAACTTCTGTCATAAATCCTATTTTTCCAGCATTTTTATCAGTGTTTTATCAGTAGATAATTACTTCTGCATAAAGAACTTGCATTTAAGTTCTCATCTGTTTTTTCTCATCAAGAGGGCCAAGAGAGAGAGAGAGTGAGAGAGAACGAACAAACAAATGAACAAACAAATGAATGAATGAAAGTGTGTGTTCACTTTTCTTAAGTAGTAGAGGTGAGAAATATAGTTAATATGTTAATTTCTCTATTTTTAGCAGAAAATAACTTTCTTCTTAGATTTCACAAGATAACTCTGGACACAAATCTAATACACAGGAGCTTACTCTGAAGTTACCGGGAAATGTGTTATTACCATAACTGCCCTCCCTTTTCTTTACTTTTTGGTTGTTTTGCTATGACATTTGCAGAGAACATCAGACAAATTAATGAAAGCACTTACACACCTAATGCAGGAATTAACAATATCATCTTTACAGATATAAGGTGTGGAATTTGCTGCCTTTCAACCTTCTGGTTGAAAAGGGTGAAGAACTTGTTGCTCTCTGATTCCACCTAGCTGCTGCAGGCATGAAGTCATGAAATCAAAGGTGAGTGGCACCTCCAGCTTCCAAGGCAGGCACATAAAGAGGTATCAGCTCATACCCACTGACAAACTCTACCTCATGAAGGTGCAGCCCTGGATCAAATTTCTGAAATTTAGAGAGAGCTAAGTTTGCACACATACCCTTCACTTTAAACTCAAAGAAAATAAAGAAAGCTTCCTTTGCAGTATACAGACTTTTATGTTTGTTTTAACTCTATGGACATGCTCCTTAATCACTGTGTCAGATTCTGGAAGCCCAACTGTGAATTTTAGATTCTATTATTAGGGTTGGATGTCTGAAAATAGGAGCTTCAGCACTGCATCATATAAAACCTGTACTGAAACTAAGTGTAAGAGCTACAAGATCATGTTGGCCTCTTTGAGAACAGATCCTGCATTTCCACAAAGATGATTTCTACAGACAAAATAGTTCATCTTGAAATGTTCTGCATGCTAACAAATTCCATTGTGGTTGGTTTGTGGTTACCATACCTAGCTTCTCCTTCTCTGAGATTGTGTTTCTTTGTGAAAATTTCCGTAACACACACTTCTTGAGGTAGGAACCCTAGACAAGTATTCTCAAAGCATATTAATTCAGCATAATATGATGGCTAAGGGAGGAGTAAATTAGGTTAGAAGGAAATCAGGCAGCAACCCTACTTTCTTTTTTTGTTGTTTGGGGTTTTCTTTATTATTATCTCAGGTATGAACATTGAAGTTCTTACATTACAACACTATGAATTTTTTCCACCAACATTCATCCCATATTCTCTTAGAAATCTTGGGAACTGCCCAGAATAGAATTAATTTACATCATCCTGACTTAATGGATGAGCCATTGTAAACAGAGGTAGCAAGGACCAGCTGTGGGATCCTTGAATTAAATTCTGGATTCAAGAATATGTTTTTAGACCACAAAAGCAACAGGACAGGCAGAGGTGAGGAGTGTCTCTTTCCAGAGCTTGAAGGGATAGACAGGGAGGCTACAAAACTGAGCTGATTGACAAATCTATGTCAGTAAAAAGAAAAATAATTACTGCCCTTGAACTGAACAAGTGTGAATGTGAGTACATAAACCAAAGAATCGGTAAGTTCATTCAATCAGAAATCCTTTCTTCCTTTAACCACAAGAAACTGTAAAGGGTATTTTCTATGTATCTGTGTATGGATGTGTATTACTATGTATCAATGCATCCATTTATGTATTTTTCTCTGTAAGAGGCTCACAGTACAGAACTCCACAAAAGCATTAAGAACACAGCATTTGCTTCATGGGCCAAAAGAGATAAGGCTGAAATCAGAGCTATGTACATAAAAGGACTGGAGTAAATTGAGAGAAATCTTTCAATATTTCAATTTTCCTAACAGATGGTAGAAAGTACTTAGACATGATGACTCTTCCTGGATGTGCTAACATATACTGTGGAATTGCCCATACAGAAAACCCTTGCTCATTGCAAATCTCTCAGGAGCTATCACAAATAAAGCACATCAATTAAGATTTGCTTATTATGCGACTGTGAGCATGCGGCAGTTTTCTATTTCTCTCTCATACATTAGACTCACAATTTAGTCTGGATGAGAGCTACACCAGATGAAAGTCTCAGCACTTAGAGTACTGCTCTTTTCCTTTCATTTTTAAATAGGAATACTTACTGCTTATCTGTCTCTTTCTCTCTCTCTCTCTCTTTTATATTTCATAGCTATTCAAATGTTTTGAGGCTTTTTGCTAAACCCCCTGTCTATAGCAGTTATTTTAGCACGATCTCAGAGTTTGAGGGAGGCAGTACAAGCCATGCAGCAGCTGCCTGGCCCAGCCTTATAGCTCAGTGAACTTTGGCACAGGTCAGATTTTCAAGTAGTTTCTACCAGTATATCAAAAAACTCAAAAGGAATGTAAATTATGCGTACCTGAGACTTGCACCTGCAGGAAGGCACATCTTGGAAAGTAATAATCCAGATCAAAGGCAATTAATGTATTCCCAAAGACTACAGATTGCTTGTATATAGTCCAACAGAAACTGCACTTGAAAGTTTGTAAAACTAACCTCTTATGAGCACAGGAATAGAAGGGACAAGTGAGGTCGTGTAATTCGCACAGTCCCAGTGAAATGTGCAAAGGACTGAAATCTATTCACAGGACATATGGTCTATGGATCTTGTGATGGTGTCAGACCCCCATGGGCCAGCAAAATATGCATTGTTACAAAAGCAAGATTACAAGGCACAGAGCTCTCTAGCTATTTCTTGAAATACTGAAATTTTGTTGTAAGCATGTATAAAATTCATGCTTTCTGTCTGCAGAGGGTTGTTACTTCAGGAAGCAAAGGGTGAGGACACTGCCTTAGCAACATTGTTGACTTCACTTCCTTCCTCAAAAGTGAATATTAGCTGCAGTTGTCCCTCTGCATTTCCCATACCTGCAAACAGCACACTGTGCATCCCCTCTTAGACTCCACTTGCACTGCTATCTCCACCTCCCCCTCAGAAAAAAAGTGATGAAAAACAAGAGCAGTAAGATGTTGAATCAAGCCCAGTACTTCAGCATGCAAATTGTGTCTGGGTGCAGCAGCTAAATAATAAAATACGTTTGCTACCACTGTGCTTAGTAACTTTCTACAAGATTTTTTTTAATAAAACATTTACCAGGTTAGTGAATGTTGGTCATATGTTTACACTTTGCATCTGCCACAAAAACCAAGTGTGATGCTCAGAAAAATGCAATCACTAGGTGGTAACGGACACAAGGACCTTTCTGCTGCCTGGGATATCCATGGTCCATCCCTCTAAGACTCTTCTTGCAAATAACATATTTCTTAACCCTCAGCAATGCTTTCTGCAAGGAAAAGCTGCGTATTTCATACAGAGACATCAGTAGTTCAAGGGCAAAAATTGCTTCCAATGATGTTACTGACTATGCAAACTCCTTTAAGATGCTCATGGAATGTTGATGGTGCCACAACTTCTGTGTTGAGCAATGTGATTAAGTGCTTTGAATAGTGTGATATAAGTGAAGCATTGTTTTAAGCCCACAGAAGGCATATGTAATTTTGTGTGTCATTCTTCTTCAAGCTACTATTTTGAGAACCTATAGATGAACAGGAACTTGCCAATGCAGTAAGATTTACACAGTCTTACTGTAAGAAATAATTTTTAAAAGACAATTGATGTAGATAATAGGGAGAAGGATATGACCTTTGTTTTTCTTTTCAATGTAGATTTCTCTCATCCTTCCCATTTCCTTACCATGGGCATGGGGAGTGGGAAGGATCCTAATGTCCGCCCTGTGTTATTTCTGTCAACAGTTTACTTACAAAAAACCCCTAACAAATAGACACCCCTCAAAAAAAAAAAAAAAAAAGACCAAAACACTGAAAAGAAAACCTCACAACTGGCAGGTAGACAGAAGAGGGAAACAGACAGACAAGATCAGGTGGAGATTTCTCTGTTTACATTAATCAGAAGAAAGAATTTTGTGTTATCAGAACCTTACATCTACTTCAGTTGATTAATTGGTTTTACTCCTTTGTAGTGCTTCCTCATTTCCAGTTCTAGAAATACTGTCTTTTAGTCAAGGATTAATTTTGCTGACTACTGAAAAGCAGAATCCCCTATTCTGAGCTGCCTGATGCACAAGCACATTTTCACATTCTGAGAGGAGAGTAGCTGCTAAAATATCACAAACCTTCATGCTGAGTGCAGGTTTGGGAGCTTCAGGGAATGCAGACAGTGCATTAAGTCAAACACCTGTAATTTGACATCTTTCACCTTCCATGAACTCACTTACTTGCTTTGCCTCTCTAACCAACCTCTGTGCTTTGACCATCTGAGCAAAGAAAATATTTCCAGAAAGAGAAAAAAAAAAGGAAAAAAAATAATATATATATATATATAGATAACACAAATATGCTTCAGTGCTGGCATACAATATTACTTGGAATTTCATTAGTGCCGAACATAGGAATCCTTATATTAGCCTACGGAGAAAGAAATTACACTCGTGAGCATTTTCTTCTTCATAGGAAGAGGTGTGCACAGTAGCCTGAAGGGGATCTGTTTGGGTTGTCAGAAATCCCCTGGCTGTCAAAGGGGCAGTACATTTTTGGGTTGATTGACTTTCCACAGCAGTCTCAATATCCTTCGATGATAGCCCTAGGAGCCAGTCACATAAAACCCAACATGACTTCAATGCATTTTATCATCCTTGGGAGTAACTTCAGTGAATACCTCTTAATGAACTGAATACACTGATACCATTTATATGCCTAAATATTTTTAAGTCTTGCACATTTCAGAATATGAAAAAGGCTGTCATGCTGAAATTTGAAAATTACTTTTATAAGCCATAAGGAGCGCTTACCTCACAAAAAAATACTGTTTCTCTATCCATCAGAAATCACTGGGATCCTTGTCATATCTTCAGTTAACTGCCTATGAGCTGTATCCAGCTAATCATTTTAACACCACTAATGAGTTCAGAACTAGTAGGGAGACAGACAATATTCCAGGGGAAGAAGTACCAAAACTATGTAATATATCACGAAGTTTCATACTGAATGGACTGTGAACTAGACCAGAAAAAAAGAAAACAGATTTCAATGAAGGTTGAAGGATCTAAGATCCCTGTAGGAGCTGTATCCAGTTTTCAGGGAGCACATTGCCATGTGAGAAACGCCCAGAGAAAAAAAAAATCTTTCAGTACCATTAGGGGAGGGTAGAAATAGAGAGACTCTCTCCTCTGTACAAGCCTGCCTCAAATACCTGAATGCCAATGTTCTCATCATTTGCACTCTGGAATCAAATTCTTACATCCTGACTTTATTCAAATTTCTTCATGAGGTTTGGTAGCTGGCAAACATTACAGGGATCAGTGTCTTAATACAACACCCCAGAATGTCAAAAGGTTTCTGCATTGCAGTCTACTGACCAAATTAATAATTCAGGATGTGCAGGAGGGACTCTCTCAAGGCTTTTTTCAGGACAGTGTTAAGATTTCTCCTTCCTCCAGCTGATGTACTTGCAACACTTCTATCCCATACAGACAACTTTCTGTAGGTCCAAAAGAAAGGAGAGGCAATGATAGACAGACCCAGATCCTCCCGGTGTACCTAAATGCACAAAAGTTACCAGCTGGGTATTGAAAACTCATCTATTCTGAGATACATTCTCATTTTATTCTCAAAGAAAAGGAGCACATGTGTTACACTTGATGTATATCACACAGGGAGGGAACCATCTATATTGTTTCTTTCAAAACAGAGCTGGAACAAAGTATGCAGGAAAGTCTGGTGTTGTTGCTCTGACTACAGGACTTTTCTGAGTTCCAAATAATTTTACTATATTTGCTACACGTGCAGGCTTTATCCTTTTTTATTTCTGTCAGTGACTTTCTGTGTGTGAGAATCTACCTGCATTTTAATGAGAAAGGGATTTCCTTATATTTAAGGATGTGTAGAAAAGCAGGATAAAATACAGAGAGAAAATGGTCCTTCTCTATACACACCTAACAGATGACAAAAACTAGGCACTACTCTGCACCAATGCATGTAGAGGACACCAAGTGCAATACTCACTGCTGCCCTGTAGAACTCTGTAGGCTGGCTGGACTGTCTCTCTTTCCTGGACACAGCCTAGTTCTCTCTTTCATGGTAAGCGACAACCCAAGATGGTCTGTCTACTTGTCCAGCTTTGATTACATTGTGCTAATAGTAACATACCAATTTTTTATAATATACTACGAGTCAGAATTTAAAAAGGAGCAGCCAGGTGTCATCTCTGACTGGATTCTTTAAAATTACTGCTGTATTTGCATTGCCTTTAAGGCACAGCAGAATAACATGCACTTCCCAAGATGCCACACTGCAAGGAAGTAGAGCTGGGATTGCAAATCTTTGCAATGTCATAGTTTAGAAATCTAGCCAAAAGCAGCATGTAATTTTGGGAGCCTGATATTCCCATTTTGTCCTACAGGTTAATCTCCCTTGCTGGGCCCTGTCTCCCAGTTCACTAAGCAATACCATAAATTAAGGGATATACAAGAACAAAAAAAAAAATATATATATAATCTGAGCTACATCTTCCATGAGGATATGTAACATGGGAAATATTTTCCATTGCTTCATTGAACTAAAAAGTACCACGTTTGTTTTCCTAAAAACTCATTCCAATTATATTTGAATAAAGCAAAATAATTTTTTTACTTTCATTTTCTATTTTAAAAAATCAGTTTCTGCAGGTTCAAAACTTTCCTGCTTATTATCCATATTTTTACAGAAAATACATTTTCAGTTAAAAAAATGTAGATAGCATATTTTGAGAGTATATGAATTGTGTAAATAAAAATTTAGAATGAGAAAAAATGTTGGAGATCTCTAGGAGCAGAGTAAGAAATTGCTATTTCATATTTAGAGAAATGTTTTTCTATAATACACATTGATCCATTACTTTCTTCATCTTTGCCCTCTTCTTGAACCTCTATTTTCCACTGGATGTGTTCCATCTACTGTATGCGGACAAATTTTGGTGAGAGAAGAGGCTGCTTGGTTCAAGTCTGAATTAAATACATAGGAACATTTGTTATTCATCTTCAGGAAGCAAGTGAAGTTATTTCTGTATCTTTGACCTAACATATAACTGAAATCAGTGATTGGTTTATAGTCTAAGAAGCTGCAGGAAGAGTAAGAAGTCACCTTAAATTTTTGTTCTCCTCCCAGCGTTGTGGGCATAAACCCCAATTCAGTGGACAGCAAAGGGACTCTGATGAAGTCTGCAGGTGTTTGGGGGGCCAGAGAGTTGTGCAGAGACTGCACAGTGCTCCTTACAGCCTTTAGTGATATACTGCATCTTCAACTACAATCTGTTGGGCGCTGAAATACATGCCAAATAGTTCTTGATCATGCCTCAAACCCAGCTACTAGATTCCTTGTCATTCTGGGCTGCTTGCAGTCATGAAAGTCTATCATTTATCACTGTTAGAATATCCCTAGGCTCAGCATTTGTAGCCTGTTCTTGTTCCTCTAAATTAGCTTTTACCATTCTGGAAAGGAATTTTCTGTCTCTGGGGATATTTCTCTTGAAATGTTCTGCTCATTGCCAAGCAGCAGTCAAGAGTCAAAGTATGAATTATTAAGAAAGGAACAGAGAAGAAAGTGAAAACATCACTATGCACAGGATGAAGGAATGGTCCCTGGGAATCTCCTGAGGTTTAACAGGGCCGAGTTCTGGTGCTGTACCTGGGTCAGGGCAATCCCTGGTGCCAGCCCAGTCTGGGGATGAACAGATTGAGAGCAGCCCTGCCCAGAAGGACTTGGGGGTGCTGGGGGTGAGAGCTGGACATGAGCCACTCATGGGCACTGCCAGCCCAGACAGCCAAGTGTGTCCTGGGCTGCATCCAGAGCCTCGTGGGCAGCACGGGAGGGAGGGGATTCTGCCCCTCTGCTCTGCTCTGATGAGACCTCACCTGCAGAGCCACCTCCAGCCCTGAGGTGCCAGCACAGGAAGGATACAGAGCTGCTAGAGAGAGTCCAGAGAGGGACAGCAAGGTGGTCAGGGGAATGGAGCACCTCTGCTATGATAAAGGCTGATATAATGGGGACTGTTCAGCCTGAAGAAGAGAAGGTTCTTAGACTAAGCTAACTGTGACCTTCCAGTTCCTGAAAGGAGCTCATAAGAAAGATGAAAAGGGACTTTTTACAGGGCCATGTAGTGACAGAACAAGGGGAAGTGGCTTCAAACTGAAAATAGGTTTAGATCAGATATTAGGAAAAATTGTTTACTTTGATAATGGAACATGCTATCCAGAGAAAATATGCCTGTTCCATCCCTGGAAGTGTTCAAGGTCATGATGAATGGATCTCTGAGTAATTTGGCCTGGTGGAAGGTGTCCCTGTCCACAGCAGGAGTATTGGAGCTGCGTGATCTTTAAGCCAAGCCGTTCTATGATTCAATGACCCTATGCCACAATAAATTTACAATGTACCTACACGCTGAATACTTAGTGCCACTTTAGTAGCCCTCACTTTATAGTCAGAAAGTTATGATAAAACTGCAAAGCATAAAACGAAAAAAATAAAGGACAAAAGACAAAACCACAGCACAAAATAGAATCTGTGTGAGAGGACATGTTGGGCTAGGAGACTTCAACCTGGATAGGAGGCAACAATATATACAAGAGGGGTCTATGAAATCTTTAGTAGTTTGAAGAAGGAGACTAAGAAGTGATCATTCACTATTCTTAATAATACAAGAGCTGAGGGTCACCCAATCAATCATGAAGTTTAAAACACTGAGTGGAAATATTTTATCACTTAATGCATAAATTATGGAACGTAGTTCTGTAGAGTGTTGTGAAGGTCAGTAGAGTAAAAATGGATTCAGAAAGGGATTAGAAAAATGTACAGAGGAAAGCTTCACTAAACACCATTATCTGGTTGCCTACTCAAGGGTCCTCAAGCCAGTGACTGCCACAATGGAGAAGGATATATGAGGAGGAAAGACTATTCTTTGCTTTTCTTGCTCTCTTGTAGGTTCCTCAGTCTCCTCTTACAGGTTACAGGCTGTCAGAAAATGAGCTGGATTGCCTGAGCAGCTGGGAAGGATTTGCTTTTTGTTTACAGTTCTTTCAGTCATTATAGATGCTCCTTTTAAAAGGGAATGTAAATTGTATCTTCTAGAATTTTTAGACAAGGGAAAGTTTTTAAGAACATTTGATAAACAAAAGTCAAATTTCTTCTTTTTCCTTCTAGGCTATCAATGAGTTGAAGGTTGAATCTCTCTTTTACCATCGTAGTTAAAAGAGTCAGACATGCTTATCTAATTTTCTAGGTAACAGGAATTGGTACTTCACCTAAGACAAAATCTTTCTTCTCCATTGGCATTGTTTCCAACAAGTTTATTTTGCTCAATTATATCCCACTTCGTCTTGTTCAAAAGATCCATGCTATTTTAAGCACATTGATGGAAAATGAAAATTAAGTATTTAATTTCCTCCTTCATTGTTTGTTTGTTTTATTTTGTTTGGAGTTTTTTGTTTGTTTGTTTGTTGGGGGGGAATTGGGTTGTTTTTTTTGTTTTGTTGGGTTTTTTGGGGTAAGAGACATAAAGCTATCTGTCCATAGCTTTCAGTTATTATGGTTTCAGTTATTATGTTCAGTTATTATGGTTTTTGCCTTCAATTACTGTCATGCTGTGGTAGATATCCAAATATATCTCCCTTAAGTTAAATTCAGTGTTGTCATAGAAGTACTTATTGGGAGGTTTTGTCTCTGCTACACCTAATTAGATTCCAAATTTGCTCATCTAATTGAATCAAAACCATTAATTCAAGTAGATAAACAGTAACTTACATAATATCCTTTGTGCCCCTGTGCTGGTTTCAGCTGTGGTAGAGTTAATTTTCTTCACAGTGGCAGGCACGAGGCTGTGTTTTGGATTTGTGCCAAACATAGGGTTGATATTTCAGAGATGTTGTTGTTGTTGAGCAGTGATTGCACAAAGCCAAAGCCTTCCCTGCTTTTCACACTGTCACCCTGGGAAAAGGGCTGGGGGTGCCTGGGAGTTTGGGAGGGAACACAGGCAGGACAGGTGACCTAAAACTGACCAGAGGGATTTTTCAAATCTTGTGACAGCAGGCTCAGCTTATAAAAAGGGGGAAGAAGGGAGGGACATTTAGACTGATGGTGTTTGTCCTCCCAAGATACCATTAGCATGAGGGGACCCCATGCTGCTAGAAATGGATGAACAGCTGCCCAGCCATGGGAAGCAGTGAACTGATTTTGTGTTTTGTCATTCTTGTGTGCATAGCTTTTGCTTTCCCTACTAAACTGTCTGTATCTCAACTCACGACTTCTGTAGTTTTTACTCTCCTCATTCTCTGCCTGGTCCTGCTGGTGTGGGAGTGAAGGAGCACCTGCCTGGCACTGGGCTAGGGTTAAGCCACAACAGCCCCACATGCAAGAAAAAATCTCGTTTAACTGAGAATGGTGGTGATAGTGTCTTGCTTTGAAAGACCAGTGTCTGTCAAAGAAGGCAGGAGTCGCCTATGGAATGCTAAATGTAAACACCCCCTCTCTCTGAATTAGTATAATTTTGAAATTAAGGGGCTCTCAGGACATGAGGATAGGAATAACAGTTCTTCGCTAGTATGTATAACTTGTCAACAAACAACAACTGTGTAATTAATAACAAACAGAACCAGGGAACCCGTGACAGCCTTCTCGGCCAAGACAGGAGAGGATGGAGGAGAGGCTTCGCTTCACAAGCCCTGGGGCAGTCAATCCCGGTGCCCCCGCAGGACGCGGAGGAGCGCCAAGCTGAAATGCAGGAACGAGCAGAAATGCCGGGCTGGCGGACGAGATGTCTCAGAAGCTCTGCGGCAGTAGCTGGAACTGGGGGACGCCCCGGCAGGGCAGGGGGTGCGGGGCGGCAGCGCAGAGAAACCCAGAGCAGCGCCCAAAGAGCGGCAGGGGTCGGGCAGCGGCGGCCTGGCTCCCAGCAGGGCAGGGAGAGGGGGCTCAGGATTCCCGGGAACACGAGCAGATGGGGATAGGTCCCTCACTTAGTGAGGCGGGGTGTTAATAAGGCCCCTGATCTCACGAACAGAGGCTCACCCCGCAAGAGAAGCAGCAGCTCCGGGCTGGGTTATGGCGAATTCCTTTCCCCAAGCCGTAACAGCTCCGAGCATCCTCCTCTGAAGCCACAGAGCGAGGGAGCTGCAGCTGCCCCAGATCCCCCGGGATGTCTGTCCTTCAGAAACTCCCCAGATGAGAGGAAATGCAGCCAGATGCCTCCTTCCCCCTGAGTTTTGCAACTTCTCTAGGTAAGAACTGTGAGAAAAAGACGCTCACCTTTTAAAATTTCAAAAGTTCATTAAACCTTAGCAAAATACGGGATAAGGAAATAGACACACCGATTGCGACCCTATGACGATCCAATACATGCTCCCTTTATAAATCAGATGCTCTGCATTTTATACCCTTGGCCTCTCCCAGAGCCTTGTCAGCTTCTTTTCTGCCGCCTGTTGGTGGTAATCACTTCCTGACAACTTGATTGGAGGTCAGGTGTTGCCATCCCGTGCCTCCTGGAAAAGGGCCTGCCCCTTCCCAAATGCCATGACTAGTGACAGCAACGCGAGGAGGAAGGCAAAGAAGGTTATAGGGAGAACAGACCAAAACAACATCTATAAAACTTCTCTTAACATACACATAAATTCATCTCTTAGTTGTGAGAGCCAACCATCGCGTTGCCCATCTCTAACAGAAGGAACAAAAGAAAAGGAACCTAGCAGCTAATATATAGAAATTTTGAATGTTGCCTCACTTCGTGTATTTTGCTGAGTCCAGCCTTCTCTAACACAGAAGGATGTTTGAAATTCTCTCCATAGGGTCACGCAAGCTTTGTGTCCAGCTCCTGGCTTCTCAGTACAAGCAAGACAGCTACATGCTAAAGAGCCCAAAGAAGGTTCCCAAAAGTGATTATGGCTCCATGGCCTTGGAGCTTCCTTGAGAACAGGCTGAGTGAGCTGGGATTGTTCAGTCTGGAGGAGAGAAGGCTCACAGGAGACCTCATCAATATGTGCAAATACCTGAAGGGAGAGTGTAGAGGAGATAGCTGCAGGTCCTTTTCAGTGTTGCCCAGTGACAGAACAAGACACCACAAGCATGAACTGTATAAGCAGAGGAGGTACCATCTGAGCACCATCAAACTTTTTCACTGAGTGTGGCCAAGTACTGGCCCAGGCAGAAGTGAAACTGAAAAGAAACTAAAAAGGATGGCCATAAAGTAAAACCTGTTGTACCCAGATACCCTGCATTACCATATGTCTATAACTTCTCTGTAAAGTGATGCACAGACTAGTAGAGAAAATGCAAATGAATGATAGAGTGCTTATTTCCACATAAAGGTAGATTGTTGGACTTTTTATTCTTTACTTACTCTCAGAATGATGCACATAACTCCATGGTTACTATCCATTCAGATTCCTTTTCCTTCCATTCAGATTCCTTTTCCTTTCACATATGGTTGTAGTTCCTGTTCAATATTTTGTCTGATTGTGACATAAATTTTGGTGAAATATGCTGTCTCCTTATACTGAAATAGAGAAGTTCATGTTAAAAGTTTTTTGAGACTATTTTATTCCTCGCTTGTGACATGGTTGACCTTAGGTCAAATCCTTGCTCTGCTTAATTTGAAATTTTCCAGAGTAAAAAACCTAGAGGCAGAAAGTTAAACCTGACATCTGAGGCCAGTACCCTAACCATGAAATCATAAAGTGTGATGGAGTTACAGTGTTCCCTTGTAGAATTAAATTTTTTATAAAGAAGCTCAGAAAGTGACTTTTTTTAATCCGCTGAAGAATAAATCCCAGCTGTGGATTGAAAAATGCTACCACAGAATGGGACTCATCTTCCAGTCAACTCAATTTTAATACCAAGAATTTGATTTTTAAACATTCACTTTTATGTTTTTAGTTTTCATTTACTGCCTAATCTTTGTGAAAATGAATGGTCTGTGATTTAAGCATTTAATTGTAATTCAAGAACCAGCATTATCTTCCTGACTTTGACAAAACTTTCCTTTGTGCCTTTCCCAGGCCATGTTGCTGATCTCTGTGGGCCTCTTCTCCTTTGTTGTAAAATAAGATAGGAGGCCTCTTTCTGTCTTGACTTCTACTGTGAAGGGAATGAAGTTATTCTTGTCCTTGACTCAGTGCCCAGGTGAAGCCTATTTAGACTGTTGTATCCAGATTTGGGCAACTGTACTTCAACAGAAATGGATCCAAATGTAAAACATTTCATGAAAAGTGCAAGGAATTACCAGAGGTACTGGGAAAAAAAAAAAAAAAGTCTTGATGAGAAATTCTCTAATAAACTGCAGTTCATTAACCTAAGAAGAAGCATGGAAGAAATTGTTTTCCCCATTTTATGGTGGACATGATAAGAAATAATGATTTTAGGTTTCAAACAGATTTAGATTAGTTGTAAAGGATTATGTTATGTGTTATGTGCTGATGTTTTAAGTACAGTGAAGGCCTGGGGGTATTTCCCAAAAAAGTCTTGGGGTCAGGATTTTTAAATGCTTGCTAGGTCAGCATCTGCTGTAATTATAAACAGTCACATGCCTCTCATAGTCTAACTAACATACCAGGTAGTGTTGTTAGTTAATTCACGTTTCTGGAAATACTTTTTCATCGGTGACTCCTACATTAGTATCCTCTAGTTTGCAATCTAAGTAAGGACATGTCTGCAAATATCCCCAAGAGTACTGAAGAAAGGATGACCAGCTTGTGAAAGGAAATACACCCATTTTCAGCAGTCCTCAAGATGGTAGTAGCTTTAATTACCAGACAATTAGTTTGCAGTGTTCCTAAAATCCCGGAGCACAAAGGAAAATTACCTAATTTGGTTGACTCTGAGTTTCTTTTACTTCATATGAGACTGGCAGCTGTTTTAGAAATTCTTAGCTGGTTTTCCTCAAGACTTAAACTATGGGCTGTACTTACAAAAGGCAGACCAGGATAAAAAAGTATGTAATTTCTTTGTAATGCAGACCAATCTTTGGGATCATTTAGATGCAAAATCGTCCCTGAACATACTTATTATTCAGTTATCCAATAAGAAAAGAGCTTATCCCTTCTTCTCAGAAAAATGAGCCACTTAAAAGATGTTAATAACTCTGGGCTTGACCTGAATGCTTCTCACTGCCTCAATATGTCACTAATAACTTATTTCAGACTTAGCTAAACCTTAAGGATTTAATATGTTATGAAGCACAACAGCTCTTTCCAATGAACTGATCCAGGATCTCTGTAGGAAGATTTCAATATATAAATCTGATGTTCCATACACATGTTTTTCTTCCTCTGGGCTTGTACTCTTGCCAGCACAGGGACACTCTGATTGGAATGGACGCTTCAAATAACACTGCAGAGAACACAATATACTACCCTATAGTCTTGTGGTCAGCAGAAGTTCAATGTTGATTTCCAGGAGAGTTAGGAAGGATGAAAGGATTTTGGGAAATGTATGTGAACACTCTTTCTGAGTAGCAATTTGTACAACAGTGGTTTTGTTCCTCTCTGTCCATCCATCATTGTGAATGCCAGCAGGACAAAAAGATACCAACAGTTAATTGCTCAAGAGTAAGCAGGTAAGACAAACTTCACTAATTTAGTGTTATTTTTGAATAATATAACATGATCCTCTATTAAAAATGCAACTGAATTCTCTGAGGATTTTAAATCCAGAGCAGTGTCTCCTTCAAAGCAAATCTAAAATAGGTCAGCTAAGCTATAACCATTTTACAACAATCACATAAAATGGTGATGTTTGAACCAGAATCATACTAGCCAATGGCATGTGTGTCACTAACCAATGCCCTTGCTCACCGTGACTCAGAAGCAAATACTTTAATTGAAACTACCTTTGTATTTTATTTTAAATAAATCCCATCTATCAGATGAACTGCAATCAGCATTCCAAAGGAGTGATCTCAGCTGTGAGCACACATCAGTCATTGTTGATAACACAGAGAACTCTTCTATTTTTGTGTCTGTGGTTCTCCTCTCATAATGCTTCCCATACTACATGCCATCATCCATAACAACTCACATTCTCTCTGAGTTCACAGAAAATCATAGTTAAATTCTGAGCTAGTCCATAGTGAATAACTCAGAATACCTCCTCACCTGAAAATAAGTACAATTTTCTGCATGAAACATGCAATAATTTTGCTACCAGCTGAATACATTTCAGAGAATAACAGAGAAATTAAATTCAAAGAAATTTATTTCATTATATTCAAGAATTTTTTTATAATACCAGAAAAGCGTGTTTTCAGATCTTTGTGAGCAGAGTTGAAAAAAAATTGGCTTAGTGATTTGAGACTTCCTACAGGAGGTATTTAATTTTGAAACAGAAAAATCAAATCTCACAGCTCATGAATTTTGTTGGCATAAGCTATTGAAAATTAGTTTGTCCAAGAAAACCATGTTATACATGTGTGGAAAAGAGAAAGAAAGGCTCAGAGGGAGATTAGGTGATGCTTATGCCTGTTGTTAATGGAAATCAGCTTCCATTCCAGTTTCTAAGTTCACAAAAATATTTCTTTTGAAATTATCTCAGTTAACTGTTGTTGAGTTGTTATGGGGAAAAAATGTTCTATTTGAAACTTAGAGGGAAATCAGGTGAATTGTAAGACCACAGCTATATCAAAAGCATTAAAAAATTAAAGTTGAGCAGTGGTACATAAGCATATTTTCATGTTTCCTTGCAAAACAGTAACTAGTGGAGTTTTTTAAGATTCCCCTCTAATAGCAAAAGAGAATATTTTGCATATGAACATACAGGTATGAGTCTTCTACCAGTTTGAGCCTACACCAAGCAAAAATGCCTTCTAAAAGATGCTCATCATTGTTAACTGATACTGCCCTCTGGCCACAGCTGACATGATGACTCTAAGAGGGAGCACAGCACTCACCTGGCTGACTCATTTAGACAACTAGAAATGGAGGTCACTGTACAATCATGTTTGATTAAAAAAAAAAAAATAAGGGTCCTAGAGGATTTTTTATGTTTGCATATTCAGAATTAGAGATATAAATTTAGAAAGTTATTGGTGCTTGTTCAAATTTAGAGGAACTTGAAACCTACACACCCTATTTAAATGTAAAACATGCATAGCTTAAAGCTACCAGAAATAAAAATTCCATATGCAATCTTTTGCATATCAGCAAAGTACTCTATCCATGCTAAAGCAAAATTGCATCATAAGAAAAAAACCTATGTGTAAACAATATTACTGAATAATTTCTGTTGAAATCAGACAACTAAAAATACTTGAAGTCTTTAACAGAAGTATAAACAGTTGCAGTTAATTAATTTGTTCCTTCAGTCATAAAGTGCACAGATAACAGAGAGGCAAAGAGAAGGAATAGAGGAAAAAAGATCCAGAATGATAGATAATAGGCATAGTTTACAAAATAATCACTGGAAGATCAATTAGTTGAGAACAAGATGTCACAGAATAAGAATGAACAATGTAGCCTGGCATGCACACAGTTCATTTCTCTTTCAGGAGAACTATATATAAAATATACTGGAAGGTATCTTCTAGCTTTAAATAAAGTATTATCACATCGAAAGTGAAAAAAAAGAGAGACGCTAAGAAAAACATGCATATTTTGGCAACAGATAGAACAATAAATATATTTATAAGATGGTGTTTGTTTGGTTTTTTTTAAGTGCAGATGCCTCTGATGAAATGCATTAAAGAGGCACAAAAAGCTCTCCCCATAAAATCTAACATGTCACTATACTTCCTAACAAAATATAATGAAAGCCAATTATTTACAAAGTTTAATGTCCTAGAGTAGATCATCAGTATACTCCATAAAAATAGAAACAAGTTTGTTTCACACAAACTTTCTCTTTGCATACTCTAAATCTTATATAAAGAAATAACAATATATTAGAACTGTGATAGAAAATCCATAAATTTGATATGACTTGATTGAAAATTTACTAGAGTGATGGTAAATAATAAAAATGTTCAGTCAAGTATGTACCAGCAAGTCACAATTCCTTTTAAAGCCATTGGTGATTCAATAAGAGAGCCATATGGCTCTTCTCTAGTTGATCTAAACTCAGCTACAGGCTTCTTGAACAATATTAGTGAAGTTAAGTCTCTATCATGCTCGAATGTCACACAGCTAATTCATCCCACAATCTGTTTATAAAGACAGATGGCAATATGTTGGTTTGTCATTAAAAAGGAAAAAAAAAAAAAGTGGACAGTAGTGCAATAACCACATCTAGATATTTGCTTGAAAACCGGACTGTTGCAGCACTGCTCATCCTGGTGCCCTACAGAATCACAAAACACTATTCTGAGGGTGACCTACCAGCAGCTATCAAAAACAGTGTTCTAAATACATTGAAAGGAAACATGCCCCGGACATCTCAGCAAGTGATATCCTGGCAAAGATATAAAAAGCTGAGCATTAAAAGTCCTTAAATGAGGAGCGGAGGAAGGGAAGCAAGACAGGAAAATCTTTTGATTTCCAAGGGACTTGAAATTGTATCTTGAGTTTTCCATTTGCTTTGCTGAGGTGGTTGAATCACCTTGAATTTAATATGCCCCAAATCCAGGAACTTAGCAGTAAATTTCAATTTATAACTTCTTCATGTCAGAAAGACAAGCATTTCCTAATTAAAGTCAGTTTTATAAGAGAAACATTCATCTGTTCAGACTGTAGTGCTGCAAATTCTGAGTTCCCCTTCTATATAGGGATAAAATATGCAGTTGACTCTTTGTCTTCATCAACAGTCTCCTCAACTAATTTCAGATAGAATTAACTTCACTGCATGTATACCCACTTAAAAGTATCGTAGTTACTTTTTACTTAAACTACACAGGAATTCAGTAACTTCTTATGAATTTTTTCCTCTCTTAAGAGTGTAATTTACTGTGTTGCCATATGTAAATGCCTTATTGTTTTGAATGAGTTCATGTTCGGGGGTGGAGTTGTGGGTTGTTAGTTGATGTGACAAAGTTATTAATCGTTACAAGATTATGAATTGTTAATTGATTGCTATGAAGTTGTGAATAATGATGGGTAAGTTGTGACTGACAGGTTGGTGGCACTGCAGTGTGGGTGTACGTGTGGATACTGAGGGCAGGTGAGAGGTGTTCGGCCGGCTGGGTGAAGGGAACTTTCTAGATCATTACTTCATGGGGTGAGGACAGCAATCTGTGAACTGTGATTGGACAATGCGCCAGCCTGTAAGAACAAAGGGCTCCGAAACGATTGGTCCAGATTGCACCCCTGTAAGAACCAACCAGCGACCAAGAAAGAAACCAATCACAGCGAGGGTTGGAAAAGGCACCAATCCGTGAGGGGTGAGGGCTGTGAGGACTCCGAGGTGCCCAGCACAGCTGGGTCCTTCCAGGGAGCTTGATGTCCTGAGAGGCGCTCTGTGCAGCGCAGTTCTTTGTCTGGCTGGCTTGCCGAGTGCGGCCTGGCCTTATCCTAGGTTCTCGCCTCTGGTGGTTTTAAATAAAACAAACAAAAAGACTTCTCATTTTTCTCATTCATTTACTACACTTCTGATGAAATAAATGAGAAAAAAATTTCTAGCCCAACACCTTTGTATTGTTAAGACGTCTAAAATAACTTGTCAGAAAGAGTAATTTTATATATTCAAATTTGAAGAATGTAACTGGTTTCCATAGCCAGAAGCCTTGTGATGTACATTCTACCATTCTAAATTTCAATAAACAATAAAATAACCCAATGTATTCTATACTTCTTTAGTTAAATAGCCTTCTTTATTTCCTCTTTTTTTTCACAGTAAAAGCTACTGGTGAATGCACTTTTATTTTCCATAACCTGTATAGTATATTACATAGTATTTTCCATGCATGCTTCTATAGTGCAGATAATGAAATGTGAGTGCAGGAAATAAAAATAGTTACACAGAAAATTGCCCTATGGAATTATGTTTGTCTATATTGTAAGTTCATTTTCACTGAGATTTATTTCAATTAGAAATAGGATCTGGGTATATGCTTGTTTAGCTTTAGATTTTTAAAGCCATCCAGAATTGCTCTAATGCTCTGTTTTCTTTCAGATATTCTTCAAATTACAGTATAAGTAGGTTCTCTATCCTCTCTATACCTTCTTGTCTGTAATCTGAGATGGAAAGCAATTTTTAAAATTTCTTCCCCCAACAGCACATTCTGCCTAACTTCTTCCAGGGATATTATGTCTTGTATTTACAAGTATTTTGTTGAATGTCTTTCCTTGGGCTATAATTCTGGTAGATAGGAAAGGTATGTACCTCCCTTTTTTTATGATTTGGTATAGTCCTGAAATGCAGAGTTGGCATACCAGTTGCCACTAGTGCTTATGAATATCTATTTTTTTTTTTTTTGTTGCTGTTTATTCTTGCTGCAGTGGAGATTAAATAGAATGCTAAAATAATTTGGGGGAGGGGGTTTTGTATCACCACCTGTACCAGTAGAGCTATTTTCTGTGGTAACAATGTACAGCATTATAATAAAATTAATTCATTAATTAAAAGAAAACCTTGTTTTGAGTATTTTGTTTAAAAAGTGGAATATCTATGCTGTAAGTCCTAAAGCAAAAACTGATTGAGGACAAATTTCAATCTGTTCTGCATCAAGAAAAGGAAACCAGAGTGGCTGAATTTTTGCATGTCATGACAAAGTCACACTTTGTCATGACATGCAAAAAGGTTAAGAGGTGTTAAAAGGTTAAAAAAAAAAGCATTGCTTTATCATGATTGTTCCTCTATGTTAGCTTTTCTTGAAGGATTAAAGAATGGAGGAATATGTAATACCAAAAACTGTACTCAAGACTTTTTTTTACCCTCCAAAAATTAATATGACATTTTGACAAATGCATCACAATTTTTTTTTGATTGTGAGATTTTATGTTTTGAAAAATTCCCTGCATTAATCTTTGGGTGTGAATTCAGAGAACCCTTTCTTGGGCTCTGGTTTGATGACTGGCCCACTAGAGTTTTGCAGTTATTATGTTTAATGAGAAGGCGATGGTGGATGTCAGACCTGTGCTCCTCAGTTATTCTGTTATGAAGTCGATATTTATATATAAGGTGTCCTAAACTTTTGGATTAACCTATGGTAGCTGAAGTTATGCCAATAATTTTAGAAAGGGTTAATAACACCCTATCATTTTCTGTTTGGAGGAGCATAACTTAGAATCTTGACTAAATAGCAGAACATTGGGTTTTTTTATAACATCTTTGAGTTTTTCTTAGTGTGTCAGGCACTACACAAACAACACAGCTTTATCAGAGTATGTCAGTAATGGCTGGGCCTCTTCTAAGTTTGGCTTTCATCAGTAACCATGGGGTAATCAAGAATGCAAAGGAGGAAGATAGCCTGTAGGACACAATGAAAGAGCTCACAAATTTTAGCAGAGTAAAAACAGAGAAACTGGAAAAACTCTAAAATACAAATGGATGAGCAGCAAGAATTACAATATAACATTCAGTGGTACACTTTCAATCGGGGCTGATTTACTTCTCAGAGAGTGATAACAGAGGTTTGTTTCAAGAGACATCGCATGGATCCTGTCCTGAATAGGATGCTACTCAGTATTTCCATTAATCATTTGGCTGATGGAGAAAAGGTGTATCAGATTTTCAGGTGATACTAAATATGAGTCTTTGGAAGACAAGAACACAGAATCACCTTGATAAGAGGAAGAGGAACCAGATTGTGTGTAGCAGGTAGAAATAACTGACTGCACTGCCAAGCAATTAGGTGAGCAGAAATTAACTTATATTTACTAACAGTCAGCTGTTGTGCTTGAGTCATCAACATCGCCTCCCTGCAAAACACTCAAATCTCTTATCTACAGACATGCACAAAACAGTGCATGTAAACAACATGGGAACTAATTTGTTCAGTCTACACAACTGGGCAAAGACTGAAGGAATTGGGGCTATGGAGTAGAGATGAAAGAAGCTGAATATTGTCTATGTGCAGGAGATTCAAAACCAAGAAAAATAAAAAGTGAGTTTACATTAGAATGGAAATTCAGATTCAACACCAGGAAGGATTCTAAGGGCAGTACAAATCGGGAGTAAGTGCTTAAAAGTATGTACATTAGCAATACACTCTATTCTTGGACTACATATATAGAAGTTATACCCCTTTAAAAGGACTTTTCTGGCACCCTGACAGGTTGACAATCTTTGCATAGTAGACAGGAATTCCTATGCTTCCTTTAGGATTTTGTATATCTTTATAGTTTATACAACTAGATCCATTCTATAAACAGATGTTTAAAATATGGGCTCTTCTAGAAAGAATTAATGCACTTTTCAGACCTTTAGTAATTTTTCTATGCAGATCCATTAAGACCTGAAGGAGGTTAATATGCACAAAATAAGCTATGCAGAAAGGTATTTTTATTTTTCTGGTTTTCATTTCTTATTCAGTTAATTCTGGACTGCAATGCGTGAGCATACTGTGAGTAAAGTGGCCTTAAATTATCATTATGTGACAAGTTCTCTTCCAAACCTGTAAATGTCATTATTTATACAAGTAGATTGTATACCATATGAATGAGAATAATTCCAGCATTAATAACATTTTAAATCTCTGTGTGATAACTAAAATTAAAGGCAAGAAGCATGGCAATAGGCTGTAGTAATCAAATTGCTGACCTTTGTTCTTATTAATGAATAGCTATGATATAATTTCCATGCCTTGGAAAAAAAAAATTATCCCTGCTTCTCTAGATTCTGCTGTCTTTTTCCGCATGAACTTTGAAGTATTTACTGAGAAAAAGCAGACACTATAAATCTGATTCATAATGGAGTGATATTAAGAATTTGGGAACCATTTGCTATAAACCAATGCATTGATGAAATCTTTTTTGTGGCTTCATTGGATGTTAAATAAGACCCTGGTGTGTCCGTGCGTTTTTCTGAAGGTCCTGTTGACACTGAACTAAGTAATGAGTAATACACAGGGTAAAAGCTTTGTTCTCACATAACTCAACTTGTCCTTGATAGATACATCTACTATTTTTGGAATAAGGTGACTGTTACTTGGGAAGTGGAAAATCAATCTGTATGTAAGTGACCCTATGTTTGCTCCTGGTATGCTTCACTTTCTTTAACTGCTATGCTAAAATTATAGCTTTAAAACACCCAGACTGATAATTCCAATATTAAAATAGTTATTTTTTTAAAAAATCCAAAGGTAGCTAAACTGGTTGGATTTTTTTAGCTGTATAAAAACTGTTACTGCTGATGAATAGCATTCTTGACAATAAGAAAAAGAACCAACTTCAACTTCAAATAATCAGAATTATTCTCTCATTTCAAAAAATAATTATGTGCATTACTTTCATTGATTCTCTGTGTGTCAGAGGGTACCTTGTACTGAAAAAGAAAAATCATCCAACCCGTGGCTTGAAAAGTATTCTTGTTGAAAATTAAATCTGAAAATAAATACTGGGCTATATAATCACCATTAAAAAGCAAATGATACTATCAAAATCTTACAGTGATTCAACTAAACAGAAGCTTCAATATCTTGAGACTGAAGTACAAAAATATCTCCAAATGCTCTGGAAAATGAAAACTAAACACCAAACGCCAAAGTCTGTTCTCTGTTGCTGGGATTCATCTCACTCTTATACTCTCATAATATTAACTTTTGTGTAGCAGTGGCAAAAGTGGACTTTTGACTTATTAGGTAGTTACAGTCAATTAGAAGGTGGTATAGCAAAAGCTTACCAAAGCCTGCTATTCTTAGTTCTTCAGAATGCTATTGTGATTTTGTGGAACCCAGGAATCCAAATAAAGCTGGCGGGGGGGAAGGGGAAGGGGGTTTGTCGATTTGGGGGAGTTGCTGTTGATTTTGGTTTTGTTTCTAGGGTTTTTGATTGTTTTTTTCTTTTCTTTTTTTTTTTTTTTGTGTGTTTATTTGGTTTGATACTCTGTGACTTCCTTCCACCTGTAAGCCTCCTTCTTCACAATCTTACATTGCATCACTTTAGAAATCAACTAGGAAGTACCAAAGCGTATTTTGTTTCATTGTTTGCCCCCAGAACCAGAAGTCAAGTCCCAAAATAGCAATTAAAGTGCCATGAGAAACCTGCAACTACTACCCCACTCGCTCGAGCAAAGCACCACAGCACACTTCTTGTGCTTTGTACCGCCTATGGCTTTTTTCCCGTTGTGAGCGAGATAGAACTCTCATTTTTATTAGAATTGCTGTCTCTGTCACCAATTCAGTTTTTCATCCCACTCCTGCGACTAACATCGCACTCCTTCCCCCCGCTCCACCCTCCTGCTCCTTGATCCTCTCGGCACTCCGTGGCGGGGGTGGGACACTGCCACATCCCCCATGATCTACGTCACCACACCAGGTCTCCCTGATGTGCTCAGCGCTGGACAGCCATCCTTCCCAGAAGATCCTTCCCTCTCTGCCCAGACCATCCTGATTCAGGGCAGCATCCCAAATGAGCTCGTAGAGAAGTTTTATCACGTCCCTCCTCAGCAGTTTCCAATGCACATTCATGGCTATATATTGCGCGTTATTTCTACGTTTGCGCTGAAAATGGTTTATCCCGTTTCCCCCCCGTCTGTAGCGTGGTTCATTCCTCGCCTTAATCCCTCCCCTTCCATTGGTGGCATCCCATTGGCTGTTGCTGTTTCCCTCCCTCCCTCCCCCCCTCCCCCCCTCCCTCCCTCCCCTCCTCCCCTCAGTAAAAGTGTGGGTTGGCGTTGTTAGAGCTCGGTCGGAGCGTGGGTTTCCTTCCCTTTCCTACTGCAGGAAAGCCTTGTTAATGGCCGTTGCTGCGAAAGCAAGCTGAGGCTGCCACAAACGGGTCCTGCACTGCAGTGCAGGTTTCTCACAGCTCCAGCCCTGTGCATTCCACCCCAACAGAAACAGCCACAACAGGCAAGAACTTACTGCTTTTGAAAAATCTGTTTTTTTATGTACTGTCACTGAAATAATCGTCGTCATCTAGTATTGTCAGGTTGTGGTTGTTTTCTTTAAAAGAGCTGAGCAGCTACTAGTTACTATAAAGTTGTTTATTATAAAGGCATATCACTATTGAAAGGCAAAGGATCACAAGCATGAAAGTCCATGCTAAAAGATTTTGGCAGAGTCCTAGATAGAAGTCAAGTCCCAATTAGAAGTAGAAGCTGCTCTTGTCAAAGGTCCTGGGTGGACTAGTGTTACTGTGGCAGCTCATATCTTCTTAAGGCAATGATGATGGCATGAGAAGGAATGCGAGAGAGCAGGAGCAAGAGCAGAAGCGAATCTCTCTCCAATGCATATTCTTATACCCAAATTACTCAACAAGCTAAAAACACAAACTCAAACCATGTGTTCTTAACCTGTTAGAATTCTAGTTTCTTAGCATGCCAGGTTATGTATAAACTACTCATATCATCTCTCTTGGTTCTATCAAAAAAAGGTGAACAATATTCTTACTACAGGGGTGGGTTTTTTTGGTTTTTTTTTGTGTTTTGTTTTGTTTGTTTGTTTGTTTGTTTGTTTGTTTGTTTAACACTATGTTCCTGGAGCCTCTATAGAAAATCTAGTATCTAGGACTACATTTTTCAACGTTCAGTAGAACTTGCACTTCTACACTGGTGTCTAAGCCTTTTTTTCTCTAAAGCACTTAGAACTTACTCTTACCTACTTACTTATTTACTTGTTTATTCTGAAACTTAACTTTATACCTCTATTGTATATGTGAGTGGCTTAATACACTTCAATCTCTCCAAATGTTTCAATTCAGCCCCTGGGCTCTGATGTCTCTGAATTCATCAGAGAGATCCTTGATTTACAGATTCCAGCATAAGGTGTTCCTGCTGGTAGTGGTAGCAGGAGCAGAAGGATGGTGTGGGCTGAGGTGAGTCCAGGGAAATCCAGTGGTCCCGTGAAGAGGCACCATCAGCCAGAGCACAGAAGGGACACGTGGGCAGAGGTGAAGGATCTGCAGACATGTTCTTGTACAGCTGGGCAAGCTCTGCTGCAAAGACCTCACGAAACAGGGAACAGCTTTCTCTGAAACTGTTGGCTTGGGCTGTCTCGCCTCTTCCTGGTCCTTCTGACTCTGCTTCACCTGCACCTCTGGACTGACCATGGCATGCCCAGGAAGAGTCACTGTAAATTTGTCTTAGTGCTTCTTTGTCTTCCTGGGTCCTCCTGTAGAAGCAGATTTCCAAAACCACTCCTCATATATAGGAATTTAGAGCAGAGTTAAAGGATTGCACTGCAGTGGTTTCTGCAAAGCATGGCCAGGAGCTGCCTTGGCACTCCAGTACAGTGCAAAGAACTCACGTGTGCCTCTTCAGCAGCTCATACATGACTATGTACCCAGCCACTGACCCAAGCAGAAGCAAAGCTGAGGCTGCTGTGATCCATAGGATGTAGAACTTGCTCAGATTGCCTTGCCCATCAGTCTTGGCTTTTGGCCCAGGAGTGGACCCTGGCAGGAGAAAAGACAATAAAAGAGACAATGTTTGTGCTCTGCACTAAGCATAATCTCACAGTGCACTTCAGGTGCCCAAGAATTACTGTCTTCAGAGACTGGTTCCTCTGGATCTGGTGTCTTAGCACCAGGGACCAAAAGGGATCTCCTAAAGTCCTCATGAGGAAGAGCCCAGTGTGTGCCAGGGAGCAGCACTGCCCCTGTCTTTTCCTCTGGGCTGCAGGCCGGCACTGTGTTTCTGGGCACCTGCAATTCATCAAGGGAGAGCACTGCAGGGATGCAGCAGAAATTATGTTCTTTTCCCATGACAGAATCTCCCAAGGTACTCACCTGAATATTCCTGAGGTTTAGCAACTGTACTGCTGTCCTTTATTGGTTCTGTTTCTTCATCTGAGCCTGGTACACTGAAACTTTCTTCCATAGGAAAGGTGTCCGGCACAGGATCTGGCAGGTACATCTCAGGATCTGTCTCTTCAGAGGAAACAGGGGACACTTTAAACAGAAGTCACTGCCCCTTACCAGGAGCATGGGACCATAGCCTGGGCATTCTGACAAGTGGCAGTGCAAGTGGCCTGCTGTCCCCAAAGACAAGAGGAAACCACAGCTGGATTTTCTGCAATGCAACAAGAAATGCAGACCCAAAGCACCCAAGACTTAATCAACAAATTCCACACAAGGAATCTCTTCAGGTTCAGCCTCACACATGCTGTCCAGCTTCAATCCATCCCTGGCCTTGAGGTTTGGCCGGGGCAGCCAAGATTTCATGAGGTATAATTTCTTCCTCGATGCTGAGCTGAGTGTGAGGCAAACACAAATTCAGCACAGGCCTTTTCTCAGCATCTGGATGCCAGTGTCTGCACACAGCAGCTCTGGCCAGTAATGGTACAACTACAGCAGCAGCAGGAGATGCCCCTGGTAATCATCTGGAAGCACAGCTGGGAGCAGACACTGTGCTGGACCATCTCTATAGCTCACCCCAGGAGGTGTGAAATGGAGTATCCCTGCAGCAAGACTCTGACTGAGTGCTTCTGACTGTCATGGATACAGCACATCCCTCCAGGAAACAAAAGCTCAGCTTCCCAGGTCCCAAGGTTAACAGAGTGGGATATACTGACCAGATGGGGCTTTGTCCAAGGCTGTCAGGAGATCCTCTGGAACTTCAGGGAAACCGTCAGGGACTTTTTTATAAACCTTCCCTATGTTAGATTTATGAAAGGATGTTAACCTATGGAGGTACACTTCCCTTGAATAGCACAAGGAAAAGGAGTGCTTTTCCTTGTGAAGGCAGTAGAGACTGACTACTCACGCTTGAAATACCAGCTCGGAATCAGCATGGAATCTGGCTCTAGTTCAGGGGCTGCAAGACCACTCTCTGTGTCCACAACTACAACCAAACACCCACAAGAAGTTACCATCACATGCACTGCCCTCATGGTCGCACCTCAAGACCTGGTTGTGGAAGGTACTGATAGGGCACACACAGGCAGGTACATATTCTCACTGTTCTCAGGGGTCTGGCTGCCCTTGGGACACTGAGCTGGCAGCTCTCACATGAAGTGTAAAGCCATAGCGTGCCCACACGACCTGTGGGCGGGTCAGCCCTGGAAACCTTGCCAGGAGGCTGGATAACCAGAGGTGAGTGATGGATAAGCAGGGGTGAGTGATGGATAGCCCGTGCTGAGTGACAGATAACTCTGGGCCGAGGTTCTGGATCCTGACTACTCCTCCCCACCTCCCTATTCCTCCACCCTGTATTCTGATTCAACTGAAGTCCCTCACAGCAGCTCTGCTGTGTCTGCCCCACTACTCCCAGAACATGGTGGCTTCCAGACTCTGGTGGCCCTGACCCCACTGCCAACAGTCAGGGCTCTGTGTTGGCCTCTGCCTGCCTACCTGCTCCCTGCCCAGGTACTAGAGCACTCTGGACATTCTGGGCTTGCAGGGCCCAGAGAAAGAGGAGTAGGAGGTAATGGTTCAGGACCATAACCCCTCTTGCTTGCAGCATTCTGCTTCCACTTCCACAGTTGATGCTGCAGCATCTGAGTGAGCACTAAAGAGCACAGGGGCGCTCTGGAATCTCACACAGGGCTCTGTGATCTCATAATAAAGTGGTGTCTGTGAGGTATGCTCCAAGGTATGCCCATGTTGCCTGTGCATTCTTGCAACTTCACTGAATTTCCTTACTTTGCATAGGACTGGAAGGAGCACAAGTAGAGAAATTTTGATGTATTCTGCGAGGCAGCACTGTAAATAGGAATGCAGAGGCACTCTGATCTTCCTCCCCAGAAATCCCTATCAAAAGCCCTGTATGTAGGCTTATGCATTAAACAACCCAACTGCAAGTGCCTTTCTTTGGTATTCTTTTTGTCTGTCAGCTTCTGTCAAGAAGCCTGCTTTTCCCAATACTTCTGCTACAGTTTCATCACCTTTGTTGGCAGCACTACCTCCCTCTGCTACCATCATTTGAACATGGGTGTGAACTGCTCAGGCTTCTCCCACATGAGCCTGGTTTATCCCCTTTTCTCTTCCAATCCTGATTAAAGGTCTCTCAAGGAGCCCCGCTAACTCCTAAGCAGAGATCCTTTTTCCTTTTGAGGCTGGTGTAGCACATGTACCACCATCGGGCCTGGTGTGCTGTAGGGCAGCCCACGGTAAAAGCCCCACACTTCTGCTGGGAACACTAGCATGCCAGGTAGTCACCTCTAGAACCTTCCTGTGTCTGGTTCACTGCAAGGGCCAGAAGTAAATACTATGTGTGCCCCAGATCCCACAAGCATGGAGGGACTGCTCCAGAGGCCCTGAGCTCCCTCTTGCCTGTCCTCAGATACATGAGGTACTGCCACAGGACACATGCAAAGGTGTCAGTTCCCACAGATAACAGTTAATATGAGTGACCTTTTAACTGGGCTGCTCTTCTGAGAAGGAAATACTCATGACTTATTTTGTGCTGGGCACCCTAGGCTCAGAATCTCTTGGAAGGCCTTACAAAGTGAGGAGCTTTGGTATAATTGCCCAGGAAGTACCAGGTAAAGCCCAGGCATTTATAAGCACAAGCACAGAGGCACTGACAGCTTTCCACCTCTGAGGTGTCACCAAGGCTCATAAGCAGTCTCCAGTGACAAGCTGCATACACTTTGGTTTGGGTTTTTTTTGTAGCTCAGAGGTAGGAACACTTACACAAATAATTTGAAGTATAGATATATGCAAACTGCCATTTTCAAGTCAGCGTTACAGATTTTTTTGTGAACTTCTCTTCCTATTAGAAGGAATAAGAAGCATCCAGAAAATCTGTTACACTAAGGAACTTTTTTCTCAGCTACCTAAAGTGCTTAATTGTGTTGTAGACAGAAGCACAGAACAAGAGATGTGTTATAAGGGTCTTCTGGAAGTTGATCAACCTCATTGATGCAGCAGGGCCACACAGACCCAGTTTCCCAGGACCACATCCAGATGTTTTTTATTATCTCTGTGGCTGGAGACACCACCACCTCTATGGGCAACCTGCACCAGTGCTCAGTTACCTTCACAGGGAAAAGGAGTTTCCTGATGTTCAGAGGGAACCTCCTGTGTTTCAGTGTGTACCCATCACCTCTGGTGCTGTCACTGGGCACCCCTGGAAAGAGCCTGGATCCATCCTTCTTTCACTCTCCCTGCAGGTATTTATGGACATGGGTGAAATCCCCTGAGCCTTCTCTTCTCCAGGATTAACATCCCCAAATCTCTCAGCCTTTCCTCATACAGGAGATCCTCCAGCCTCTTAATATCTTCATGCCTTTTGCTGGAGTCCCCAGCTCGACTCTTTTCCATGTCTGTTCTGTGCTGGGGAGTCCAGATATGGGGCTCAACAATCCAGCTGTGACTTCAGCAGTGCTGAGTAGAAGTGGTTCACCTTCCTTCCCTGACCTACCGGCAACATCCTCCTAGGGCAGCCCAGGACACCGCTGGCCTTCTTTTCATTACCTAGTGCAACCTGAATGTGGTACTAAAATCCAATATCATATTTATTCATATAAACTCCCCAAAGTAACTGAAGGAGCTAATTTAGTGGAGGAAATAACCATTTTGTCATTCTCCTTTTCTGTAATACAGAATTATTTCCCAGATGTTTAATATATTTTAATAACTAGCCTCTCTTTTACACTCCATCTCAAAGTACTGAAGTCATGATGACCTTTGATTTTACACAGCACAGAAAGATAAATATTCCACTTCTGTTCAATTTATAACTTCTCACAAACACACCTCCTCCTACATCTGAATTTACTTTGCTTTTACCTGCTTCTGAATACACACTGAGGTAAAAATAAAATATCTTGTTTGGTCCATTAAAATCTTGAAGAAGTACAAGTCCGTATTAGCCATTCCTCCAAGGACTAACTGAATTTGCTGAAGCCAACCGAGATATTTCAGAATAGAATGCAAAAAAAAAAAAAAAAAAAAAAAAAGAAAAAACCAACCAAACAAACAAACAAAAAAACCTTGATTAATAAGAGGCTATTACTGATTCACAAAAAACAATTAGATTCAGGAAAGGTGGTATTTGCTGGAGTCAGTTACTATGGAATTCTAACAGAGCAAATGAAAATGTGCTAATTTTTAATTTATTTTTATTTATTGAAGATTTGTTGAATTCAGTGTGAAAGTCTGGCAAAATATATACCCTGAAAACATCCTTATTTGTTGAGATCTTTTTAGATATGTTACAGGAGTAGACAACATACAACAGCGTGCTAAAGACATTGTCTGTTATATGTTACCATCCAACTCACTGTGGTTTGCTACAATAATAAATAATTTACTGTTAGAGCTCAGAAATATTACTGTGGGTTATTATGACAGCTGTGGTCAGCCGTAACAGGACTGGGCCAGCCAGGGAATCCGTGGCATAAGAAATAGAGAGATGGTAATGATGGAATTGCTGCAGAACAAAGAACTTTTAATGTAATAAAAGTAACAAAAGTAGAAACCACATGGTACCAGGGCAACCTCCAAAGACCTTGAAACCCAGAGAGCACACAGGTGCATAGATGGGGTGAAGGGCACAAGATCCAATTGATAACAAGGATAAGGAACAGATCCCTATGTGCAGCTGGCAGCCAGGCAACCATACCTCATTTGTAACAAACTTTACCTTATTTGTAACAATCTGGTTAACATATTAGTTCCCACCAGACAGCTCGTCTTTCTATTTTCTCACCATGATGTAAGGATATCCTCTTTCCTAGCTAGGTTTCTCCCAGGGTTTGAAGCTGAATCCTTATATCTGCAGGTGAAGCCAGCTCCCTGTCCACCCCATTCCCACAAGTTATTTTTGTTGTATTGGAGGAGATAGGGCCTATATAGCATTGGGAAAGTTAGCCTCATGTCCTGAAGAGTAGCAAAATTATTCACTGTGAAATATGCTGAAGAAACTGTAATGTGACACACACATAAGATATGTATAATCAGAAAGCCGGAAAGAAAAAATGTTGACAGTAACCAAAAACTATCCATGTACAGTTGATGGGACAAGTTTCATATGGCAGAAGAAAAAAAGTTACAGTTATAAGGTATTTTGCATCTTGTTATGGGTGAACAAAGGGTAATGAAACATGCCAGTGTTCTTATTACAGTTTCATGAGGAGCATTATATTTAATTGTTAAAAACTGCCAAAAGGAACCAATCATCCAACAGAATTCACCAATGAGCAATAATAATGACCTAATATTTGGGAACATGTTTCTGACTTTGGTTTCAGAAATAAAAAGGACCAGGGCAGTGACCGTCCCCCCTGTACTGGGCACAGGTGAGGTGCCACCTGAAATTTTGTGTCCAGTTTTTTGGCCCCTTCACTGCAGGAAGGACATTGAGGGGCTGGAACTTGGTCAGGGAAGGGCAAAAGAGCTGGGGAAGGGTTTGGAGTACAACTGATTTGTGCTGGAGAAAGTGTAAAACCACTGGGCTGAATTGAATCTAATGCCCAGAGTCCTTTGAGTTCCTGGCTCAGCCACGGACATGTGCTCCTGTTCAGAAGGAAGCTCTTGGTTATTAACTGTACATTTCCCTTTGTGAAATTAGGTGTTCTGAGCTTGAAACTGTGCACCAAGTTTGAGCACTGATACAATACCGTGACTGAAAAACAGCTGAGAGTTTATGCTCTGCGAGAAAATAATCACATATCAAATCCACAAGATTTGGACTGATGTTACCTAAAGCTTTGGGAATAGGATGAAGGTGCTTTTGTGTTTGTAATGAACTGAAAAGCTATCTGCATAAATACAAAAGAGATGGAACCACCTATCACTTTCTGTAGATATGGCTGATGTCTGTAGAGAAGATGCAAGGGTGTTTCTGAGATCCAAACTTAAAATGTGCTTTTATGGAGAAGGCTATATAGATTTCAGGTGGAATGAAATGAAAGGATGTTGAGGCCAGCAGAGGCCATGGTAACAATGTTACTATGTTAAAATTCTGTTAAAAATACTTCAGCAGCATACATAAAAAAACAGCATACAGAATCATTCTAGATTTTATTTTAAAGCATAGACAAGTTTTATTTTCCATTATATGTTTTAACACTGTGTCTTGGTTTGAAAGACAGGTGCCTGCTAAGTAAGGCAGGAGCCTGTCTTGAAATGAAAAGTGTAAACCCCCTCCCCTCTCAAATTATTATAATTTTGAAATTAAGGAGCTCTCAGGCAAAGGTATGGGAATAGGAATAACAGTTCTTTACTAGGAAAATTAAAATAAAAATGCAGTAATATAAAAAAGTGTCAGAATATAATCTGACACCCCATCAGTCAGTCAGGGTGTTGTTAGCAGTCCCATTAAATGGTGGCTGCAGTCCTCCTGGACTGACAGATGTGGTTCAGTTGAAGCAGTGCTCCTGTAGAAGGGTGCAGTGTTCCTCCAAAGGTCCAGTGATGATGCAGAAGGGTCTGGTTTTCCTCTGGAATCCAGTGGAAAAAGGCTGCTCTGATGTTCCAAATCTCAGATTTTATTTAGGTAGGAAGTGTTTGGCTCCTCCCCCTGTGTGGAGCATCTCCCAATGGGATGATGTAATTTTATCAGTCATACAGTGGGACTTAATGGCCCATTAGCAGAAGATATCTCCCTGGAGGAAGAATGGGTTGTGGAAAAGATAAAGATCGCTGCCCCACCTGGTTTTTAACAGATGGTGATAAAATACATTTGGTTACATCTTGTAATGCAACCAAAGAAACACTGTTTAAATTTTATAACATTATAGCATAATCTAGACAAATTCTAGGCTATTTAAGGATATTTTGACTCAGCAAACATATCGCTAAGGGGTTATGGGGCCATTTGTCAAGATAAATTGGATCAATCCTTGAGCAATGTAGAGGACCTATGTAATTCTATCAGCCTTAAGAACTGGATGAGGTACAGGCATTTCATAATTTGTCTATTGTCTCAGACTCAGAGAGAAACTAATGTGACCTGCTGCTCACTGATGGAAAGAATTACTGACTTAGGCCAGTATTGTATGGCTGCACACAAACTTCTACTGTCACAGAGCAATGTGTTCAGAATCAATTACATATTGAACTTTCCAGAAAAGAAAATGCTTTTGTTATATTTATGAAGAAATCATAAAGAAGTGCACAGGAAAATTAGAGTTAGCAATGAAAGCAGAAGCCCTAAAGAGAAGAGTATATGGGAGAAGGAAAAATTATCCTTAGATTATTTAAAGCATTGTAAACTTCCACTTCTCAATTGTGAAATGGTTATTACAAAGAGTTTCATTAGCAGTCCAAGTCTGTGAAAGTCCTGCAGGCTGTGAACTTCTGTCTCATAAATGCAATAAATTTAGGGTTGTATTTAGCTGAGGTATTAAAATATCCTCTCTTTGGCATTTCTGAATATCTAACTTTCAAAATCTTCTGCCTGCCTGTTGACTTGACTGATTTGTATTTAAGCAGATGACCAATACCCTTAGATGGATCTGGACTGAAACTTATTTGGTGTTCAGTGGAAGGGTAAGTAATATCCTCTACTAAAATAGCCATTAAGCAAGATATAGTTACCATGGGCAAGATTTGCCAGACCTGTGTTCTAAAAAACATCATTGAAGACTTATTTTGAGGTTGTTACAAGAAGAAGAGAAAAAGGGTAGTCACACAGAAAAGCAGATTGTTGTTAACAGCACCAGGAGGAAAGTCAAACCCAGAAAAGGAGAAGGTATAGTCATGGACAAAAGAAGCACAGGTAACAGAGAGGGGGAAAAATAAAAAAAGCAAGCAATTCAGCCTATGTATTTATTACTGTACAAGGAAAACCATGTGACTAAAGACATGCATTGGAAATGAAAGCATATTTGATCTTAATGTTACCAGAAGCAAATGGAAGTTGATCAAATGCTACTAAGTGTGCAGAGACCATGTATAGACAGTAAATGTGCAAGCAGGATTTAATATATTGTGCCAGGATTACTCTTTTTGAAAGTATTCTCTCATAAAGTTAATGAACAAAAATCCAAGACTATGGATTTTTTTGTCCTACTTAGTGTTGCTTCAAATTCCAAATTAATTTATTGCAAATTTTAAGACTTTTAAAGGTACAATTAGAATTGGAGATCTTTTCATGTTAAGGATTACATTAAAACCAAATCTTACTCCAGCAGCATGTTCAAGCTAGTTCATTGTTTCCACACATGAAAATGCAACAGCTCAGACACAATTTTTCCTAAGGACTGAATGCATTCTAAAGGAAATAACAGCAAAAATGAAAAACAGCCCTACTTGGGAATACAATAATTATATTTCTAAACCATTTTTCACCTGTTTAAACAAAAGGCATTACAATGTTCTACAGCCTCCACAGAACTAGCTGATTCATATACATACACATGTACATATGTATGTTTTAAATTCCTACTCTTTATTAATTTTGCCCTGGCACTTTGTCTCTTTTTTGACTCTGAGTTCCACAGAGTCCAAATGCACTCCTCAGAGCATCTGTCTTTCAGAGTTGGGAAAACATCTAACATCCAGCTGTCACTAACATATACAAGTAATAAATAATACAAATAATGAAAAATATGAATAAGTGGCAGGGAAGATTTGGGAGGATAAATTTACCCTTCAGAGGTTGTATACAAGACATGATTAAGTATCTAAGAGACTCAATTTTGGAAGCAGAGAATATGGCTTATTTTAATTATTAGTTTTACAGGAGTCATCAATTATAGCTTGAGATACAGATCATCTACTGCTAAACGCTAATAATGGGGCAGGCACTATACATCCTCAAATCTCTCTTTTTAAAAAAATCTCTGGGCTGTAACACAGTTCCCTAATCCATTGTATGTATTCTGTTTGCCAAACCCAGAAATAAAATATGCAAAAAATTCCACAGAGACAGCAGATGTTCTTGACAGCAATGAGTTTGCGCAGGGAAAGCATGTGGAGGTGGTTAGAGCAGTTTTGTCTGCTGATATGTCAGCCAGGTCATTGCTGGTGTAGGTCAAACAAGGACAGAACTTCTTCTGAATATGAAGTTGCTCAAAGACAGCAGTCGTTGGCCCAAGCCTAATAGAATAAAACAAAAGAATCTTAGCCTGAATCTTGTCCTGGCCTGTGTTTTTACCCTGGATCTTTCCAGCATTGTCAGCGTCTCTAAAGAAAGAGACACGTAGTGCACAGAGCTGTATACCAAGGTTATTAAGGCCTAAGAACAACTGAAGGTTGGAGGTAACTTGGAAATGGGAAGATTTAGTTACTAAATCATAAATTAACTCAGATGCAAAGAAAAGCCAAAGCATTAGTTTCCTTACATTGCAGTGCTTGCTACAAATATTACTAAAATGTCTTAAAACCATTGTTGTGCTGCAGGAAATGTGGTATGAGATGCTAAAATGCTATATACACGTGTCTGGAGAAGTTGTGAGCACATCTTCAAACAGACAGTCATGCTCTGTCTCTGAATGTGGACTCTGACACAGCCAAATAGAAAAGCAATCCCACTAACATGCACTTGTGTTAAGAGCTGCACATCAGAGAGCCATGTTCTCACTTTTCCATTCAGCAGATGGCATCATTTTGGGTTTGATCCCTGTATGGGTCATTCACTTAAGAGCTGGAATTAATGATCATGCTGGGTCCCTCCCAATGCAGAATATTCTGTGATTTCTGGTTGTGATTTCATGCTATCACATCTCAGATCACAGAGCATTGACAAGCTGATTCTGTTAAAGGCATATGTCACACATGCAGCATGGTGTACAGTATCATGGCACCATACTCCTCCCTGGTGTAGAGCTTTTGGATTCATTGGTGACCCTTCTGTCCCCATCCCTGTGCATGAGAAACTGAGCCAGACTGGTTGTCTCTTTTGGAAGAAGATTGTCCCCATTCTCTCTGTCTTCAGGCCTAGAAAATCCACTCTGGGCTGGTTTGGGCTGTGTTAGAACAGATTTTGCTCACAGGGGCCTCTTAGGAGATATATCCTCAGGATGCATCCTGTTCTTATAGGCTGGGTTATTGCTACTAGACAAATTTAAGGAAGCAAAATTAAGCAAAAGCAAATTTTGAGTCAGATTTTTTTAAATTCCAGTGGTGTAATTTGCTACAGTTTACACATTTAAATATAAGTGTTAGAAATCTGCATCTCTGATCATTGGGATGCCTGAGATTAGTTGTGAAGCCACTATCCTCTATCTTTCTATAAACAGATCATCTTATAAAGTAGTATTTGTAATTGCATGTAATATTTGTTCTGTGGAGATTTTTAATTGCTTGACAATTGCTGAACAATACAGATTTAAAGCTCGATGTTACATATTTTATGATTACTTTAACAGAAAGTGTACCAGAAAGTATTCCAATAAAAAATTAATTTTATTAATTCTAGATTTTTGTTTTAGTTCACCAATACAATACAAGTACCAATAAAAAAAAAAAAAACAAAGCTTAATGAATTTCTCAGGAGAATAATATTTCATTTCTGCTGTCTAAGTAGTCAGGAAGTAAGGCAACTTGAAGTGCAAGAACAAAGTTCTTATCAATAACAAATTAAATTTCATAAAAACAAACTAGGAAGAGATTTTATGTGCTTCAAGCAAAAGAAAAAAGATAGCAATTTATTAATTTATTGAAGGCATGCAAACTACTTTAAACATATTTGCTTTTGTTGCTGAAATTTTAAATAATTTCCAGAAAGTAGGTAAGAGCTATTAACCTCTAAACACAAAAGTTGTTACTATAGGAATTATGTCAACTTGGTGTGAGATCCTTAGAGGAGAAGAGGCTTAGTGAGTTGAGGGTTTTAACCATTTGGTTATGCCAAAGATAGTACTTAAGATCTTTTTGCTTGAATTCAAACTGCATTAGTTTTCTAAATGTACATACTCTCTTGGTTTTGAAAAAGGTTTTGCGAAGTATTTTTTCACACCGTGTCTCAAAAAAGACTGCCCACTCTTATTTCTTCAGGATTGTTCTCTTCATGCTGTGTCTAGCATGAAGTTTTATTTTTCTACACACACTTTTGTCACAGATTATGTGTCACAAGACTACCCACTGTGGGATCTTTCTTTACTCAGATATGAGCTTTCTGAAAATGAAGTTTTGACTGGATAAGTTAAAAGCTGTCATCAATTCCTAACTATTGGGAACAGTACAAGTGCTGCTGTTCCATGCAAAGGGATAGTGCAGTTAAGCATCAGCAATGCTGAAGATGGCTTGAGCCTCAGCATCTGGAGTCAGATCTCCTCCATTCTCACATCCCTCTGCTCATGCAGTGGTCTCCTCTGTGGAAAACCTATAGCTGTGAGACTGTACATATGACACTGAAAAAGACAGTCCAAAGCACTTTTATTTGCAGCTATGTAGTTTAAATGCTAGTATTTAAGTTAAATACTAGTCTTAAAACTAAAAGTACTTTACATGCCAGAATTCTTTTACCACTTATTCTCTATAGAGTCTGCAGCAGCTCAAGAGGCATGGCAACTTCACAGGGTCTGCCCTTAAGTAGGAGAGGATAAATTAACTAAATAACATCAAACAAAACTCATCAATACCTGAGAATTTACATGTTTAAATGCAAAGCTTCAAGCCCCCTTCCAAAGTGTTCCACCAACTAGTGTGAGAAAAAATGCATTTTAAAATTAATTATGTATATGTCAGTGGTGTTGTACTCTTGCTAATCTAACGATATCTGTTAGATGATCTCCTACACCAGGCTTAAAAGGTTCAGCTAGCCTAATGTCTTGCTTCTGACTACATTTATCATTCAGACCTTGGAGCATGATGGAGCCCTTTCATGTCTGACGTGGAGATTTTCCAACAGCTTTTGGTCTCTTCTTTCTCTCAAAGAGCTGAAAATTAGCTTTAACCCTGAAACATGCGACTAAATATTCTTCTGTAGAAAAGTATAATCAATTATTACAACTTCAGAATGTCCAGTTCCTTCTAACTGTGAAAATGGCTTTGAACTAAAATAGTTCAGAATGGCTATACATTTGCAATCACTCTGCATGGCTGAATAGGATAACTTACTGCCAGTATATATAGGATCCTGTCCTTAAAGAATACCTTTGCTTCCAAAGAGCTTTTCCACAGAAAATGTCAACCACATTGTACTTCCCACTCTAAATAACCCCACATAAGAACTCTGTAAATCACAAAACAGCCCTGTGAACTCACCGTCCTCACTCTGCAAGCACATAAGTTTATGCAGCTGACAGGTTGTATTAAGCCTCTGAGGGACTGCATACATGAATCAGGGGCTAAGCAAAATCAGAGAACTGAATTTAGATTGAAATTGTTTTTTAAATTACCCATGGTATTTCAGAGGTCACTCATTCTTGCATGCCAAAACATCTTACTTCTCATTCTGGTAAAGCATGAAGGATAACTTAGTACAGAGTGCTTTAATTTATTACACAGAGTGCTTCTAAACGTTTCAAAAATTAGACTTGAGTAATTAATTCACCTCTATGATATGTTTTATCTGTCTCTCCTGAACTTGTCTAAGATTTTAAATTCTACTCAGCTTTGCTACTTCTACATAGGAGTTTGTAACTGTGACAAAGAACAGTAGGCCTTGAAATAAGGAAAATAAAAACAGCATAGAAGAAGCTGCTGCAATCTACTGTTGAAAAGTGTAGGTGTGTGTCTTCTATAATTTATCAGCAGCATAGTCTGGAGAAATGGTTGCATCAAAAACTTCAGATGCATCTGGATTTCAGAGATTTCTTCAAATGCCAGATGCTGATGTTATTTTAGATCTTAACATGGTTTCATGTTTCAGTAAAGTTTGGTAATGGACTATCACTGCAGTGTGCTACACAGTCCCTGTACTTTGTGCAACTAAAAGGATCTCAAAGGATGTCAGGAAGGTCCTGGTATCAGGCTGGTCATTTCTCCCTTGATTTCTTTCTCTAATGATCCATGTAGTCAAGACATGCTTATTAATGAATAGAATCCACTGTTATGAGAGCACACTTTTGTCTCTGTACTCATGGGAAATTGTTCAGAGTGAATTGCTGTAATTAGTTTTGATTTTTTCTACTTTTGCTTGCAACCTGTTCATATGTTCGGTCTGGTCACCAATGGAGGTGAAAGGTGTCTGCTGAAAGGTGTCAGGCTGCTGCTGCTCTGCTCATTTGTTTATGCTGTTCCTCTCTTCCTCACACAAGAGCCTTGCAGTAAGCACTTCCCAAAGCCTCCTATCCATCCATCTGAGTTATTATCATGAAAATATCTCAGTTGCTTGGCAAGTGTTGGAAACAAGGCACAATATTTGCCTGAAATCTTATATAATAAGGGTCATGTCACTGACACTCTCTTCATGGTATTGAAGATTTGAGATTAAGTAGAGGACTAGGTTTAAATTGTTCTGTTTGGTCTTGCAAGTTCTCTGAAGAGAGGGATATTCACAATTTCCATCTACAGGCTTGTCCTGACATCAGGCCTGTAGGATGTGCCACATTCTCCTTCTCTTCCCATCTGTTTCAATCTCTTGCTTTTCTTTTAAAAACAGTCCTCCTTCCTCCTTAGGAATTTAATTCTCTCTTCCTTTTTTTGGCAATAAATTATCTTTGGAGAGGAGTGTGAATTTTTGTCAACGTGGCAGTTTATTACTTTGTATATTTACCAATTATCCTCCTTCCCCCAGTCACCATAGAAGTATTAAATGTTCTTCAGAGGAAAAAAAATAGGTAATTGAGGAAATTAATGTGTAAAAGTATTAAATAAGTCATTCAAGATCACAGAGGGAGTTCATCCAGTCACATTAAGTTTTGCTGAGTATCAGTTACTTCCAGAAAATATTATTCTTCTGGTGTAAGCAATAAATATCCAAAAGTCTGCAGTCCTGAGAAGTTACTTTAGAAACTGAAACAGAAAAATAGATTTAATTGTAGTCTCATGATCCTTTGAAGAGCTGCAATGCATACAGCTTATGTACACAAACTTAAGTCCAATCTAAGATAACCAACTATATGAAACAGAACATAATTAACATTACCTATGTGTGACCTTTCTTAGGATAGAGAGGACTGCACTTAAAAGTAACTTGGTAAGCTGTTTCAGACTATAATTTTGAAATAGATTTTGTCTTCTGGGCCTGTTTAGTCCTCATGACAGTTTAAGCTTTCAGTTCTGTTTTTCTGTCCATAAAACAGAGATAAATACACTTACTCTTTCTTAAGAAGCTTTGTGAGTTCCTAGGAGAAAAAATACAAGAACCAGAAATTATTAATTCATTAAATAGCATTTTTATTTAAATGCTGAGAAGAAAGCCAAAATGACTACTGGTCAGTTCATTGCCAGGGTTATTCTTTCTTCACTAATTACATGTTTACCTCAGTGAAAGAAGAGTTGTTTACCCAAAGGACACTACTGAAGTTATAATAGCCTGTAAGCTAGGCACATGATTAAGTAGTTTAAAATTACATAAACTATAGGCTATTTGGTGTCAAGTAATTACGGTCTTATCATTTCACCACTACAGATAGAGCTTAGAAAGTAGAAAATGTACTCAGAAATAACCTTGACATGATGTGATGCAACAGCTCTCCAGAAGGAAGGGTTAGCAATGGAAGAAGTGAGGCATGAGCATCCATCTCCCTAACTGCAATGTCATGCAGGTCTTCCTTGGGGCACACAACGAAGAGCCAGCTTCTTCGTACTTCCTACCAAACCTATTTCCTCTGGCAGCAACACTGTTCCAGTCCTGCCCTGTCACAGAATGATACTGCATTAATTTCCCAGCTTCTTCCACCCACTACACTGTTTCCATTCTTTGGCTCTGTTTCATTCAGAGTTAGTGAGAGAAAACAGGGATCACAGAAGGATATGCTGCCACACAAAACATCAAGAATTATGTCATTACATCATGGTGCAACTTCTGTTAAAAATTCCAAATGGTATATTTAAGAAGTGATCTTGTTTTTCAGATTCAGGCTGTAATCTCTGCAAAATAAAAATCTTTCTGCGTGTATCATTTTGCTGAACTAGGAGTAATTTTCCCAGCGAAACAGTTTTAGTACTTCTGAGCTGTCAAACATGCTTATTTGATCACTGTAATCCCATACAATACATTTTATATCATCTGATTATGTTACCCACCATACCGAGGAGAGACTGATCTTGTCATTCTTCCAAGGTTACATCATATGCTGGTAATGATTCAGGAGGTATCACAGTTCAGCATGTTTTTCCCTGCCTTCAGCATGAAATGTGTAGGAGAGAGGCTATTTGGATATGGCTCACAGCAGATCATGCAAGCTGAGAGTGTTTAACAGGAAAAAAAATACTGTTGTTTTACAATTTGTTCTGTTTGTCTTTTACTTAGCAGATGAGATTTAACTTCACCCTGTTGCAGATAGAGCCGTTATCCATTTTTCCACTGCATGGATTTATAAATGTGGTGTGACCTCTTGTGGTGCACTAAAATATTACACATATCATCCATGTGTTACGCCGTATATACAATCTGCAATCAACGTAGAACCCATCTGCCTGGACAGTTAGATTCCTATTAACCAAAGAATAACCCTTGTCTAAGAAATTCTCATTAATGAGAAATTTATTTTCAGTCATTTAATAAGTGTAAGTATTTTGGATAACTCTTAATTACTAGCTAATTCAGTTTTCATTAACTCAATCTATCCTTAGTTTACTTTATTTTAATTTTCGATTATGACTTTCAAATTCCACACTGAGCAGTTATGTAAAGAAGCTGGTAGTGAAAATGTGACTTCATACTTGTCATTAATAATGTTTGTCACTGAAGAAGTTGATTAACAAGCAACTTCATTACTCAATCTGATTGCACACACAGGAGATCTAGTACACACATGCTGACAGAAAATGTATAAAAGAAATGCAATTCTTTGCAAAATTAGTCACTGGATGTAATATATCTACGTAGGTGCTGGCATTCCTTAACAGCAAAGGAAGTGACAAATATACTGCTACTGTATGTAGTTGCTTTCTATATTCATGCATAAATATTGTTTAAAAGAAAGAGGGGAAAAATGCAGGAAAAAAGTGGTTGTTTTTTTTTTAAATTTAAATCTGAATCTTTGTTCCTCATACTGTATATGACTTGTGGCCATGACAACCAACCACAGCAGCAAGACTGCAATGCCTCTGCAGTCTTACCAGAGCAGCAGCAGCAGCTTACTGATGTGCTGCATGCAGTACGCCCAAAGGATGTGAGCCGTGGAGTCCCACATGGGCACCTGCCGTTGGCTGTCTATAGCAGAAACACTGATTCAATAAATACACTGGAGCTGAAACCACAAACAGCTCCATTTCTGTTTCTAATGTAGCCCAAGTTGTTCAGCTCCCTGAATGACACCTTCCAGGATTAGTCTGCATTCAATTTTAAAGCTGGTAGAAGCTTAAGGATACTGCAATGAAATTTTTCATCTTTATTTATAAGTCTCCTCCAATTACTTGAAATACATCGTGATGTATAAGAACACTTTCAGAAATGGTTTAACTAGTAATTAGCATTAACAACATTGCAAGGAGGATCTGAATTTGAATAAATTTTAAAAAACATTCACCTTGTGATAATTGATAAAAGATTTGTGCAAATCATAAAAGTATTGGGGTTTGTATTAACCAGAATACTTAGGTCTGAAATGAAGCATGGACATTAGAGAGAGAAAAATATATATGATTAAATCATTTGTTTAAAGCCCCGTTATGAATATTGTGTTTTTAGTAAATTATATTTGATACCAGTTTGTAAAATGGGGGTTTCCCACGGCCTGGAAGATACTGCAAAATCAGATTTCCTGCCTTTGTAAAATCAATTGCAACCTGAAAGATTTTGCAATACCAGATTTCCTGCCTTGGTGTAATCAATCCCAACCTATCTGTTAGGACCAGACCTCCCACTTCTACTGTTCCTTATCTACCAAGACCAGATGATTGCTTAATAAACTGTCCAGAGACTACAAGGAAAACCCTACTATAAAAAGGAGCTGCAAACCAAGGTTCGATGGAGCGTGGAGTGGGCGGTGACCCCTCACGTTCCCCAGTGCTGCTTGCTCCGTCTATATCAAATAAAGCAATCTAAATTCTACTAAACATCGAGACATTGATTCTCGTTTCTAAAAACCTTACATACCTGCAGTACGGCATTTTTCAAGAAAATAATTCAGAGATTTTAAGTGGGTGTGAGTTTCATTCCCTTTTTAATTGACATTTCCATGTTTTGTTTTTTCACTGCATTTAGTTTTACACATATCAAAGGATGACTGCTTTCCTGGAACAGCAGGGGTTCCTGATTCAGTTAAAATTAGTTTCAGGAACACACAACAATTGTCAACAGGGAAGGGAAGGGAAGGGAAGGGAAGGGAAGGGAAGGGAAGGGAAGGGAAGGGAAGGGAAGGGAAGGGAAGGGAAGGGAAGGGAAGGGAAGGGAAGGGAAGGGAAGGGAAGGGAAGGGAAGGGAAGGGAAGGGAAGGGAAGGGAAGGGAAGGGAAGGGAAGGGAAGGGAAGGGAAGGGAAGGGAAGGGAAGGGAAGGGAAGGGAAGGGAAGGGAAGGGAAGGGAAGGGAAGGGAAGGGAAGGGAAGGGAAGGGTAATATGATTATGTTATCATGCCCATTTTGAAGGACAAATATCATCTGCATTTAATGGCTCACAGACCTTTATGATGGCTTTGGAGATGTAAGAAGAGCCGTTTGAAAATACATGAAGCCTGCAAAGCACACAGGAGAATGAATTCTTTCTTTATATCCATTTTTATTGTACATGAGCATGATTTTGAAATCTTCTGAAATCCAGTAGATTTTAAAATGTTAGAATATTAAGACACCTTTATGTGACTAGGGAAAATAAACTTCCTGCTTCTTTGGTAAAGCAGGGTGAAAAATATGTTGTGGATTAATGTAGCTGAAGATGTAATAAGAGGAGGTTGAAGGAATATGGAAAACCATAGCAAGGGCTCCAAGTAGGGCCTCTGAGCAAACTGCAGAAACAGCAGTCTTATTTACTGTGACAGATGTAGGTGACAGAGAGAATTCTGGATGTAATAAGGTGGAAAATTGATACCTTCTATTATAAACATCTTGGGAGGTTTTTTCAGCCTCAGATCTGTAAATTCTGACACATAAATGCTTTCTCAACCTGTAAACACAGACAAGTGAGAGAATTTGTTCTTGTAATAAAATTTCCAGTATCTGACTTCCCATTCATCAATTTCCAGTTAGACAGGAATGACAGCTAAAGATCCTATGCATTAAAAAACAGCATAAAACATTCACAAGTATTTTAAACAAACGTTTTTTATTTCTCTTTGAATTTTTTTAATTCTCTAGGCTACTGTCCTTGAATGGTGACTAGTATGAATCCTTCAGAAGTATAACTACTTTTGTGCACCTCTTCCCCACAGCCATTCTTTTCTTCAGCAAAAGTCACACCCCTGTTAGAACTCTCTGTATTGCTTAGTCTCTCCAGCAAATTTCAATATGAGATTTTGTCTCCCCACATGCCTCTCCTGCCCTACATGCTCTGTTTGCCACTTGCAGCTTCTTGCAAACACAAATGCCAGCACACATAAGGGTCCAGCTGGCACTGATGCCCTGAGCCATCGCTGCACTCCCCAGGTCACTCCAGGTGCTGCAGCACTCAGCACCCAGAAGCCTGAAGAGCAATTACAAGACAGAATGGACAGCTGGGGTAAGACAGAGGTTGACTTCAAGACAAACTGTTCCTGAGCTTTGGATACTTCTGTTTTCTTTTCCCTTATTGTTGACAGTGGAATGATGTAGGCTTTCCTTCTTGCAGGAAATGTGCTCATACATCCAATAACTGAATTTTGAAGACATTGAAATGAGTTGTTGGGAGCTAACTTTATAAAATTGTAATGGCAGCAGGCTTCATGCAGACTATGGGGATCAACACATGACTCTTGTCTCTTACTTATTTTTTTAGTAATGCCACTTTCCAGCTTTTTCATATTCATAGCAATTAACAAGAGAGTAGATTCAAGGCTTTAATGGGAGATATTTTGCAGCTTTCAGTCTTGTTTACCTGTATGTCAGGACAAACAGGAGATAGCAGAATTTCTCTTAAACCTGATAAAATATCAGAATTTTCTTCAGTCAAAATGTTTTTAATTGAAGGTGAATAGATAAAGAGGTATAGAAAAACAGAAGGTTTAGCAACACCTAATCCCAGTTTTCTTTCACCCTGTTAAAAGAAAAGGAAAAAAAAAAAAAGAGCCTAGTTGTGTGATTTTAGGTACGCATATAAGCCATCTATAACAACTCAATTCTTACTATGTTCTTTCTCCCTATAGCAGTAATCTTACAAAAGAATCCTGAAGAAAGACTTAAGAGGAAATATGGAAAAAATAATAACTCCAGCACTTGTGCAAATAACCAAAACAAACATGAATAAGTCTTAAATATGGCTGGAATATTTCCTCAAAATTTTAGAGAAAGAATCTGTAATTTGGATTAATCCCATGTGTTGGACATTCACCAATCCATAGAATCATTCTTTCTTCTTACAGATGAGTTTTCAGAAAGGTGCCCTGATGCTCTCAGTAACAGATAGTGCAGGTATGAGGGTAAATAGTTCAAATAATTTATGAGGAAGCACCATTAATTAAAGCAAGATAAAATCTATATAAAGAGAGGCATGCATTTAATATTGCTCTGCCAATTACATAATCATTGACTTTTTTTTCAGCTTTAATTTAGAATTCCAGGAATATGAGTATTTAGCATTATAGATAGTAAATTCATAATGTGAGCAAATAGGACAAAAGAATTCAAGTACTGAAATGAAAGCACTTTAGCAAATTGACTGGATTCTACTAATTTTATAAAAGTGTAAATCTGAAGTCTATAGTTTTCACAAAATCAGTTAACATTTTTCAATATTGATGGCTATGATGGATAACTACTGTCAATTTTAGAAATTTCACAATCTAACTTTGAGTTTTTTGAATGTAAGTTTTTTCTAATTTCTGTCCCACATCACAGACAGTTTTAAATAAAATAGAGTCTGCAATAAAAAGTAAGGTGGAGGAGTGTTCTGGGTTCATCAGAGCTTTGTCCAAAAAATTTAGAAGTATTACTTAGGTTTCTACAGTAAAAACAAAATGTAAAATTAATTCATGAAGTTCTATCCTGAGTGCCTTGTGAGTTTATGGTAGATTTATTATATCATGCACGTTACAGTTGTTAAATTTTAAATGGGTAAAAACTGCCTGTTTGAGAAGTGAGGTTCTCTCCCTGATCAAGTATGTTGAACTATTACTGATGTTTTGTGCTAAGGCATTACAGAGTTTTATGCAAAATTGTCTGAATTAACATCAAAGAGTTTATTGAGAAGGTATAATGAAACCTGTTCTGTTCATCTTTTAAAAGTTTGTGTAATATCAATCACTAGTGGACATAGTGATTTTTGTTTCTGTCAGTGAACACAGGCATACAAAATGATGGCTGAGAAGGTAGGATTGCTTTTCATGGTTGGAAAGATAGTTAAATTGTTCTTGCATCTATTTTTTTTCTGTGAAAATAAGTGATGGCTCTCTCAGTTTTTGGCTAATGATTTATGAGAATCTTATGTTCATGAAAGTGACAGATTTATAGAACTCACAGGCAAAATTTAGCCAGGCAGTTACTATGCAAATTTCTCCAAATTTGCCTGTCATTGTGTTTTAATCTTTACTTTATCTGTTTTATCTGCCAACTTCTGTATAGGAAAAGAAATGTCACATATCCTGGAAGGAAGAGTGGAACCACAACCTCACACAAACCTTCTAAGTTCAGCATATTCTCTTCCCCATCTTGATCATCCATATGTTGTAAGATGAAAAAAAAAATCAATCCTTCTCCTAGTTAATTTCTCAGTCTCCTCTTGTCAAAAAAAATGCTATTCTTATTTATAGCACAGTAACACCTAGAGATCACAGGTGAGAGAGGAAAACAGGGTATATTTTGCCTCTCTGAAGTAGATTACTAGCACTGATTCAAGTGTTTTGGTGTTTGGCAGATGCTCACCTGAGCTCCTCTCTCCCATCAAGAAACACTTTTCCCATCTTCTCCCATGCAGTCAACTATATTCAAATGTCCACAAAAAGATATGGGTTTGGACTGTTTCCTTTGTACAGATTCTCCATGGAAATCCATGTAATTCTGTGCATTTAAACCACAGCCAAAACTGGTCATTCAGCTCTCCCATACTGACAGCTCCAATAAGATTTTTGATCTTTATATCTTTTTATACAAATTTTTTTTTAATGCCAGAACCGGCTGGGCAGCTCTTGAATAAGACACCTCTCAATCTATGAAAATTTCTTAATTATGCATGTTCCTGCACCTGGTGGATCAGCAACAGTGCAAGAAGCAAAAACAAACAAAAGAGAAAACGAATGGACTTCATGGAAACTCCAGATCAGATATAAAAATCAAGAATCAAGAAAACCTAGACAGAGTTTGGTGGGAGACAGTATTCAGGGCAAGGGGAAGTTTCCATTTAATGGGTGACCCAGCTGGGCTCACATGAGGCATGTCAGTTTCCAGGACAATTAAAAATGCCCTGTCTAGTGAGCTGAGACAGACCAGTACAGAGGCAGGAAAGTCTGGCTGGGGGCAACACCCATGACATGCCCCCATCTTCGCCCAAAGAGCACATTATTTTCATACATCATTCTCAAGGAAGGAAAGAGCACATGGACATAACACTTCAGGGCACCCTTTTGCTTGACTGACCTTCAGGTACTACTGACTGTTTCTGCAGGCCACAAGGCTGGGGAAAGGCAGCTGTCATATACAAGCATTAGGGAAGACTAAACTAGGGATAAGCTACATGGAGCTCTTGGAGCAGAGAAGGCTAAACTACAGGTAAAAAAGAGAGAAGTTTTCAAGCACTACAGGCACCAAAGGCAGGACAGGAGTTAAAGTGGCTTATCAGATGTAGGACACCATTGCCACAAGCTGCAGCCCTAATCAAGAGAGGTCTAATTCAGAAGATGAGAAACCTTTTAGCAAAATTAATGGAATGGACTGAAAAAAGTGATGCTGGATGCAAATAATGTTATAATAGAAAAAGAAAAAAAAAAGGCAAGAATTCATGACTGTCTGGTTCATCTCAGTGGTCATTTGCTCTGCTTTCTTTCTGAATGGTCCCTCTCCTGGAGATGGAGCAGATGGCACCACACCAGACTCTTTTTCAGGGATAGTGTTGGTAAAGGCTTTCCTTTCCTTTTTGACCTTACCTCCCTTTGCTTCACAGCCATGCCTTGCTACTGCTGACAAGCAGAGGTAGTAACAGTAGCATCAGCAGGAGCTGCACTGGCAGCAAAATTTCCTTCAGAATTGATGTTTATAGTTTTCACTTGTACCAGTGTCATGGGTGTGTTAATAGAAATTTCACTACTAGGGCTGAGTTTGTGCAGATCAGCTCTAAAAAGCCTGGCTTGTCCCTGACTCCCTGCAGCAGGGCCACATTGCCTCAAACACAAAGACAGGGTAGAGCAGCACTGCTCTTAAAATTATTGCTAAAAATAGCAAGCTCTTGGGAAGGAAGTGTTTGGAGAAATGAGCCTTAATCCACATGTGAGTTTCTGTTGGTGTAAGAACTGTACCTGGGAATGCAACATGGTGAACACGGTAGACAGTCGAGGCAGGGACAGGCATCTAGAGATCATAAGCAGATCTTTTAAGTTAAATCAGTTCCATGGAAGAATTTCCCAAGCTGACCTAGTTACTTGGCCTGGGAAATGCCAAGCAGAAATGTTGCACTGCAGCTCTGCTCCTCTCTTGTGGCAAGGGCTCCACTGGTGACAAGCAGAGTGAGAGGGAGAAGTGTTTGCTTGGGAACCTAAAGACCACGGAACTATCCAGAAAACAGGGCTCAGGAGAGTTCCTAGTCTAAGAACAGAGCTCTGGATATTTGCTGTTGATACGTTGATATAGTCCCACACACCATGTAGCTGCCTTTGATTGCTGAAATGGTGAGAGCTAGAATAGTTTGTGAGATGTGAGAATGCTTGACCTCTCCCTGTAACATCCTAGGAAAGATGGGGAGAAGGTCCAACAATTTGAAGCAAATGAGCTGTTCATTGGTTGCCAAAGTGCCTCCACCTGAACTTGGGTGAGGCTCATTTTCTAGCACAGAGCAACTAGCTGAGAGATGCTATGAGTGGCACAGCACTGCCTGCATCAAAACATAACCTGGACTATTATCTAGTGTGTTATCAGTTGTTGCAAGGCAAATTTAGGAACTGAAAAAGAAGGAAAGCAAGGAAAAGTACCTGGTAATGCAGGGAGCTATTGGTATTTCCTGATGCAAAAGGAGATTTCATTGTCAGGTCCAAACAAAAAATATTCTATATCAGAGCAGATATGGATCAAGATTGGCTCTGATCTTTTAGTAAGTCACTTGAATGATATTGTATTTCTCAACATTAAAATGGAAGGGAGACATTCCTTCCACTGTGAAGTATGGGACATTTTTTAATATGCTTAGGTATGTTGGTAACAACAGTTTTTGCAAATTTGCTGATCCCAAATTTCTAATCCTAGCTTTTCTCTTGTGAAAATCTGAGAGAATGTAAGCAGTTAGCTCAGCTTTTATTTCTCATATAGTCGTAGATGCCACATTTAAGGCCCCTTTTGTCCAATTCCTTTAGCATTGCTTGATCCCTTCCCCACCTAAGTCTTCTGCATATGGCTATTATGTCAGTAAGTGGATTAAACCCAGTAGGAGTAGATGTGTAAAGGAGATTAACTGCTGCTGAGTACCAGGTGTCCAGGACATGTATTTCACACAGGTGTGAAATGTGCACAGGGACCCTGAAACAACACCATGAAGATGAATCACAGAAGAAGCACAGTTTTCCAGATTTAACTCACTACACAGACAGGACAGAGGAATTCTAATGCTATAGAGCCTCATTCTTAGGAAAGATTTCCATACTAAATATGGAAATCTACTCATAATCAGGTCAATTTTACCCTCAAAATGAGAAGCACAGTACAAACAGTACAGTCTCTTTATTTTTTTGTGCAATGTTTATGAACATTGCACGAATCCTTTGGAGATGTTCTGTAAAATTCTTACAGTCCGTTCCTCTCCAACATATCAACATGGGAAGAAAATCATCCTTGATTTCAAAATAATATTTAAGTTTTTTCTGTGCACAGCCAGTGAAAGGGATATTAATTTATTTATTGCAAGATGAGAGCAAGCTCTTGTACCTTCCAATCAGCATTCTCTGCTTGAAGAGCAGAAGAGCAGAATATTTTACAATTGCATGTTATTTTCTAGTCATGTAGCCTGATATTCATGCAGTTTCCACACAGGAAACAAGTGGTTAAACTAAGGATTGATGTTTCATTGGCACAACAGTGCATTACTGTTATTTTTTAAATGTATAATGCATCTTAATAGACAGGTGACAAGAGCACTCTTTAGTTTCTTCAGAGGACTGATTTGATTTTAACAGTGTTGATAATTGACTTGCCAGGTAACAGGATCCATGTATTATCCACCCAAATCTCCTTTCCTCCTCAATAAGGTTTCAAAAAGTAGACATGTGAGTCTGTTCTCCCACACAAAAGTCTATTCTTCAATACCATGGAAATGTCCACAGATTTATGCCAGTACTCTACTAGGCATGCTAAGTAGGATCTCTGAGGTTTTATTCTGAGTTAGTATATATTCTAACAGATATTTTAACAATAATATGCACTTAGTTAAACTGGCAGTCCAGGGTTTTTTTGCATTTTAGTCAGACAGCATGAATGCTGTCAACATCAGCATTTTCTTGACTAGGAACAATATGGCAAACCATGGTCCCAAATTCAGGCCCCTTTGAAGTTCCTTTTTACTGGGGAGTGACCCTGCCCTTGAAACTAAACTAACATATAGCACTATTTTTCCTACAAAATAAAATCTGAGTGACTTTGCTTTGCCACATTAGGTGGATTGTAGATCATGGACATTGCACACACATTCATCCATCATTCTCATTTCCCTCTACAACAGTAAATCACATTTTTAGTCCATACTTCAGCTGCCAAAAAAACCCTAAAGTGGATATGAAACTTGTTTTAAAATACTTCATAAAGCTTTGTTTACATAAATCTTATTCTACTTAAAGCTCCATGTGAAAGTAAAGGTGTTTGCTGTTCAGGTGAGTGCATAGCTTTTCCTCTTATCTGATTTTACCGAGAGTGATTCAGAGTGCTTAAGAGTTTCTCCACAAAGAGAGCAACAGGAAGCCTCCCTTTTTATGAATTTATATCTGGACCTTCCAGGCATCTCCGCAATATTTTTACTACACTCAGCACACTTCTATTGCCCTTGCCTTTTCTTCTTCTTCCTCACAGTATTTTCCTGTCCCTTCCTCCTTGACTCATGGACTGTCAGCAGTACCAGTTTTAGTTTGGAGCTGTCAAAATGCTGAGAGATCATCTCATACGCACATCTTGGATGAGGCATCTGATTCCTGCCTCTTTAAATGGATGGGGCTCTGAATTATGACTGTTTTCTCCTCAATGCACACAGTAGAGCACTGGATCCTCTTCTCTAGCCACCTTCTGATTTGTACAAAACCTCAGCAGCTTCACACTCTGAAACATTGTTTGACTTACCGTAGGTAACTGAAGAGAGAAATTTTTTGAGGGGATAGACAAAGACACATAATGACTACAAAAAAAATCTGTTGCTTGTAAAACCAAACAGTAAACTAGTTAACATTTTAGTTTATATAATATCTCAATATTCAGTGGTTCTGTTAATAATAATAATTAAAGAAAAGTGTGAATAAGAAAATATTTTAAACTTTTCAGTTTGGTATCATTAAATTCTATTCTGACAATAGTTATTTTTATTTCTGAACAGATTATAAAGAAAGTATCTGTAAGAAGCGTAAGATTAGAGGAGCTTGAATGGAAATGATTTTGCAATTTGATAGATTAAATGGAGTAAGAGAAGGTTCAGACAGAAAATGTATCTACTTCATTGATACTGTCAGTTTATTTTTCTAAAGGTTTCTTCTTCAAGTGGGAAGTAGAAGACATTTTCATCTTGGCTTTATATCAAATTTTGTACTTGAGAGCAATCAAATTACCTTTCACAGTTTATTTAGAAAGGCTTAGAGTAATTAACAGAAATATAATTTAAGAAAACTGTACCTTCTTGAGTGTCACATTTGCACTGAGACAGCATAATTGCTTCATTCTGGGCTACCAGAAAATTCAATTCATACGCTCCCTAGAATATGAAGTGCTAAGACCTACAGTTCTCTGGAAGGAAAAAGGTAAAAGGCAAAAGAAAAGTTTAAAAAATTTGGTTAATTTATCTGATGGAACATCTTTCTTACTTGCAGAAAAAACAGCTTCATTTGAAAGAAAATGGCATATTTTAGAGACATTAAATGAGTTTGCCGATGTAAAACTCTAGAGCAGGAATGAATGAGGCATCAGTGTTAAAACTCTGGAGTTAGAACTTCAGTAAGAGTAGGTATTCATACCTATAATTATAGTTTTATTACCTATTTTAAACACATTCCAACAAAAACATTTTTTTACTATCTCTTAATAAATCTGTAGCTCCAGCCAAGGTAGTGCAAAGATACTGCTATGATAACCAGTGCAGCAATAAAATGGCTGGGGAACCTGAAATTGCATTACTCTGCTCTATTTTGAAGTTCTGTCATTCACTTTTTGTAGATGAAAACATTATTTTCTTCACTAGACATCTTCTTATGTAGTGTTTGATAACCATGTGAAATGCTTAATAGCCAAAATGCTGGCACATTCTGGTTATTAAATAGGGAAAATATAATTATATCATATCATTAGCATTTCACATATGATCAGCAATTCCTATAAAAACCAAAATAGCCAGAACTTTCTTTTTACTATAGCCACTCTTCTAGAAGTGATGCTGGGGGTTAACACCAACAGCAGGCTTCAAGCACCAGTAATTCCTCCTTTATGAAATTAAAATGTGGCCACCCTCTCTCAACATTGGTGCAGTTTATGAGAAGGCAGCAGTTTTAGACACAAAAGACTGGACCAGTTGCAAGCCTAGGAAAACAGGTAGCTTTCTGTGGTGGAGTCTCACCTGGGTAAAATCATTCCAGAATGGTACAGAAAAGTTCTTACCAACGACATTGCCTTCACAAGACAACCTGGGACCTTTTCCTTCTAGAGAGCCTAAGAAAGAGATCAGACAGGGCAGAGTTAAAAGTGATTCCTGGAGTAGTTTCACAGCTGCACCACATCTTATTTCCAAACAAGAAGCATAGTTTTTCATAACCTATCCAATTTTGTCTACATTGCTGAGAAGATGTGAGCCACTTCAGACTGGAGACTGCAGAATTAACATCGTCAGTAAATGCACAAAGCTGAGGCTGTTTTATTTCACTTCTAGGTTTTGATCCACTAAATGCTGCTTCTTTATTCAAGAATGTGTTATAAAGCATACTGCTGCTGCTGAAATGAATCCAGACTTTATTTGGACAAAATTGAGTTGCTAAACTTAAGCCCAAAAGCAATGAAATCTCACTGAGATGCCCATTCTAGGGTGCCAATTTTAAGAGTTTTTTGAGCTCTTTCAGCCAATGCTTTTTTCCTTTCAAGTTTAAGAACACTGCAAAAAGGAAAGCCCCCACAATAAAATGTCCATAACTTGCAAATAAGGCCTTAACTGTATTTTTTAATCCCTCCATTTTCCATTTGGAATGTAGGACAAATTATATTTGCACTAGAGCCTTCTTTTTGAGGCTCACTAAATGCCAAATGGATTGCTCTCATCTTTCCATTGTGAATGACCACTCCGTTTCTATGGATTATGTATTTTTGCCTTAAGAAGCCCATGAGGAATCATTCTGAGTGGCAGAATATGATGGTTACTGTTTTCTCCTTACTAAACAGTTGTGAGCATTTTAATGGAGAGAATAAAAGGGAACATAAACTTCATCAAAGTAGTATTACAGCTAATCTGCTCCTCATATTACTAAAAACTCTCTTGCACAGGTTTGTATTTATACAACTAAAAGCTAGTTAAAAATCTCCATACTTTCCTGCTACGTTTTAAAGTATCATGAAAACATTAGGACTGGTACCTCAAATAAGAGCTCTAAGGAATAATGCATTACCCAACAGTTTAGCAATAAAGCAGCAGACTGAATTCTCAAACATCCCCTGCTTGCTACCAATGTTATATTGCTGCAGGTTACTAGGTAAATAATGTGGTGAGAAGCACATGAACGCTAAGACACTCGATTACCAGACACTGCCTGAATTTCAGTTGGAGGCCAAACTACTCAAGGCTTCATAATGCTCCAGCCACACATTTTCTAACTGCACCAGCTGAGAGTGAGCAGCCTCTGTAACCAAAGCATCTTTCAGACTTAAACTTCTCTGTCACTGTGCTTCTTTCTAGCCTCTGGTTGCTGTCTTTTGCATGGCTTTGCCATGAAAACAAGGCAGCTCACTTAACACCAAGTCAGGTTTTGCTTGGCAGAGCAGAAGCATGTCCCAGGCATTTTTCCATTTATTTTATGAGCTTTAGCTGATCCTTGTAAATACTGAGACAAACTTCAAAAGCTGGCAATTCTAACTGGCAGGAAGATTTCCTCTGATATCCAGGCACAGCTGTAGCAAGCCTTGCAGAATAAAATCTGTAAAAGCCTTTTTTAAGGAACAATGCCACTGTCTCTATACATACCAGTATGCAAGCTCACAGACTGACCTGATTTTGTATAATTTGTGTCACAGCTTTGACCATCTCAGAATTTTAATTATTAAAACTTCAAACTTCTGTTTCTACTTCTATAGAAATAGTTGATGGGTATGAAAAACCACAGGTGAAAAACAATAAATAATGTATTTATTTATACATAGCAGTAGGTAGCAGAGAAGATGTTTTCTTCTTTCAGCATATATATGTCTGACAAGCATGGACTTTCCGATAGATTGGATTTCTGAGTGAATTTGTCTGTGATTTCCTCAAAAATGTAGAAAACATGGAAAAAGTATGGAAACAAAACTGCAGGTTTATTTTTGATTTCTAATTGAGTTATTTTCTAAGCTTTTCATTTATGTTATAACATGTATTATTTTCACAGTTTTAAATAAGATTTTAATTGAGATGTAACTTTAATAGTGGTATTGTACTAAATAATCAAAATGTTCACAAAGAATTTTTCTTGCACACTGCTTCAAGGGCAAGTTAAAAAATTAGTAAGGAATGAGTTTGTTGCTGAATTCCTAGATGCATGCTCACTTCTATCATATAAGAAATCCTGCTTCTCAGGTAGGAATTTTACCACTGCTCCCATAAATTCCCTTCTCCCAGGATTTCACCCCTTTTTCTTAGTATGGTTGGGATTTGCAGTGGCAGATGTTCTTAGCCACATCAAAAAGCACACCCTCCTTCAGAGCTGGGTCCCTTACCAGGCTATTTCCTTTGTCTAAAAGGCTCTAAGTATCTTAAGTGGCAATTGTTATCTGCCACATTCATAGGACCCCTCCTCTGACATCAGTGCAAGATCAATACAAGATTTTGTGTATCAAATATTACACCATAGGAACAAAAAAAGTAATTTTAATTTTATCTCAAGTTAAAAAGTAAAAAAAAGGAAAAAAAATTACTGTACATCTTGTAGTTCCTTGCTTCATGTTTAAGTCAATTAAATCCTACATTTTAAATGGGAATGAAATGGCCAAACAATTTCTGGTCTGCTGAACAAATATGACATGGAGTTTAGGGCCAGCACATACACAGGGTTTGGTAATAACCAGAAAGTACATTTGGAAGTAATGCCCTGGAATTAGAAATTAAACAATGGGGTGAATTAAAATTAACATCAGTAAGTGAAGAAATAATCAGCAAGTGACAGCAGGCAAAATATATACAAGGCAAAATGGAAACTGATGGGTGCTACACAAGAGGCATGGAATGTATAACCTGGAATATATAACAGAGGCTTACACAGAAGCCTAGTATGTGGGTATACCCAGGGCCAGGGAAACAGGAGACTGGCACCAGGCTGATGTCACTGCCCTGTGGCACTGTTACTCATGGAGCAACCCAGCTGCTCAGGGTACAGACCCCGTGCCTCATTGCAGGTTGTTCACCCCTCTAGAAGAACTAGTGTAGGGTCTGAGGCAGGCTGGCACTGCAGAGGAGGGAGTTGTTTGATAAGGCCTACAGCAAACCTAGCTAGCTCTAATGTCTTCAGTCAGTGTGTGAGGGAGGGATCACCCCCATGGGCTGGCCTTGGGAAATCAGAGAGATGTTCTGAGCTATGCTGAAGCCTGAGCCAACTCACCTCTGCTGTCATTGATGCTCCAACCAGTTCAGCTCTGCCTGCACAGATGGCAGTCCTGCCTCCAGCTGCAGCCTGGGCACACACACATCTACAAGTGTGCCAGCATGTTAGCTACAAAAAAAAAAAGATAAACTGTACAGGTCAAAAATATCACTGCGCCCTTTGTGCTCAGGACACAAGCATATTTATTCCCCTGTAATAGTTTCAGGGTGAATAAAGCCTATGATGTGTTTTCCTGCTCTGGTTTTAACATTTTGTAATATATAACGTATGTCAGAAATAGAAAATATTGAATTATTAGGTATAGCATTTCAAGTTCCCCCAGGTTATGTAAAAAGTAAATCAAAGTTTGCTGTGCTTTTCCCACAGTCAGAAGAAAGTCCCAAGGCAAAATCATCCCCTCTAATCTACTTTTCTATTTCTACTATGTATTTTACAAATAACTTTTGCTTATCAATTATTTTACAGATACTAAGGGCAGCCTGTGATACATTATTGAAAATAAAGAAGTCTGCTCATTTGTAGACTGCTGGGTAGAAAGTGAGCTGCTTAACTGGATGTTTCTCACAGCCTGCCACAACTCAATTTAATGAATATTTAATGGCAGTATTATGTAACTATTTTTAACAAGTAGCTGACAACTGCAAAAAGAAAAAAAGATTCACAAATGGTGACATTGGATTCAATGCAGTGCACTGAAGAAGAAGTCACAAAGACAAAAACATGAGTAATCATGTACGATAAAACAAATTTCACCAAAATAATTATTATTTTAAAAGATAATTAAAACTTAGGACAAGGAAGAGTAAAATTAAAAGCAAGGAAATATTCTAAAGTAGTGCATCACACCTCCAGAATTTGTGCTTTAGGCACCTCCAGATTTGCCTCCAAGCAGAGAAAGAGCTCCACAGAGGCCCTGTCTGAGGCTGAAGCCCCAACGAGCCTTCCCAACTCAAGCAGGTAAAAGACGCTCGCATTGCCTCCAACAAGAAAGGGCTTTGCCCATCTAATCCAACCATACACATCAAGGCTTGCAGGCTGTCCCCAGGCGGAGGAGCCCAGCAGAAAATGACTGAGAAGAGGCTGGGTCCAGAGACGAGAATACCAGCCCAAGAAGAGGAGGAAGGATGGCAGGAGATGCCAACAACGCAGGAGACAGCAGCAGGCCAGGAAACCGAGGTACAGAGGTGCCAGGTGTCTGGTTTGGGGATGTGCTTTTTTCTTTTCAGAACAATATTCTCTTATGAAATATTCTTAAAGTACTTGGATGATACTGCTCTACAACTTCAGAAACCAAAAGAATCTGTCAGTTCATATCTCGTAAGGAAACTTATTGTGGATAATTATAATGGTAAATAATCTCAAAGCAACTCTATTAGAGTGTCAAGACACTGTCAATGTATGAATGTAACCCTTTTAAAATTAGAAATAAACAAAAATAGGTAGTAACAAAAATAATTATATACAAGCTTTTGACTCTTCAAAGATTTTAAGCTGCTTTGGGTTATGGATGCTTGATCTATCGCATAAAGATAAATACTATGGTGACATTACCACAGACTCCCAGAGATGTCCTCCTCCAGCCAGAGACTGTGCCCTACTTGGCCACAAGTGTTTTTAATAACACTGGCAGTTTTTTTGCAGGCAGGGCTGTACTAAATGCTGTTTGGGTTTGCTTTCAGGATTCTGCCTGGTATGACAGGATTCCTTTGAAAGTGAGAGTACAAGAATCCTGTTTGGCTTAACTTCAATTTCTCTGTTGGGTGATTAAAATAGAATTTGTAGAGACAGCCTAACCCAGTTCCTGCTGCAGTTGGTAAAAGCACTAAAAATCTAACTATTTAAATATTTAAATATCATTAAGTTGTGGGGTGGAGGTTGGGGGGGGGGGAGTTAGAAGAACAAAAGGAGGAAGGGAGGAAGGAATGAACTGCAGGATGATATTTCCAAACATTCTGGATTTTGCCATGAGGGCTGGAACTATAAGAATGAAGTCTCATGGGGAGGAGCAGCTACGACTTCATTACATTCAGTGGGAATGTAATAAAGAAACACTTGGCAGGTAATGGCTATGCTTGTTCTTTAGAAAAAATGCCTTGATCACTGAAGAAAATAATGAATAGAATTGACTAAAAGAAAAAATGTAGGCAGAAAAACATGAGAGAACCTGGGGCAACCAAAGTAAAGAGAATTAACTGACTGCCTCTAATCTCCAGAAATGTAAAAGAAGAAAATAGTAAAAGAACATTACAATGAAGCATAAAAGCAAAAATGTTAAATTTTTGAGTATGCGACTTAAGAAACAGGAAAACAGATGGCTAGCCATTAGAATGTGACTAGAAACATACAAAGGAATAAGGAAGGTGGCAAACATCACAGTAAAAAAATCTAAGTTTTAGGGAAGATGAAAACTACTGCATCATATATGGCAAAGTAAGGTTCTTCGGTAAAATAATCACCTTTTGCAGGTCAGATTTTAATTCCCCGACTCTGCAAAGAATGATATCCTTGTATAACTTTATATTCATCAGTAGGGAAACCCTCTGGCCTCGGAAAGACTACAGCCCCATGTGAACACATGTACAAGTACATATGTACAGAACCAAAAGATTATGGAGGAAGCAACATGTTTGTTCTATACTGTCTTTGGAGGAAGAACTTTTGCAAGAGTCCAGGTGGCTAAGTAGATGCAGGGACTGATGGTAAGGTGCATTTGGAGCATTGCAAATAATGTGGGAAGACTGAGGAGTTGTCAGATAGTGTTAGTCAAGAAGGGGATTTCTTTCTGAAGTTAATCCATATTAACTATCAAACACCTTGCCATGATAACTGTGTAATCATTTGACTTCATGAGATTAAAACCAATCGAAGGAATTTATTTGCCTTAATCACTAGATTTAAGTTTCTTACTATGATAATAGAATTTTAAACCTATTTAATACATAAAGCAAATAGTGCTTCATCCTAAACTGATTACAAAAACCAGATTATTAATGAGAGGAAAAGCAGAAGTAATGGTGCTTAAATGCTTTCCAAGGATCAGAGGCATAACATGAAGCTAAGGTTTCAGGTGGGCTTAGCATGATGACAGAGATGGAAGTAGGCATATGAATGAGCTGTTGCTGCTGACTTGCAGCCACCAAATGGTTGGTGACCAGGAATGCTGCCAGAGTGAAGGCCAGGTGCACAGGGCATGGAGGGGTGCAAAAATGGTCAAAAGTTAAGCACAGTGAGAGAGCAAATGGTGTGGGGAAAATTCAAGCACTGGAGAAAGGTCTGGAAAGGCTTAGACAGCAGAGAGATCTGCAGGGCATCCACTGCTGCCCATGAATACTCTTCTGCCTGTGGGTTTTGCTGTTGCAAAGCACCAGGTGTGACCTCTTCCATGGCATGCCTGTAGGAGCAGGAACTGCTTCAGGGACCCACATAATGATACAAAGCCCAAGGAAATAAAGAGAAAGAAAGGAGAAGCGTAGACAGGCACATGGTCACCACCTGTGGATTCTGTGGCAAGATTTGATTCTTGCAATTTTTATGTCCATTGGAAAATGTGTTCATCACAATCTTATCACAGTGATGGTGAAAATCTTGATCTATCTGGGGGGGGGAAGCCCCTGAAACACAAAGTCTGGTGGGCTAATATATGCTCAGGCTCGATGAGAATGCCCAAGTACCGCCTGGGGTGGTGCATTTTATAATGGATGATGTAATGCTGTGGGTCAAGGGATGCTTTGGGAATCTGTGATGGTTTATGACAAATTCTGAGACTTTACAGCTGCCTCTTACATGAGTGTAGTAACAGTTATGTCATTTACGTCACATCAGTTGCATCAATTACAGCCCATCAATAGAGATTAACACCATCAGACCTACTGTGAATATCCTGGTGCTTCCTCAGAGGGGAGTCTTCACAGCTGAGCCACTTGTGTTTGGACAGTAGCAAGATGAAAGGCACTATTCCACTTTACAGGATTTGCCTCTTATCAGCATCTTCCCCTTTCTTGTTCAACACACACCTGTTGCCTTGGATGATGGGTGTGCACCTCCTCTGCACCTGGGCAGTCACTGCAAATGGCAGATTGTTTGAGTAATTAACCATTAACGTTCCAGTCTCCCACTAGTTACACAGTTCTCTTATTCTATTGGTGAAATTATTCCCTTTCTTCTCACACTAATTAGTCCCATGCTCAGTCTTTCTCTTCTTTCAAGTGGCTGGGTTCTAACTTGTAGTCACAATCTTTCCCTGCCAGAATTTAATTTTATCCATTCAGAGAGAATTTCAGCACAGTTTCTGAGTTGGCTTTCCTTGTGGCTGCATTCTTTATGTCCATTATTATTGACACATTCTTCTCTCCCAGGTTTGTTTACCTCTCCCAATGCCTGAGACAACACTAAGACAATAGTAACACCTTTATCTTATGTCAACTTCCCTCCACAGTGGCCTTATTTACAGGATTTTTTACCTTATTTTCAGGTATCCACGTAGGCATATTTGGCAGTGGGGGCTTCAGTGGTCGCAGGTGCAATCTGTTCCATAACTTGAGGGGATCTTTGACCCTATGAGCAGTTGTTTCTTTACACAGTTTGCCACAGTGGGAATTTGTGTCTGCATCCATCACCCAGGATTTGCTAGCCAGATCTCAATTATGCCAGGCTTGGAGTTAGAGCCATTCTGTTGCTCTCATCTACGCTTATCTCACAGCAAAGTCCTTCTATAGTAGCAGTGTTTGAGACAGGCAATTATGCTCTAAGTCCTTACAGTGTCCCACCACACTTAGTGAAGAACCTTTTCCTAATGCCAACCTGAACTCCCCCAGCTGCTGGCCCCCATGAGGAAGCAACTGGGCCAACCTTGACCTGCCCTTCTTCAGGCTGAACAAGCAAATTTACTTCAGCCTTCCCTTGTAAATCTGGCCCTTGAGAATTTTCATCTTCATAGTGGCCCTTCTCTGGACAGACTCACACAGTTTGATGTCATTCCTGTATGTATCCTACTTTCAGTGTTTCTCTAAATAGATGAAGGCTGCCTGAATAAAGAGACCAGAGCAGAAGGGCTGCCAGAGTTCCCCTGGTCTCTCTGACCTGCCTTGGCTAGCTCGGAGGTCAGAGAGATTGGGGACTTTTATCCAGCATGAACAAAGGCAAAAGATTAGAGGAAGCTCTCCTTCCCGGGATAATCCAAGTTTATGGTCCTGAAGGGGCCCAGGGAGAAGAGAGAAATGATAAACGCAGGGTATTTTTCAATCCCAATTCAGGAGGCAGAGGAACCCCAGGTCAAAGCCACTCAGGGCTGGCCAGGGGGAAAGGGGGGGGGTGAAGGGAAGGGGAGAACCACGCTACAAACCGAGAGGGGAAACAGAACAAACCATCCTCAGTGCAACACAAAACCATAAACGTGCATTACAACAAAGGGCTGCACATGGCTGTGTTAGAAATTCCAGACAGAGAACTGGGAATTTTGTATGAAATAGCTGTGAGCCATCAGCAGCCCTTCTACATGAACCAAAGAATCCAATTCTGCTAACACAGTATGACCCAGATTGCCTTAAATTGCTTGGGACTTTTTTAGCTCAGATGTTGGCTGTACTGTGAGAAGGCAAAATGGCAGGTAGGACCAGGGATTTCCCTGTCCATGACAAGGGTAAGCAGTGGCTACAGGAGTGGTGTGAAGGGTGGGTAAAGTGGTGGCATGTGGCAGGTATAAGTGGTCTCTTGTTTAGGAACAGTGTGGACTTTGCACCAGGGACATGCTGCATGCAGGAAGGGGTACAGATTTTGGCTGCCAAAAAATTAGAAAATTACCCCACTTCAAGATAATGCCCTGAGAAGGGTTTATTTTTAGGAGTAGCCAGCATCCCACTCTGGAGCAGCTGGCTGGCATGGGATGATAAAGACAAGAAGCAGACAAAATTTGAGGTAATGGTCATCAAAGCTCATAGGGCATGGAATGCTCCTGGGCATCTGTGGCTGGGCAAGGTCAGAGTCTGATTTGGTAACTCTGATCCCTAAAGGATACACATATGTTGTTCAGTTGCTTGAATTATACACTTTTTAAGAAAGCAGAAGCACATGGCAAATAGAAACAATTACTGCAAAAAAAGATGTGCATAGTTGGAGCTTCTCTTTTAACCTTGCTGGAAATCTTTCACTGTCTCACTGTGAGACTTTGAGAAGATTTAACCTCTCCATGAGTTTTCAATTTCCTAACTTGGAAATGATCACACTCAGTGTAGTACTGCAAGGATAGCTAGTGAACCACTATAAAACACCAAACACTGTATGGAAGATAAAAGAATCAACAGAAAAATCTGAATAAAATACTTGAATAAATAACATAGAAAATAGTATTTACTAAGGTACTTCATTCACCTTGCCACTCTACTGGCATGCTTTTCATCCATATGTTATTTGTTTTCATAATTGTGAGCTCCATTGAAGAGGATCTGTGTCTGTCCTCAGCACCACCAAAAAACGTCACAAAGTTAAAAAAAAAGTTGCAATTATATTGTAAAATAACAGTCACAACTGTTGGAAGTGTACCATCTACCACACCAGAGCGTGTCTGTGAGGTTCTGAGTGTGCTCCTTCCCCCAGGACCTCCATGCGGTAAGGAAGCACTCCTCTGTTCATCACACACAAGGACACAAAATGATGAAAACCTGGAAAATGTATCAGAGCAAGGAAACCTCAGCAATCCCAAAGCCCAGGAATAGCACCCAGGTAGGGTGACACACTTCAGACACCTTTGCTTAGACAAACCACCCAGAGGAGGCCAGCAGATGTGACACAAGACTTATAACAGGTGTGTCTTTCTGAACTGATGGGCCCAACAGGTACCCTGGGACACCCCATGTGTCAGAGTTTAACACTACTTGCCTATATTTAGTATTCTATATTCATGTTTGAGCATTTGCACCAAGCCTCACAGCCCACCTTAAAGCAGTGACAGAAGACATGACATTTTGAAAAACTAATGGTACCAGGGAGAGTGGCAGCAATCATCATTATTTTGATCTGTTTAGATGCTGGTGTCAGGCCAAAAAGCCTATAAAGCATGAGACCTGACTTCATTTTTGAAAGGAGTAGAAATCCCAAGGAACTGCAAATGACATCAGGCATTTCAGATTGAAACTAGACAGATTCATTGCCTTGTCACAAGTGATATTCAGCCTACAGATCACTGTGTTTTGCTCTGCCATCAGCCACAGCCTCCTTTCTGTCACATGATTTGCTTACATTACTTGTTATTATCACTATTATTTACTGTTCATGGGGAGGGATGGCATACTCCAAAATGGACTGATGTGCAGGAGAGCATGTGCACTCTTTTTTTTTCATAGATGGGGAGTATATTAAGCAGACTGCCTGACAGTTTTTTTACCTATAGTTCAGCATCTAAACTAACATCAGTCTTTAAACCCCAAAAACCCCATGGCATTTCCTCATTGATGATGCACACAGCTTGTTTTTCTTCTGCATTTCTCAGTCTCAGCAAGGAAGACAGATTATTCTCACTCCTGGTGTGATTTTAATGATGGTAAGAGTTAGTATACCAGGTAAGACTTAACATACCATAATACAATGACAGAAGTAGAGCTTCCAAAACAAACTAAAATGACCAGACCTTAATCCCCATTCCCAGCAGCTCCCTGGATGGGTGCTCTGGGAGCTGATGGATACCTGGATTAGCCATCCATGTTTCAACTAAGCACCAGTGAAACAGGGTGAGGCTGAAGTAGCTGCCAAGAGATTTGGGTCAGGATCAGTGGCCAGTGCAAAAGCCAGAAGCTGAGCCCTGCACTAGGCAAGTGCAGGGTTAACACACCAGGTCCATGACACAACAGAGAGTTTCATACCTGTGTCACATGATAGTGCTGCTACTCAGCACAATTTCAGCGTGTACTGGCAGCAACACAAAGGCAATTTGCAGATTCTTCCTCCTTGCCCAGATCACTCTTGATGGCCATTGGTGAACAAGTACCAGCCAGCCAAAGCACAGACATGCTGGGTGCCAGTTCTCAGTGTGTGGGAGAGACTCAAGACCCTCCGGCACCTTTCAGCTTCCTATTTGGGTAATTCAGGGAGTTGCAGAGATGTACAGCAGGAAAATATCACAGATTCAAGTCCAGATTGCCAACAGATGTTAAAACCCCAGGCTCACTTTTGCTGGCCCTTTTGGGGTGATTTTTGCTTGAGGGTTTATTTATGTGCCTAATAAAACTATGAGGCAAACCAAAGATTTTCTTCTGAGACCACTCAACAGATGAGCTGCTGAAGGGAAGGAGCTATTTGGACATCCACCACTGGGATGTGACAAAGGATGTTATGGATGTCAGGCCCCAGAGACCCAGGAAAAAGCTGGTGACTTTGCTTTTCTCCTTGGCTGTGGTTTCTCTCAAGCATCTGTATTCTTACCCTGAATCACTGTCGGAAGCAAAAAATTAGCATGGGGTGAAGACCCCAAATCACATAAGCACTACTACTGTAGGATATTGGAAATACCACCTTTCTCTTACCCTCTCCTGCTACCAAAATCATGGATGGACTCAGCTTTGGCCATGGCAGGTCTGGCTGGGAACCAACTGGAGTTGGTTGTGCCTGACAGAGGCACAGCTCTTCCCACAGAATCCATTCCTACAGTCACACAAGCCCTGAAAGTAGACCCAATTCAATTGTCTTTCAATTGTGTTGCTGGAAGCCCCAGGCTGCTGTGGAGCACAGCTGTCCACTGCCATTATATTAACAAGAGGGTAACTCCCCACTGTGCAGACCTCAATGATGTGGTGTAAATCAAATCTAAGAGAGCAGCTCTGCAGTCTACTCCTTTGTTAACTGGTTAACAAAGCAATACAAATGTAGATTTTGATTTTAACACAGTTTCATCACCCTGAACAATTCTCCCTCTTACACACATACTTAGTCAATGAATATTGTTTTAGAAAAACAGCAGATCTGGTTATTCCAACAGTAATGTCATTTTCCAGCATGGAAAAAAGATTGTGGTTTCTTTGGAAAAACATTTTTTTCTCCTATTTTTTTTCTGAGGAACTGTGGTTTACTGGTTTCTTTTACTGACAACCTGGAGAGTGGTCATACTTCCAAGACCAACACAGAAACTGCATGCCTGGCTGCATTAAGTCACATGGGAATTAAATTTAAGGGATCATTAGCACAGAAGCTTTGTGTCCTACTGTAATTGCTGCTCAGAGCACTTAGACTGTTGCCAATTTGTTCTCACTGCAAAAGTAAACGACTGAATTGTTTTCTTTGTGTTTTCTTTCAAATAAAAGAAAGCACCCCAGACTTCAGCTGTATCATGTGAAAATAGGTTCTGTGCTATGGGACCACAGTCAAACACCAGGGAATGGTCTGGGGACACTGTGTAGAAGGCACAGACCACACACCTGAAAATCTATTTAATATTAATATTTAATTCTTATCAGTACTGCTCACTATCTTTATCAATAAGATGGACATTGTGGGATTGAGTGCACCCTCAGCATATCTGCAGATGACACTGCAGATGAGGTGAGATGTTACATAGTGATTCGTATCATTACGAAAATACATGATGGGATCAATATAAACAAGATTATTGATTCCAAAGTAAAGCATGGGCATAAGGCACAGGAAAATCTAATAATTTCATTATATTTGTTTAAATCACTTTGTTGTAAATCGTAAACTTTTTGTTTTTATTATTTTTTCTATAGTCATGAATTGTATCCACTTTTATGTATAAGGAAAAGGTGAGCTTGTTTGGAACATGAGCAGGCTTGTCACTGCTGTTTCCTGCTGGCTAGGAATGTAACCTGAGAATGTTTGAGCCTTGTCCACACCTGGTGGGGGCTTGTAGCCACTGCTGCTTGAGCCCTAGCCAGCATGTTCAGGCTTACTGGGACTTGTACCCCAGCACGGTGGGCATGCCACAGCCCACCAGAGACTGCCTACAAAAGGGGCAGTGACCAAAGGTGAGATGGACGTGTTGGTGGAGTGCAGACTCCCCATGTCCCCAGCCCTGCTTGCCTGTTCCTTATCAACGAACTAATAAATGGCCTTATTGATTGACCTCCCAATTTTGGTAAGTAATTTATAACAACACCAAACTGAATAGTGCTGTTGACACAGCTGAAGGTGTGAGAGTATTATAAACCTGGTAAAACACTGGAATAGATTGCCCAGAGAGGCTGTAGCCACATCTCTGGGAACATTCATGGCCAGTTTTTACAGGGCCCTAAACACCTGCTGAAAATTGAAGATGTCTCTGCTTATTGCAGAACAGTAAGAATAAAGACTTCTTTCAACCCTGACTATTCTGATTTTATGATTTACACAACTTTAGGAAGACTAAAACTGTATAATAAACTACAGAATAGCTATGTTGTAACTTTATGTGCTGAACTTGTGTTTTAGTTTATGGTTGTTGCTCCTTGTCCTGTCACTGGGCACTGCTGAAAAGAGTCTGAAAAGAGTCCTTTGGCACATGCCTTTGAGGTATTTATGCACATTAATGGGATTTCCTCTCAGAAAGATGACTCCTGCCATCCATGCTATAGTCTTGAACACACTCATGCTGGCTTAATCTAGTGCACAAAACGAGAACACGTGTGTCAGACTAAGTTGTGGGAGATCTTGTTGGGCTTTTTCGGAGAAGACTGCCTGGAAGGAGACTGTAGCAAGGGGTGGGGGGGTACTCAGCCTCTGCTCCCATGCAACAAACGACACAACAAGAGAAAATAGTCTTAAATGTGCATAGAGAGGTTTCAACTGGACATTAGGGAAAAATTGTTTCACAGAAAGGACGACCAGATATTGAAATGGGCTGCCCAGGGAGATGGTGGAATCACCATCCCTTGAAGTGTTTAAGGAAAGACTAGAACATGCCATGGTCTGGTTGACAGAGTCATAGTTTGGACCTGATGATCTTGGTGGTCTTTTCAACCCTAATGATTCTGTGATTCTGAACAAAGGGATCATTAAACCCACAGGAGTGGCCTCCCAGTCCTTAGGGGAAAGAAGATTCATAAATGCTCATGGCTGAAAGGAACAACAAAAGTCAGAGGGTCTGCAAATAATCACAAAGTTTTATTAGTAAATTACAAACTCAGCATGGAAATTGGTATCTTAGTCCCTGACCTACTATATAAGCACATGGGAATGGATTTTAGATAAAGAGGTGGCGTAAAAGAGAAGACAGAAAGGAAGAAGTGAATTAAAGAAGAGAAAGGGAGAAAAAAATCACCGCTCCTGGTTCCAGTATTGACCCAGCTGTAGGGATGTCAATCCTGGTATCAGAAGCAATCCAGCTTCATCCATCCAGCTGATGGGACATCCTGTGGGCACCACCCGGGCTTGGGGGATACTTCTCCAGACTGACTTAAGTGCTTCTCGCTTTCTATGCAATCAGTTATTACAGACAGTCTGCTTTTTCATTCAATTTATGGAACTGGGTCGGAAGGCTTTGGGGATCCTGGGTAGTCTGTATTCCTCTCCATAGTCCATGACCCCTCCTAGGCCTTATCCCTGTGCTTGCCGTGTGCTGTGTTGCGCTCATCTCCAGGGTAGATAAGAAGGGTATTTTTCCCCGGAAAAGCGTTGTCTTATGTCCGCGTGACCCTTTTTCTCCGGCCACCTCTCGTTCTTGCTCACGGGTTCCCGACGGCGGACGACCCGCCGGGAAAAGGCCGGGAGCGGGGCAGGCCCAGCGATGAGCGCGGGTGGCCGGCACCCTCCTCGGACCGCCGCACCGCCAGGGGGCGCCCTCCCCCGCCCGCCGGCCGCCACGCCCTGGTCCAGCGGAGCGCCGCCATTGGCCCAGTGGCCCCGGCCCCGCCCCCTCGGTGGTCTCGCCCGCGGCCCTCACCGAGTCTGGAGCTGTCGCGGTGCGTCTGGGCCCGTCCCGTCTCGTTCCTCTGGGCCCCGCCAGGTTCCCTCAGCCACCCCCGCCATGCACCCGCGGCGCCCCGACAGCTTCGACAGCCTCAGCTACCGCGGGGTCGGCCGCGACGAACTGGGCCCCGGCTCCAGGCCCTTCAGCAGCGGCTCGGAACTGGGCGCCTGGGTGACCAGCCCGCCCGACATCCCCGGCAGCCGCAACCTGCACTGGGGAGAGAAGACGCCGCCGTATGGGGCCGGGACCCCTCTGGGCGGCGCCGGCCCCAACGAGGAGGCCAACCTCGGGGCGGGCGGCCCCGGCGCCGGTAAGGAAGGGGCCGGCCCGGGGTCGGCCGCCGCTTTTCGCCGCTTCCCGGTCTGCCCTGACCCCGGCTCCGGCCTCCCGCGAGCAGTGACCCGCCGAGCCGGGCAAGGGCGGGAGGGCGCCGGCCCTGGGCTGTGCCGTGGCCCGGCTGAGCGCCGCCCGGGCCCTTCTCTTTGCTGGCGGTGCTGAAGCGCCGGGGAAGAGAGTCCCTTATAAGAACACGGACTGCTCCGTCGCTGCCAGTTGCACTCCAGTACTTGTGTAGCTTCCTGCAAATGTGATCTAAGAGTGCCAGAACGCGCCCCGTTTAGTTTCTCGTTTACCAGTGTGCGGTCATTGCTTCTCATTCCCCATGTAAACAATACCTTGCAGATAGACTCCGCCCTCTTTAAAGGGCAGGAAGTGCCTTTGGGTTTTACAGCGCTGTGTTACTGTGTTGGTGTTTCAGACTGCGTGGCTTCTCTCGGGTTTAAAACATGAGCTTCTGACTTTAACCTCCCCTCTCCCCATTCATTCGTGGTAGCGAGGGAACTGTGGGGCTGGTAAGATTTAAGGAGGCAACTGAATTCAAGGCTTTTTCAGTAATTTTTGGGAAATTCAATAAAAGCCTGCATAAGTAAAGTAATTTTAGGACTTAATGAAATTGAGGTGAATTAAGGAAACTGTGCTGTATCTAGGGTGCTTTATGTTGTCTAATTAAAAGGGGTAGTTTGTAGACAAGTATAAAAAGATTTATTAAATACTAGTTTAGCTGAAATCCAGTTATGTTAGGAGGCAAGTCTTTCTTTTCTGACTTGTAGTGCACTGTTTTTATTCAGGTCTTATAGATGATGACTGCAGCCTTGAGCTGGACTCCATCCATGCATGCACTCATTGAAGCACTGTTCAAGTATCCTTGTATAGCTGGACACTACATTTTTTTTCCCCATCTACATATGGAAGGGGGGAGGAAGATGTGTTAATTCTGCACTTTGGAGGACTAATAAGGAGTTGCTGTAATCACTGAATCCAGCAGCTGCAAATGGTATCTTGCCATTTTTGAGAGGGTTGTCACATTTGCGTGGAGCCCCACTGAAGTTACTGACTTTATCTATGCCTTCAGACTTACTGTACTCTGAAGACTGTAGGGCTGAGCATTAACTTTAAAGTGCATTTACTGTTCTGATGCTCGTCTTAAAGTCTCTTCTGATAATTCCCAAAGTGCAAATATCTATCTGGAAACAGATAACAGAGAATTGAATTAATTACATTTGTAATTCTCCAGTTACTGGACTTCTGCAAAGGACTGGAGTTAAACAAATGGCTTGAAAATTTGCTTTATGTTGATGTTTGTTACTTCATCCATGGCTTCTTGTGTAACTTCTCCCAAAATTCTTCCTTTTTACTGTTTTAATGTTATTTTCACCTCAGTTATCTAAATTTATGTTTCATAATTACTGTAAACTTATGCATGCTAAATCTTTCAGTTGGTTTGAGTTGGGTTTTTTAGATATTAAAACAGTCTCTATTTTAGTGTTCGCTTTCTCTCTTCCTTTTTTCCCTGTAAGAAAAACATAATTTTATGTATAAGAGTATGTACAATCTCAAATGCAGTCCAAAGTACAGATATTCCTAGGGTAATATTTTTTTTATATCCTCTGTTGCTGAGCTGCCATAAATATTGTGGTTTAGTGCTTGCAATTTTCTAATGTAAGTACAGGATCAAATTAGTTTTTCCAATGCTGTGCATGGCATTTTCTCCTGTTTTGTGATTATCACTGCTGTATAATCTGGTTTTGTTTTGTTTTTTGTCTTCTTTTTCAGAGCAGTTGAACAGGCTTGCTGGCTTTGGTATTGGCCTTGCAAGGTGAGAGTTGGGTTCAGTGACAAAGGGGTAGTAAAACTCCTATTTGTTTTATAAACCTTACATACGCTTTTATATTGTGTTTTCACTGCAGTAGCCATAAGCAGTTGAAATGTGTTTAGAAATCTACTACTTCCATTTAGGTTTCTGTTTTAACTGTTGCTCAGAAATACTTACATGAATGTAAGAAACAGTTTTTCATATGGAATGCCCAGGATACCGTGTACCCTGTCCAAGTAATCTGAAAGTAACACCAGAAAACTTACTTTGACATTTGCAACTTTTAATAATACTTTTACACAATGCAGATGTTTCCTAAGAAGGTGAAAATGTCTTCACGTATATTACTGAAGTATCCTAGGACCATGATGTTAATCTAATCAAGTGGCCATTTTATTCTTTGTTATGGTGACCCTGATTATTGGTAGTATTTTTGAGGAAGAGGTGAACTTCAAGATGCTTATGTCCCAGGAAAGTTTAGCCTGTTTTGGTAGTAGCAAACTACTAATTAGTTAAATAGTTACAAAGCTGCAGTATCTTTCTGTGCCACTCCTGCTTGTTGGTCAGGAATTCAGAAACCTACCACAGATGATCCTGTAGCTAGGGGTGTTTGTAAACCTCATCCGTGTCCCAGGTTTGAACAATGTACAGGTAAGTACTCTGATCGCTCAGACACTTTGAGATTAAATGAGTATTTTCTCTGAATGGCTGCAGCCAGGAATTCTTCTTTGAAAATTAGAACTTTTCTGTGGTGTCTTGATTGAAATATGACTTCTGGCAGTAGTAGGAGAGTTGGTTTGGGTCAGTAGTATTTTCAATGAAAAAGAAGTTGGCTGTTAGTACCGGTCCTTCTCTGGCCCTCATAAGGAATGTCTTGATTAATGATACAGTATGCAGAATTAGCATAAAACTAGGAACTAATCCTCTCATAATTGTGTTTTTGCTTTGTTTTGTACCCTGATACTTGGAGGAGGGTGAGATGTGCATGCTACATACATATGGGGCTTTTTCATCGTAAATGTGTATGTGAGATTTTACATAACTTGTTCCTTGGGAAGGCTGTTGGGTAGCCATCAAAAATGCCCTGTTAGTTCACTAGATATTATATTGGTTTTCCATATAGTGATGTGCTGTTTTTAGAGACAGTTAAAAAAGAATTTTCTGAGGAATTTTTAGTGGCTACCTGTGCATTAACTACGATTTTCCTTTAAAGCCTTTTTACAGAAAATGTGTTGGCACATCCTTGCATTGTTCTACGTCGTCAGTGTCAAGTATGTCTTTTATATTACCTATTCCGTTAGAGGGTCCTGTGTACTGTTGTATCTCTTTATTTTCATACTCTGTATGAAAATATGTAGCATAGGAAGCTTTGCAATTTTTAGGGGGACTTTGCTATATTAACACGTTTTTACTTACAGAATACATGTATTCTATTCTGCAGTTTAGCTTATTTTGAAAAATCTTGTTCATTTTTGTTTGGGCGGTGGAAAGCAAATTTACAGCAAGTAAGTGTTTTGAGGTCTGCAGTGCAACTTTCAGATTCCCATTTACAAGCAGGAGTCTTTGTTTACTAAGTTCTGATTTATGTATGGTCTGTTGTTTAAACTTTCAGTATACTAATACTTAAACGGGCTGCCCATTTCCATAGATTTAAGTGAGAATTTACTTATATTTTTAGCTGATCTTTACAGAGTTAAAATTAATGATATTTGAAACGCCTTTATCCTTCGGAGTTGTAGCATCTGCAAGTGTGTTTTTAAGACTGCCATTATTTATATTTTTGACAGGTTAACTATCATGCACGGAATTATCATCTCACTCCATTTACTATTGTCAATATTATGTACTGCATCAATAAGACACAGGTTAGTATTTGGTGTCAGGTTGTATCTGAGCACTGAGAGTTCCTGCTGCATGTATGTACATTGAAAACTCTTTTAAGTGTTTATGTAGGGGGTGTTGAAAAACATGGCTGTTAGGAGTTTTCCTTATTTTTATGGTTACAGAAATGTGTCAAGAAGATCAAGTAAAACTTTTTTTTTTTTTTCCCCAGAAGTACAGTGCTTAGTGGGGAATGATTTTTGGATGTTAGAGAACAAATGGTCTCTGAAGATATTTTTTTTTCATTAGGATTCTAAAAGTTCATTAATCATTATGTGGATAAAGTTATTGTTGAAGTGACTCCTTCCAAAGATAGTACTGAATAAATTTCCAATTCTGCAGGGAAATGGCAATCATTAAACTCAGATCAGAAGGCAGGAAGAAATTCTTAATTCTGAATTTCCTACGGATGTACTTTTTACATCTTGAGCTCTCTTTGTCTATAGAAAATGGTGTTAAGTTCATAATACACAGTATTAAAGTGAGAGACATGCCTCCAAAATTACTGACAGGTCATTGAAAAACAAAAATTGCTTCATAGATTTAAAAATTAGTTGTTACCTAAATTTAATGACGAAGTTTAACGGTGGAACTGTAGTCCTGTGTATTCTGAATTTACTGAAGTTTTTTAATTAATAAGTTGAAAATATTTTTGAATTTTATGTTGCGTTGTTTCCACACACAGGGTCCAAGAGCTCTCTGGAAAGGAATGGGCAGCACTTTCATTGTTCAGGGCATAACCCTGGGAACAGAAGGCATCCTCAGTGAATTTACGCCTTTGCCAAGGTATTGCATGGGTTTTATAGTGCTTCTAATAAATTAATAGGTTGTTGAATTATTTTCAAGCTGTTAGTAAGGCTGTTTGAAAAATATTACTTCATGAGAACAACCAGACATTAAATAGGTTGTTTCCAAGCACAATGTGGTTGTCTTGGAAAAGAGAACCTTATAATCCATAAATAGTGAGGGACTCTTTCTGGAAGCTTTATTTGTTTGTGTCTGCTTACTGGTCTGAGTACAGAAATACTGAAGCAAATTGGTCTTTGGTATTCAACTCTTCAATAAAAAAAAAAATCATAATTTGCTTGTTTTATTCAGGTTTTAATTCTGTGGTAATAGCAAATACCATATCTAAGGTAAAAATTTCTAGTCTTATTAATTTAAATACAGTAAACTTGCACAGCTAATGAGCCAGCACTGACACTTTGCTGAATATTTGTACTGTCTTTGGTAGGTGGGAGAGCAGAATGTCCTGTGTCAGTAAATGAGAAGACCTGGTAAATCAGTGTCCATGTGACTGGCAGCTTTGTCTTCTGCCTTCCTTGGTCAACTATATGTATCTCATGCAGTATTCTCACAAAATAGATGTTACAACTAAAAATCACTGACTTCATATAAAGAGATAGTCATCATTTTACATCACTGTGTCAATCTTCTGCTACAGAAGTTTAGTAATTTTTTTACTAAAAATATTTAAGGAACATGGAAACTGCCATGGGTTTTAAAAGAAGAAGGATGGTTAGGCTGAATCAAATTCTGTTATGATGCATGTATCCATGCTAATAAAAGTAGGCACTTGCAAGTTCAAAAGCACTTGCAAAAGCTACTTCATATTTATTTTAAATATTTCATATTTAACTTGTAAGGAGTGTGTATTTAAGGTTTTTGGTCAGCTCTGTTTCATAGGTAATTGAAATTTCCGTGGGTGTGCTTTCCTCCAAATGTGTTTTAGATACAGCTCTTAGGGGTATACTTAAGTTCATGAGATGTGATACAGTATTTATATCTTCATATTTCTGAATTCTCATAGATGGGAGCAATAATTTTCTACTTGTGGGCCAGTTCAGGAATTTGAAAAGTAGGCTGATGCTGCTGCCAAAATAATCAAACCTTTCTTCTGGAAGACACTTACTGCTTCTTCTGTGCTCCTCCCATCTTTGTGGAAAGACACAATGTGAACAGACAGGAAATTAACTGGATTGAGAAAGTGATCTGGCTAAAATGGTTGTCTCATCTGCACACCATCCACAGCAGTTTCTTACTGAATGCTCTCTCTTCCTTTTTAACGGTGGCTTGCATATTTGGATGGTCACAGGGAGGAGAAGGTTGTAGCAGCAGTGCCAGCAAATCTGATTTTATAGGTTATTTAACCACATTATCAGGCTCCAAAGAACACAAAGAAGTGAAATGTCAATTCTGTATTATAACTACATGAAATAATACTCCTGTTTTAGAAGAGGAGCCCAGAAATGAGTGTTAACATTTTGTACTAGACAAACTTGTTGTGTTATTGTTCTTCCACTGCAAGGACGGTTAGGCCTTGTAGATTGACAGGTTAGCCTTTCACATATGAATTTGGCTGGTTTAATTTTCCACATAATTTTAAGTACTACAGGTAAGTGGATGTGATCCAAATGTCTGAAATAAATAGTGATAGAAATTATCTTCTGTTCCTCTTTAGTGATTGACCTATATATTTAAAATGTGATGGCTAGTAACAGCACACAATTCTTCAAAAAGAGTAAAATCTTTGATTAGAGTTTCTTTGATTAGAGTTATTTTAACTACAAGTAGTGTCTGATTGTGATTCCTGGGCAGCACTCGAAGCTGAACATTTTACAGCTTGTTATTAAAAATGCAAAGTCTAGTGTGCCCAGCACTTCAGACAAGTATCTATACCTCCTAGCTAGAGTACTGACCAAAAACATTGTAAGTACATGTGGTATTCAAATGGTTCTTGAGCTGGGTGGGTTTACATTTTCTGTCAAGTGGAATGTAAACATTTGCTGTTTGTATTTTGAAGTGTGCAACTAGAAATACTACTTCAAGGAAGTATTTATGTCACTTTTGTGTTAAACACACAGGTTTTCTCCTGTTTTATCAGAATAAGCTAAGGACTGGTCATAGGACAAAAAACTTCAGTTATGTCCATATGGAATTACTGTGCAATTGTAGTCTGACCTCTTGTACTCGATTTGTTCTTGTTTAACTGTGCCAGAATATGATTTAGATTTTCTGTAAAGAAAAAACAACAGGGTAGACATAACCTAAAGAGCGGAAGAGTGCAACCAAGCCAAAATGAAATAAAAGTTATGTCTTGATGAAGGAAAAGTATGAAGATTTTAACGTACTCCAGTGTTCCCTGAAAATTGCTTTAAGCACTTGTACATAAGGTTGCTAAATAAATGGTGAACTGATTAGCATCAGTTGCTGTGAGAGCTGCAAACATCTTACTAATTAAGAACTGAAACCTTTTTTGATAGAATGTCTGACAGACCTGAAAAACTACTACAAGTTAAGCATGATTTAGTAAATGTTTTGCTATGTCTTTCCAATCTGGGAAATTCCTCAACATAAGTTGTAGAGCACCGATATGACAACTGGTTGTTGACACTCATGAAAGAATTGCTTGAGAATTACATTGTTTTTTGATTATTCATATTGTGGTAAATGTTTCTCTTTTTAGAGAGCTTTCACATAAATGGAACCTCAAGCAGATAGGTGGACACCTTTTACTCAAAGGGTAAGTATAGCATGTGTTGTATGTCTTATTATCTAAACATAATAAAACTACCAAATGGACTTAAGTTTAGTCTGCTGCCATGTTTACTTGACAAGATGCTAACAGTACTTTTCAAATGCTGATTTTTTTTTAACAATCTTGATTACATACACCACTTTCACAGGTTTTCTTATACTAGATCCCTTGTCTGTGGAAGTCAGCTGATGTAAAATACTAGATTCTTTTAGACCTTAATCAATCTGGTCACATGGAAATAGAATTTAACTAAACTTTTGACTGAAACTTATCACAACTTGTTTTAGTGATTGAGTTATATCTTTGTTAATTATATTAAAGATATAATATAATATAATATAAGATTATAATATAATATAAGATATATTATAATATAATATAATATAATATAAGATATAATATAATATAAAAGTTATATCTTTGTTAATCTCTGATATAATTTGATAGATAAGTTTATCAACTTCCAGGTTCCTTTTTGGCAAAAATTACAGTATTATCATTATGTTAATTCTTACATTGTTTATTTCTACAGGTTAACACATGTGATAGCAATGCCTTTTTATTCTGCAAACCTGATTGAAACTGTACAGGTAACTTACATATATGTGGAACATCTAAAAAGATACTGTTACTCTTTATAGATTAGATTACATGGAAAAATTAATCTTTGAATTCAGGTTTATGTTGCAGTAGTTGCATTTATTTTGCTTAAGGCTCTGTGACTTTGCCGAAACAGGTGTTTACCATGAAGGGTAGATAGTGTACTATCTTAACTCTAAATCTAGCATTAGAAAGGACATTTAATGTAGATAGTTGCAGTATTTTGCATATGAAATAGGGACATGCTGTATCTATGTGTTCCAGCAGATAAAGCATAAAGAAGTTAAGTGTAAAGTTTCTTTGCTAGAAAGCAACTTAATAGGAAGACAATAAAAAACGCATCTCTCTCAGCCTTTTAGGTAGGTGATCTGTGTAATGGGTTGTTTATGAAAATTCCACTTAGATCTGAGGATTTTAAGATTAGTAGCTTTAGCTGTTTGCAAGTGTTTCAGTGAACCAAGAGTGTGTGTGTGTTGTGTGTATGATGTATGAAATGTGTTCTTGAGTTCCTGGAAACATCATCATAAGCTTGTTAGAAACACAGCAGAGGTAATGATAGCTTTTGTGAAAATTTTTATACTGTATTAATCAGTTCAGGGGAGGAACTTGGCTTCCCATGTTTGCATTACATTCCTGTGCTGCCAGAGGACAATGACCAGTGACAAATGACAAGTCAGAGAAAGATTGAATTTCCTGCTAGCATGTTTATATTGACTTAATTGTCGTAGTTTTGATAAAACATGCTGTTCAACAGTATCTGTTTGACACTTACCTAAGTAAAATATTTCATCAAAATAACTGTAAATGGTGGAAATCTATAGTTATCACATTTGTTCTTTTGTCATTAGCATCTCAAACCTCATGGTGGCGTGTTAGGCCAAAGCAGGAATGGTTTTGAAGTGCAATGACTGTAATGATGTTGGACAGAAGAGGAGTCAATAAGGGGTTGTGCTGCTTAACTTGTACTTAAAGTCTGCAACAACATTATGTTCTCAGGCATTTAAACTAGTTTCTCTCCCTCACAGAACAGATAATGAAAACTCTGCAGGCTGTTCAGTATTTCCTCAAAACACTGAGGAATATTCTGATGCTTTATTCTGGCATGAGGTCAAGACATAGACCACATGGACTCAGAGACTTTGACATTTAGGAGAGCACAGAAATATTGAATTTTGGATACAAACCAAATGATAAAACAATGAAGTATAACCATTAGTAGGGAAAAAATGTTTTTAGCTTAATCCTACATTCACAGGTGGAATGTAAATAGTTATTACACAATTTTTGTTTTCAGTACACAAACAGAATAATTACCCCTTCACAGAGGGACTGCGTGGGTGAAGAATACTACTTTAAATGCATATACTGTGATGAAAACATTGAAAACTGAGCTTATTAAATTAATGTGAAAAATGACCTTTCAACAATGACCTAGGTACAAAACTTCACTATGTAGATTCAAGTTCAAAGTTTATAGTCATAGTCTTTAAAGTAAAGAAATCTTGAATTAAATAAGTACTTCCTGGGATTTTGCTCCAGATGTAGACATTTTAAGTTTGTGACAGTTTTGCATTCTGATACTTCAGTAGGTTGAAAGTTGAAGTTCTTTGGTAGAAACACAGATGACTGCAATGCACATTAAAAAACCCTCACTTCTTTAAGATGGGTTCATTCTTTGAAACGAAGCTTAATTGAATGCTGTGAAGAGTGTTACAACAAGTGACTTTTATTTGTACAGCTGTGTAGACACAATAGCGTGCATGTGTTCCACTCATATTTTAGAAGTACAGCAATGATGAAGTGTCAGAGTGGATGTCAGATTATTTTGAAGTGCTCAGCACGAGTTGTAACTCCTTCTTTGTGCTTGTAGAGTGAAATAATTCGAGACAATCCTGGCATCCTGGACTGTGTGAAAGAAGGAATTGGCAGAGTTGTAGGCTTGGGAGTACCCCATAGCAAGCGTCTCCTTCCCCTGATGGTCCTGACTTTTCCCACTGCTCTACACGGAGTTCTTCACTATGTCATCAGTTCCATCGTCCAGAAGCTTGTCTTGTTTGTTTTGAAAAGGGATAGTTCCCACAACCTTCCAACTGAGAGCTCCACTTCTGTGCAGAGCATGCTGGATGCGTATTTTCCAGAACTTATTGCTAGCTTTGCTGCTAGCCTTTGTGCTGATGTCATGCTTTACCCACTGGAAACAGTTTTGCACCGCCTTCATATTCAAGGGACACGCACAATAATTGACAATACAGACCTTGGCTATGAAGTGCTTCCAATCAATACTCAGTATGAGGGAATGAAAGACTGCATAAATACTATAAAACGTGAAGAAGGAGTGCAAGGTTTTTATAAAGGATTTGGAGCTGTTATAGTACAGTATATCTTGCATGTGGCAGTTTTGCAGCTTACCAAAATCATTTACTCAACACTGCTTCAAAATGTTTCTTAATCTGTCCAGGTCTGGATCTACCACATTGGACACGATTGAATTGCTAACCTAGTTATTCTTTAAATGGCTTAGAAAATGAACTTTGGGGAATCCACTCTGTGGAATCTCCTTACACTGTAGAACAACTTGTTTTAAAAATGGGGATATAGTTTCCGAAGTGTAATTAAAAAACAGTTTAAAAATTAGAGACACAAATTGAATATGTTATATGCAGTCATACAGAGGGGATCAGATTTCAAATGTGATTGCATTGAGGATTTACTTTTTCTCTTACCAGTTGTCTGATATAAGGAATGGATATCAATTGTTAGTATCTGCTTTTTAAGCATCACATCTGATATTTAATATGGACTCTTAGCCAGTTTAAAGGAATTTATTTTCTTAAGTTATAAGAACTTGCAAGAAGGGGACTGATAGCTTTACTGGTCTTTTTAAAATGTTTCAAACTTCACTGTTAATGCAACTGTGAGTAAAATAGAAACTGTAAAAGTGATTTAAGTAGACTTAAATGTTTTTACAGGTACATGGAAGATTAATTTTGCTGCAGTGTGGCAGAAGACAAATAGGAATCTCTTGCTTTGTATAAAAACAATAAAAAATGGGTGTGGGGCAAAGTTGCAGCAAATGCAAATTTGGCTGTCTTGCAGTTTGTTTGCAAGGCTTACAATAACTGTGTGAATAAAGCAAATTAGAAACTGATAATGTGCATGTGTAAGTGCCATTTTTAGTTGACTTTTCACTGATAACATCAGGGTTTAATTTTACTCTAATGCTCCATATGATAGTGTAATAATCACACAGATCTGTGTAATAGTAGTAGGAGTCGTGTTTAAAGTGCACAGAAAGCCTGAAAAACCATGGCTGTTCCTAGAGTTTCTCTTGTTGGATTGGAGGGTGTATAAAATTGTATCCTAAATTATTTAGTGCTGATGTCTGTAATTTAAAGTCTCTGGTATTTTAAATATTTTGTGGAGAAGAGCTAAGTCTGTTTATGCGCAAGGGAACCACAGAAATACATCATCTTTGCACTCTCCCCCTTCAGACTCGGCCTGAACATGATTTTTAATCATTCTGAATAACCTAGTCCTTGGTTTCATCAGTAAATATGGGGCATGGGGAGATAGTTTTTGCAAATAAAACAAGCATGTGGAAAGTCACTTAAATTATGAGAGGCTGCTACTTTTTTCACATACATATGTGGCAAGCCTGTTTTTGTGAATGCTATAAACTGATCTGCATTTTAATTATTAATCATCATGCAGTTATCACTTATGGAAAGTAGTCATGGTGAAATAATGCAAAAATGTTGGTCTTTGTAAGTTCAGGTCTACTTTATTATTAATCTAACTTTTATGTATTTTAAATGCTTAAATGTTGAAAGTATGGTGAGCTTGGAAAGTGGTTTGTTTTGAAATACTGTTGATTGCAATTTTAGTGTATAGTGTATGAAATAAAATTGAGAATTCACTGTAAGTACTATAAATTAACTTTCCAAAGAATAATGTAAAGGAATCCTGTTTTGTGTGTTGTTTTACTGTATAGACTCCAGAGTGGCATTTTCAATTTCCTGAACTTTCCTAAGTGCAAGAACATGATGAATTAAACTACATGCAAGAGCTTAGGTAAAATACTCAGTTCGTGGGTTGGTTTCCTTTGAAATTTCTGTGAGTATCAATATGATCATGCCAGAGAGTCATCCAGATTGGAAGGGACCTCATCAGGTCATGCAGTCCAAATTCCTCCTCAAAGCAAGGACAGCATTGACTTGTACATATCCTGGTCCAGTCAAGTTTTTAATACATGAAACTGGCCTTTTTCAAAGGTGTTAAATTCAGATGTAGCAAACATTTTTATGACACTTGTGTTGAAGCAATAACTAAGTGCAACTTGCAGGCCAACACTTTCCAGGGGAGTCTGTAAAATTGACCAATCCTGTTTTTCTAGGAATAAAATTTTAGGGTATTTTGCCTCGTGAAATGGAGGACTTGTCTATATATATATATTCTTCAACAGGGGAGATGAGTTCTCAAGAGTGGCACTAGAGACTGCTGTAATATTTTATTGTGACAAATGCTTTCATTGCTGACAGTTTTACGGTTGTAGTCTAGGTTCTCAGCTCTGTAACTTTAAGCAGGGTGAGAAAGAATGCTGTCAGTGTAGAGCAGTTGTTCTGCGGTGGAAAAAACCTTTGGCTTTGGGCTATTCTTTTTTGGTCCTCTTCCCAGCAGTTAGAATGAACATGCTTAGATTTTTCATGTATACTTTTTTTATCTTCTAAAACACTTAATACATTTTGTCTGGAGTTGTTGGGGGTTTGCTAATACAAAATGTAAATTAGTTTGGGCAGAAAAAAGTAATTTTAATCTTTTCAATCATAAGTGTTTCTGGTTTTCATTTGGATTTTAAATCTGAAGTACTCACTTTTTAGTCCACACAAATGATCAGTAGGTGACTTCAGCAAGAGATAGTGCTGAAATTGGCTGTAGAAATTATAAAATGCTGAATTGGCTATAGAAAGTAGGTTGTGGTGGAATTTCAAGAATTCTTCCACACTCTTGTGCCTGATAAAATTTTTTGTACCTTGTTTTTCTTGCTACTTTTTTTAAGAGAGCTGATTTCAAGAAGGTCAGTGTTCCTGAAGAAAGATAGACTGCAATGTTTTCCCAGCAAAGAATTACTTGGCTTCTTATCTGTGTCTCTTGGAAGGAAAGCCTTCATGTACAGTAACTGACAACAGACCAGGCAGGAACCTTTGAATTATGAGGCCTCCTGGAAACAGGCAACCATCTGCCTGTGTTCTTTCATGGACGGCACAGAGATCACACTTCACTTTTAGTTGTGTTAGAGTGGAGCTTTTAGATCCAGTGTTGGTAGTGCCAATACTGTGTTCCAGCTGTGCTCATTCCTTTTAGCAGATCTACTTTGAGGTACACAAGTTGATCTGCCTCTGGCTACTGTCTGTAGTAATATGAGATGTCCAGTTTTACAGATTTATGTAGAATTTTTAAGACTTAAAATGGCATGTTTTTCTTAGCACCTCTGAATTTAGCAGCAAGTTCAAAGCAAGTATATGGGTGGTATTCATCTCACATGGTCATTCAGCTGGATACATGCATGCAGCTACAAGCAGGGGAGAATAATAAAATATCCTGAATTGGAAGGAACCCACAAGGATCATCAAGGTTCAGCTCCCAGCCCTGCACATTGGAGCTGTGGGTTGGATATTTTGTCCAGAACGATCTTGTAAGTGACAGTATCAAAAACTTTACTGAAATCCAAAAAAATTACATCAACTGGTTTCCTTTGATCAGCGAGGTGGGTTACCTTGTCATAAAAGGAAATCACATTTGACTTCGCCCCATGAGGAAAAAAAAAAAAAGGAAAAGAAAAAGAAAAAACAAAAGAGGACTTTTCCCTCATGAAACCATGCTGGCTGTGACAGATGGCTGCTTTGACTGCTTTTCCTTCAGGTGTCCAGAATATTCCTAAATCTCCTGGGTGATTGCTTCATGGTACCAAAGCCTCATGAGTAGTAAAGGTGCTGAGTATGAAAGATGCCCTCCTTGATTTGTTGCTCATTAACAGGGGATGTTTGGTGGCTGAATTGGTGATTGGTGGCCATCTTGGCCACAGTGATTACGTAGTCATTGAGTTTAAAATCTGTTGACAAGAGGAAAAGTGCCTCAACTGTGGACATGAGGAGAGCAGACTTCAGGAACTAGTAATGAGGTCTCTGGGAATATTTTAGAAAGTGCTGGTCATTTTTTGAGCACCACCTCCTAAATGCACAGGAAATTCCAAAATGTTCAAAGTCAAGGAAGTGAGGCAGAAGGTTGGCTTGGCTGAGCAGGGATCTTTTGGAGCTAAAACAAGAAAAAGAACATGTATGGCCAGTGGAAGCAAGGTCAGGTGACATGGGAGGAAAATAAAGGTGCTGCTGTGAGGGAGAAAATTCATGCAGCCAAAACTCAGCTGGAGTTGACACTGGCCAGAACTGTGGGGGACAGTTAAAAGAGTATAATGGTTCATACTTAAATCATGAATGGTTAAAGGCAATGCAGAGATGACATTGGCCCATGGCAGGATTAGAATGGTCACCTCAACAAGGACAGGAACAAGGCAGAGGTGTTTAATGCTTTCCTTGCCTCTGTCTCCAACATTGCTGATGGACTAAAGGGTCTGAGTGCCCTAAGCTGGAGGACCATGACTGTAAGAGTGACAAACTCCCAGCTCACCCTGAGCCTGTGCAGGTTCTCCAGCTGGATCCCTACAAATCTATGGGGCATGATGGGATTCATCTGACAATACTCAAAGAGCTGCTGATGTCATCATGAGCCTCCCCCAATGATTTAATGATTTTTGAACATTCTTGGGAATACATAGAAGTCTCAGTTGACTGGAAGCTGGTGAATGTTGTCCCAGTTTTCAAGAAGGGCAAGAAGGCTGACCCGGGAAACAGCAGGGCTGTCAGCCTCCCTTCAGCACCTAGTGAAAATATAGGGAAATTTATTTTGGGAGTAAATGAAAACCACGTGAAGAACCTAATCAATGTACATGATGTAAATGAGGCCTATATCTCCATTAATACACAATTCCTTGCTGAGGTCTTAAGATTTTTGTTGGTATAATTCAGGGCTAGCAGTGATCACTGTCAAACTATTTACTTTTTCGGTCATAACTAAGGAGAAGGTTTTGGCTAACTCTTTATGGCTAAATGGTTGTTGCTGTGAGATATGAGAGCAGCATATAATGGCAGCATTCCCTCACATGAATGTGAAGAGGGTGGTAGAAAAATGTGAATAAACTCTTTTTAAATTTTGTTTCAGAATAATACATATCTCCAGCAAGGGCAAAAGAAGACAAGATCTTAATTTGGTCAAAACTGCTGGCATGTGTTCTTCAAAAGCAAATCTGAATTTAAGGACTTGGAAAAACTTGTACTTTCAGATTTTTTTTATAGAATAAAGATAATTTGTTCTTGTACTCCAACCTCCCCACAGACAGCCTGGCAAACTGGAACATAATTTTAGGGCAGAAAAGGAGCAGTATTGAAAATGGAATGTAGGGACAGTCCATAAATGTAGAGACACGAAAATCAGTGATTAATGTTCTCAATTACAAAAGCTTAATAAAATGTAGAAATGTCCAGATGTACATATGTAGCATTTACATCCAAATATATTTATGTGTGTATTTACGTCATATTTATGTCAGGTTTCATTTGAAGCCTATTTCAGCCTTTATGTCTCAAATGCTATCTTTTTTTAAAGATAAAATCATGAAGTGTGCCAAGCATGATATACCATTTTTTTCTCCTGATATTTGGAAACTGAATCGACTAAAAACCAGCTATTCTTTCAGCTTTCTTTCAATAGGGGAAAAACAAAAAAGCCTTCTACATCTTCTATTCAAATCGAGGCACCCTTTCAATAGATGCAAATACCATCATATAATGGTCTAGTATAGCAGTTACAGATTATTTTGTTTGATATTATTCAAACTGCTAATGAGCTCGCACCAGTAGATACTGCCTGTAGCAGCTTGATCTGGGTGAAATACTGTATCACTCTTCTGTTGTTTCCAAAAAATAGGGGCAGAAGGTGGCTCTACTCACCAAAGTAATACAATCAGAAGAGATGCTTTAGCTTTTACCTGAAATTCTGAGTCTTGCTCTTTTTTCACAGTCGTATGCTTTGCACTGAGGCAAGTCCAGAACAAAGGGCATTTTTTGCTTGGAACTTAACCCTGTTCTGCCGAGGTGCTTTATGTCTTTGCCCAAACTGAATTTTTTACAAGCAACAAATTGGTGTTCTTGATTCTTGGCTTCAGGATATCTTCAGAAAAGAAAAACAATAGGTTTGCTTTTACTGCAGCAGTGAATGTAACTCACTGAAGTTTCTGTTATCTGAAATAGGATCCTGAATTTATGTATATACTACTGGAGCCTTTGTGCATTATTTGTAGGAGGAATGACCATGCACAGATGCCTTGCTGACACCAGATCAGTTCAGTACCATTCAAAATGATGTGACACCTTTGATGTCCATGCAGCCCCCTGATGTGTTTATGGTCTCTGTAGGGAGAGGTAATCTAATCCTGTTGCAAAATACAAGCATGGGCAGGATTGTCAGGTGGTTTCCTCTCCTCTATAAAAAACGGTCAATACTCTTCACATCTTCAAACTCTGCCAATGGTGTGGAGTTTCCAGGATAATTCTAGGTGTAATAATCATCATGCAAATGGCACTGGGGGTGGGGGCTGGATTTCCTGGAGCTCCTGCAGACCTGTGTGATGAGGTAGGGTGTGCTAGCCGTGATCTCAAAAGGAAGCAGAGCTTCCAAAGAAGTGAGACTATACCTCTTCTGGAGTTTGTACAAACACTACACTTCCTCCTTTTTCCCTCCTGCACACTGTCCATAGCAAGGTATTTTGGGCCTGTGTTCTCCAGATGACACAGAGTCCAAATGACAGAGTCATAATTATACCTGTTCCTTTGCACAAGGGTCATCTTTGTTTCCTTTCTCTATGCAAGTGTCCAGGATGGCTTGTTGACCATTCCCTATGGCTTTGTGTGCACCATGGATTGGTATAAAGTATTTGTCAATAGTTTCAATGTTTAGGGGGAAAAATTGATTCTTGCATTTTGATCCTTGAAATTAAACTCCCAGGAAAACATCTATCTAGTAAGAATCTGTACAGTAAGATTTATTAAACTAACGAATTCTTCTGTTAGAGGGAGTATTTCTACTTGACTGGAGACACTTTCCACATACTAGAGTTTCTCATCTCTTTCCTAGGATTCCTCTTTTATGTTCTGCCTGGCTTCATACATTAATTTCTGTGTTTCTTTATGTACTAGCTGTCTACCCTCTCTTCAGTTGCTCCATCTTTTTCTCATTTTTCTCTCTCTTTTTGGTTTTCATATGTGCCTTTTCTGGTTTTGTCCTGCTTGTCTCTCCAGTGAAATATCCAATCCCTGTTAACTTCCTTGTTCCCTTAGATGAGAGGCACTATGGCTACTCATTGCTGTGCATGATGCTGCCCAAAGCTTGTCATGGAGCTCTTGCCAGAAGTCATCACCAGGACATACAAATTGAGTGTTACATGAAAACTGTGAATTTTACTCTGTACTGATGAATTCACAGAGTAATGAATCTTCACACTTCAGACGGATGAGATTAAAAGTCAGGCAGCTGAGTTAGTCTCAAATAATGTTCTGTTGGCAGTTCCTACTGTATTACAACATTCATATATACACTGTAGATATATATGCAAATTGCTGCATTAGAGCTGCAATAGGAAGCATGTAGCTAAGCAGTAACTGGGTAGGGATAGGTTTGCAGATGTTAAAAACTGAGAAGTTTGTTTTGTACTCTTTGTAATTATTGAGGCAATTTTCTAAAAGGTGCCTAAACTTCTGCATTTACACTGTTTGTCTGCAAGTATTTTACTTCAGTATCTGAAGTAAAAGGAAGGGAAATAACATTCAGAGTACTGATGTATAACACTCACAGGAACAAGTTCTTGCATGGGATTATAGAAATCTGACTGGGATATTTAACTGTAGAAATATTTGCTGGGACCTCAGTGAGGAAAATAAAAAGTTCTCATTTGCCAGAAGCTGTTGCACTTATATTTCACTCCTAAAAGCAGTAAAATGATGTACAGTTACTTTCTGTGTGAAAAACAAGCATGTGGTTGACAGGAGCTTGAACAAGAACCATTTCTTTGGTCCCCAGTTACTTTTTGAGATCAGTGTGCCTTTGTTATAGAGGCATCTTTGTTAATGACTATTCAGTACGGTCTCTTTTGGCTTAAGGCAGCTTGTGCTGTGGTCACAGGTGGCTTGTGCTGTTTAGTTTGCTGCCCTTGGTGTCTGTTTCTTTTTCCATTGGAGTTCTGACTTAGCACCTTGTAGCTGGCTACTCTTCAAGCACCAGAAGCAATATCTTACTGTTAATAAAGTACTTTGATCATTTAATCTCAGCCAGGAACTAAGCCCCCTCAGCTGTTCACTCACTTCCTTGTGGTGGGATGGGTAAGGGAACTGGAAGAGAAGAAAATTAAAACAGTTGTGGGTTGAGATAAGGACAGTTTAATAGGAAAAACAGAAGGCACACACTTGCAGAGCAAAACAAAGAATTCATTTACTGGTTCCCATGGCTGGGCAGGTGTTCAGCCACCCTTAGGTGAGCAGGGCCCCTTCACAGTAGTGGTCAATCAGAAAGACAAACACCATCATTTCTTTCAAAGTCCTTCCCTTCTTCCTTCTCAGCTTCACATGCTGAGCATGATGTCGTATGCTCTGGAATATCCCTTTGGTCAGTTGGGGTCAGCTGTCCCAGCTGTGTCCCCTCCCAACTCCTTGTGTATCCCCACCTGCTCCGTGGTGCAGTGAGAAGCAGAAAAGGGCTTGGCTCAGTGCAAGCCCTGCCCAGCAATAACAAAAACATCCCTGTCTTATCAACAATTTCAAGCACAAATCCAAAACACATCTGCATGCTAGCTACCATGAATAGAATTAACTCTACCCCAGCCAAAACCAGAAGAAGCAATTCGTCCATGCTAAATCAATCCTGGAGAATTACCCAGTGCTACAATAATGTCATCAAATTGGTTAATCAGAACCAAACAGAGCAACATCATAATGATGCTAAACTGGTAGTTTTGAGGCAACTCTCTTTCTAGTTAATTATAAAAGAACTACTACTAATTAGATTTAAAAGTAACGTGGCTTAGTGATTGATTATATAAAAAATTATAAATGATGGAATTATGTAAACAAGAATACATTTCAATGGGAAAAAAAAAGTTGCATTTATGCAACAACTCAGTAACAGGGTGATTTTGCCTTGTAGGGAAAAGAACATTGCATTGTCTTTCTTGTGATATTAATGTGAGGTTGTTTTCTTTTTATCCAGTGCTTGCATGGTACTTCTTGCCCACTTCCCTAGGTACATACACATCTCCTTAAATCCCTTTGTTTCCCATTCTCTCATTTAATCTGTTCACAGGGATTATATGGATTAGGAATTTTGGAACAAGTGAGACACTAGTTTGAAAGAAACACAGTGGTAATTTCCTTCAAAAACCTACTGAGGTTGTTTAAAACATCACTGACTTTTGAAGGTGTTTCTAAAACCCACTAATCCTTTAGCTTATGAAAATAACAGTAGAATGGGTGTTCTTCATTTAGCTTTTCAACAACCTTGTCATCATGAGCCACTGCATCAGGAGGCCTCAAGCACCCAACCATCACTTGACCATGATGCCCAGATAACCAATGTAGGCTTGTCTCTGTTTAAAACAGATATATTTTCCATTTTAAACCAATTTCTGACCTATCAACACATTGTCAAACATATATACAGTGGGACTTTGCCTTTTTACCAGTAGCCACAACAATAAATAAATACCAGGTTCTTAGAATCCAAGTCATAATTTTTGTAATGAGTAGGGCAGGATGGAAGCTTCTTTTTAATTTTCCCCAGTTTTGCTCCTAGCACCTCGACCAAATCTGTGTGTGGCACACCACAGATTTGTGGCACAAGTAGGTAACAACTTGCTAGTATGTACAGAAATTGGTACTAAATCAGGGATGGGCAGTTAAATATTTACAACTACTGCCTGCTGGAGAATGCATGACAATTTCTGCAGCAACTATAGCCCTAGGGAAGGACTATTTTGTTGCTCTGGAAACATGGTCCAAGTCGATAACTAGCTGGAGAGCAGAGCTGCCAGCACTCGGGTGGGAGGGAGGCACTGACACAAGAAACAGGAAAGAAAGATTTGTGTATGTCATTCTTTAGCATAGTGAGGAGCAGCAGCTGATAAAAGGTCTGAAATTCACGAAGTTTTTCCATAATGGGTGATTGTCTGATGCCAAGAGGAATACCCCCCTCCTGGTAGGTAATGTGTTAGTGTTCCTAATTTACTATTTCAGTAGAAGAAATAGTGGCTCTGAAATGGTATTTAATTTCTTTTTTTCTGGTGGAGGGGCAGAAGCAGGTTATGTAATGTCTTGTATGAAATATGAGTATGATAGTTTGGGCAGAAATAAGGAAAGTGCAGCTTCAGATGCAGAAGAATAGTAGTGGCATTTGCTTTTATCTGAAAGCAGAGGCACAGTCACTCGGAGGTGACTTTGCATCCTGCCTTCTACTTTTGCAATGAGTTTCTTCTCTGTCATCAAGACAAATTCATTCACGATCTGCTCCCCAAAGTGCCCAGACCAGGTTAATGGTTCAAAGTCTAATCGTTCCCCTCTTGTTGGTATACTGTTCAATATGCCTGGACAAGCCATTGTGAAACAAATCCAACTGGTGCCTTCTGCACTCTTCTGTCCCCTTTCTCCTTCCAGTCCAGTGCGTGCATTTCCTTGCATGTAATTTCCTATATATGTAAAAAAGAGCATCAGTACCTACAATCAGCTATTTCCTCCTAACTTTCCTGAAAAACAGCTTTAACACCATGCATAGCACAATTCTGTGCTTCTGTCACCTTGGCATGAGAAAAGGCAGTGTGTCTGCTATACCAATACTGTACAGCCACAGTCTTTTCCCTCTGTGAGGGTATCAAATCATCACTACAAGAACTTATCTTCTACTTTTCTCTGTGGTGACATTGCAACCCATCAAATGGAAATCTCTGAGAAACCTGTGCTAACCAGGAAGTTTCCTCCAGAGATTGTGATGGAGTAGGCTTTGTCATCTGAAGGGATTCATGCAATTTGCAAAAGACAAGACCATTAACTCTGTTCTTACTATAATTTTTAAGATATTTTGTTCAGAATAGAAGTTGTCTTTACTATCTGTAGGTTCCTCAGTGCTCCCTTAAAGAGCCTTGAAAAAAGTGTAAATGTCATGTTTATACCACTTTCTAATCTTCATGTACCAAAGAATTTTTTAAGTGGTGATGTAATGAACCCACTTAATTCAACTATTTCATTGTCTGTCTTTCTTTAATTGCTCAGGAATAACTGTGACAGTTGTTGCTATTTATTTTTTTTTGCTTGTTCAGTAAGGTATTTGTTGCTGCCTGAGTTACCGCTTCTGATATCTACACCAACAGAGAAGAGTATCTGAAAATACTGGAAGCCCTTTCACTGTAAGCCCATATACAGACAACTTACCTGTCTTCTGATAAGGCCATGTTTTCTGCCATCCCTTTTACACCCTGCTGATCTGTAGGTGATCTATGTTCTCTGAAAGGCTTCCCATTCAAGGGATATTGAGGTGATGGCTGATTATTCTTTTCTTATGTCCTTTTTAAGATATTTCTTTATCTCCCTAGACCTTTGTGCTGTGTTTTTTTACATTTCTTCTATCTCTGATTATGATTCCATCCATTTTAATTTGTAATGGAACTAAAATTTTTCAAAAAGTGTTTTTTAATAATTTCCTTTACTGTGCCATTTGTTCACATTGTCTACTTTTTTCTTTCCACTGAGTTTTTCTTGCTTTGTAGGATGTTTCTTGTTTGCTTCCTTTCTGGGGAAGGAATTCACTGGTTGTGTTAAACATTGACATCTTGATCAATGCTGATACTGGCATATTAATTAGGAGTGGCTGCCTTACTCTATTCTTTTTCCTGTCTCCAGTATGTCCTGGTTTGAAAGACAGGTGTTTGCCAAGGAAAGCAGAAGCTTCCCTTTGGACTGAAAAAAATGTGATCCTTCCTTCCTTCCTCCCGATTATTATAATTTTGTAATTAAGAGAGCTCTCAGGCAAAGATATGGGGGTAGGAATAACAGTTCTTTACTAGTATATCTAACACGACAAACAAGAACAACAACAGCTATGAAATTAGCCACAAACAGAACAGTAACTCAGTCCCAGTGTTTTTTGGCTGCAGGCACCTTTTCCCTGAGCTGCAGTTCCCGGTGCTGGGGGCGGGCAGGTCCCGCAGAGCTGCAGGAGGGCTGGGGGTGATGGCAGCGCTGTCCCAGGGGAGAGAGAGATGGAGAGAGCCCTCCACTCACGGTGTGGGTCCCGGTGCTCAGCAGAGTGCTGGATGGTGGCAGGTTACAGCGAGAAGGCAGCAGGGCAGGGTCTGACAGCAGTGAGGATGGCTCCCAGCGCTGGGATGGCAGGAATGGGACCAGAGGCTGTGATCGTCCTTCTCGTCCGAACTCCGTGGGGAAATGGGCCGAGCCAGAGCCTTCTGTCTGCTCTTCTGGATGTTTGGATATCGAGGGGTTTCCCTCTTCCCTCCCCTCCCCCGTGGCACCATGGCCCAGTCAACAGGTATCTTAGCATGACAATGGGGAAAATTCCACAGAGGGAAAAGGGAAAGAACCAACCCACAACACCCTCACTGGACAGCCCCTCCAGCCCTTCCAGGAGCTCCACTGCCCTCCTCTGGGTATTTCTCAGTGCCTTCACATCATTCCTAGATTGTGAGGCCCAGAACTGCTCTCATTAAATACAGCAGCACAATTGCCTCTTTTGACTCTCTGACTGTGCAGTGTTAGATGCACCTCAGGATGGCGTTTGCCCACCTTCTGAATCTGGCAACAGCTCATTAAGTATCACACTGAGGAAAATTGTCCAATTCTTCCTCCAATCTAGATTCCTCTGTAAGGCACCTTGTCCCTCAAGACAGTGAACTTCACCTCCTAATTTGGTAACATCAGCAAACTTGGTAATGGTGCATCCAGCTCCAGTATCCAGATCATTCATAAGCTTTTCACACAGGTTATATTAATCACTCAGATGCTCTTTTCGTGTGTGAGCCATGTAAAGTTTGAGCCAAAACTTAAACAAATTTTAAATTTAAAACTTTTTTTTCTTATTGGTGTGATATGAATTTTTGCATCAGGCTGTTAAGTTTAGAAAATATAAAATATATCTAACTATTTCATGCAAACTTCTGCCTTTGCCCATAGGTTTATGTGAGCCAGTGTACAGCTATTTTTCTACATCTTTCTTCTCCTCCTTTCCTTCTGCCATACTGTATTTACATGAAACAACTGTGGCAGCTCCAAAACCTGTTGCTTTCAGGTTTGATAAATCCTTTCCCTCCAAGACCTCTAGTGACGCCTAGTTTCTAGTGAGAGAAAACTATGTTTTCTTAAAGCAGCATACCTTGTTAAACTTATTAGTTATTCAAGAAAGATATTACAAAGTTCAGTTATAGTATGAATGGATTTGTGAGACACCAAGAATAAACCATACAAATTAATTTCAAAAGTTCAGAGTTCTGCACTCCTGCTGTTATGAACAAAGGTAAGAATTATCCATCTCCCATGTTACAACAGTAAAAAAAATTACAAAAGGTGGAAGATTTTTCAGTAGTTCTATTAATGTTCTATTTCAATAACTTGCACAACATTGTTTCAAGTGGTTATTTTTAAAATAACCAATAAATTAGTCTTATTATGTAAGATTTATCTAAAATTGGTGCACCCATTGGATCAACAATCGGTCATAAAAACCTAAATAAGCCTTGCACCTTTCTTTGAAGCGCAGGAGAGTTACAATCTGGGGAGCTTCTTCAGGGATATTTTGCTACCTTCCTCTTAGTTAAAGCTTGATGAGGTCATTATGTGGCCTTCAGAAGTGACTTTTGGTCAGCTTTATGTTTGAGCCCGTGATGTCAAATTAAGCCTGGTATGTTTCCTGTGTAAATGGTAAAATGAATGTAAAAACACACAAAGCAAGTAACGTATAGGTGAAATTATTCTATTTCTCAATCGGTTTCTTCTCTTTTCATCACAGATTAGTACTACTTGGGTTTCATTTCTTTCAGTGGACTTGGGGTATTTTTTTCTATAAATATGCCAGACCTCCAAAAGACACTGTGATTAATAATGCAGATAAAAATAATGGTACAGCAGAAGGAAATTACTCTAAAGCAAACCACATATACAGTGGAAGAGAGAGACACAAACAGAGGTCACTGAAGTTTGTATAAACCTTGCTATTCTTGCTTTTGGAGCAGAGAGAAGCTTCTTGAGTGTTACATGACTAAGTACAACCAGTAGGCAGCACATAAGATGTTAGTAGCTGCTTGCAAGGGGCTTAAGCCATAAGTTAGGAATGCAAAATATCAGGGGTAATGTAAGACTTCAAGAAGCAAGAAAAGTTGTTTCAGTGTTGGAGGCCAATCATGCATTTAAATGTGGATTTCAACCAGCTGCAAACATCAAGGGTGTGAGACATGTCTGGGTGTGGGAAAGAAATCACAGATCCTTATCTGTAAGGTCTGTAGTGTAATTTGAGGAGGTGATTTCATTCAAAGGTTGTGGTATGGTTAAAGCAGCCTCCATGCTTCATTGGAGGATGTGTTTATATTTCTACAGCAGTGCTAACACAATTTGCACCTCAATCTGTGAAGACCGGGCTTATGTAGCTGCAGGTTTTCTGAGGGTGGCACCTGAGTAACTGCAGAACTCCCCCACCTGACACTCCAATGTTTTTAAGACAAGTTTTACACTGTGTGATTCTTCTCTCAGATTACTGCCAAAAATCAGTATGGCACTGGATCACAAAAGCAAGGTCCCTGAGCTGTTTCCTTGGCCCCAGGACAGGATCACAGAGAGCCGTCACTCCAGGTGTGTTTCTCAACGTGGTGGTGAAGGTGTTCCCCAGGCCGCCTTCTTTGATATCCTCCTCCTGCTGCCTGCTACAAGGGATTCCTGGAGTCCAGCCCTGAGCTCCGTCCTGGGGCTACAGCCCAGTGCTTCCCCTGCTGCCTCCAGATAAGGAGCAGGCAGAGCTCATCACAAAGCTCATCGTATTTCAGCTGACTTTCACAGAAGGCAGCTCTCATGTCTCACCTTCTTCTCTAGAAAGTGGGACAACCTTTCCTTGTGAAGCCTTTTTTTTAACACCTTTGATCAGTCTGCATGAAGTTTTTCTTCCTAGATATATGATCAGAATTATTGCTCTCTCCTGGTCGACTCGTAGATTTTTTCTCAAGAACCTGGATAAATGTTAAGTGTAATTCCAAGTGGCATATGCTCCACATTAAAAAAAGATTAATAAGAGTATAATCAAGATGAATAAGGGACAGTTAGTAAGAAATTAAATTAAAATTCTAGTCTTTTGGCAGACCGCCTTGCCATCTGCTAATAATAATCATTGGCTTTTATGGCTTTTATCCATAAAAAAGCTATCAGATCCATTGGTGAGGAACTGACCACAAGCATACTTCCCAATCTCATGGTGTGTCACACTGACAATATGAAGTTTTGTTTTGGCATTCATAACATAACTGTTTAGTTATTTTGGGAAAGCATTCAGAATTGTTTTTAATTGCTGTATCATGGCAATAGCCTAGTCCTTATGGAAAAATTCTCATTGTAAAATTATTTAAGAGCTAAGAAACTTTTGCATCTTAGTTACTCCCTAAAGACCTGTCTTTTCTTTAGAAGACTATAATATCTTTATAAAGAGTTAATTTATAATTTATGATCCACTAAAGATAAAATTTTAATAAAGTCACTCAAAAAAATAAGAGAAACACTTGAGATGGTGAGATTTATGTAGAATTGCATATTCTAGTTTTTAATTTTAGTAATACTAAAACAGGAAAAGCTTTTTCTTTGTTCAGTTAAAGATTCTGTCAATATGAAATATGACAAAATAAGTAATTTTTATAAATACTGCAAAGAAGAACTCTTTTCAAGGGTAAAAATGCTGGAATCAAAGTGTCTGTTGGAGTTCTCCAAAGGCAAGTTTGAGAGCAGGAATTTTCCAAAATAAATTAAGGCATAAACTGTCCTGAAACAGAATAAATATAAACAAAGTCATGCACTTGTCCAGCTTGTGTTGTCTTTGAGAAAAGATTTTTTGCAGGCATTTCATGTAATTGTTCAGAAAAAATAAGAGAAATTCCACTTTATTCTTGGTGGTTATTCAGATTTTTAATTATGAAAAAATGCTGGTGCTTATTCAATATCACATAAATTAATTACTCAAAATTATGTTAAAAAGACTCTTCTATTTACACATGAAGTTGTGTATCATCTGGGTCTCATTATTGATCTCATTCCAGACTGAAATTCTCTGAAATTCTGAAAGTCTACATAAATTTAGACTGTGTGTTCTCACCAGATGGAAAAAGAAGTTCAAGAGAGAAAGACCTTTTCTTGTATACATGGAATCTGTTTTGCTAAGATTTGGTTTGCTGATGAATTAACAGAGCTGCTTCTGAGATACTTTCAAATAATTGCTACAAAAGCAAATAAAAACTGTACTTTGGGTATATTTCCTTAGTTTAGAACTTATATTTTTCACTTTTTCCTGATTTTCTTAGAGTGTCACTTTTAAAGCTTTTATGATGAAAAACAGAATTAAATGTTATTAATAATTTTGTGTCAAACTACTTACCACTAAAGTATATATTGAATAAATAAATAAAGATAGACACTGTGATTAGTTGACTCTGGCTGGATGCCAGATGCCCACCCATCCACTCTATTTTTCTGTTCCTCAACAGGGCAGCTGGCAGGAAATGTACTGAAAGGTTCACGAGGCAAGATAAGGGCAGAAAGAGAAATCACCCAGCAGTTGCTGCCATGGGCAAAACAGACTCAAGTTGGGGAATTAATTGAATTTTTTACTTATCAAATCAAAGTAGGATAATGAGAAATAAAAGCTACATGCTTAAAACACCCTTCCTCCACCACTCTCTCTTTCCTGAGCTTAATTCAGGTAAATTCTCTGCCTCCTCCCCAGAGTGGCACAGGGGGATGGGAAATGGGGGTTTTGATCACTTAATCACATGTGGTCTACAGGTCCTTCCTCCTTATGGGAAGGACTCCTCACACTCCCACACGTAAGCCTCATATGGTATCTATCAAAATAAATAATATAAACCCCTTAAAATTAATTAATAATTAATAAATAGATGTATAAATACATATTTTAAAAATTTACAAACTTTAGTTCCTGGTGACTTTATAGGCTGACATGTTTCAAGGAAAAGAATAAATTACAAAACTTCCATTTTGGGCTTTTGATAGGCAGGAATTATGACAGAGAAACTAATTTCTTTGTTTAAATGTTAGCATTTTGTCATCTAACCTTGTCCACAAATTGAAACATTTTGAAATCTGAAAGAAGCTTTCCCTACCCATAGGATGCTAAACAGGAAGAAGAAAAGCCACAGAATGTGCCTGTTAGACCTCACTCCTAAGGACTGTCTGTAAAAATAAGTTACAGGGAGATCAGCATTCAATCTGTGATCTTCTGAAGCCATTGCAAAAGCACAGACACAAAAGGGGGGATGAGAATATAGGTATATGACTGGCATCAAGCATTTTATGTCTGCTGCCATGGAAACCGAGCTGTCTTCTGTGCTCAGGACCTGTTTTAGCAGAAGATATGGAAGACATACTTTCCTGCAGCTAAAGCAGGTCTCATACCTTCCATAACCAACCACAAAATAAAGCCAGTGGTGCTGCATAGCAGTTGAGTGGGTCTTCAATACATGGCCAAGCTGGGCCTGGCGACAGCCACTCCAAGTAAATGCATTAGGACTAGGAATCATTCACAAATTAATAGGTTGGGATCCAGCAAATAAAACAAGGGTTAGAACAAGTGGACAGTTGTATGTTGAATGCCTACCCCAAGGAATAAAAAACAAAAAATTGCTATGCAGCAAATACCTGCCCCCTCCTCCCCCAAATCATCTTACTCAATTATTTTTATCATCTGGTAAAATCACGAATATTAGTGTTGTGTGGGTTGATCCTGACTGGCCATCAGGTGGTCACCCAACTGCTCTCTCACTCCTACTTCTCAACAGGATTGTGGGAAGAGAGGAAAAGTGACAGAATTATCATGAGTCAAGATAATGACTAGGAAACCTCTTCATAATTACTGTCAAGGCAAAACAGACTTAGATGAATTAATATATTGCTAATTAAAGAGATCCAGATAAGAAGAAATAAAAACAAACCTCAAAAAACATTGTCCCACCCTTCTGTTCTTTCTGAGCTGAACTTCATTGCCAAATCCTTTACTTCCTCCCTGTGAGTGGCAAAGATGTTTGGGAAATTGAGGGTTACTGTCAGTTCTTACATGTCTGGGCTGCTCCTTCTTCCTCCTGCTCTTTCCTTGCTCTAGCATGGGTTTCCCAACCACATGTAATAATCCTCCTCCAGTGTAGGTCCTCTCCATAGGGTGCAGTTCCTCGGGGACAGACTGCTCCAGTTTGGGACCCCCATGGGGCTGCCAGTAAACCTGACCCTGTGTGGGTTCCTCTCCAAGGGCTGTAGTTCCTAACAACAGCCTGCTCCATCCAGACTGTTCTCCATGGGGTCACAGCTTACTTCAAGGCTGCAGGGGGATCTCTGCTCCAGCATGGACCTCCAGGGCTGCAGGGGCACAGCTGCCTCACCCTGGGCTGAACCATGGGCTGCCCTGGCACTGAGTACCTCCTCCCTGCCTTCTGCTCTGACCTTGGGGTCTGCAGGGCTGTTTCTTTCACCTACTCTTAACTCATGTCTCACGGCTGCTGTTGTGTAGCTGCAATTTAACCTTCCTTTAATACAATATCCCAAAGGTGCTGCCACTGTGTCTGATGGGCTCAGCCCTGGTCAGCAGCTGGTCCATCACAGAGCTGTCTGGCACTGGCTGTGATGGCCGCTTCCCACAGAAACAACCCCAACATCCTCTCTACCCCAGGTTACCAAAACCTTGCCACACAAGCCTGGCAGAAGCTTGAGGATTCCTTGTCTGAATGTATCTTGCCAGTTTCCCCTCAGAATCAGGACTGGGAGATCAGAGACGTTATGCTTTGGTGATGAGAAATAGCCTTTCCAAGGCAAGTGGCCATTTCTTCTCTCTCCTTCATTCATGATACAAGGTAATTTGAATGTAACTGAGTGTTTTTTCACTTAACATTTTTTAATTTCCACTTACAATTTCCGCAGTAGATTATTGTGAACATAGGTACGTGAACAAAGATGTGTTCCTAACCCTATTAATCTCCAATATCCAATATCTCCTTCACTTCATCAATGTCCCTTTCTTATCTGCTGAAAACTGTTTTAAGTGGTGTCCTGCAATGTTGGATAGTGCTCAGCTGGACAGCTGGTATTCCAGCAAGCTGTCTGCCTGAACCTTTTCCACAAAGGTCATCATCCAGCCTTCTTGTCATAGCACCAGCATATTGACCTTTTTTTCTTATTCATGTGTGTACTACATATCTCCTATCCTGTTCTGTGGACAAAGACTTTTGCCTACAACATGATTCACTGAAGAGAAATATGAATGTGTCATAGGTCTGTTCTGAGAAAATCACCTCATTATGCAGTTCTCTTAACAAGATCATAAAAGCCGTTTTCCTGTTTGATGGTTCATTGCCCTTTTCTGTAACTATGAGGACAGAAATTCAAATTGCATAGTGTAAACAAAGTATTTGTGGTAAAGAAAAAGGAGACTCCATGTTTAAAATTAGGGTTAGAGTCAATATGCTGCATGTATGTATAAATATTTGCCAGAAGACTTTCACTTCTGAGATCACATCTAAGATGAAAAGCTGAGAGACAAAGCCATGTCACTGTAATGTTATACTTCATTGCAAATTGAAAAAATAAACAAGTCTGGACTTAGTCAGAGCTAGCACCAGCTGCTGTGACCTCCTACTGGAACAGGAATGACACACTACGTTTTTCAGATTCTGGTGGTGATTACAATTGAGTCAATACATAGCTGGATTCATACTACTATTGAATTACTAGATAATTACATTTCATAGAGAAAGTATGCAAGCAAAAAACAGTCAATGCTGATAATTTTAATCCAAGAAATTCAGCAATTCAACTGCTGTTGAATTTTAAACATCCTTTAAAGGCCAGATTAAGAGAAGGTCAGCAGAGCTGACAGAATATTTTAGAGTTGCTTCAGATCTGGAAGCAACATTGAGACACTGATTGTGCTTCTGTATATTTTGGGTTTTCTACATGCAGACCTTTTTTTCCAGCTGTAAGTTTTCCCATATGGAAAAGGAGGCTGTTGATCAACAATCTTATCAGAAGACTGCTTGGGCATTGCACATGAAGAAGTTTATTATCTCTTTCATGTGCCTATTGTATCACATAAATATAGGCATGTCTATCTCATTTTTCAAATAAGGAAAAGGAATGTTTAGATAGATCCCAGTAAGGAGGGCTTCAGGCAACCAGGTGATGCAATTTCTAAGTGATGGAAGATTCCATCTTGATAAAGATAGAGACAGAAGAGAGGTTGGCATACATTACCTGACAAGATGGTCTTCTTTTGTAGTGGGGCAAACACTGAAAGACAGGAACACCAGTTCCAGCTGGTTCTGTGGGAGCCCGAGAGGACAACACAATTTTGCTTGAAACTTTAGGTACATGATTCCAGCATTCCACTGTGGAACACTCAAATATGAGACAATACATATCTTGGGTTCCACATGTCTGCTTAGCTTTGGGTTGCAGCATAGCACCCTTTACCCACAATCAGTCCGGGTAGCTCTCTCAAGTCAGTCCTTACCACAGAGAGCCACAAAGCTGCAAGCAGCAGACCCCAAGCACTTCAGAGAGCAGAAGAAAGTTGGAGATTTTAGAAGTCATCTCAGTAGCATCCTCTGGGGTATGGCTGGAAAGTTCATGTGACACTAAGATCATTTCTAACACTGAAATCTTTAGTAATTAGTTGAGGGCAGTACCTTAAAAATAATTCCTCATCTCTAGGGCTTGGCTGAATCATAAAGAATCTGCCCATAGCCTCTGAACTGTATGAGAAGCAAACATAGACAAAAAAGTTAATGCTCATTCTACTAAGGATGTGAATAATTGTCCCTTTGCTCGCAATGCTTTTTAAATCTTCTCCTACAAAAACTTGCAGTTAATACCTGGTACTGGTAATATTCAACAGAAGAGTATAAGACAGGTCAAACATATTGAAGTGATAGCAGTAAAGAGGAGGGACACTTTATTTACAGAGCTGGGGAAGGTCTGGAGAGAAAAATGAGAAATTAGACATATCAATGCATAAGAAATGTTGGCTATTTTCTAGGCTGCTACAAGACCTGTGTTTAAAAGCAGGCTTCCAAAGTGATTTTGGCCTGGAAAAGGTATGGAAGAGGTTGGGCTAAAGAATTTGTTTTCCTGTTTTATTTGTTGTAGTGCATCTCTCAGCTACACTGGAGAAGAAATACTCATGCTTTATGATGATCTGTGCAATTTCTGCAGTTATATTTTCAATGGATTTTATGAAGAAAACTTAAAAAGTTTTTCTGCTGGAAGAAATTAATTTAATGAAGTATACTTATAGGAGCTGATACTAACAGGAGCTGATACTCCTGTTACTAAAGAAAAATATCATATTATTTATCCCACTGGTGGGGAGAATAACATTTGGTTTACACTGGAAAAAGAGAAAGTTTAGGAAACATTTCATCACACATCTGATAATAATTACTAATGTTCCTGTGATAATAACTCCTTGGCTGGAGTTTCAAGGTAGATTTACCAACATTTATCTCTTGAAGGGAGCAGCAAGTGCACTGGTGATTCCAAGCTTTATTTTTCTCAAATCCAAACTATTGGTCCACTAAAATGTGTCTCTTCAAATCTCTCTCTGGGGAATCATACCAGACTCCATATTTATGTGTTTGGACAAAGTTTTGTTTTCCAAGCTTTGTTTTATAAAGTCATTGTGTAAGTTTTGGAGCTGTTTTTGTTGTTCTTGTTGTCAGGGAAAGCAGGACTATTTTCCCCCAGGTTTGTGTTTCTGAAGAGTGACCCTCTGATGAAATAGAAGTTGCGTGATTTCAAAGTCAGTCAAATGCCTGACTTGTTCCAGGAAAGGAGTATAAAATGCTTCAAAAGAACCAGGTGCTAGGGAGCTCCCCTTATATGTCAAGTCTTTCGGCAGGTGATATGTTATGTGTTGTTTTCCTCTTCCTTTACTTCCATAGCTGAGAAATACTTTTTAGATGTCAGTCAGATTTTCATTCCCTCTGCCTATGGGATTTTGCAAGGCTAGAGCAGTTTTTGCACTCCCAGAGCCTCTCAAAGCCAGGGCCCTTCTGTAATTTTGGGCTAAAAGGAATGAGTGTGGCAGGACTCTCAATGTACAGCCCACCAACTTTTGCAGATCTGCTGGCTACAGCAATTGCTACAGTAAAGAGAAAGGTAGATTTAAACTGCAGCTGATAAGAACTGAATAGTTGTTTCCCTGTGACTTCTCTGTTTTACATAATATGCTTGATTTCTGCACCTTGCATGGAGATTGATTTAGTGTTTGCTAGGATGGAAGCTGTGGGACCAAGCTCTGCATGGAAACTTATACAGGATTGCATTTTCCCTACATGTGGATGAGGGTTAGGTACTTAGCCAGGAGATGAGGTTTCCTAGCTGAGACAAAGATGTTCCTGATACAACACATAAATCAGGTTTTATATGCCTGTATAGCATCTAAACGCATGGATCTTATAGGCCACTTTGGAACAGATTACTATGCTTCATTGATTTAGTCTTTGCATGTTTTTCATTAACTGGAGAATAGATAGTTAAATAAGATTAGTTTAATTTGATCAAAAGGATTGATGACTAAATGCTTTCCAGAGGGCAATGTACAAACCATCTGATAGGCCTGACTTGTCTAACCCAGAGCCACACACTAGTACAGTGAGTTTTTATAGACTATGGGAACACTGTGCAAGGTCTTTTGCTGGTTCTGCTGGAAGGATTCCAGGAAGGATTCCAGGAAGGATTCCAGGAAGGAAGGAAAGAAGGAAAGAAGGAAAGAAGGAAAGAAGGAAAGAAGGAAAGAAAGAAGGAAAGAAAGAAAGAAGGAAAGAAAGAAAGAAGGAAAGAAAGAAAGAAGGAAAGAAGGAAAGAAAGAAAGAAAGAAAGAAAGAAAGAAAGAAAGAAAGAAAGAAAGAAAGAAAGAAAGAAAGAAAGAAAGAAAGAAAGAAAGAAAGAAAGAAAGAAAGAAAGAAAAAGAAAGAAAGAAAGAAAAGAACCCCTGGGGTCAAATAATGTAGAGAGTATCAGAATTCCAAACACGTGGGAGGGAGGGGAAAGGAGAAGTATTATTGCACATAGAGCATGTAGTAGCGCAACTTTCACGGAAATCATAAGATCTTTTTTTGTCCTCAGCAAATCAAGCTGCAAATGGGATTTCGGGCTCACTCAATGTACTTGATTAATCATTCTCCTCGTTGCACTGCAGGCTTTAAGGGTATGACTGTTTGGATAATTGCTCATAATCTTTCATCAGAACAGATATACAGACAGATTTTTTCATTGCCCATGAAGCACATAGGTCCACTTAAATGGCTCCAGCATTTAATAAAGGCTTTAGTGGCAAGAAGCAAGTATTGCATAAGAAATTACTTTTAGGGATCCAGTATCCTGAAATTATAAATGTAGCTCTTTATACATTAAAATCGGAGTCAAAATTTTCTTTCAACAGGGATAATTCTCTAAGTAAAATACATATAAGCATTGAATGTTTGGGGCTTGGATTTTATTTGGCTTTTTTTTATGTTGGCTTTTTTGTTGGCTTGGGGTCGATTGGTGTTTTTGTTTGGTTTTGAGGGGACTTTAGACTTTTTTGTTGATGTTTTTGTTTAGTTCATATTTTTTAGTTCAAGTCTAAATAAAATCAAACTTTCTCTGACTGAATTTGGAAATTTCTTCTGGTAGTTATTTCAATAGCATATTCTGACATCTTCCTCTTAATTGATTGTACTCTTCTTATTCTGGCTTCTATCGCAAGTACCAAAAAAAGTGAAGAGTTGTGAGGAACAGTGTACTCTGTGAAACACGAGGTGAGTGTAAAAAACCAAACATATTTGACTTTAGGGTAGTATTTTTTAAAAATATTGAAAATATATTGAAACGTCCCCCAGAAACCTCTAATAAATCATAGCACCATTAATTAATTTTTATGCAAAGCTGACTTGCTAAAATTAAGTAATATTTGCTATTATAATGTTGCTAATTTTGTTTCATGTGACTGGGAAGAAAAGTACAGCTTTATCCAGAAGACACTAGAAAGAGCTCAGTTCTGCTTGCACAAATGCACCCATCAGGAGTATTTGATTCCCAAAATTTAGTTTACAAGAACTGACATTTTACAGATTATTTTTTAAAAGTTATTTATGGGATGGCTAGGACCTGGTGAGCTACTTTCTTAATTTCAATCTCTGTAGACTTTAAATTCACAAGGAGTTTAAGGAGGCTTTAGCCTTGTTTTACTGCAGATGTTATGAAAAATGCAGGTTTAAAGAAAACTGTGTCAAAATATGTGTAAGTTCTTTACCCAAACTTAAAGTCTTGGATAAAATTAGTTAGTCAGGACTAAAACGAGCCTTCATACCCCCAAGTTTTCTACCAAAAAAGATAACACCAAAGAGTATAAAGTGTATCGCATAAAGGTAACATATATGAGAGCTATAATGTAAGATCTTTTACATTTTTATACAGCTGGGTTTGAAAGCAAATATATCAAAACACTCTAGTCCTATCTGCTTACCAGGAAACTGAACACTGAAAGCTGTTGTATAATCATCAATAAAAAGAAGTTGTACCTCAGGAACAAGGAGGCAGGGAAAAAAAGGAAATGGTGAATTATTCAAAAGTTCATGTTCTGCTCCAAAAGTAGAATTATCTCTTTAAATTAAGTTAAATAGGTGGTCTGAGCATTTCATAATAACACATTACATAATAACACAGGTAAGGATTTTTTTTCCCATGTTCAAGATAAAACAATATCAGAATAGACTGTTTCATGTGTGGAGTATCTTAGTTCAGTGAGAATGCTCAAAAGTGTGTAAGATCCTAAAAGAAAGTTTTTTTACTGAGGATGATCAAATACTGTGTTATCTAGAGAGATTGTGGCATCTCCATTCCTGGAGATATTAGAAACTCAGGTTAAGAGAACCCTACATGCTGTTCCTGCACCCACCTTCTGCAAAGAACTCAGACTAGAAAATCTCCGAAGTTCCCTGACAGCCCATGCTAGTTTGAAAGACAGGTGTTTGCTAAGGAAAGCAGAAGCCTCCCTATGAACTGAAAAATGTGATCCTTCCTTCCTACAGATTATTATGATTTTGAAATTAAGGGAGCTCTCAGGCAAAGATATGTGGGTAGGAATAACAGTTCTTTACTAGTATATCTAACAAGACAAACAAGAACAACAACAGCTATGAAATTACCTACAAACAGAACAGTAACTCAGTCCCAGTGTTTTTTGGCTGCAGGCACCTTTTCCCTGAGCTGCAGTTCCCGGTGCTGGGGGCAGGCAGGTCCCGCAGAGCTGCAGGAGGGCTGGGGGTGATGGCAGAGCTGTCCCATGGGGAGAGAGAGATGGAGAGAGCCCTCCGCTCACGGTGTGGGTCCTGGTGCTCAGCAGAGTGCTGGATGGTGGCAGGTTACAGCGAGAAGACAGCAGGGCAGGGTCTGACAGCAGTGAGGATGGCTCCCGGCACTGGGATGTCAAGGATGGGACCAGAGGCTGCAATCGTCCTTCTCGTCCGAACTCAGTGGGGGAAATGGGCTGAGCCAGAGCCTTCTGTCTGCTCTTCTGGATGTTTGAATTTCGTGGGGTTTCCCTCTTCTCTCCCCTCCCGCTTGGCACCAGGGCCCAGTCAACAGGTATCTTATCACGACAATGGGGAAAATTCCACAAAGGGAAAAGGGAAAGAACCAACCCCCAACACTCTACTTTCTTGCTCTTGCAATTAGCACATCCTGGCTTGCTTTCTCACTCTTGCCACCTTTTCATCTCTTATTCTCAGTCCAAGTTCAGCATGCCCTTGCTAGTACTAAAATACCCCAATTTATCCCAACACTGCAAAGCAAGCTCTCTGCAGCCTCACAGGTCCAAAAACTCCTCCACAAATAGCGATTAAAACTTATGAGATGTTAACTAAAAGTAAGGGGTAAAGAGGTAGGCATGCCCAAGGCTCCAAAAGCAAAACCACTGGTAGATGACCTGAACAAAGATTACCATACATCTAATGATGACCAAGAAGCTTAGATGAGTGTGAATTGAACTATCATTCAACTCTTCCAGATCTCCCAGATAACTAACTTGGTAACTACCCAAATATATGGGTAAAAGCCACAGACACAGCTTTCCCAACAAAACACCAACATATGTTTCTAGAAGTTGTTCACTCTTGTGAGATACTTAAGGATGTGATGATAAGTGTAAAGTCCTTATATTGTAACATGGTTGCAGGGGTTTCAAATGGAATCTCATGGATTCACAAAATGGTTTTGGCTGAAAGTTACTCCTTGATATCATGTAGTCCAACCCCTCAACCAAGCAGGGTCACCTGGAGCAGGTTGCCAGTGATCGTGTCCAGTAGGGTTTTGTATACCTCTGTAAATACTGACACCACAATCTTTCTGGCCAACCCTGACAGAAAAGAAGTGGGGTCTGTGTGTTCAGATCAAATACCATGTTTTAAATTTTGCTCAGTGTGTCTTGTCCTGAGAAGCACTTAGCACTACTGAGAAGATTTTGATACTCCGTAAAAATGTAAAATGTACATGTAAAATGGGTGAAAAATACTTAAACTGGGGAGAATTCAAAGGCAAGCAATCCAAGAAAGAAGATTACATACATCATTCTGAAGGGTAGAACTATCAGTAAAAACTGCATTGAAGATATTTAGTTGGCAAGAATGTATTATAAAATTGGAATAACTAGATTTTTGAGTATTTTTCTAAGGGTCACTTTTAAGAAAAAGACAAGTTTCCTAAATACTAGAGACACCATATACTAGCCAAATATGAGTCAGGACATTCAAAATCTGCTATGCAGAAATGATACAGAGAATTGCAAGAACCATTTTTGCTGTAAATGACACAAACACTTTTTCATGTTAACTTCAATTTTCATTTCCAGGCAGCATGTCCACAGAAAAATCAATAACACACAAAAATACCTTAGTAAGTGCTGTATATTATCAAAGAATATTAACTTGTCCATGGTAACATGCAATTTTTCTTGGAAAACAATATCCTTCCTTCCCTGCAGAATTTCATCTAATGTTCTCATTTTGAACTGTATCTCATGTGTAAGCACAAATTCATCTCCTTTCCGTGCACTGAAAACTCACAGGCCTGCTTTCTTTTCCCAGTGCCTTTTAGTCCCAGACAGATCCTTGTCCTGTGTCTCTGCCGGCTTTCCGTGGATAACCAGCCACTGCCTTGTGCTAATATGGCTAAAAATCCCACTCACATTCTCCGTTGACAGTCTCCTTAATGCTTTCTGCCCCACTGGAGACATCAGCAATATATTATAAAATCATAGGAGCATAGAATGGTTAGGATTAGAAGGGACCTTTAAGCTCATCTCATTCCAAACCCCTGCCAAGTCCTAGCACTCACCTCATGACTATCAACTTTATACCAATTATTTTCCCTTGCAGAAATATGCTTGCAGGTTAATGCTTTCTTTACCAATTTAATTAGGCAAAGTTTTTTCCCCTGTCCCACATCTCTACAGCTTCCCCCAGCATGAATAATGATTTTTTTTTACATTAATGCATTTCAAATAGACTTACAGGGGTACTGCTAGACAGGATTTGTAATAGTAGCTCATTTAAGAGGAAAAAGAAACCATCAATTCTTCTTTGTATGTAAATGTTCTAAGAACAATCAAGAAAGGAGAAAGTCTGTACTCTGTGTAAGAAATAACTTTGACATGTAACAAAAAAGCTTAAGTGTTCTGGGCCACCAGGTCACGAAGAAGATAAATTACCCAAAAATTGTGACTGTGGGTACAGGTTTTATGTTCGAGGACTATATTGTTCATAAAATCATGGACAGATTTCCTTCAAAGTATTGAGGAATGAATGCCCAAACCATGTTTCTTCTCACTGTCTTCCTAAAGAAGAACAGTTCTAGTCATATATGTGTCGTAATAATAATAATGATTCTAAAACTTCGAAATTATTTTGCACAAAGCGTTTGTGACACTTTGAAATCACCCAGTAACTCTAAACACTTGTTGAGAATTCATTGTTTAAAAATCTCTATTTTAAAGAACCCAAGCATTAAATTTAGTGTACAGTAATCTGCAACACTTCAGTTTGAAACCATCACCAGGAACCCCTAGCAGGGGGTGGAAGATGAGACTGGAGTTGTCCTAACACTAGATTTTGGGCTCTGCTCTGGAGATATGTGAGGCCCATGCTGCACACTGTCCTGCAACACACCCTCCAGCTCTACCAGGGCTCCTGCTTGACTACTGTGGCACTGTGAGGTGCAGCAGATCTGCCACATGGGCATGGCAGCAGCCTTTAGACCCATGTCCAACGGTTTCCTAGTGGGAGTTTAGTGCATATTGATTACATTTGCTGGCATTTTCATTGATGACATTTTCTGGCATTTTCACTTCAGAAAGGCACAGATGTAGTTTTTTTTTTCCTTGTGTTTGTTGAGTTCTTCTCTGCTGATGTGATTTTGTGGTCTATCTGTTTCTCTCACTGACTCATGATCTAGGAGAAAGCAATATGCATCACACAGCTATGTCATCAGAGTTCACGTTTACATATTAATACTGACTCATCAGCTGGACAAATAATAAAAGTTTTTTTCAATCTATTAAAATATTTCTTTCTATTCATGCATATTCTGAGTAAAATGTGTGTCTATTGTTTCTTCTGAATCAACTCAAAATGTGCTGGCACTTCTGCTGTGTTTCCTGGAATCTTATCTGCACTTGAGTTTTTCTCTTTGGTTGAAAGCAAATAATTATTTTTTTCATAATTGTACTATATGTTAATTATCACAGACACCTGTGAGACTTAAAAGAAAGATTGAATCCCTTCTAAATTCTGGGCACATCCTGTGTACTCAAAATGTGTATACATCACTTGAGATAAGGAGCACAGTTGCAAGACCAAGATGGTTGCCATCAGTCAGGAGCTCCTGATGAAAAGCAGAGCTCTGAACAAATTGCATAAAATTTGAGGTAGTAGGCTTCTGAGGAACTTTTATTTTTTTTTCCCAAGTTCAAAATGCAAAAGTAATTATGTGCTCGTCTGTGCTGGTTTTGATTGAGATAGTGGTTTGTTTTTCTCATATTAGCTTGTATGGAACTATGTTTTGGACTTGTGCTGAAAACACAGGGATGTTTTCATTACTGTTGAGCAGGGCTTGGGGACAGACTTTTCTGTCTCTCTCTCCATCCAGTTCACCAGCAAGGAGGCTGGGTATGCACAAGGAGCTGGGAGGGGACAAAGCCAGGAAAGTTGACCCAAATGACCAAAGGGATATTCCAGATTATATGTCATCATGCTCAGTATATAAAGGGGGAATAAGGAGTATGGAGGTTGATATTTTGGAGAGATAGGCTTTGTCATCCCAAGTCACCATTACATGTGATGGAGCCCTTCTCTCCTGGAGGTGAGTGAACAACTGCCCAACCACAGGAATTAATTCCTTTTTTGCTGACCTTGTATGTGCAGCTTTTTCTTTCACCAGCTGTCTTTATTGCAAGCCATGAGTTTTCTCACTTTTACTCTTTTACTGTCCCATCCCAGGTGAGTGAGGCTGTGTGGGGCGTGTTGATGGCTGGGGTAAAACCATGACAGATCCAGGCCATCAACTGGCAATTTTCTATTTGCCAGCAGGGAGGTCAACTCTCTTATGTCACCAGTGCCTTCCCAGGCATATACAATTCAACTCTGCTTTCTCCTTTAGCTCTCATTCCCACCCTCATTTTCCTGATGACCACCCCTGCTTTTCTGCTTTCCCACCTTCCAATCCTGCCCATGAAGTTCTTGTCCTTCTAACCTGACCTGTGCCAGTAGTGGTAGAACAGGTCTGTGGATCCTTATGCCCTCCACACATTGGCAGGCTTCCTGACAGGGAAATGTAGTAAGGGAATAAAGTGGTGTTTCAGCTTTCTCTCACAACAAAATAACATAAAGCTGACAGATGTCTCTGGTCTCCCATGCAATTGTGGAATAAGGCCCATCTCTTCCTGTCCCCATACTTTCACACCAAAAGGAAGAGAGACAGAAGAACAGCTGGTTGGAGAGAAAGGAAGGCATAACCTCACACCCTCCATAACTCTCAAAACTTATTCTCCTCTATACATCAGAGTCTTTCCATTTTCAACACCTGATTTATTTCTCTTAGTCAGTGCTGCAGGATAACAGATCAGTGTCTTGAGTCCAAATTCATGCCTACTTTATGTCATGAAACTTTGTTAGATGCTTCTGCTGACATCTCTCCCTCAGAGCCTTCCCTCACCTTTAGCATATATATGAAATCTCTGCTGAACATCTACTGCTGAGATCTTTGCTCCAAGAGAGATCTTTGTGGATGTGTGTGCACTAGTGTGTCCTTGCCTGTGTGCACACAAATGAATAAGGATACATTTAAAAGCAATACCTGGTGATGGTGCTGAGAAAGCAGCACAGTGATTCATCCTACCAGGACTGCACAGCATGTGACCACTGGGCTGAGAAAGGATGCATGAATTTTTTTTAAAGACCTAACCACTGCAACAGCCTGATCAAACCCATGTGGAACTTCTGCCCAGCCTTTTAGTACATAAGAAGGTTAAAATTCTGTTTTGGCTAACATTCACTGTGAAAAATGACTCAACAAAGACCTACAACTTCTGAACTAAGGGTTACCACACTGTTAGCCCCTTCCTCTCTGAAAGAAAAGTCTTCCATTTTGGTTGTAGATGCCACATTCTTGGAAATATTCAAATGGAGATTGGATGGGACTCTGAGCAACATGATCTACTCAATATCCATGCTCATTAGAGAGGAGTTGGATTAGATTAATTTTGAAGTTCCCTTTCAACCCAAACTGTTCTATGATTCTATGAAAAATATGTCAGGTTTACACATCATGCGTAACTGATTGAAAGTAGAAAATTCAGCTTCTTATACTTGGTTAAAGCATAAGGACAATGTTTCTCATGCTATGAGGACATTAAAGCAATGTTCAGAATTCTGTAAGACCCTTACTCTGATTCCTTATTAGAACAGATTGTGCTGTAACAAACATCTTTTCTGTTTTAGAGAAAGACAATGAGAAGTGTCACTTGCCAGCTAGAGATGCTACAGAATTTTACCACCAAATTACTGCCATTGGTATCTAGATTAGAGGTAGTGATAGCACTTTTTCTTCTTCTATCAGCATATGTATTGATTAGACTGCATTTTAAAAAAGCCATATATTTGGGATAGATGATTTTCAGGTACATTTACATGGTTACGTTGCTCTTGCCGTCTCATCTCCTCTGTGATGCTGCCAAACAAAGTTAAGTATATTATTATATTAACTGTAAGCTAATGTAGTTATTATATTCTTCTGTATAAATCATGGAAATATTTTGCTATTATTCATAGGAGTGCATCATGAATAATTTTTAAGCAGAACATATAAAAGATGGCACAAACAAATGAAGTTTATGGAATGTTGTACCAACATATGAAAAAGTTATAAGAGTTTTAAGTACCTGAGTTTAATAGCATTTTGCTCCTCTTTGCTTCACACGATGCTTTTGTTTCCCAGTGTGATAAGAAAAACACAAAATTCTTTGATCTCTAGAGAGCAGGCTCTAGCCTGCTCTTGGAGCTGGTACTAATACAGACCACACCAGAGGAGAAGGTTGTGTTGCAGAAGATCTAGGAGTTTGGTAGAGCTGTCTAGGCTCTTCACAGCATTGATAGGAGTCTCAGTTGTCAAACATACAGAAGTCTGAAGATGCTATACCATTAAAAAGTATTATTCAATGTGGAGAGCATAACAGAAGAATAGTTGCGTTGCAAAGGCCACGATACAATCAGGCTAGTCAAAGTGTAGCCGTGGCCTACATGACTGCCTGCAGGGACACAGTATCCTTGAGCACAGATATTATACAACAACAAGGGTGTTGAAAGCAGAAGGAATGCAGAAAAGTAAATAAAATAGAGGAACTGGCAACTGCGAAGGTCATATGCGTCATGAACAGTATAACCAATGAAGAGCTATAAGTTTGCAATATGCATGAGCTAATTATTGCATGTATAAAAGTAATCATCTAGCGCATAATAAACGAGGCTTGTTGATCATGATAGCTTGAGACTCGTCTCCCGTGTTTCTTCCGACAAATGGTGACCCCGACGTGATAGACGTGATACGCCACGGATTTCGGAGAACACGTTGGGTCCGGGTCCTGCAGCTAGAGGGACGACTACAGAGCCAAAAAAGAAAGTGCTCCATGTCCTGAGCGACCACAGCGGTGGGCTTGGCCGGTACGTGCTGCCGAAGCCTGGAGGGGCTGCAACAGCGCTGACGTGAGTATGGACAGGCAAGCGGCATATGACTTATTCACAGCCTTCTTAAGAAAGAGGCAAATTAAAGGGATAGACTTAGCCAAGGAACTCCCCTCCCTCTTGCAGTATGCTTATTCGTATGGGTATTTTATAAACCCTCATACTGTGCATGAATTGTCAGAATGGAGACGGTTTGGGGATAAGTTGTGGGAGTTAGTGTTAGAGGATGATAAACCGGCAAAAAAGATAAGCAAATTGTGGAAAGTGGTACACAATGAACTCTTGATGAGTCAGGCGGAAAAAAGAGCGGCACAGGGGGTAGTGAGAGCCCAAGAGAGAAATAAAAATTATGACCCGCAATGGAATGCTAGTGCTCCAAATCCTCCCACCTTCACCACTGTTAATTTACCGGCTTTGGTATTGCAAGCTCCATCTGCACCCCCTGTTGAGAACTCGGCAGACCCAGGAAGCGAGCCTGACTGGCAGCCTCCCTGTAACCCCCCCCAAGCACCGCAAGCCCCAACGAGCCCTGAGCCTGTCCCTGAGGAAAAATCTGACCTTGCGGAGGCCATGGCAAGGGAGAGGCGCGAGCTGTGGGCAGCATTAGCTCGTCAGGGTGTGGAAAAGGGAGACTCTGACCTTGTCGAGGCCGCCACCGAGTCTCTTGCATTTCCAGTTGTTTTTACTCCCAGTCCTCAAGGAGGATTGCAGGCGGCTATTACAACACTGGATTGGAAGCTTTTAGCACAATTGCATGCCACAGTGGGAAGTTATGGAGTCACTAGTGAACCCGTTAGACAAATGCTGGACTATCTTTTTAACTCCTATATTTTGTTACCTTCGGATATAAGGGGTCTGGCACGATTGATTTATACACCTCATCAGTTAATGCTGTTCAATGCACATTGGCAGCAAGAGGCCATGGCATCGGCCAATGTACAGAGAGCCCCAGGAGACCCGTTACATGGCCTGACAGTGGAAGAATTAATGGGGTTGGGGGCCTATTTGCGGGTTGAAGCACAGGCGCTAATGGGTCCAGATAAATGTCGGGAGGCTATGAATGTAGCAAGGAGGGCCATGAGCAAAATTAAAAGTCCAGGAGGAGTACTTATTTATATGGGCATAAAACAGGGAAGGGAAGAACCACTGGGAGCTTTTGTAGATAAGGTCATAGAAGCAATAGAAAAAGCCGGGGTACAAGATTATATGCAGGAGGCCCTATTGAAACAGTGTGTAATGCAAAATTGCAATACAGCTGCTAGAAATCTTATAAATTCTATGCCAGGAGATTGGCAAATTGCAGATTTATTGGAAAGGGCTGCCTCCCTCCCCTCAGGCTCGCAAGTCTTTTTAGTTAATGCCCTACAAAAGATAGGAGAGGGGTTGCAGGAACAGGCAAAAGCGCTACAAGAGCAGGCAAAATCTTCACAGACTCAGGTCATGGCAGCTCTTGCACCCCTCCAAGCGGCAGTAATCAACCATCGCTCCCGTCCTAATGGAGACAGCAAAATAAAATGTTTCCGCTGCGGCAGTAGTGGACATATTCGACGAGAGTGTGCTGCGACAGGAGTCTGGTGCGGGAAGTGCCAGTCCAACACGCACAACACCAATGCTTAGGGTCGCCGAAAGTCGGGAAACTCGAGAAACAGCGCGAGCAGCGGCCGCGCGGGGACACAAGTTGCAGCTGCGATGCCGTCAGGACCAACCAACAACTGAAGCCAGCCACCAGAGGGAGCCTCGGCATGGACGTGGCAGCCTCAGTAGACATCACAATCCTAACCACAATGCCACATAAAATTCCCACAGGACTCATTGGGCCTATCTTAATAAACGGACAACCTGTGGGGGGACTACTTTTGGGTCGCTCATCTACGTCAATGTTGGGACTTTTTGTTTTGCCTGGCGTTATAGACTTGGACTATGAAGGGGAAATCATGATCATGGTCCATACCCCCCATCCCCCAATAAAAATCACAAAAGGGCAAAGGTTGGCTCAATTGGTACCGCTCCCACAATTAACCAGAGAAATAACTCCCTTACAACAAGAGCCCAGGGCACAAGGGGGTTTTGGCTCCACCGGAGGACTGACATTGCTCACACTAGACCTGTCAACACGCCCCAAGTGGCCTTGTCAGTTACATTTCCAAGGCCAAAGCATTAAGCTGACTGGACTATTGGATACAGGTGCAGACTCTTGTATTATTTCCCCTGAAGAGTGGCCCTCCAACTGGCCGGTACAAGCTGCAACAACCACCGTAACCGGCATCGGAGGAATGACACTGGCTAACCGCACTCCTGTCCTCACCGTAGAAATAGAAGGTAAACAAGCAATGGCATCTTTTTCAATAGCCACGCTTCCTCCCACAGTACAGTGTTTAATTGGGCGTGACGTACTGTCGCAAATGGGACTTGTTCTCACTAATGAACACCCTTTAGGGTAGCTGCCATTGCTTGGACTTTCCTGCTCCCACTCACCTGGACCACTAACGAACCTGTGATGGTAAAGCAATGGCCTTTAAAAAGGGAAAGCCTAAAACATGCACATCAGCTGGTACAAGAACAATTTCAACAAGGACATTTAAAATTGTCTACCAGCCCATGGAACACACCTATTTTTGTAATAAAAAAGAAATCTGGAAAATATCGATTGCTCCACGACCTAAGAGCTGTAAATGACCAGATGGAGCCAATGGGGGCCCTTCAACCAGGTCTCCCTAATCCGACCATGCTGCCTGAAAATTGGCCCATTCTCATCAATGACTTAAAAGACTGTTTTTTCACGATTCCACTACACTCGAGTGACACCAAGCGTTTTGCATTTACACTACCAGCAATTAACAGAGGAGAGCTGGATAAGAGGTTTGAATGGACTGTTTTACCACAAGGCATGCGAAACTCACCCACTATATGCCAACTTTATGTTGATGCTGCACTGCAGCCTTTGAGACGACAACTGCCTGACACAATTATTTATCATTATATGGATGATATTTTGTTTTCACAACCCAAGGACTTTACAGAAGATCAAATAGAAAAAATCAGAAAAACATTAGCAGATTCTTCATTAATCATAGCTCCAGAAAAAGTTCAAAGAGCCCCACTTTGGAAGTACTTAGGCTGGACTATAACTAAACAAATAATCTGTGGGTCAAGTACAAATGTCTCAAAACAGGACTCTGGGAAGGTCCAGTTGAAGTTCTTTTTTGGGGAAGGGGTTATCTTTGTGTTTCCACCCCTACAGGGTCCGAGTGGATCCCTGCACGCTGGACTAGGCCAGCGAACCGGCCACAAGGTGGAGACCGTCAGGAACCTACCCCTGCAGTTGGAGCTGCTGATTCGACCACACCGACCCTTTTTGCGGACAATATTTAGCCCGGCTATTATAGAGCCAAAGACAGCAGACCAATTAGCACATTTGCTTGCTTGCTTAGCCAATTATCATGCCGATGAGATAAGGTTTTATGGATGCTTAAGCTGTAGAGACCAATATCATCATGCCTGGGTGCTGATACATTGTGGGGGTTGTGGTCGAGACACTTGGGTACATCAACAGGCAACAGGTAGGAGATTATGGTGTTTCTCTTATCAGACCACTCTGTTTTCATACACGCACAATTGCAGCAATTACATACACTAACCACACACTTACAACAAAACTCTGGGTTTGGGCTTGAAGACTGAATAAAAAGTCTTGGTTTAGGTCCCTGGCTGTTGTCCGTATTGCAACATTTAATTATAATCAGGATTGTAATTTTTGGGATGCTTATTATAGTGCCATGCCTTTTTAAGTGCTTACAGGCAGCAATAATGCGAGCTATAGATCAGAGAAGAAACACATCCCTACTGGCACAAAAAGAAAATGGGGGAAGTGTGGAGAGCATAACAGAAGAATAGTTGCGTTGCAAAGGCCACGATACAATCAGGCTAATCAAAGTGTAGCCATGGCCTACGTGACTGCCTGCAGGGACACAGTATCCTTGAGCACAGATATTATACAACAACAAGGGTGTTGAAAGCAGAAGGAATGCAGAAAAGTAAATAAAATAGAGGAACTAGCAACTGCGAAGGTCATATGCGTCATGAACAGTATAACCAATGAAGAGCTATAAGTTTGCAATATGCATGAGCTAATTATTGCATGTATAAAAGTAATCATCTAGCGCATAATAAACGAGGCTTGTTGATCATGATAGCTTGAGACTCGTCTACCGTGTTTCTTCCGACAATTCAATTCCTTGCTGCAATGTATTATGATTTTGCCTCCTAATGTTTACTTAGAACCTTGCACTGCTTTTTTCAGTGAATGACTTCTAGCGTAATGGAAATTGAGTTCTAATTAATTTGAAATATTTTTGAACTGCTCTGAGATTTGACTTGCTAAGAAAGTGATTATTCATTGCCATTATATTCTCCAGAACCAGTGATGATAATGTCATGGTGATTTAGGCTGTGCTAGGTGCCTGTTTGTGTTTCCTACAGATTTACTTGTTGGTAATTTGATGAGCTATTGTGCTGTGTTGAGTTTTGATTATGAAGACAGGCTGAGAGATTTGGGATTGTTCAGTTTGAGCAAGAGAATTCTCCGGCAAGACATTGTATCACCTTCCAGTAACTGAAGGGAGCTACACAAAGGTCAGAGAGGGACTTGGGCATGTAGTGATAGAACTAGGGAGAATGGCTTTAAACTGTCAGAGGGCAGACTTAGATCACGTAATAAAAAGAAATTCTTTACTGTGAGGGCAATGAGGTGCTAGAACAGGTTGCCAAGTGAAGTTGTGGATGCCTCATCCTCGTATTTCAAGACCAACCTAGTTGGGGCTTTGAGCTACCTGGTCTTGTGGACATTGTCTCTGCACATGGCAGAGAGTTGGAATGAGATGGTCTGTAAGGTCCCTTCTGACTCAAACCATTCTCTGGTTCTATGACTCAAAGAATTAAGAACTTTGACATGCACAACACAAAACTGTTTTTAGTAGGACTGTCTCATAGCCTTTCTGCTAAACAATGCAAGTCTATCAATATTTGTTTCTACTCTACTATTTCATTTCCTGAATTTTGCGTGGCAGTATGTCCCAGCTGCCCATGGGTTATGTTTCATGAGCATGTCTTAAGCTATCTTTAACTCCCTAATTTCCACTTCCTTGTACTCCACCAGCTGTTAATCAGCATGGTGAAAGAAAGGTATCACATCTTACATCTTACAGAACTAACCCCAGTCTGACGTTATTTTTTCCCAGATCCTCTTCCAAACTGATTCCTTAATCAGTTCACTATAAGAACTCTTCCGAGAATGTCTTTAGATGTTTGTATGGTTGTCTTTTTTTCATTGGTTTTGTTTTGGGCTTTCTTGTTGTGCTGGTTTTGCAAAAATAGTGAGGAGGGAAGACATCCACGGAAGTGATTTTTCAGAGAGGATCTGCTGAGAGCTTCCTCTGTGTCTGACAAAGACAATTTGGTGATTGGTTTTAAGAACTGACAACCTGCTAAACCACTGTGAAAGTTGAACACACCTGTGTGAACACACATTTTAATATGAACAAACCCCAAAAACCTCTCCTTCCCTTGCAATCTCAGTCCAGGTGGCAGCCTGGTGCGGCCCCTCTGCACGGCTGGGCCAGGAATGCTGCACTGTGGGGACCCTTCTCAGGAAGCTTGCCAAACCCCAGGCCCTGCTCTAATGAAGCACTAGCCAAGCCAAATACCCCTTGCCCCAGCACAACCAAACTAAGTCCACAGTACACCTAGAATGCTACTGCTGCTAAATTTCAACAAAATCCACCCAGCAGGGGGAGGGGAAACCAATGACCCACAGCGTTCTAGATCCTGTGCTCTAACCTAGCTAGATCCCAGCTTGCCCCCAGCATGGCTGCCAAAAAAACTCCTTACCATAAACAACTCCACCCAAGCAGGGTTCACATAACCATCTTCAAACTTCAATAAAAATACTAACCCTTTCACTACACAGATGAGACTTGCAGACCTTCCGTCTCTTCCCAAATTTAAAACAAAAAGAAGACGATAATAGACACACAATAAACCAACATGAAAACACCAGAATCAATAAAGTAAAAATCAAATCCCAAATAGAAAAGATTAATAGAAACGCTTCACTCTTAAACTAAAATCCTATTGTAGAGCTATAGAGAAGATATAATTGATAAATTAGACTTTTTTCCCCTATAACTCATAAAATACACTTTAGAGAAATAGTGTTCTAACCACAGTCATAAGCAAAAGCACCAATACTTAAATAAACAAATTTTAAGGTAGCTATAATCCCATAAAAAGTTTAAACAGGAAAAGAGAAAAAAGTGATAAAGACCCTTTACCCCAAAGACCAAAAAGAAGACCTCTGTTCCAAAATATAAAAAGTATCTCAAAGTTAAATAAAGAAAACTTGTTCTTTTAAACAATTTCATCCTTTAAAATAGTACTCCATGAATTAGCATAGTCCTCAAAAACAATTATAAAGAAAGCTAGAAGTAAAAAAAATTATTTTTACATACTAATAAAATTTCCATTCTCCCAACAACTAATTCACTATAATATTAAAGCCACAAAAAACCTATTTCTTATTAAAAAGTCTCCATGAACTAAAGAAAAAGACTTCTCTCCCTAAATAAATTTAAAGATTACTATTTTAGAAATAGTAAACTAACTTATTTCTGTACATTGTCAATGTTTTTAAAAGGGTATAAAAAGAAGATAAATAATCTAAAAGTTTAATTCTAATTCTTCTCTTTTTTCTGTTAATTTCTGTTAATAGAATTTTGTTTATACCCTTCAAAATTTAAGCCTACATTACCTTCCCTCCTAACCCTATCTCACAACAAAAAATAAATAAATAATTCTAGTAAGCATAATAGCCAATTAACCAACACTAAATTCATGACACAAATTAGTCCATTAATCAAAAAATCTTAAATTAGAAAAACAAGACCACTACACTTGTTTGGTTTTTTGTTGTTTTTTTTTTTTACCAATATAATTTTGAGATATCCATTGAATCTCCTAGGCAATTTGTTTTTTCTGCCTGAAGTGAAAATTTTTCCAGCTTCTTTCCACATATTTCCAGAGATTTTTCTATGGAATTTCCATGAAGTTGACTTTCTCCTGTTCAAGATTCATCAAGCAGGCATGCCCTACTAGCAGCTGAGTAAAATCAAGATATTTATCTTAGCCTCTGTATTTCAATTAGCAGCAACGTTCAGAAACTCTGTTGTGAGGTCAGTAATGAAAATAATTAAAGTTTAATTTTATGCTTGTAGTCCTTGCTATTTTTTTTTTAATAATGCAAAAGAAATATTGTTCAGGCTTGCACAGGGTGGGATATGTTGATTCCTCCTGCTCAGTTCAAAGAAACATGGTCTCTGTCTTTCTCTTTTCCAGACTGCATGATATACATTACAATAACTTTTCACTTGTTACTCTCTGTGATATGAAATTTGCATCATCTGTTCCTACAGTTTAAATTATGAGAACTCTTTTGCAGTTTGTTTTCTGCACAAACCTTATTACCATGGATGTTGATGATTGATTTGGAAAATAGGTTATGTCACTTTCTCCTTTCTTGAAATTTGGACTCCTGTTTGTTTGCTGCTTAAGTAGCTACATAATGTAGCCTGCTATTCCAGACAATTGTAAAATCCACTGTCTAGGTACCATTAGAAAATGCTTAGGAATATCCATCTTCATTTTGTGTGTTCAAGAGAAAAAACCCACAAAGCAAGAGAATCAAGACTTGAAAATTGTTGATACTGTCTATAAACAGGCTTCAAACTCCAACTGTAGATTTATGCCCAGAACTGCTCTTGCTTCAAAGCTTTTATTAAAGTTTGCCTCTGTTTGAAAAGTGGTTCCAGGTATAACCATTACTCCAAATTAGCCTTCAAATGCCACTAGGCCCTCAGTAGAAAATGTAAACTTTTGTGAGCAAAGAAGGTCCTTTGTGGACAGCAGACATACTTGCAGAATGTTACAGTAGGAAATATAAACACTGAGCTTATTCCTTATTTCAGTGACAATGGATTACTATCATTATTACATAGATTTTTACTGCAATGCTATGAATGTCATTCCATCATTCAGATGCAGCCCAGACAGCCAAGTGTGTCCTGGGCTGCATCCAGAGCCTCGTGGGCAGCACGGGAGGGAGGGGATTCTGCCCCTCTGCTCTGCTCTGATGAGACCTCACCTGCAGAGCCACCTCCAGCCCTGAGGTCCCAGCACAGGAAGGACATGGAACTGCTGGAGAGAGTCCAGAGAGGGACAGCAAGGTGATCAGGGGGATGGAACACCTCTGCTAGGGGAAAAGGCTCAGAGAATTGGGATTGTTCAGCCTGGAGAATATTTTGAGGTGACTGAACTGTGGCCTTCCAGTTCCTGAAGAGTCTCCACAAGGATGGAGAGGGACTACACACAATGACATGGAGTGACAGTGACAAGGGGTAATGTCCTCAAACTGAAAGAAAATTGACTGGATATTAAAACGGCATTTTTGTGAGGGTGGTGAGGCCCTGGAATAGGTTGCCCAGGGAAGCTGTGGAATCCCCATGCCTGGAAGTTCAAGGTCAGGCTAATACAGAGCTCTGATAAACATGGCCTAGTGGAAGGTGTCTCTGCCCGCAGCAGGGGCATCGGGTCCAGATAATCTGTAAGGTCCCTTCCAATCTTTTGTGATTTTAGCAAAAGAAGTCAGTGATTAAGAACACCAATATATAATAAAGTGAATGATCAGTTCACATAAATGGAAATAAACCATCCAAATCCTGAAAGGGACCCTATCATCATTTCCTATTGCTCAGGTATGGCTATGCTATGGCTATCTGGTCAAAAAAACCCACTACAGTCTCAGCCTTATATTGTGCCTATTCTAGTAAGTATCCAAAAAATAACATTGCAGTGCTGTTTCTAGAATGTTCCTAGAAATCTGCATGGAGTCCCACAGCTTTGCATGAGGTTGGCTTCCTGGTTTTCACCTCCAAATACTTGGAGACTTGCACATCAAATATACATGTAAGCAGCAGTTCAATCATAGTTCCTTGGCAATGCATAGTCATACAGTGTGGTTCTCCTCATGGAGTACTCATCTCAGAAGTACTCTTTTCAAAAGTATTAATTTCTTTCCTATTTGATTTAAATGGCAGCAGCTACCAAGTGTTGAAATGCTCGAAATTTGGAAAAAAAACCCCAAAAACTAGAGTGCCAAGTAGTTCTTCAGTAGTTTTGGACTTTTAAGCACAGTGATATTGAAGATGTTTTCTCTTGGTTTAACTGGCACAAAAATGTATTTGCCTGCATTGTTCTACTTTACACGTGTTTTTTTCATCTTTTAGCATTTTTTTTCATTTTTGTCACAGCCTCTCTGCTCTTTAATAGTTGAGTGGGCAGTACTACAAGTCCTAATGTTAGTCCTTTCCTGTTTAGGCATAGGATTTTAATCCACTGGGACTTGCTATTAACAATATGAATACCTCTCTCTAGTGTGTTTCTCAACATGACAGAAAGTAACTGCTCCAAGAATTTGCACAGTCTACAAGCTCTGGGCAGTCTGAGACCTATCTTAATGGCTTCACGATGACTCCGCTTCCTACTCAGAGTTTCTGAGATCCCAGTTTCTCCTATATCCTCTTCTAAAACTACACAGTGATTCACTGAAAAGAGAGCTAACAGATTTGGTTGTAAACAAAGCAGAAAGTCTGACAAACTGTATCAGGCCACATAATTATTTACTTCTCATTGACTTCCATATTTTTCCGAAAATACTCTAGCAATGGGATACTCCAGTTGTTCCCATGCCATCTGCTTAAAAATGAAAATATCACACTGGATTATGACACAGGGACTGAAATTTTAGACACTGTACGTTGTTACCTCTTGAATCAACTTGTCAGAGAACTGGCAAGAAGAAAACCAATGTTGGATTAGCTATACAAAAACCCAAGCAACCTGGCTCAACCCATAAGCCTCAGACACCTGTAGAACTTGCCAGAAGGTGTTCAAGAGCAATATTCTTACAGAAGGGGAAGAAAAGCCACAGTGAATTGATATTTTATTTAAATGGTTGGGTGGGGCTGCTGTGATCAACATAAAAATAATGAAACCCGTTAGAGTGAGCTTGAGAATACTAGGTTAAAATATAAATAATTTGTAAGGATCATGGATAAGTTATTTACTAAATCAAGTAAATGTTTATGGCAGAAGAATATGAACTGTAAAGACAACACATGCACACACAAAAAGCAACTGGGTTCCACAGTAGAATGATGGTTATCCACTTGTACGAGAAGGCATTTTTTAATACAGGAGTCAAGCACAAATGAAATGTAGAGACACTAATGATTTTTTTTTTTAATTAGACATAAAACCACTATAGGGCATGCAAAGAGAGCTACCTAAAGACATTAAAACAAAATAATCAGTGTATTTTCATTTCTTCTGGAAGCTGACACCATGCCAAGGAAGCTGTGCAGATAACAGACAAAAAGTTTAAAAAAGGATTAAAAAGAGTGAAGGAATGCTCCAGTAAAATACCTGTAGCTGTAAAGTATTGCATTACTCCATTTTTGGCACATGAAAAGTCAAAAAAATTGGCTGAGAATAAAATTATGGTTTTCTCAGAAAATTGCTTTGAATGAGAGGCTGAAAAGCAAAAAAACCTTCAGACTGATCTTGAGAAGAGCAAGATGTGAAGTAGCTGAGATGGTAGCAGCTGTGTGGAACTTCTGGTCAAATATTCCCTGGCAGAGAAGGACTGACTGGTGTCAAGTGTGGGTCCAGATTCTCAGTGGGTGTCCAGGAGTGGACCAGAAATCTAACTACCACTAAATCTGATTGAAGTGCTGGGTAAATATATGACTACAACAAAAAAGAGAATCTGCAGATAGCAGAGACAGACATCATACTCAGGAAGAAACAGCACCTGTTTTGTAGGAGACTGTGCATCACTAGCATTGCTAGTTTACTCCGAAGCAATCAGACATGTGAGTCACTCATAAATACAAGATGGAATTACAAAAAGCTTTTGCAATCTCCTGTGGTCACAGGTCTCCTGTGAAAGTCTCTTAAAGAAACCAAATTGTCATGGAATGGTAAGGTTGAATAACAACCAGCTAAATGTTGAGAAATAAATGGTAGTAATAAGTTGTGATGTTTTACCATGAAAGAACATTGTCAGCAAGTTCCATGTTGACTCTCTCATATGTGACCTAGAAGAGAGTCGAATATTGAGATGACAACTTTTGCAAACTATATAAAATAACTTACATTTTATCACAGCAACTGCTAGCAGCCAGTCTTCTTCTAAAATTTGCATGGTATGGAGTGACAGAGTGCTAAAATGGCATTCAATAGTGACAAATGAAACATAGTGTGAAGAATATGTGAATGAACATAATGGGAATTTACATGTGAAGAAACTGTCCTACCCATGTTTTCTACATTAGGTGTAATTACTCAGGCCATAGAGCCATTAATTCCATATGCAGAAGCATCCAAAAAAAAAAAAAAGTAAATAAAATACTGCAACACATGAAGAATGCAATATTTATGAATGTCTTTCAACAGAACGTGTGGTTTTAATCCAAAACTTTTCTTGCATGTTGTGACTGCAATGTTTTTTCCTACAGTTACATGATTTGGAAAAGAGCTGAAAACAAACAAAAATGATTCTGCAATTGTGTAGATTCACATTATTTCATTATGAAAAATAAGTCCAGTTCTGGTTCTCTCATATGACAAAAAAAAGACTGTTTGGAAAAGGAAAAAAGATGGAGTCTCTGTGACAGGAGACTTAGTAGCTCTTTTGTCAGCAAGACATAACTGAGGATGGGGATTTGTAAAATTTCCAATGGACAGGAAAAGGAGTGACTAGGGAATGAATAGTGCTTCTTAGGGCAAAAGGCATGTGAAACTCTTAGACATCAGATTAAACCAGACAATGGAAGCATTTTCCTACAGAACTCATCATCAAGCTGTGGCATAGATCACCATGGGAGCCATGGAAACAAAATATTTTAATGAAATCAGGCAGGGCTTATACCAGGTCCACTGAGGCCCACTGAATGTCACTGATGGAAAGCTGCCTCCAGCTGAGGAAATCCTTGAACCACTGACATCAGAGACTGTTAATAAGCCCAGGCAGCATCCATTTTCTACATGCTTCTAGTACTCTTTTCCAAAGTATTAATTACTTGAGACAGCACAATAGAGAAATTGCAGAATTATGGTCCCCGATGTTGCTTTTCTGTTCTCCTAAGTCTGTTTCTATGCTGGGAAAAAGCAGAGATTAAGTTTAGTCTTGGCCTCCTTGCTGCAGCTCATCAAATGTGGGATGCTGGTAGTGAGTCTTCTGACAAGTTCAGCTCATGATGGATGTAGTGGGTTTATTTCTGGGGGTCTCACTGCTGTCCTTTCACCACTGTGACTTCTGAAACTCTTCTCATTGCTGGAATTTGTCCTCCCCAGCCTCCTCAGTCTGGCACATACATGGTTCTGCTGAGTCAGGACCAGACCAGCCACTCTCTCCAAATGTCCAGGAATCCCAGGACTTTTCTTCCAGGAAGCACAAAACCTTGCAGGCCCTGCTCTCAGAAGGGTGTACAACCCAAGAAACTCCTTCATGAAATAGGAGATTTCCCTGCTATACCAAATGAACTCCTAAAGCAGCAACAGGCACAAGGACACACAAAGGGGTCAATCCAAGTAAGAAGCAAGACACCCTTGGGAGTAAGAAATTCAGAAATTAATATAAATTCAATCCATTCCCTAAGCATGTTATAGACGATAATTTTAAAGTGTATAATCATAACTTAGAAAAGTTATAGAACATCATCTTGAACAGAATTTCTCTTGAATATTCTACTTCACTCACTCCTGCTGTTTGGGTCGTGCTATACTAAGCATCTTTCTGCTCAGATTGTTTGAGGACATTTATAAACATGTCTTGTCAATTCTTCTTAAACTTCCATCTTAATGAAGGAATTGTTTTAAGTTTGAAGATGAAAATACTAAATCAAACACCTGTTTTGAAAATCAAAATAATTTAGTTTGGGAAAGACCACTAAGATCACTGAGTCCAACCATCAACCAAGCAATGTCAAGTCCACTACTAAACTGCATCCCTGAGTACCACATCTGCAAGCTTTTTGAGCAATTCCATGGATGGTGATTCCAGCACTTCCTTTGGCAGCCTGTCCCAGTGCTTGACAACCCTTTGAGGAAAGAAATTTTTCCTAATATCCAATCTAAACCTCCCCTGAAACAACTCGAGGCCATTTACTCTTGTCCTGTTTCTTGTTCCCTGGGAGAACAGGCCAATCCCCACCTGGCTACAACTCCTCTCAGGGAGCTGTTGAGGGAAATAAGGTCCCCTGTGAGCCTCCTTTTCTCCAGGCTGAGCACCCATAGCTCCCTCAGCTGCTCCTTATGAGATGTGCTCCAGCCCCTTTTCAAGCTCTGTTGCCCTTCTCTGGACATTCTTCAGAGCAAAACAAAATAAAACAGAAAACAAACCAAGACTCAGATAGGTAAGATGTGGATAATTTCTAAAGCAAAGAGAAAAATGTTTATGAAATTTGTGAAAACCCCAGAATTTTTTTCTTTTTACTAAGGAATCATAGCAGCTCTCTTCTAGCATCCTTGGCACTGGGGGGAAAGGAAGTGATTAGTACTCCCATTTTTAAAACCCGGTAAATTAAACATCTAGCCACAGTTTAACTTTCTGTTACTAGGATTAAAGCAAAAAATGCTATTAAAACTGGGCATGATTCCCAAGTTTAAGAAAAGAAAAAAGACAAACCTCATACTGAGATTTGTAACTTACAATGTAATTTCAACAAGACTCATAATCTCTCAGTTGCAAAGTTGACTCTAGTTTCCCTTGAAAAAGAAATGTTGACTAGGAATTATGAGAAGTCTGACATTTAAAAGTAGTTTGAACAAATTTTGGTTGTTCAGTTCAAATACAAGTACTCTGAAGGAAGAAAACCTCTCTCAAGAGTGAAGAAAACAAGTGCAAAGAGCAAAATAGTGCATTCTCTTTCCACCAGTTAGGAAAGATATTGATCAACGAACTTAAGCTATGGTACAGCAAAGATACGAGAAAATATTGCTTGAACAGAAGCACTTCAGAAACTTGCCTAGAACAGTCATGTTATTTTCATAGCTTGGTGTGATCAAGCACATGCTGACAGGCCCTTTGTCAGAAAAAGTGTAGATACATATGATTATGTCTTGAGGAAGGGTGTTACTTATCATCTCTTAACAGCTATTCTAGCTCTATATATTTTTGTGAACAAAAAAGTATTGCCATTGTTTATATTGCCTTCTGAAGTGTCAGCTGTTTCCTTCCGTCATTCACTGACTGCTAATATATTTTAAAAATAGCTCCATTTGCTTGTCATAATCCTTGCCAATTGTAATTTAATTGGAACTTAACCCACTACGACTTAATTTTTTAAAATACTCTTATTTCTTTATACTTGTCCTTGGTTATGATAATCCCTGCCTTCAGAGAGACCAAGGCAGAGTTCTGTCTCTAAGTATCATCATAAAAGACGGAAGGCAACCACAGTATTGTCTTTACTTACCATTGGCTTTTCCAAACCAAACAGCTTCTATCTCAGATACTACATTAAAATCTTTCTTGACAAAAGTCTTTTTTTCTGGGTAAATCTTTTATTTCCTACCAGGGCTCAGTAATGAATAAAAGTCTTTCTCAGAATGGGATAGTAGTCCCCAGCAATCTCAAGGAATTTTCCTGAAAATCACTCTTCTAATAGGATAAATATTTAGAGGGAGAATGTCATAAGCCAACTATCTAATACCTTTTTGGGGTTGAGTATTTTTTTTTCTGGATGATGATCGCGGTGGTTTAATCAGAGACTTACAAATAGCTCATGTTGATGCTGTGTTAAATATGGCTTTGGCTCTTGGCCTCTTCATGGATTTCCTCTGTTCCTCACAGACATGGTCACCCCCCACAAGAAAACAGGATTCTACACTGTTGAGCTGGCATTACTTTGGGGAGGTACATAAGATGATGTTTATTGGAAGATCTGTGCTATTAAGTTTGTGATTTTCATTTTTTTGCTCATCTTTTCTTAACATGTCAGCAGTAATGCCCTCAGAGTCTTGTGGGGGTAGACGGTCTTCTCTCCTCTTTGTCCTCATCCAGTACCACATAAAATATTGGGAGGACGGGACGGGACAGGACAGGACAGGACAGGACAGGACAGGATAGGATAGGATAGGATAGGATATCTGACACTGTGTGTCTCAAGCTTGTATGATATTTCTATTTCTGGCTAAAATTGTGGTACAGAAGTTTGCCTATGGTTAAAAAACAGAGAACCATCTCTTCTGGAACAATGATCTGAAGTGTTGCACATGTATAATGCAAGAATCTTCCAGAAGATGCTATGACCGTTCAAGTCTCCCATGAGGACCAGGACCTGAAAATTTGAAGCTTCTTCCAGCTGCTTATGAAATATTTCATCCAACACTATCTCTAGGTAGGGTAGTCTATCCAGGACACCCATCATGGTGTCCCTCCCTCTAGTTCTACCTTCCAAGCACCCCTGCAGTAAAGCTGCATCTATTTGAGCCATTCTCTCTTCACAGGGCACATTTCCTTCAATATATGTGGCATATAATAATGTAGTGGTCAGATAATTAGTCAAACGTGGCTAAAAATTAACAAGTTTAGTCCAGAAAACAAGAAATCAGTTATGAGGCAGTGGGAACAGCTCGCATAGACTTCCTTATGCTACTACTTCTGTTGAATTCAACTGGATAAGAAATTAGTTTTATTGTGAAATTTTCTAAAATATAATACATATTATAAGGATTGGAACAGGGCATTTTCCAGCCATGTCATTCTTTCAATCCTTAGTTAGGAAAGACTGTACTAAATATCCATAGCTTTAGCACATGTATAGGATGTGGTCTTTCAAAATTGGAAAGGTATGGCAAATATGCATAGAATTAAAGATAAAAAGGAAAATAATAAAATTAAGAACCTTTTCATTTGATTGTATATGTTTGTTATTTTGAAAGCAACTTTTTGAAAAAATTAGTGGGTACCTTCCACTTTAGGAAAGGTAATGTGAGCTATTTTGTAATCTCCATTATTTTAGAAGCCAATTAGTTCTCACACCCAAAAATAATGTTCAAACATCTAGCTTTGTAATGGTTCTCTCCAATTTCTCCACAATTAATTTTGGAATATCTATAATCTGAGTAGCAAAACCTGAACTCATTAGGGGCTGTTTTTGTTTGTGCTTCTAACAAATGACACCTTGGAAATTGTATTATTTCTTTTGCAGTGCCTTATCTGGATGACTTGTCTGTTGTGTGGTGTTAGCAAGTGGAGTTGAATAGATTTGTTGAGTGATTCAGTGGCTGAGCTGTAAAATACCATGAGATTTCGTTATGTATGGCACTGTGAATGTTTTCTTTCTCTTTCTGTGCAACAACAAAGTAAAAATGTCCTGAAAACCTTATCTGGAGTTATCTGTAAAAATGTAATTAAGTCCTGTTCACTGAAGTAGATTAATTCTCCATTAGATTTGATCCTTAAAAGAAAGAAAATACAGGCCTTCTTCAGAAACTGTTAACCCAACACACAGGATGTAGAATATGATATGCAGAATTAGACGCAGGAGTTTCCAACTTCTCATTTCAATTACTTTTAAGAACTGCTTGAAGCAGCATTGTGCCATGGACTTCCCAATCTCACACATGAGCTGTCTTCTTCAGATACAAGAGTTGTAATACCCACAATATCATTTCTCATAAAAGCAACCAGGTCTGGAAAGTGGTTAAAGACAATATCAAGACTTTTTAAACTTCTTGTTTATTTCTAGTGACTGGTATGATGTACTCGTATGTCTGTCCCAATGTAAGAATGAGAGAATGGAAGTTTTCTCTGTGTGCTTTCTGCCCCAGACAGCTGCATTCAGGTCAGCAGTTTCTCAGGCAAACAATTTATTTCTTCAAAGTTAAAAGCAATAGGAAGGTTGAAAAATTTTACTTTCTGTTAAATGCATTCACTTCTATATTCTAAGTAAAGAAAAATATAATGGAAAATATTTTTTCATCCTATCGAGTTTATCTTAAGCATGTTTGTGCTGTTATACACAAAAAATAGTGTACTTACCTACTTTTTCATATACTGTAATTAGTGTTTCAGTGTCTAAACATAATCGGCATACATTTAATGTGGTTTTGCCAAGTTCTATCAGATTTAATAAAGCATTTACTAAAACCAAAACAAATACTCGCTCTATCAGAAAGGTATAACCTCTTAGGGAGTCATTTCAAGAGACCAGTGGGGATTTTAAATCATTGCAAAGAGGCACAGCCCCTGGATTATTGCCCACTATTGATTTTCTGTGTAGGCAGTGACAAAGTTACAAAAAGAAGTCCAAGGGCAATCAAGAGAGTTTTCAGAGCTTTGGCATGACTGGGTAAAGGACCAAGAGTGCAAGCACTATTCCCCTGTATCTTTCCAGTTAGAGGAAATGATGAGGAAAGAAGCACAAAGACCCAGTAGATCACTATCTGGATCCATGACTGGTGCCACAAACACAGTCTCAGGGGTTTTGACCATGGGTTGGGCGACATGGCATGCTGACAGTAGATGAGGTACACCTGTCTGAAAGTGGAAAAAGGACTGTTGCAGTGAGACAGGTTCACTGCCAACAGCTTTAAATGAGATTTGAAGAGGGAAAGGGAGGAAAAACAGCCTTAATAGAGATGAACCTGTAGGTGACAAACCTGTATCTAGATAGGTAACACGTGACAGGATGAGAGGAAATTATCTCAAGTTACATTAGGAGAGGTTTAAATCGGAGATGAGGAAAAACTTCTTCCTGGAAAGGGTCGTCAGGCATTGGAACAGTCTGCCCAGGGAGGTGGGACAATCACCATCCCTGGAGGCATTTAAAAGACAGGTAGATGTGGCACTTAGAGAAATGGTGTAATGGTGTACTAGACATTGTTATGGTTGGATTCAATGTTCTTAAGGATCTTTTTCAACCAAAATGATTCTGTAATTCTATGAAGTTGCAAATAATATACAGTAATTTCTACCACAGGGCTTGTTTATAGTGCAAAACCAGTAAAACCTCCTTGGGCATCTTTCTCTGAGATTCAAGAGAGAAAAAGGAAGTTCTGAAACAGATGAAAACTAGGCTTATATTCTGACCCCTATCATGAGATAAGAGCACTGGCACAAGCATTTCTTCCCTTCATTCCACACCACCTTTTCATAGCCCCTGGAACAAGACATTGCACATACATTCCTTGGAACTAACTAGAACTGCACAATAGGAGTAATTCATTTGTGACACCTGTGTTTCTTCTCCAAAGAGAAACAATTCTTACCATTCAGGTAATTGTTATTATATAAATGACAAGCATTGAATTTCACTATGCAAAAAATCTGATATTAATATTTCTTGGCAATGAACATCTAAATATTTTCATCTAAAGAGGAATTAGATGGACCTGTGAGGAACCTGGTCCAGCGAAATGTACTCCTGCTCACAGCAGCAGGGTAGCTAAATTGCCTGTAAGATCCCTTCTAACCAGGCCATTCTGTGATTCTATGATGATTCTATATACTGTTCAGCTCCAGTACAAAGATAAAACTGTAAACTGAGAAATTAGAAAATACTCACAGATAATGATGGTTTGTCTTTCAAAGAAATTTTAACCTTTTAAAAAATGTATTTATCTGAAAAGGTTGCTACATCTAAACTCTATTATATCTCCTAGTGGTTTGGGTTTTTCCTCAAAAGTATATATATAATTGCATACTCATATTTTTACTCTGCAGCCTATTCTTCCCAACAAAATATGTTATTTTCTGGACAATATTTGTTAACATTTCTAGTTTCTCTTACTCTTCAGTACTTTTATTAAATTTATGTGCTGTACTTCTATTTATGAATTTCAGCTTCTTCACCCTATACAACATGATGCTAAACTTTGCATTAATCTTTCCAAAGACCATTGTCACAAATATTTCTGCCAGTTTTTCAGTAGCTCTCTATTTTGAACAATATGTGTGCATATAGAATATAACAGAATATATATATTTAAAAAAAAAAAGGTAAATGGTGTTTTGAACTGAAAAATCAAATACCTGCTCTCAGTCAATCTCTGATCAAGCTATTTTTATGTGAATGCTTGTGTGGCATACACTGAAAACTGGCATCCTGTATGTGAAGAACTTGCTTAATGTGGAGTCTCAGGCAGCAGGGTCTCTGTTTCACAGATCATGGCTCTGCTGCTTTTCTATCTTCTTGCCACAATTAGAAAATCAGAGTGTGGTCATCTTAAAACAATACTGAAAGCAACAGCTTTTATTTCTTTCACACTCAATGAATCAAGACCCAAAAAAACAGGAAACACATTAGCAATTTCTCAATTCATAAGCCACTGAAATGTCTGGTTTTACATAAACATCAGTGCCAGAGGGCTTTTAAATACTTTATGCAACATGCGTAAAAACATGGTTAAGACATTAGTTTCCAACATACAAACAGTCATAATGCCAAAATGCCGAAGTGCATTACCTCAAGCTGCTCAGAATATTCATCGAGGGATATTAAAGGGAGATACATTTGTGTGAGTAAGAAGGAATTTCCCAGTCACAGCTTGGTCATCTAGGCTGTGAGAACAGTGTCTCCCAGTTTAGTTTAACCTACTGGACCCCACTTCCATTTGCAGCAAGGGCTGGCACTCAGTTTCCTCTAAGTCCCCACTGCCGTTGAGTCGACACAGAACAGCTGCAGCTGAAGAAATATTTGGCTTTTAATCTCCTGAAGATCATAACCTTACTATCCAAGAACAATTACCAATAAGGCATACAACATCTCCTGTGCCAGAGGGAAGAACACATTAAAAATCCCCATTATTTTAATTTCCTCTCCCTATGACCTCCCCACTCTTCTGCTAAATTTTTTTGTGTCTTGGTGTGTCATCAGAGGATGTAGGTTTACTTACTGGTATGTTTTTGTTACGTGGCCACGTGTCAGGCTGTGTCCGGCCAGTCAGCACCATGCTGGCATGTGGCTCCTTCCGTGTGCTTCATGTGAGTCCGCAGGGATAAGATTTCTGCCTCTCTGTAATGGAGGATGTCCTCCCTAGTACTGCTTAAGCACAGATCTAAATCCAAAGTCTAATTTTCCTCTCCACCCCATTTACTTCACTTTAACTATCAGACATGTCCACCTTACAGATGTCAAGGCTGTGCAAAGTCCTGAGTTCTTCATTCCCTGAGCTCAACTGTCTGCTATATTAAATTTGTCTTGAGTTCACACTCTGTGTTGATGCCTCTACCTTGCAGTGTGTTTCCTCATCACACAAAACTTCTGGAACATTTTTTTGCTCCAGTCAAGCTATGACTGTAACCAACCAACACCAGAAGAACGTGTGGAGTGGTACTTCGTGCTGGGAATGGGTGCAAAAGTCAGAGCATTCCCTATCTTCTGCCCTTCACTTTGACTGGCTGCTGATAGTGGATATACCAGGTGTGAGCAAGAAAGAGGAAAGTTAAAGACGGAGAACTGGGCAGCATTTGGGTTATCTGGAAGCAGACTTCTGGAGAGAGCAAGCAGGAGTGGCAGCAGGGCTGACAAAGCAGGGCTGAAGCACAAGATATAGCTCAGGGCCTGCAGGCAGGGACTATACAGGGATGTGGTGTGTGCCCAGGGCTTGGAAAGGACATGAAACTCAGAACAGTCATAGCATGATATGCGAATAAGGTGAAATGGATATGCACATTTTTCCTGAAATCCAATTTTGTTAGCCTTATTCATTCTACAGGTTAGCTTATCCAGTGGGATACCCCAGTGGCTTTTGGGATAGTTTTATCTTGAAGCACACATCACATCAGCTACTGAAAAAATTACCAGGAGGATGGAGGGCAGCTCTAGTAGGATGCAAAAAGCTCCACCCCCAGGCTTCAGTCCCACCAGGAATGATGCCAAAGGAGCTTTTGGAGGGGAGGCAACAGGTCCTTGTTTTGCTGATCTGGGCTTTAGAGTGGCATGGACAGGCTGCTTCCCTTTCCATGTGCAGGACAGGCAGCCTGCCTATTTCTGTTGTTGGGCTGGCAAGCAAGGAAGCCATGAATGCAGTAACAGAGAGTGAACCGCAGCGCTTTCAGCACAGATACTCCCACAACTCTCTCAGGCTTACAACTAGGATTGATCAAAGCAGTGATGTGTGCGGTGCTGCCATGTGCTGTAGCTTCCCTGACCTGTCGCCCTTCCCTGGTCTTGAGACCATGGATCATTTGTAATGATGTAAATCCAAGACCATGAGATGGGTCCGTTAGGGGCCTCTTATGGGACTGGTGTTATTTAATATCTTTACTAATAACACAGATTAAAGTATTGAGTGCATACAGCAAATCTGCAGATGACACCAAGCTGAGATAGCAACTGACAGGACAGGATGTCACCCAGAAGAAACCCAAGAAGTGGTCTCTGGACCACTTGAGAAACACGAGAAATGGTCACCGGTCCTGAGGTTTAATAAGGCCAAATGCTGGTGCTGCACCTGGGTCAGGACAATCCCTGGTGCCAGCCCAGGCAGGGGATGAACAGATTGAGAACAGCCCTGCTCAGAACAATTTGGGGATGCTGGGAGTAAGAGCTGGACATGAGCCAGCCATAGGCACTCCATCATTCAGATGCAGCCCAGACAGAGAAGTGTGTCCTGGACTGCATCCAGCGCCTCTTGGGCAGCACGGGAGGGAGGGGATTCTGCCCCTCTGCTCTGCTCTGATGAGACCTCACCTGCAGAGCCACCTCCAGCCCTGGGGTCCCAGCACAGGAAGGACATGGCGCTGCTGGAGAGAGTCCAGAGAGGGACAGCAAGGTGATCAGGGGGATGGAACACCTCTGCTATGAGGAAAAGCTAGGAATTGTTCAGCCTGGAGAAGAGAAAGCTTTGAGGTGACTGAATTGCGGCCTTCCACTTCCTGAAGGGACTCCATAAGAAGGATGGAGAGGGACTTTTTGCAAGAGTGACAGGACAAGGGCAAATGGATTCAAACTGAAAGAAAGTAGATCTGGATTAGATATTAGGAAGAAATTCTTTACTGTGAGGGTGATGAGGCCCTTGGCACAGGTTGCCCAGAGAAACTGTGGATACCCCATGCCTGGAAGTATTCAAGATCAGATTGGATGGGCTTGCAACATCCTGGTCTGGTGGATGGTGTTCCTGTCCATAGCAGGGAGTTTGAAACTAGATGATCTTTAAGGTCTCTTCCAAGCCAAGCCATTATTTGATACTATAATTGTTTAGTATGCTATTAAAAAAAATATCTGGGTAGAGAGATTCTTGTAGGGAGTGAGTATTGCTGGGATATGGAACAGCTGAGCAGCAGCATTGAGAATTGCAGTTCTGAGTGAATATACTTTAAATAAGAAGTACAGTGGGAGCTGGACATCCTCTTTGTTCCAGTTACCAGGAATTTCCATTTGTTTTCCCTGGGACTGTACTACATCTATGTCTTACTCTACTTGGCAGACTTTCTTGGCAAAATATAATTCAGCATTATTTACATGCAGAAGATTGCTGGCATGCTACACTTTTTGAGAGCAGAGAGAGAGAAAAAACACAGCTAGCTGAAATATTCCTTTAAAAAATTATAAAGCATATTGTAGCTGGATGAGGTGAAATGGATCTGGTGATTTTGAAGCAGCTTAATTCTGATTGTTTCTGCAGCTTAATCCCATTTTTATCTAAACCTTCCAATATTCTAGACTCATTTCAATTTTTTACTGAAGCAGCCCAAATGCATGAGTTTGTCAACACTGTGCTTCAATTGGAAATGCCAAGATAAGAAATTGGTAACAAGTTTTTTGTGATATCAACGTTAGGTTGTTCTCCTCAGTGAATGTGATATCTCAGTACTGGTAACATTTCATTTACCTTTCATTCATTCACATAAAAAATGTACTTACTTTACTAGCACCCATGAGGAAAAAAAAAGTACAAATCAATCTTTTGCTTTTTACTACCCTTTCATTACACTGATAATGTCAAAATCATAGCAGCATTAGTCTAATTATATTCCTATCAAACAGTGTGCAACTAAAATATTCAGAAGCATTTTATAAAGTCATCATTGCTTCAAGTCAAAGTAAGCAACAAAATGCGTAGAAGAGCAAACAGAGGAGAAGGGACAGGCTATTTGTTGATGTTTGAAAATTAACCAGTTATATATATATATATATGTGTATGTATATATGTATATCATTCTTCCACTTCTCCAGAATTTGTGGAATCCATGGTTGATCAAGGTAAGGATGTCCTTTCAGTTTCACTCCTTTCAATAATATGGAGATTGACTTTCTCAAGAATTCAGAATTTTTAAATCACCTTGTTGAGTAAGTGCCTCAGGGTATCTCCCTTGACAAAACACATCAATAGTTCAACTGGGTATCTACTGAAATAATTCTTGGATGAGACAAATCCCTCATGCTTGGTGAAATATTTAAAATGTAGGAAACAGTTTTTTCCTCATCTTTTCTAGCTGGAAAAGTTTTGACCTCCATTGCTAAATGTGGCAGATTCAAAGCAAGAATCTGAAGGAAAAATTGTGTTGAGCTTCCTCACCCTGCTTTAGTGGTTTAAAAAGTCAGGCATATCCACTTGCAATGGCAGTCATTGGATACCCAATTCTAATACAAATTCCATTATACTTCAGCAGTGTGTTGAGAGTTGTTTAAATTTTGAAGTGATGGCTTCCTTTTACACAGGTTTTACACAGTGGACATGATCAAAGTACTTCCATATGCTCCTTTCAATTTATTCTTTAAAACTACATTTCAAATCATAGAACAGCAAGTTTCAGTGTTAAGTATATTAAATTTGAGAGAGATTAATGCTGGAGCTATATTGGGGTATTACTGAAAAAAAAAGAAAAATAGCAACAGCACTATTGTAATGCCTATTCATTGACTCAGGAAATGCAAATTACAATTCAAAGAAAGTTAAACATGTTAATAAGTTAGGATCACACAAGACTAACATATCTGAACAGCCTTAACTCAGAAGAGACAAGAATACCTGGAATCATGACATGGTTACAATTCTGATACTTTAGGATTTATGACTTCTCATGGGATTTCAAAAGATGAGGAGTGGGAAAAAGCAAGGGAAGAGTTTGAAGGCAGGTAAACTCTTCTGAACCTTAGAAAGATAAAAGTTTAAAAATAAGTATTTAATAATGGACTTGGAAAATTATTGGGGCTGGTTAAGAATAGAAGGGTAAAAGACTCACAGGCTGATATTGGAGATGTTGTGACAGAAGATGCTTGGACAGATGACAAGCAAACAGGGAGCAGCAATGGGTAGGACAGTAGAGACAAGTCTCTTGAACTCACAGACTGCAATCCATTAAGGGCCCTAATATTAACCACAAGACTGATGAGTCTTTGAAGGCTTCTTCTGGCAATAAATCACTGTGACACTTGTTGGTAATGTGCATTTTATGCCTTCTAGCAGCTGATCTGCATGTAGAATAACAGCTCCCCACTATCATCATTGGTCAGCCTGGTTGGAAAGGTAAGAGCATGGCCCCCAAAAAGCATGGCCAGAGCAAGGTGGCTGTCAGTCTAACACTTGGTGCTGAAAATTTCTCTTCTGAATGGGTTTTCAGTTTCCTAAAGAGACAGGAAATTAATGCTAGAAACAAATAGTGCTGAGAAAAAATGTGGTTATGAAGCTTTTACAAAGAGAGTGTGTGTCAGCAGTTGATGTTGTGGGACTCAGACAACTTGGATGTTCAGACTTAGGGGGTTTGATGTGCCCATGTAGAAGCCACCACAGTGGGGAGGATTGTGAGAAAGGTATTCTGTGTTCACCTCAGGACAAACATGCCCAAGTCCAGCAGATGCGCTGATGGTCTAGATAGCCACTACCCATACAAATGCCATCATGTACCATGACCATATTAGATAAAAATGGTTAGGTTTTAATCCAGTAATGTGCACATACTCCTGTGTTTTGCCAACATGTCTTTTGATGTCTGGTGGAAGCTGAGGGGTACCAAAAGCAACAGCTGCTAGACCCTCTTAGTGCTGTTTTGTTCATTGCCAGCCACTGGCTGCAATCAGGTGCTCCTGATGGGGATATGCACACCTTTTCCAACTGGCATATGGAGGTCATCACCAGCATTCACCTGCTGCTTGTTTTCAAGAAGGTAAGCTCCTAAGGAACAGCCAGCCAGTCTTGCATGTCCGTGATCAGGAGGAGCATGTTCCAAGCATAATATAGGAATGTGGGAAAAAGCTGTGGGCATGCCTTTGAATTTCCATAGTGTTGGAAATTATTATGCTTCAAACAAAAAAGGTTTGAGTCATTTTCTGAAAAAAAATTCTTTTAACAAAAACATATGAATAAATGTGAGGCCATTGAGCTTTTGTCCCTATGATCTGTGCATGAAAGTTATATCTAACATAATTTTCATGTTGGCTGAAGTTTCTCGATGGTGGCATTCACAGCCCTAAGATGCAAAAGGCAAAGCATTTTTTGATGTCTGCTTGGGTGCTGAATTTTTTGAATTTCCTAATCCTATATATCCAAAGTATAAATATGTTAAGTATCCTGGATATAATGGCATTTCTGTAGTTGTGAGAGAAAGAATATATTACTCATAAGAAAGAATATATTAAGAAAGAATATATTACTCGTATTTACAAAAAAGAAAAGAAGCAAAAGGTTTGCCTTCTAGCTACATGTACCAAGGTGTAAGAGTAAAATTTGGCTCAGCAAATACAAAATAATAAATTATAATACTATAAATATAATAATATTGATTAGAAATGTCTACCAAAGTCAATGACTTCATGTTGTCTTTCTTCTCCTGATGAATGCTGGCAGCAGTCCCACCCACAGATATCCTCTCAACCTGCAGCAAAATAGCAACAGCTATTTCTCAATCCCATCTTCCTGTTGCTCAAGCACCACCACAATTGTGAGGTCTTCAATTCAACCAGGAAACAGGGATTAAGAAGGAAAGTAGGTGTATTGCTAAGTACAAAGATCCTTCAGAAAAATGCCTCTTGTCACTTATTTTTCTTAATGGAAACCACTTCCAAATCCCTTGAATTTGCCCAATTGCTCTGGTCAAAAGTGAGGTGCAGCTTCCTTGGTTGAAGCAAGTAAAAGTTTTGGATTGCTATAGCTATAAAAATGAACAGATTTTTCTAAAGTCCTCTTTTGCCCTCTGTCTCTCTGGTACGTATGTCAGCAATTGAACTTTTCTCTCTGAAGAATTTTAAGTAGAAAACAAATTTGAACTCATATTCACAATAATTTGACATTTCGGAGGCTACTGCTGCATGCAAATGAAGAGATCAGCAAAATGTTTGGGAGTAATTATTTATTTACAGAAATTTTCCATACAAAAAAAAAGAAAAAGTGGTTAAAGAAGAACCACTCTTTTTCCTAATAGACTTTCATTTGAACTTCCTTACAAGCATGTTTTCAATGCCAAATTGTCTTTTACAGCCACATGTATTTCTGCTCCCTTTAAAATCACTTTTTTTTCATTTGCTAATCTGAGTATATTGCCAATGTCTTTTGCAACTTTGTTCTATCTTTGGAGACACAGCTTCAGAAATAAAGGCATGTGCATGCTACCAGTGGTGGAAAAGAATTTCAACCCATTGTTATTTGCATAAAAACATAATTGTTCCCTTTATCTACACACAAGTTTACTATGTCCTGTTTGGTAGGGGCAAATAAACAGTTATTTATTTAGCTATTCACAGGGGTTTGGGTGCTGCTTTGTAAAGACAAATTAAAAGTAAAAAATAACACATTCCTGGACCTTAGATTGGATTCATGGCCCAAATAGACCTTTCATTGGTTATGACGCTGGTTCTCTGGTGTACAATAAGACTCACGTAATGTGACCTTTATGCTATGGTGCACCTCCAATTATGCAAAGAAACACAATGCTATTTAACAGCTGTGTATTTTTATCAACTTGATAACTTCCATGGAGCCAATTAGCAGCTTCAAACAAAAGTCTTTGGAGAAAGATTAAAGCACATTAAGAAAACCCCTTCTAGAATATGAGAACAAGCCATCCTTTAGGGAACTGGAATTTGTTTGGCAACGCTGTGAGAGCAGTGCAGGTAAGCATCCTCTCGAGTGTTCTCGAGGGCTACCCGAGCTCGGTTACAGTTTTACAGACGCTTTGCAAACACATCACCATTAGTGCAATAGCTTTTAAGGCATCGATTTTGAAACAATTATGAATAGAATATTCATCAGTTATCAGAATATTCATCAGTTAATCGGTTATGAGGAGAATTAGATTTATACACACGCACACAGGCAAAGCCAGATTCATACACACGTTCACGAAGTCAGAGGTCTGCGACCATGCCTTGAAACGGAGACCGCGAGCTCCCGGCGGAGACCCGGGCGGAGACTGCGGCCGCCTCTGGCTGCCCCGCCCGGAGCCCTGCGAGGGGCAAGAGGCAGCTCCCGGCTGGGCTGAGAGATGCAGGACGAGAAGAAACAGAGAAAAGGGAGAGATCCAGGAGGAGAGCAGGGCGGGAACCCACTCCAGCGGACAGACAGCCACCCACTGATGACTAAGTTGCTCTGGCTGGTCCCCAGCTCAGCCGGCCTGAGAGGCGCGTTGTCCCGCGGCAGACTTTCTGGGTTTCCCTCATGACTCATGCCGCAGGGAGCATTCCCCGAAAATGAGCACGCCCCGGCCGGGGCTTCCGCAGAGACCCCCGGGGCGCTTTCCGCGAAACACTTCAGCAGGACCGGGGAACAGCTGGTGCTGAACGTGACAGAGGCGTCGGTGCCGGCCGGAGAAAGGCTCCGGGGAGTGAGGGAGAGAGGGAGGGAGCGGGGCCATGCCTCCTTTCGGCCCGGCACCTCGGTCACCAGAGGCCGGACAGCCTGTCCCCCGATGTCCCCGGCATCCCGGTGCCCAGTGCAGCAGACTTCCCTGTCAGCTAGGCTGTCCCAGCGGCCGGGCAGGTGCTCCTCGCCTGCACTCCTTAAGCAAGCCTAATCAAGCGAAGGAGGTCCCCCGGGGAAAGGGGTTTGTAAGATACAACTTTCACCTTCGAGAGAAAAACAGTCCGAAACTCTAGACGGGGATGGAGAAACGACCACTATGCTCCACTCGCCCCCGAGCTAACGTGTTAAAATGATGCGTTGGAGATGTCCTTGCAATCTCAGTGTGGAGGGTATGCACGCCCACCCCTGGGCAGACCCTCTGCAGGTGCCTCGAAGAATTTTTTTCTCGCCTCCAGGAGAAAATCAGGTTTTACTGCAACAGCTCCCGCTGAAGTTGTACCCCACCGTGGTTATAGGGAGGGCTACTCACACTTGTTTCAAAGCTTTTGTATTTTCTTTTGTTTTGCTTGGGGTTTGGGTGATGCCTTTGATTATTATTCGTTATCTTAGATTTATTTTCGAATCAGTGACACAACTTCAAGACTGAGTAATAATTATTTACAGTTCTGGAAAGAGGTGCAAGAGACGTCCAAATGAGCCCCGGTTATGGAATTGGAAACCTTTATTTCCGTAGGCGTACAGGTACATATATGAAGTCAGCAACGATCTGAAGCCTGGGAGGAGAAAAACAACGTGTAAAGACACCATGGATAATCACAACGGTAACCAACCAGTTTCTCTAGTGCTTCTGAAGCACGGACATCCCTCTTTTCAGCTGTCTTCCATGCCTTGTCGGGTCACGTAGCGGTGCAGGATAATTAACCTTTGGCTTTTTCTTACACAGTCCTTTGTAGCTTGATCATCTTTCTTCAGATCGCCTTCTTTCCGCGGGGATCCACCTACAATTTCAGCCTCTGCAACCACGGCAAGATACAAGAGGATCTACTAAACGTTTTGGATGCAGACATTATCTTTACACAAGAGGTTGGTGCTTGCTCTGGTGGCATCGGAGGGAAACTGTCGGGACGGCACTGCCTCCACGTTTTCACCCGTGACCACCGGCAGCTACTTTTTGAAAATCTCGGTTAGCAAGCCGGGAATTGGCTAGTTTAGTAAACCGGTACCTGTGAAACCGGACTTTGAAGTTATGTACAACTCTCCTCCGGCGACCTTCCCAAAATGTGCTTCGCTGAAGCTGGGACTGGCAGGGACGGAGAGCAGGAGCCCGGGCGGCCGCTGCCAGAGCTCTACCCTACCCTTCCCAGCGCCTTGCAGACCCGTAGGACTGAAAGTCGCTTGCATAATGCTTCACCGACGCTGAAGATTGTGTCACGGTTGCAAAGGTGATAAGTGGTTTAGAAGCTACGCGGAGGGTTCACATGCGCAGCCGGCCCTTAGCGCAAGGACCAGGGGGTGTTTTTCGGCGAAAGCAGCCCTGGCGCTGGCTCGGGCATCACAGCCCGGAGAAGCCCAGAGCAGCCCAGCAGCGGCTGCCCCGCACGGCCCCCGCCCGGCTCCCGCAGCCGCCCGCACCGCGCGAGGCCCCGACGGGGCGGCGCGGGGCGCCAAGGCGGGAGGGATATCAGTAACGGGATGCCCGTGGCAGGCTGGCAGCTGGCAAAGGCGATCACGGGCGGCGTGGCTTTAGCGAGCATTCCCTGTTGTTTCCTTCCAGGACCTACAACTCGATTTTCACACCTGCGAGGACGCGCCTTCCGAGCCGGCGGGCAAGCAGCAGTCCGAGGTTCGCACCGGTGCGCGCACTTGCCGGCGGCTAGGTGGCATTCCCTTTCCCAGGGAAAAAAAAAAAAAGGGGGGGGGGGGGGGGGGAAGAAGGGGGCAAGAAAGGGAGAAAGGGGTATGACGGAATGGGAGAAAGGTATGGGGGAAAAGGAGGAGGAGGGCAGAAGGGGAAAAGAGAGGAGTGGGAGGAAAGTGAGGGAGAGGGGAAGGCAGGAAAAGAAGGGAAAACGCGGAGAAGGGGGCAAGGATGAGGAGTGAGAAGTGGTGGATGGGCAGCGTCTTTTTAATGATGCATGGGGAGACATTGAAGGGAAAAGGAGTTAAGGGTCGTGACCAGCTGTCCGCTCGCAGGACTCCAGGCGGGCGGAGCGAGCGGGCCGGCTGCTGGAATGCCTCCTGCACCGGGCGCGGGGATGCGGGGAGGAGCGGCCGGAGGTGTGGCGAGTCACCTGGACAGTCCTGAAGCACTACTGCCCCGGCTTCTGCGCGTCACAGGAGGGCACTGGGACAGCGCAGCGGGACAGCCCAGCAGACAGCGCCGCCAGCACGACAAGCCCGACCCTGTGCGATAAGAGCAAAGCCCGGGAGCTGATGGCGGTGTGGAGAAGCTACAACAACTTGGGATAGGTGGCCTGGGGGTGGCGCGGCTTTTCATTTTGCCTTCTCCACCAGACTTCACTTGCATTGTCCACCGAGCAGTCATAGCAACGGAATGAACCTGCGGGGGGGGGGGGGGGGGTTGTCTATTTTTTCAATATGCATAATTTATTAAAAAAACCCCCAAAAACCTCAACAAACACACACACAAAACCAAAACTACCACCACCACAAAAAACCTCAGAATGGACACCTCGGGAAGTTCAGTGGCTCCCGACGTGGGCAACCCGCGGGATGTGCCATTGGAGGTGGGCTCACCTCGGGCTCCGCTGCCGCCTCTGGGGCGCGGCCACCCTCAACCGGACCTGCTGCTTTGCGAGTGGAAAGGGGATAAAGAAATGAAGAATAAGAGGGAATAAAGAAATGAAAAATAAAAGACAATAAAAAAGCCCGCGCAGTCGCGGCTGCGCGGATTGCTGGCGGCAGAGTTCACGCCCACGCCCGGCGGACCGCTTTCGGCGGCGCACGACCGGGCCGGGCCGGGCCGGGCCGGGCCGGGCCGGGGCGGGGCGGGGCGGCGGAAGCGGGCGGGCGTTTCCTGCGGGAGGGCGGATGCGGACACGGACACGTGCGGAGCCATGGCGGGGGAAGGCGCGCGGCTCTTCGCCCCCTTCCGGGTGCTCGGCCGCTTCAGCGGGCACGTCCCGCACGTCCTGCGTTATCACGGCCGCCACCGCGAGTTCTACCTGGCTGCCGCCGTCGGGCGCAGCGTCCATACCTACAATGTGAGTACGCGGCGTCCCGGTCCCCGCTCCTTTTTCCTGGCCTCCTTCCCTCTGCGACCGGCCGTGGGGAGACCGGGGTCGTGCAGGGAGATCCGCCTTTTCCTTCCCTCCTCCCCCTGTCGCCCCCCTGTCACGATGCGGGAGCGTGTGCGGGGCCGCGGCGCCCCGGGGCCGCGCCTCTGTAGCCGGCGGTGACCGGCGGGGAGGGAGAGAGCGGGGGAGGAAGGGAAGGAGGGAGCTGCCGGCTAAATAGGCAGGAAACGGGCTTGCTCTGCCATGTGGGTAGCGCTAGCCGATGCGACACAGCCCGTCCGTCGGGAGCGCCCAGGTGCTCAAGCTTTTCCTTCGTTACAAGATGAATTAAAGCTCACTCGCTCTGGTTTATCGTTTGAGTGTTACGTTTTAGGGGTTAGGGGCAGTCCGATCCTATAAAAACCCCTGTATGAAAGCGGATGAGCACAGTTGAGTTCAGCAAGAACAAAGCCTGTGATACGGACTCGTTTTCTGCAGTGTAGAACCATAAACCCCTGAAGGTTGGAAGGGACCTCTGGAGATCACCCAGACCAACCCCCTCCCCACCAGAGCATGGTCACCTAGAGCAGGTTACAGAGGAACGTGTTTAGGTAGGTTTGGAATGCCTCAAAAGAGGGAGACTCCGTGACTTCCCTGGGCTCAGCCATAGCATTTTCAGTTTATAAGCAGCAGTACACAGAATTGAACTGAGTACAGTGAACACCAGAGTGCAGTCATCAGGGATCTTCTCTGGCGCATTTTAGTGTTCACTCCTGTCAGCCTTCTTCACAGCCTTTGAAGTAGAGTAGCGATCTCTATTTAGAGTAGCGATGTTTAGATGTTTGCAACGGAAGCAAATTCTCTGTGAACAGAGATAGAATTAGAATACAGTGTGCTTGTAATGAAAATAAAGTAGAAGCAGAGATGATGTGGAAACTAAGATACCCAGGCTCCTCAGGGTGTCTTAAACTGTCCTTAGTTTCCTGTGCATTAGGGTAAAATACATTAGGAAGCACAACTTACTGTTGGTGAGTAGTTATCTTTTGGCGAATGCATTGTCCATTCCTTTAGACCTGCTGTCTGTTTTTCAGTAGGTGGTGTTCTAAACTAGGATGAATAATTTTTCTGGTTTGGTATCAAATTCATTGTCTGATCTAGGTTAATTCCTAGAATTTTAAATTTCTGTTTTTACCAAATTCATTGCAACCAATCATTGAAAATGCTTTTAACATTTTCATTGCAGGTGAAGAAGCTTGGTATTGTTGCTGTGAGTAAGTATTCACAGATTGTTCATTCCTCTTATTTTGTTCGGGTTTTTAAAACATGTCTGACGTCTGCACTTCATTTTCAACTGAAAAACAAGAAAATAAATTTTACTTACTAGTATTTACACACAAACATGTTGGAAAGAGTCTCAGAAATCTAAATATCAGTTTGGAAATAAGACTGCTGTTGAAACTGAAATTTAGTTTTCTTAGAGATGTACCTTCTGAACCTTCTGTTCTTACCATCTTATTCTTCCAAAAACACCTCTAAGCCATGAAGATTGCACAATGAATGAAGCTCAATTATTCATTTATTTAATTAATTTCAGATCCCCTTTTTGTTGTTGTTTTTGTGATTATTAGAGGACTGTTATAGGAGAAAAATAATTACATGAAGAAAATAGATGTGGATGCCTTCAGGGAGTGTTAGGAATTAGTTGTGCAGGTGGATACAGAGGATATGAATTGATAGCTTGACATTCACTTGTCCTTTGGTGACAAGGCCTCTGGGTGTCAGCAGCAGGGCCCATCTTCTTCAACACCATTACAGCAGCATAGGTGATGAGGCAGTGTGCACTCCTAGGGTAAGTTGCACAGGATGCTCTTTTAGGAGGAGTAACTGAGACCCAGAATGGCAGAGTTTCAGTCCAGTGAGCTGTTGAAAAACATGAAGCCTGGGCCAGCAGGAGCCTTACCAAGTTCAGCAAGGACAAGTGCAGAATCCTGCTGCACCTGGGACAGAGCAAGCTGGGAGCTGACTGGCTGCATGACATCCTGCTGGAAAGAAGCTGGGGCTGTGCTGGTGCCAGGCTGGATGTGGACCAACAACACGGTAACTGTGAGTAAGGCAGGCTGTGTATTGAGGAATGCATTAGGAATCCTCATTAGGAATGCATCCAGAGATCAGGCAAAGCTGTTCTCCTGCACCTCAAACAGGTGAGGCCATGCCTGGACTGCAGAAGTTAGTGTGGTTCTGTCCCTTCCACAGCTCCCCTTTCTCCTGCAGGAGGCTGAGGAACAGGAATGTTAGGGCCTACAGCAGGCAACATGAAAAGAGACAGTGTAGCAACTCTTATCTGCTTAGTGCTAAGAAGGGCAAGATAGACAGTGAGGCAGAGGCAGTCTGTGGCCTGACCAGCATTTGGATAGCGGGGCTAGGTTTGTGCTGATGGTGGCAGTAGCAGAAAGAGCAGCAAGGGACAACCAACACCCACAGACTGAAGCTTGAGAGGGTCACAGTGGAGGGTAGGAAAAATGGCCCTAAGAGGTGTACACTGTGGTACAATGTAGACCTGAAGCAGAACTTCTTCCCCAGAAGTGTTCAAGACTCAGCTGGGCACAGCTGCAGCTAACCCAGTCTAGTACTGGTAATAAATTTTGTGAGGAGCTGGTGAAATGTCGAACCAGTTGATTTCCAAAGGTCCCTTTTCACTTGACACTTAGACAATTCAGAGGGATGTACTCTGTCTTGAAAAGCAGGGGCTTTACTTCTGTGTGCCACAAAATTTTTACAGAGATGTCATATATAAAATATTTTTTATTAACATAAAAAAAATCTGTAAACTTGAGAATAAATATCACACAACCAGGACTAGATTTATATTATCGGCTAGGGATTTTTAAAGCTGTAAACACATTAAATGTGTTTTCATCTTGCAAAATCATAAAAACATTGCATTTTTTTTCTGCAGTTGGCCACATCTTCTTACGTATGCAATCATCTGAGCCTGAGAAATTGAGATGTTGACATATAAAATTTTGATTAAAAAAATGTATGCTGTGCCTCTCTTTACAGTGCTGTTGGTTTGTTGATTTATGTGGTTGGTGCTCTGAACTTTTAAATTTAGGTCTGCCTGAAACTGTCTTAGCCTAAGCAGCCTTCTATACAGCTCCTGTGGAGTACAGTATCTGTAGCCTGCTTGTAAGCCTGACTCACTTCAAAAGTGCTATGGGAAGATGTGTTCAAACAAAATGAACCCTCAGAGAATGAAATCTTTTATATTCTTATTTTAGTTCCTCCTTTTGAAGCTGTGCTGCAGTACAGCAGGGGGTGAAGTTTTCTTTGTGCTTGCTAATAATTCACAGTTCAAAGCACCTTTGTGGGAAGGGCTGCTGTGTGACCAGGCTAGTTTATATCATAGGTGCACTCCCACAGTAATTTTTGGCCTGGTGTTTCTCTGCAGAAGTGCCAAGTGCTGTAATTAACATTTGTGTATTTCCATGGATTTAGACAATTATCCATACAGTGATTTTTCTTTTCATTTTTCTACCATTTGTACCACACCAGCATCACACCAGCAGTTTCTCAGTGTGGTCTGGAACTTTGTCCCCTTTACATTTTGGGCTACTGAAGTGAATATCCCAATATTAGATATTCTTTCTGAACCAGTCATGAGGTAGGGAATGCGATGTATTCTTAGAGCATTACATTTTCAGTGTGATCAGGAGATAGGTGCAGGAGTGGGTCACAACTTGCAGGCCTGTAGAATAACTTAACCTAATAAGCATTGCTAATGCTGAGACTTTGATTCGTCATCTGTGTTTTCTGCCCTCAAAAAGCTAATGTGTACTTTTACTTACAGAGATAGTTCACTAATTTATTATTGTTTTTCAAAAGAACAACCTTGTGGTCTGCCGAGCTTGTTACTTATGATGTTGTTACTGATGTAATGTTTTGTAGTAATCATTGCATTCTTCTGAAATGTGTGCATGTCTCTAAAATTCCACATAATGTTCAACCAGATGGCTTTCTTTGTGGGTCACTATGCCAAAGAAATATGCTTTCTCTCTTGCAGGGAACCTGAAACTTGTTTAACTTCTCTTTTGTTTGATCAACAGGTAATACTTTGCCACAAGACATCACATGTCTGGCAGCAGATCGCATGTTGATGTTTGCTTCATACGACAATATTCTCCATGCTTTTGCCAGGAACAAAGAGGTTTCTATTAACTTACTTATTACTCAGTGATACAAAACAATTGTGTAGTGTTTGTGGTATCAAGGCAGTTAATTTTCTATGAATGACAATTTCTCTAGCTGTTTGGTACCTTCAGTTTTAGGGAAACAAACTCTAGATAAGGAGTAAAAAGCTTAAACTGGGAGAATGTAAGAGCACATTCCATAATGCTGAACTGTGTTTTGCATATTAAATACAATAATTAAGTAGCTAGTTAAATATTTTTTTAATCATCAATTCACATAATCAAAATTAATTGAAAATAAATAATTAAATATACTTAGGTAGCATATTTTTTGCAAACAGTTTTAAATATCAGATAAAATTATCTATCTTGCACTTCAGGTTGTGTGGCCTTTCCATGAATTTTGTTGTTGCTGACATCTGTTAACTGTCCTTATGTATGATGTTAACTTGATATTATACCTTAACACCTTATTGGAAGCATTTCTATTTTGAAATTATAGGTGGTTCATACCTATGAAGGCCACAAGGCAAAGATACACCTTCTACAGCCTTTTGGTGATCATGTCATCTCTGTGGATGTTGATAATGTTCTTATTGTTTGGAATATACAGTCAGAAGGTGAGAGATTTTATTTTTTTTGCTGCATTATAGGATAGCGCTATTAGACATTGAGTAATTTAAGAAGAAGGGGTTTTTAAAAAATGCACATATTTAGAAGTAGTTTATTCTTAAAAAGGAAAATTCTTAAATGATCATGCTGCTTATTTGATGATCTGAAGTCCTACTCCTGCAGTAATGTTTCGTGAATGGATACTGTACATGTGCAGAGGCCCTGTAAGATTCTGTGTAGATGTAAAAGAGAGAATGATTATATGAAAATTACATTTTAGTGTTCCATTTTCTCCTAAAGGATGTGATAGAGCAGCTTTGGCATTATTTCTGAGTTCCTGTAATTCCTTGGCATTTACAAGTCTGGGTACGGCTAAATTCTAACGAATGATCTTTCTGTTTGTGTAAGCATCTTCTCATGCCGTTGTCAAGCGCTTTGTGAAATTGTGTTTCAGTGCCCCAAATATCTTTCTTTAGAAAGCATTCATTGGTGTGACCAGTGTTATTCTCTGCCTGGTGGTTGTCAAAAGCGTCTGTAACCCCAGGCTTTAGAGATTTGGAGTTGCTATAACAAACAAAAGTCATGCTAATCAGATGAGGTGTTTTGCTCAGGCAGGAGCAGGAATCTCGCAGAAAGATATAAATCAGATATGGTTTGGTATTGCAAGTATTGTTGTAGTGAATAGACTTACACGGAAAAAATACACCTTCAAGCCAACAGATGTTAAAATGTAAAGAAGTTTTGCTTTTCACTTCTTCTGTTACACATTAGCTGATACTTTAATGTGAGAAACATCAATTACAGGAATTGAAGAATTAAATATCTATCCTGCTTTTACATTTGTGAAGGGAGGACAAACCTGCAGGTTTGCAGGAGTAGGCACACTAACACTGTTTCTTACTGTTTCTGCAGAAGAATATCTTCAAATAGATTTTGATAAAGCCACTTTTGCAGTTTCTGCTCTTCTGCATCCCAGCACCTATCTGAATAAAATTCTCCTTGGAAGTGAACAAGGAACCTTGCAGCTATGGAATATAAGAACCAAGTAAGATTCTTGATACTTCGGCTATACTTCATGGTCCAAGTAGTTTGATAAGCAACTAATGATACTGTTAAGTATGGAATCTTTTACTGAGTATTGGCATGGGGTTTCTGTTGGTATATATCCAGAAACAAAGAATGCTGCTGGTCCCTGAATGCATTTATGCCTTTCAGGTTGTGTGTTGTTTGCTCTCCTTGCAAAATCTCAGGGGTTGTTCAGGATTTCTTTTTTTTTTAAATTTCTTGGAATCATACAGCTTTCCCCTGAAAGCTATTGAAATAATAATAAAGCATGTTCAGGCCGCCCATCTTCCAAGCGTAACTTTTTTGGTTGTTGTGGGTCCAAGGAAATGCTGGCAGGTAGAGTGGAGGTAATTACTAGCATCTGAGCCTTAGACTCAGATAAGAGATGTCTAGACATGCAATTGTTTCTGAGCATGTCCCAGTAGATCATCATCTATAATTTTAGTATTTCATTCCTGCCATGAGAAGCTGCTTTCCTAAGTCATGAAAGCTGCAGGTACAGTGAGCTTCTCTGCATGTTAATGTTCATATTGTAAATATATGTTAAGTCAGCTTGCATAAATCAGTGTTTTGTTGTCCTAACTCAGTTTGCCATGATATCACTGATACTTGTTTTGGTTTGTATGTTCATGACATGTAGTTGTGTCACTGTTGTGGTATTAATGCACAACAGCAGCTTTTTCAATAAAATTTAGCCATAGGGTTTTTTTTTAACTTTACTTCTTAGTATCACAGGCCTTTTTTCCTTTTATCTGACTTACAAGAACAGAAAGCTGTCTTATAAGTAAAAGACGTAAAAAAATAAAGATGTACTTTTCTGTATAAATACATATAAAACAGCCATTGTGTCATGGAAAATCCCCAGGCATTAATTAATTTATGGGTTTTTCATGTTTGTTTTACAGCAAGCTCTTGTACTCCTTTCCAGGATGGGGCTTAGCAGTCACAACTCTCGAACAAGTTAGTATTTTTATAATCTTTTATTTTCACATGTAACTGAACAAGAGCAGCTGGCAAAATACTGTTGTTTAAAATGACAGCAGTAAAAATTGCATGTATTCTCTCAGGTAATTGCAATAACACTCTTTTGACTGAAGGTTTATTATCTGCTCTTCCTCCATTCCTAGTTCCGTTGCATTTAGCATCTTATCTGTTTCGTGTTCATTACATCTATAGTCTTTCACTGAATGATGTAATGAATTCACATAATTTTCAAGGTGCATGTGTATCATGAAGCTTCATTGCACTGGTAGTTTTTTGCCAATTTTTTTTTTTTGCTTCAGAGTTTTATTAAACACAGATTTTGTTGATTCAGTAGAAAATTTGCAATGGTATTTGCTATAATATATTTTAGTTATAAATGTAAGTTGAAACTTATTCGTAGCTTTAATGACAGCTGTGAAAATGGTCAGCAGTTGCCCAGGATAAAACTTGTAAATATGTAGGAAGTGTGGCAGGGTGTATAATAATCTTCTGGAGCTGCTGGACACTTAAAGTGATCCATTTTTCAAAGGAGTCCCAGCTTCTGGAAACAGATTTTTTTCATTTCTTGCAGGCTCCAGCAGTGGATGTTGTTGCTGTCGGCCTTGTATCTGGTCATATCATTGTACATAATATTAAGTTTGATGAAATTCTGATGAAATTTCAGCAGGACTGGGGTCCCATCACAGCAATATCTTTTCGAACTGGTAGGTCCTAGTGGTTTTTAGTGAAAATATGTATAGAAGCATTAACACTAAGTGGAACAGAGGAATATAGTTTGTTACAAAACATTTCAGAATCAAATTTGATTCTGATAGTTTTAGTTTTCAGAGGCTGAAGGTAATCTAGAAGAGGTAGCAAAAAGTAAGGGAAGTCATGCATTTTCATCATGCTAGCTGTTTTATAGCATTTTCTTGTGTTTTTAGTGCACAGGAAGTGACATACAGCATAGTAGAAAAAAGTTTGTTTGCAGTGTGCCAAGAGCTAACACAGTACACAATAGTCCTAGATATTGTAATCAGTGCATCTTGCTTTAGTGTCCAAACCTACTTCTCAGCAGTGTCTTTTCCCCCAGTGTTAGAATGTTAATAGCTGGGTGAATACTGAATGGATTCTTTCAGGGGAAGTCTTAACTTTCATTCACAGCTTTTTCTTGTCTAACAAACATGTCCTAATTATTAAAGCTAGTTACTTAAATGTTGATCCTGATTTTAACAGAATATCGATTGAGTGCAGACCCTGTTGAGGAAGAATGCTACTGAAGAAAATTGTGGAAAGACTTGTGAGAATAGAAAGAGAGTCAATATCTGTTGTGTTTTCAAGCAAAACCTCTAGCTCTGATTGCTGGACTTAAGAGATTTTATTGTTATCAGATACAAAAAAGTCCTATTTTTATTATCCGTTTTGTTTCTTTTCTGATTGACATACTACAATATTTCTGTTAAAACCTATATTATTTCTAGTATCAACTTGAGATTTCTTTTTCGTTCTGATTAAAGACTTTTCTAGCATCAGTTTCAAGATGTAAAAAGTCAGTGGGGATGAGGTGAATGTCAATAAGCAAACTTTTTTTTTTTTTGGGCAGATGGACATCCAGTAATGGCAGCTGGTAGCCCAGTTGGGCACATTGCTTTGTGGGATCTAGAAGAGAAGAAACTGATGTGTCAGATGCAAGATGCCCATTCCACCGCAGTAGCTGGCATGACATTTGTCCCTGGAGAGGCACTTCTTATTACTAATGGTGCTGATAATGCTCTACGGGTGGGTTACAATCACTGCTGCTCTCTGAAACCAATACAACAAAACTAAAGTTGCTGGTCTCAGTTGGACTGTAGTGGACTGTAGTTTAAAGATTTGCTGCTATGTTCTCATTGCTTCATTTACTGCTTTGTTGTACCTTTGAAGAACAAAGCTTTGGATCCACTTTCCCAGAACCACACTTTATATCCCAGTGTTCTCTTAAATCTGGATCCAGTTTGATAATGTTTTGGATCATAAGCAGTTGCTGTTGGTAAAAGTTCCTTGTGCTGCATGTCCTCTGATGCCACTAGGCTTTGGTGAAGGGGCAGAATGAAGAGCTGGAAATAAATCAGGTGGTGTGACAGAAACTTCAGAAGTTTTAGGGTTAAGGATGAAAGCCAGTGTGTGAAGTTAGCTGCATCAGCTCCCAGATAAACACGATCTGCTGATAAGAGGTGCAGTTATTGCCGAGACAGTGTTTGACAGGCTGGATTTTTCTGCTTATTTTGGGGTGCAGGTTTGGATTTTTGATGGACCTGGTGGTACAGGTCGCGTATTGAGAAGCCGAATGGGACATAGTGCACCACCAACAAAAATCAGATATCATGGGCAAAATGGACAGCAAATTCTTAGTGCAGGTATGAATCTCCATTCTTTTGCAGTCTGATTTGTTGCTGTGATAAAGAAAAGGTGCAGAGCTAAGCATCTTTGTTTTAATAATACACTAGATTATATTTCAAGTGTTGTATATTAATGAAATACAGTAAGTAGTTAACATAAACAGTTTAATTATTACCATAACAAAGTGTTTCACCAGAGTTTTCCTATTCCAGTAAGAAACTAGTGTTTCCCTAGAGTAATATATTAGCAAGTAGGCTGATGAGTACTTGAAAGCAGGACAGTAAAGGAGCTACTCTTATCATCCATATTTATATATTTGATGAATAAAAATGGTTTTGGTATTTTCTGAGCAAGTATTAGCTGGTCAAAATGAAACCTATAACAACTTGAGAAATTTGGTTGTGGCAGGGGAAAAATAAGCAGCAAAATGCAATTAGTAACTAATTTTTAGTAATTACTTTTTCCACTAGTTTGATCAAGCTTTGTGGCTTGCACTGTCTTTGTAATTTATTACAGCTTATCTATATCTGTAATATATATTTTCAGGGTTGCTTTTTGCAATAATATATTAATCTAAAAGTGTCAAAATGCATAAATGACTACTCTTCCTTAGAAAGTAGCATTTTTAAAAAGACTGCTTAGGAAAGGGAAGTGCTAGATCAGACCGTGTTTTACCCCAGACCACTTAGATGATGGGATGATAGAGACTCACCACCTAGTCTCTCATTACTCTTAAGTAGTTAATTGTCTGTATGGGCTACTTTTGAAAGCATTACACTACCTGTACTAAAATTTCTTGCTGGTCATCCAACCAGTGACTTGCCTTCATGTAATGAGTTATTGTCTGTATTTTAGCTCACAGCAGACAAAAAACAGTATCGATCAAGTGTTGATTAATGAATCTTCACATTTGCTTTTGCAGCAGAGAGGGCACAGAGGCAACCTTTACAATGAAAAGGGTCTTGACCCTTGAGATTTCATGTATCTGCAGTGTAGAGACTAACTCTCTACACTCCCTTCTGGAACAGCAGTAAAACTTTGTGCAGCAGAAACAAATTAGGGTTGCATTCATGGGCTACTGGTTTCCTTAGAAGAGGCATCTCAAATTAACTTCATGAAATTTCATTAATATCACGGACATTACAGAGTCAGAGGAGGTGAACATGGAAAAGATGTCTGTCATCTCAGGGGGTCATTCTGATCATTTGTAGGGCAGAGTTCTAGGAATGAGATGTAGGCCATAGAAAATTAGGCTCCATTAGTGCTGCTCCTTAGAGTGTAGCTGTATTTATTCTTGGACCAGAATTTTTAGTAAATACTGTATTGTAGCATTTGAAGTTGCTTATTGCTTTTTTTTTACTTTTCTTGCTCAAATAGCTTATGAGTAAAGTTGATTTTTGCCCTTCATTGCTCTGTGCTAATACTTTCTTAGGTCAAGATGGAACATTGCAATCTTTTTCAACAGTGCATGAAAAGTTCAATAAAAGTTTAGGTCATGGTAAGTATTTCAGTCAAAGAACAAACACGGGGGAAAAGGAGTCCTGAAAAGTATTTATGTAAACATTAGACAGGCCTTATTTTCACTTCAACTCTTCTATGAAAGCTTGTCAGATATTCTACAAACTCAGTCCTTCCTGCAGTAAATGTACCTCTCAGATTTGTTGATACTTTAAAAAAAGTGATTTCTGATCCTTGCAGTGTATGTTGCTTCAGTGTGGGAAACACTGTGCATGATTTTTGTATTAAAATGTGTAAAATAGTAGCTGACATTTCAGCACATGTAATTGCAACTTTTTACCCTATTTCCATTCTGTTAAACTGATCAAATTATTTGCTAATTCATATTTCTGGGCTTGAGTTCCTTTCATTTAATGTAGAGTTTGACTTAGGCATATCTTGTATATCATGGCATGGTTAAGGAACACCTTCATTTGTGAGAGCAAGGATCAGAAAGCTTTAAGTACCTGTCTATTTCAACCTGTTTGAAAATATGTATAAAAATTAATTTGGGCATATATTTTTAGTTCAAGATTCTTGAATTATTATGGTTATTGAAAGGGCTGGGTGCTGTTCATTGCTTTATATAGTCTTGTCTATAGGACCGTGTTTTTAGCTGTGATGGGGGAACTTCTGCATCAGGATTTCAGCACAAGGTCTTGGAACAAGTAGATTGAGTAGTGAATTCACAGCTGTGGATGTAAAAGGCTGGTGATTTGCTCAGCATTGCATGAATTTTGACAGAAACTCTATTAGTGTTCTTAGCTCTACAAACCTCGGGAATGGTGATGTATTTATTTAAGCCGGATGTTTCTAAACTGGAAAGGAACTTTGCATTTTATTAACAGTCCTTTTTAAGCTATTGTTCTTGGTTCTGACAATGAGACTGAGACCCTTAATGTCTATTTTTAAGGTTCAGTTAATAAAAAGAAATCAAAAAAGAAAGGTCTTAAGCTGGATACAATGGCACTTCCACCGATTACAGCCTTTGCTTCAGGTAAGCGGTCTTTGACACAGGTTACAGACTAAATGTGAATATATTATCTTTATGTATTAATTCCACTTTTTAACCCTCAAAACACATGTTTTGGAAGCCCATGATATGTCTAGATTATTTTGTGGCCTTTCATGAGCTACTGAATCACAGTTTAAAATTGCACTTGACTGAGTAAACTGTTCCAATATTTCAAAAAGAGCATTTTATATTAAAACATCCTGACTCTTGGCTTGCAGATCTCCTGCACAGGGGCCAAAATCTACAGATGTACATATTGCTCCAGGCTGGAGAACCAGCAGCTATGTGGAGGATGAAGGTCTTTGTCAGCTGAGGAAGTCTTAGTTACAGTTACAGTTGATTTTGACAGTACACTAAGAGTCACTTTTTAAAGCTGAATTTCAAGTAATCTGTTCGTTTGTAATTCAGTATGCAAATAATGAATCTAGCTTCTTTAAACAGAATTACAGTTATCTTTGCTTTAGCAAAATGTGCTTCTTTAAATCAATGACTTTCACTTCAGACTTGAAATCTGTTTTGTCAAAAATGTAGCTATTTTCTCTTCTGAGGATGATTTATTGTTTAGTATGTTGAAAGAGCTGGATTTACAATTTTGTGGAGCCATTTGACTTCTGTGATACAGACTGTCTGTACACTCTTGTTGCAAGTATGTGTGTATATTTTAAGACTTATATTTAAAAGGAATTAATTTTAAAATTAATATTAGTGCTGCCTGTGTTTGAAGACATCAAGCCTCCACTTATTTAAGTACATTTTGGAGTTGTTCCTTTTCTTCTCTTTGTTTGTTTAAGTGAACCTGTTTGTATCTTGTTTAAATCTTTGAAGTTCTAGAAATAGCCAGTTTCAAGCTCTGAATTTTTTTAAATTTCCAGGAAAACAATCAAATTTGCTCATTATTTAGATCTTTATGTATCATTTGTCTACAAAGTTTGGATATTGAGCTTTTAATAAACAGTTTTCATGGAAATGCAAAAGAAGTATTTTGCTATGTGAAGTGGATTTAGCTTTTAAACCTGACTTTATCTGGTGGCTGCTTCAACAGTAAAGAAAAAGTTAAAGACGGTCAGCTGGAAATGTGTACAGATCGAGCAGTATAAACCATTTAAACCAGTTTAAAACTTTTACACTGGAATAAGCATTTCAAACTGCAGAGGCTAATTATGTAAAGACACAAAGCACAAAATACAAAACAATGCTTGAGGTTTTGTTGTTAACATTATAGTTACACTACATATGCACAGTTGTTTGCCCAGCGGTTTTTCTGAGTGGTAGACTTTTGAGTGTGCAGCAGTAACACTAAGTATGAACTGTGCTGTCTAAAGGTGCCTTAAAATATCAGGAAATCTTAAGTTTCACTTTAGAATTACTGTTTCTAAAAGGACTCTGTTACCTTGTAGAAGTGGCACATCAGAGCGACTGGGATGGTATTGTTGCCTGCCATCAAGGGTATATAACCTGTACAACCTGGAACTATCAGAAAACCTCCATGGGAGCTCACAAACTGAGGCCAGAAGAATTTAGCAAACACAAACCTATTGATATATATGCAACAGTAAGTTTATTTAGGATAAGATTTCTTCAGATTCACACTGTATGCTATTTTGATTCCTGTTGGTAAAGAAATAATGCATAAAATGAGAAAGCACAGTCTAGCTGTGTTTTAGTTGGCTTGCAGAGTGCTTTCTGCCAGCTCAGTGTGTGCACTGAACTGGTTTGTAATGTTTATGGTCTTAGGAAGATTTTTTCTGTTTTCCCTAAACATTCAGGTTAAGTGCACTAACTTTCTGGCTTAGAGAGGTAATTAGTGTTTGCCTTTATAAAGTCCATCACAGAGATGTAGAGTTGTCTGCATGCCTGTGATGATTAACTTATTCTGAAAATGCAGATTGCTGAAGACTCTGGGCTTTTTTGGCAGTACAGGAAAGTGTATTTCCAAATTGCAAGAAGGATATTACCTCAAAAATCCTTTACAACTTGAGCTGGACATGATGACATTGTTTCAAACACACAGTGATGGAGATAAAAATGTTTGATGAAGTCTACCAGCTTTTTAAAGGACAAATTGCTGTGGCACACCTCATATGCTAGAGGTTCATACAACTCCTCTGTCTTTTGATACAGTTTTTTGACATGCTTAGTCATTAGGTGGTAGATAAATTAAATTGTAAGTACACAATTTTCTTTTGATTACTACTTTCTTTGGACCCTGTCTTTCCAAAGATATCTAGACAATTGTTTCTTCCCATTTAAACTCTGTGTGACCTCACCCTAGTTTGGGAGGGTATTGGTAAAATGGGCATTGAAAGAGGTATGCAGTTGCTATGCTTACACTCTGTCTTCAGGACTGAATGTGTGGATATCTTTATTATTTAATTTACAGTGCTGATATTATGTGTGGCTTCTGATGGATGTCACTAAGCCAGGATTTCATTATCTTTCAAAGCCCTGCATTGCCATATTTATTGCATGTTGACTATTTGCTCATTTTAAGAGCTTCTCCTTCTGCTTTCTCGAGATGTAATTTGTTCTGTGCAGGTTTCCTCAAAGAACGTGTTAGTATTTTGTATTCTCAGTGTGCTGTTTACCTTCTGACAACTTCATGAATTGATAAGACACCTAAAGAATGGTTGTCATAGGTGCTTTGTTTTGTTGATTTACTTTTTTTTTTATTCCCTTGTAAGGCAGTTGACATTACCTCCTGTGGTAACTTTGCTGTAATTGGGATGTCAACGGGACAGGTTGATGTGTATAACATGCAATCTGGCATTCACAGAGGGCATTATGGCAAAGAAACAGGTAAGAACTCCTAAACTTCCAAAACACTGGCACGTAACAGAACAGCAGTCAAATGGTGTTCTGTCGTCATGAAAACTTAACAAAGACTGAGTAGAATTTGGGATGCATTTCAGATTTTTCTAATTATTTCAGTTTTTCTAATTATTATGCATTTCAGTTTTTCTAATTTCTCTAGTCAGAAACCTAATTTGAAGGACAGGATTCTTGATAATTTTAACAGTTCTGATATTGGCATATCCTTGGTTTTATTTAACACAAAATTGTCAGTTACCACAATGGTTGGCACTGAAATGAGATGCTCTGACCTCCATTCTTTTTGAGATAGTCACATATCCAGTACTTCTTGTTTTATAAGGTTCTGTCTCTTAATACTTTGCCATCTCTTTTGTGCCCCCTGCTTAGAAATGAAAGAATGTTTCACATGAATGGAAGATTGAAGTCCTAAGCAAGTTCAGTTTTTTGCATATGATGTTACTTTTAATTACCCAGCTGCAAACTTAGGATGTAATGTGACAGCGCTCTGACATTTCCTTTTAAAGTTGCATACATACATATTTCACAGAATCGGTACATAATCACTAGATTGGAAGAGACCTTCAAGATCAAATTCAACCCAAATGTCATGTCGTGTACTCTCATGCATGGTTTTTTTTGGCACTCATGATCTGAATTTTTTGTTGTAAAAACAAGGAAAGAGTCCTGATGAGCCCTTAAGACTTACTGGATTTCTAAAAGCCATCTAGCTCAGCAAACATGAAATGGTCTCTCTATAAAATCATTGTTGGATAGTGGGATTAATTTTCTAATTTTGCTTACTGGCTAGTAGCTCTAGGTATAGATTAAGAAATAAAATTCATCCAAAACCAGAGGAGCTATGTCTTGTCTTCACACTGCAGTGTGAAGTAGCTTTGGAAAACTCTCAGGCTTTGTGCCTAAACTGAAACTGTAAATTTTGTCTTGAGCAGTAGGTCTTCTTGGTGGCATTCCTTAAGTGATTCAGAAGTCCCTCAAATCTCACAGTCAAAGTAAGTTCACCAAACTGAAAGCAGAAATACGAGCTAAGACTCAGCTTCAATTGCACTTCTTACTTGTATTCTAGGTGTTCCCTTGAAATCAATTTGTTTTCTGTAGAGATAAAAAAAAAAAATTAGAATGTTGGAGCATCTTGTCAAGTGGCTTTCAGATTGTCATAGGCTTGCTGATCATTCGTTGTAGTCAGGTAAAGACAAACAAATTGATGCTTGGCATTCAGCTGCTTTCTGTGCTAAGTTTAAATTCTGAAATAATACTCTCTTTTCTCTTGAATTGCAGCACATGAAGGGGCCATTAGAGGGGTAGCAGTGGATGGATTGAACCAGCTGGTAATCACAGCTGGTAGTGAAGGATTAATTAAATTTTGGAAATTCAAAACGAAAGATCTGGTTTATTCCACTGAACTTTCTTCTTCTCCAAGTGGAATTCTGCTTCACAGAGACAGGTAAGAAACTGAAGTTACTTCATGTGTATATTGTTTGGTGAACATACTTGTCTACAATGGCAACCAGTATTCTTAATTAGAATATTAGAATTTATATTTCTAATGCTTTAAAATACAACTGACTCATAGACAGAGAATGATAAGACATTTTATTAGACTGAAGGAATGTAATACTTGTTGTTTTTAGGGTAAAAGATATGTGGAGCAATATAAGGCTGTTTTTATTTTTTGTCTCTTGTATATTCCCTATCATGTGTGTTTTTGTTTCTTGGCAGTGGTATTCTGGGAATTGCCTTTGATGACTTCACTATTAGTGTTTTGGACATAGAAACCAGAAAGATTGTCAGAACATTCTCAGGACACCATGGACAGATTAATGACATGGTAATTGTTAACTCATTTTCTGTAACAGGTGACACACACAGATACCTAACAGATTTTGCAGATGGTGGATTTCTCTGTGTGTATTAAATAATTGGGTATTATGTTCATCTGTGAGCAGTAAAGCTGTAGTTCATGTCCACAGCACTTTTAGCCATGTTAGTTTGAAAATGTAAAGTGGTCAAATTGCCATCTGTTTTGTAATGTGCTTTGTGATTGACCTATAACTTTGCAACAAGCTGATTTGGGAGTCAAACAAAACAAAGCACTGGGAATAGTGAAAACTGCATTGAGGAGCAGAATTGTGCAGGAGTGTCAGCTGTGTATATTGAAAAGATGAGCAAGGTGAAAACGGATCAGAGATTATGCAGCACATTGATAATTCCTTATTTATATCTTATGTAATAGTTCATTGTATTGTTCATTGAAATAGTTTTTAGCTTCAAATTTATTTATAAATGCTGCTAGAATAGTATTTACATGATTTATTCAAATTTATGTTTAGAAATAGGTTTCCACCATGAACAAAAAAGTGAGGACTAAAGTGCTTTGACTAACAGTGAGATATGTCGTGTGTTGTAGTATGAATCTATTCTTAAAAAGCTTCTGGTGTTGTTCTTTCCTCATTTTCAGTAGTGTATTGTCAGTTTTTGTTCATGGCCATACCATTTCACCTGGGTTTTAGGGAGTAGTCTAATCTTGTCAGGGCCTCCTGTGGGGACTGGCTTATTGGTTGTTTCATTAAATTTTATTTTAGACTTTCAGTCCTCATGGTCGTTGGCTGATAACTTCATCAATGGACTGTTCCATTAAGACTTGGGACCTTCCCTCTGGATGGTGAGTCAGTTTAAAAACAGAGCAGAAGAAATAATCCCCTTTCTGATAAATGGTAGAAAGCCTTCTGGCTTGATTATCTGTCACCACATGTGATATTTGAAGTTGCACATGATGTAACAACTCTGCCCACTATTTTAATTGTGTCCAGTGATAGCAATGCATGTCTTTTTCTGGGTTTTCAGAGTAACACTGTCCTGAAGATTTGTTGATGGCACCTGGAGTTTCCATGTTGTGTGAATGAGTGTGAGTTTGTACTTTGTCTGGAAGCAGCACTATAATCTAAAGGGCAAGAGATTGCCTAAGGTGAATTACACTGTGATATGCTGAAGCATTCATGGGATCACAGAGCGGTTGGAGTTGGAAGCAAAGATCTAGTCCAACTGGCATGATGTGGAAAGGAACCTTTTTCATTAGGTCAGGTTACTCAGGGCCCCATCTTGGCCTTGAACGCCTCCAGGGCTGGGTCATGCACTATTTGTTTACGCAACCTGTTCCAGTGCCTCACCACTCTCATCATAAAAAAATTCTGCCCTATATCCAATCTAAACCTATGGCCTTTCAGTTCATAGCTGCTGCCCCTTGTCCTGTCACCACAGGCCCTGTTAAAAAGTGTCAGTGTTTCTTATAGGCTCACTTTAAGTACTGAAAGGCCACAAGGTTGTCCCCCTGATGGAGACAGGGTGAGGAACACCAGAGCTCTCTCATTTTCCTCATAAGAAATATGTTCCAGACCTTGAGTCATTTTCCTGGAGCTGCTCTAACCTCATGTGTATCTTGTGCTGGATGCAGTACTCCAGTTGATTTTGTCAAGAGAAGCCTGTTTTAACTTAACATTCACTTTAACCACGCAATATGGCTTTACATCAGTTATATTTTTCATTTGTTTGTACTTGGCAACTGCCAAAAAATGCTTTCTCGTGATCCACTCTGAGTAGTCTCCCAGAATAAAGTTTGGCTGAGGAGTAGGCAAGTACACACAAGAAGTTCAGGAGCCCAGGAAATAAAAAAAGGTGAGAAGTACCTTTGCGTTCTGCCAGTGCATTCTTTCAGCAGCACATCAGATAGATTTTTGGGTTTATTTTGTAATTTAAGGTAGTGCTGTGCAATGTGCAGCTCTGGTGGTTGTGCCAGGAGCTGGACATTTGGGTTGATTATTTCTGTTGACATGGTTTGGTAAATAATATTGTGTACTGTAGTAGTTCTCATTTTACTGCCAGAAGTGCATTGCATCACAGCGAATAACTGGCCTGTTCTTGCATGATGAGAGCCACTAGTCTAAAATAGGACAGGATGGGCAATAAGTGTCTTCTTTCCAGTGTAAATGGGAAGGAAATAAGCACTCTGGTCTTTGTCTTTCCAACACTCTTTCCCTTGCAAAGTAATGTGCCTACAAAAATTTGAAGTTTTATTTAATATCAGTTTCTTCTATTTTTCATTTCTTCAATAACATAATTCTTTGCATTAAGAATCTATTTATAATATTTTTAAAAGCAGTCTAGGAGTAGTTTTATTTTACATGTAAAACATTAAATATTTTGTGTCTTGTCTCTGAAATTTGGGTCAAGCTGAAGTCTAGGCAGGTAAATTACAAACCCTGGTTTTAAATGTAATTAGGTTAAATTGTAAAGGCGAGGTTTTGCCATAACTATAGGCAGAAGAGTGTATTGAAAAGGAGGAATAACTTTTAATAAAACACCTGAGGCTTGCTTTACCTCTGTGGCTCATAAATAGAAAAAACATCTCATGGACTGTGGGTTCTAAAGCCTCAGCTTTGATATGATTCTTATAAAATGATGGAGAACATGTTTCTAGGATCCAACATTATGAGAATTACCAGCTGACTTTAATAAATGGTCTGACATGTATTAAATGGACATCTGTTTTTATTTAGGAGCGGTGCTTAACTGTCCTTTTGTAGTGTAATGCAGGTCTCCGTAGTGCGTGATTTTAACATAGGGCTTTCTTAAAACTGGGAAAAAAATTCAAATTTGTGTAAAGAAAGTTACAAGCAGGAGTCCTGGCATTACACAGATACTTTTTTCTCCTGTGCAGCCTGCACAGAGAAATTGAGGAATAAGAGGTATGAGCTGGTTGTTCATAGTTTGGATGGAGCACTTGAGAAAAAACAGTGTAACAGACCTGTTAAATGTGAGCTCAACATTAGACTTTCCATTGTCTCAGTTTTGCAGTTAGGCAGGAAGCATAAAGGTAGATGCCTTCAGCCCCAAGGCAGGATTCATTTAGCTTTATGTTTAAAAATTTTAAGTGTGTCTTATTTCCTGTAGCAGATTGATCCCTCCTTCTTCCAAACTTGTAGTTTTAATAATGATTTAAGTTCAGTAGGTAGAAAAAATTAATTTCTTATTAAATTTGTTTTGGAGTTTTTGGTGGTTGATTTATTGAATAGAATTTCTCAGTTACAGGTAAGGGTTGTCATAAAAAGATAGATTTGAAACTAGGGAGAAGTATCTAGGATAAATTTTTCTCACATTGTACACTGTGCACAAAATGTATCTGATACAAGTTTGTGATTTATGGGTTTAGTGTTCATAATTTTTATATTAAAAGTGATTAATGATTTTTGTCTTACCTGAGATTTGCAACATGTCTAAAAATATGCATAGGGAGTAAAACACTCCATTCAGGGGGAAAAGGCTTTTATTTTTGACATGCTCTATCAAACCATCACAGGAGTGCTCAGTATCTAAGAAAATACATCCCACAAGATTTTACATTTTAAACTGCTTTTACATCAACATTTTTTCTTTGGATAGTGAACAGAACAGGGCTGTAGAGCTGTAAACAGGAGCAAAATATTCACTCTCTTCATTTGTTCTTTTTGTTTCTCTTGGTGAACTAGTTGTCAAACTCAACTTTTACTTGAAATTTGGAGTAACTAAAATTTGTATTTCAGCAAGTGGCAAGCAATGCTGTCAACCTGGGCTTAAGTGGAAGTCTGCTAAAGATTGCATCATTCAGAACTTTATTCATTGTTAGAATAGTTGCATAATAATATATTATTATAATGTTATAATAGTTGTATTTTAACTTTTTTTTTTGCATGGTATATTTTGAATTTTCTGTAATCATGAAAATATGATCAAGGCATGGTTTGTTCAGGGTGAGGATGTGGTAATGCCCAAACTGGTACAGATAATCAAACTTCACATTCTACAGTACATACTTTATTTTAGAAACGTTATTTTTTAGTATTAACCAGGTGTATATAAGGTATGCTCAGAGAGTGAATTGTCAGTCTGAGCAACTTTGGCTGACTGGAATTATAGAATTTATGGCCAGTAAAAGGTTTGTGTTAGGCATAAGGAGTTGCATGGTTCATCACATTTTCTTCAGGGTGTGGATGTCTAAGGAGGTGCCAGCTTTATCTGATTTTAGATAATTTTGTAGAGACAAAGTGTTTGTTGCACAGTGCTGTTCACTTTCTGTGTACATATAATATACTTTTATATTTCTACTACTCTGGTTTGTGTCCATACTTCTGCTGGTCTGTTTGCATTCAGCTGTAATTCAGATGTGTGCAGATAAACAAGAGTATCTTGCTAATAATTTCTCTGTTGTGCTTTTTCTCCATAGTCTCATAGATTGTTTTTTGGTAGACTCTGCAGCTGTGAGCCTTACTATGTCCCCTACTGGAGATTTTCTGGCTTCAGCACATGTGGATGACCTTGGAATTTATTTGTGGTGAGTAAGAAACCTGTTCCTTCACAGAATTTAGGATGGGTCAGAGTTCTTTCAATCACTTTTATTGCAAATAGAGAATTGCCCTGTGAAGTTTCATCTCTAGTGTTCTGTGTTCTCTGGTTCTGACTAGGACAGGTGTTCTGTATTGCTCTGATTCGTAAGTCATGAAATTTCCACAGTTAAATTATTCAGATAGTTTAAATGATCTCTTTTTTCCAAAGTGTTTCTTACTCTTAAGACTTCCTGTTATGCCATGTGAGGTTTTTCCTAAATTCCATTTCCCCCATTGCTTTGAAATGTCTTTGTTCAAATAGTGTTTCTTTATGAAGTGCTTTTCTTGTCCTGCTGTACAGTGTTGTCTGAGACTTCTTTGCAGTATATGAAAGTTGTGATTATTTCTCTTTATTAGTGATGAAAACAGAACTAAAATGTGGTTTAGTTAATTTTTGTCCTGATACATCTTTAAAGCCAGTGACTGTTCAGGTCTGGTACTGAAGTAACACGCTGTTAAAATGGCTTGGGTCTTTTTCCCATTCAGCAGACAGATTATTTCAGGTTATATATGTTGGCTGTAGTTTTGCCTGAGGAGTGTTCACTTGTTAGCCCTTCCTGTGATTAAGTAAAAGCTCTTCCTTGTGAATAACAGCAGATGTTCTTACCTGGCCCTGGTTTACATTGACGAAAGAAGCAATTTGCCAGAATTATTTCTGTGCATGTTTCAAACCTGAAGAAAATTTGCTAAGAGTATTATCCTAAAATTCCGTGAAAGCCAGATGAATCATTTATGCTTGAATAATGTGTTGTGCATAATGTCTTGAGCCTGTGTAGGCTCCGGGGAGACCTTAGAGCCCCCTCCAGAAGGGGCTTCAGAAGGGGCGCCAGGAGACCTGGGGAGGGGCTTTGAACAAAGGCCTGGAGTGACAGGAAAAGGGGGAATGGCTTCAAAATGAAGAAGATAGGTTTACATTACACATTGGAAAGAAATGCTTGATTGTGAGGCTGGTGGAACACTGGCACAGGTTTTTTGGACATCAGGACCAGGGCAGTTATTGCCCCTCTCCTGGGTACTGGTGGGGGTCACACTTCAAATTCTGTTTAGTTCTGGATCCCTCACTTGTAGAACACTGAGGTCCTGCAACCTGCAGTTATGTTCTTGGCAATAATACTTGAATATAACATTTGTTTTTTAGATGTTCAGGTGAATCTATTGCCACACTTCATTTCCTGCTTATCTGGTAGATGATGAGACCTAATCTTGAAGAGAGCCTTATGAATTGCCATGCTGCAGCAATATTAGACTGCAGTGTAAATTTTATCTGATGTACTTGTTCTCATTTATCTGGAGGTGGCTTTTAAAATGCCTGTCTTATTTTGTCAGGTCAAACCGTTCTCTGTATTCACTTGTGTCATTACGGCCCCTTCCTACAGATTATGAACCATCTTTGGTAACACTCCCCAGCACCTGCCCCTTGCAAGGTAATCCTCAGATGGAAGTGTATTTTATTTTTCCCTTGAAGTTTGTTCTGCTGCTTGTATGCCATAGATTCATTGTGATTGTTGGCAAGAGAATTGGGTTCAGCTGACCTGGCATGTGCCTGTTCCAAGGGAAAGAAAGGCCTAAGTGGATTTTTTTTCTAAATTAATATAAGTGATTGTACTTCAGAAGTCCTCTAGATGGAGATCTTGTCTATCCAAATTTGGAGTGCCTGCATTTGCATCTCCATCTGGAGGAGAAACACACCTAGCTGTTGGCCACTAAAACATGCCTCATTATGATGGCTGATTTAGCAAGCACATACTTACTTTACACACTTAAATTAGGGTGAGGGAATTAATCCCAGAACTTTGAATGTTTTTGGCCTCATTCTGGTTGAAAGCTTTAATCCACTTTGTGCCTTTGGCAAGTGTAAATTTCCTGTTTAGATGCTAAGGGCTCCTTAATAGGTTACATTCCTTTGTTGTTTCAGGCTTGTCTATTAGATTCATTGTTTTAGACAAGTAATATTTTACAAAAAGAAAGGAAAATAGATATGTTTGGTCAAGACCACACAGGAAATCAAGGGTAAATTAAGTGACTGACTTTATAATTTTTCTTGTGGGATGTTGTTCTTTAATGTTGAGATTTTCTCCATTGTTATGTGCCACTTCAGTTATACCTATGAAGAGGTTGTGATGAGGTAGTGAATATGGTGTAAGGATTTAAATGCAAGATTTCATAGTTTTATAACTTAGAACTAAAATTACTGTGTATATATTTATACAGTTAGAATAATGGATTACTGTCAATATTTCATTTTCTTTAATAACTATGTAAAGTGTTTTTATGTAACTTCAGTCAAAGTAGACAAATCTTACCAGTTTTTAAAAATTTGGTTATTAAATTCTGCACCTTGGCTATAATACTTTGAAATTATTTAATATTTAATAAGTCTAATACAGATTGTTTCTGTAATTTTTCAGATCTGTGTTATGTTCGCACTTATGTCTATAACTATTACACATTTATTATTCAAAAGTAGTAAAATAATTAGAAGTGTTGCACTTGATTTTTTTAAAAAATGAATGTGGAGTATGAATGTTCATAAAAGTTATCTGTTTGTGCAAGATGTGGATGTGTCAGGAGATGAAGAGCCATGTGATGAAATGATAGAATATGTCTCACCTGAGCAATTAGGAGAGCAGCTGGTGACCCTTTCCTTGTTACCGGAATCAAGGTGGAAAAATCTCCTCAGCCTTGATATTATCAAGGTATTGAAACTGTGCAAAAATTATCATACATCCATATATTTGCCCTATTTCTATGAAATGCATTACTTTTTCATGAAACTTGATCCTGCTTTTCAGATATTTTTCAAGATTTTGCAGTAGAAGTCTATGTTGTGCTTTTCACAGTTCCTTGGATTTGGGAGAGTGGCTGTTTTTCTTCTGAATAGTAGCTTCATAATCAATAGTAAAAGGCTTCACTTGTATATTTACTTTTCAGTTAGTCTTTAGAGTTTTCACAGTATTTTAAAAATGAAACTCTTGACAAACAAAATATTCCCACATGCTCTTACTGTGATGATAATGATTTTAATTCAAATATCTAATTAACAGAAAAAAAATAAACCAAAAGAGCCACCAAAAGTTCCAAAGTCAGCACCTTTCTTCATCCCAACATTTCCTGGTCTTATACCCCGATACATTCCACCAGAGGAGGAAAATGATACACAGGTAAAAACAAGAATAAATGTAATTATGTTTATGTAGTGTACTTTGAAATAAATCTCAAATGCTTTTTAATATTGGGTTAAATCACTAGATTTTAAAGTACCAGTTTTAACTCACTACATTATTACTTTATTCCTCAAAGTCATTTTTTCTCAGTAGAAAAATAATGTTACTGAGTTGTAAAAATGTGTTTGCATATTCATGGACATACTGCTGTGCTTTTGTGGTCTAGTCGAAGGTGGTAAACCTTGGGGTACTGGTGCAGAAATCTGATTTCTACGTTCATCTTGAAGAAGCCCTGAACACCAATGAATGTAAGCTAACAAAACATTTCACTAAAAATGTTGATGCTGCTTTTATTTTGATATACGTGTGATTTCTAATGTCAGAACTGTAACAGATGTGGTGAAAAAACTATGCATAGTATATATATATAGTATAAGAGGCAAAGAAAATTGCTTAAAACACGGATAACCAGACTAAGATCTATTGGTACTGCAGCTTGTCTGCAGCGTGGAACCCAATTCTGGCTAAAACCCTTATGGAGAAAGAAGGTTGTATTCCTAAGATCGTTAACCTTTTTTAACAACTGTGATGATATCATCCAGAAAAGGTGCTATGTATTATTACTAGGGAAAGGAAGGAAAGAAGGAACAGATTGATTTTTGTCAGGAATAGTCTGGTGATTCACTGGAACAGGAAGAACATAATCTGCCTAGCAAGTTCTTTCAGGGGCTACTTCACCAGATATTCAGCAAGCTTAAAGTGTTAATTCATTGCCCTATAATTTAAAGCTTAAGAAGAAATAAAATTCTACAAAAATGAGGTGTTTGATTTCTCTGAACATTCACTTTGTTTTGAAATTCAGTCACTTAAACAGCTTGTGGAATGTACCAGCTGTTTTTCATGTTTATCTTGTGATGCTACAGAATCATTGAAATTCAGATTTTTTTTTTTTTTTTTAATGATTGCTAATATAGCTGGCTTGGAAATGTAAATGGACAGTAGCCTGTACTCAGAGCAGTTCTGTTGGGAATTCTTCTACCCCTGCTTAGACTCTCTTGAGATGACCAGCTTACTCATGTGCACTTAAAATGTTTTGTGTACAAAACTTCATTATCTGTCACCAACGGGGGGTGTGTTCTTACACCTTATTTCTAGTATTTCAGTTAAGTGCCTCAGAGCCTTTCAGAAGAGGTGAATCCAGGGAGCAAGTGCACTCTGATGCACTGTGGTAGTGGGCATATGGATGTGCCTCAGGCCACCTCTACTGTGCCACAGCCACAATCCAGGAAGCCTGCTGATTCCAGCTGGGCAAGCTGGTGTTGGGGAGCGTGGCTCTTTGCTTGATAGATTACAGCCACCTCTTCTAAAGGTGACTGGACCATGCAAATGAAAATAATCCTGCTGGAAAACATTCTGATTTACTGTTGGGATGGAAACAGGGTTTCAAATCTCACTTGAGGACTGTGGAAATAGGTTGAGCTGCAACCTTTTCCATGTTGTATGTGTATCAACTTAAATGTTCCATGCTTTGTTTGTTTGGTGTAATAAAAAAAGATATTTAATGCATCCATTTAGTACTGTTAAAACCAGTTATATTTAAAACTAGCTAATGATTTTCTGTAGGAATCAAATACCAATATATACCACCTGAGGAATATTAACTAATGCCTAACACCATTAGTTACCATGAAGTTGGTCTTCTTAGCAAAAGAAATATTAATCAGATACATTAAAAAAATGTTTTAACTATCAGTTGCATTTGCAACCAAACACATTTTTGCTGCTTCATTTTTAAAGCAAATGGATGCAATCCTCATAGGTCATCAGGCAGGATGGTAGAAATCTTGAAACAATTATGAAGAGGAAGAAAGTTTGCAAGTTGCATGTATTTCTACTATGGAAAAGATTTTCCCCTAGCACCCTCCAGCATAAGGCATTCACTTAAAAAAAGTAGTTTTGTTAGATGTACTAGAAGATCTCTAATTTTGCTTAATGTCACCTAGAGTAAAAATGCCTGCTAAAAGTAGTGCTCTCTGTCTTTCAGAGTATATTTACAGTTAACAGCTCAAAATCTGAAGTATGTACCTTGTTTCTGCCAAGAGATGTGAAATGACAATGTTATGTGGTTAATTAGAAATTTTGTTTTAACTTAAAAAAAGAGGGGGGAAAAGTGAAAGAAGTACAAAGATGTTACTTGTATTTTTCAATTACAAATGAAGTGCATCTGTACTTCCAGTGTGTGGTGGGACAGTAAATTAAAGACAGGGAGACATTTTGTTGAAAACTGAAAAGTAAGGAAACAGTAAAAACTTGAAATTCATAGTCACTGCTTAAGAATTTTAGAATAAGCTTGTCTTACAAAGGATCTGTTAGATTCTGTTTTGCAGATGTTACTGATAATGTGTCCCTCAATGTTCTAACACAGATAAAGCTCCACTTGACTTACTGAAAAGCTTGGGGCCATCTAATATTGAAGTGGAACTACAGGGTTTGGGCCCTGAAGGTGGTGGCTCAATGGAGGTGATGCTGAGCTTTCTAAGAATGATTGAGATGATGCTGAACAAGAAGTACAACTTTGAACTCACTCAGGCATACCTGGCGCTATTTTTAAAGGTAACAATTTTCTTATAAAATTTATGTTAGTCCTATTTAAAATAATGGTTATGTAGTAAAAAGGTATAAATTGTCTGCTCAAATTATCTGAAGGGATTTTGGTTGAGATTGGTTTTAAAATGTCTAACTGAATGTATTGGTTGATTTGTCAACTGTCACAATTTGGTGACAGTCAAGAAAAAGTTGCAAAGTTCTAGTGTTCCTTACTTAGAATTTGTTTTAGTTTTTTTAACATGCCTAACTTCTTAGCAGTTGTTAATTGTTAAACTAAGGTATGCTGTGTCTTAAATGAGTAAAGAATTTAATACACAATAGTTGGGAAGTAAAGTAGACATTTGCTGTATTTATCACTAGACATTGCAAGCCTGACCTACTTTACTTTCCCCGTCTGTGAGCTGCCTTTCTTGTGTTACCTGTTGAGTGTGGCAGAGCTAATGAAATGATCCTAGGGTGTATGTAAGTTAGTTAGAAACTCTACTGAAGCACAGTAACAGTTACTCTTAGACACAAAGTGTTTGTGCAGAAGACTGAAACCCTTCTGAGGTACAGGTGCTTAAGATGCTCTAATTTATCACATCATGTGAAAGCAATAACAGTTTACTTGGAAAACATTGTTATAAACATTCAGACACCTGTAATACTAGGGCCAGTGCCTCACCACTTTCACAGTGAAGAATTCTGTCTAATATCCAGACTGAACCGACTGTCCTTCAGACTAAAACTCAGGGCTCCTAGATTTAAATTGTAGCCTGGAAAATAAATATTCCATCCACTAAATTATAATAATTGCTGCAAGATCAGAAGGTTTCTCTTCCTTCTGCTTTAACAAGATTGCTGTTTGTCACATAAGGAGACCTCTTCCATCTCTATCACTATAGTGTGTGCTGGCGTCATTCTTCTTGATATGTGCAACATGGATAATTAAAATAATAATCCTGACTGGCCTTAGCACTTCTTTCTGGCCTGAAGAGGAATTTGTGATGCAGGTCAGAAAGGGGAGAAAGTTACCCTTTAGGGAAGTATGTGATGAGAGTAGATTCAGCAGCCTTGCCAGAAGGTGATCTAGTACAAATATAGTGTATTTCAGACATTTTGCTGCCTTATCCCATCTAGTAATGGCAATGAAAAATTAAAAATTAAAATTTTGGCAAGCAAAAGGGAGGCAGTATTAAAGGAAATTAATTGAAGGAAAATTGTTCTTTCCTTATTTGGGACATTTCCTGAAAGCACAGTATTGGAATTGGATGGGGAAAACAGTATTTTAATTTTTTTAATCTGTATTTGTTTCACTAACTGCTTGTTTTAATTTTCAGTTACATCTTAAGATTCTCTCATCAGAGCCAAAACTCCTAGAAGAATTATCCAAATTGTCAATGCAACTTGAGGAGACTTGGATTCACTTGCGGGCTCTCTTCAATCAGAGTCTGTGTGTTTTAACATACATGAAAAGTGCTTTGCTGTAAAACACTTCAGGGTGTTGTCTTCATAAGATGTCCCTCAAAGTGATAGTACAGTTTATTACCAAAAATATTGGATTCCAAAAATCACACTGAATCTTAGAATTGTAGAATCATTAAGGTTGGAAAAGACCTCCAAGACCATCAAGTCCAACCTTCTGCTGGATGCCACCCTGTCTGCTAAGCCATATCACGAAATACCAGACTACTCTTTTTTTTTTTTTTTTAATACTTCCAAGGGAGGGTGATTCCCCCATCCTGTTCTAGTGCTTCTTCTGGTGCTGTATATTATACATCTACATATGGCAGAGTATTTTAAAACATGCAGAACTGCCTATTTTTGTTCACTTCAGTTGGAGAAAAAATTACTCTGTGCAGCTAAAGTATTTGTTGTGTTGGTCTGTGCTGTCAATGAAGAGACATTTGGATTCAAGGCCCTGAGCAGCCTCGCATTGTGGAAGGTGCCCCTGCCCCGTGGCAGGGGTTGAAAGTAGATGATCTTTAAAGTTCCTTCCAGCTCAAGCCATTCAGTGATTCTCTGTTTCTATGGCTGCATAAAACGTAGTTCACAATGAAGAAATTATTAGTGTGAAAAAAAAGAAGTGGGAATGTAACTTCGGTGCAGGAGACCAAAAACTATGTTGTTTTTAATAAAGTCATTGTTGATGCAAAAATGAAACAAGAAGTCTGAATTGTTAATACTTTTTTAACATTTGTGTAGAGAAAAGTAATCTAAAAATTGTGTTTCTTTGCAATTAGAGCACTTGTCTTACGATTGTAATAATCAATTGTCTTCTCACTTTTGTAGATACCTATTTCTGAAGGCAAAGATTTCCAGCTGTACTAAAAATTACTGAACTTCAAAAAAAACCCCTAAAACCCCAAGTGATGCCTGGAAAGGCTGACTTGGAACAGAGACTAGACAGAGTTAAATGAACAAAATAGGTGTTTATTGAAAGGATACACCTTGGGCAGTACAGGAGCGTGGCCAGGGCTACACTCAGCATGGATCCTAGATGGCTCCCAGTCACGAGTCTTTACACTTTTATAAGTTTTGGTTCATCTACATATTGGGGTCAATTGTCCAACCATGAAGTCTCAGCCCCCTGGCTTTCCCCCTTTCCCTTGTCATTGTTTATGGGTTCTGGGTAACGGGTGTCCTTGATTCTCTAGCAAGAAGGGATTGTTTTGTCTAACTACCCTGACACCTGACATGAAATTTCAGAGTTACACACCAAGCAGCAGAGAGTCTGAAAAATAAAAACGCTAAAACCCAAGGCATCACAAGCACCAAACTAAACAAACAAAAACAGATTTTTGGGAGGCCTGGTTTCATATGAAAATTGTTTCTTTTCTTAAGGATGAAAGATTACAGGAAAAAAATAAAAGCTTTATTTTGAGGACTTTTAAAATAAATCAGATGGGTTTTCTTACAAACTGATATTTAGGTTTCAAACCATAAGGTTTGGGCCTTGTTTGGGACCTCATGAGTGAAATTATCTTGAATTTTTCCATTTGAGAGTGCTTCCCCCCAGCAGAAGGACCTCCTGAACAAGGCCTTTGCTGTATTTCACATGCTCAAGCTACATACACAGACCAACAGAATAACTAATACAAATATATGCAATATCAGTGAGTAAACTTGAAAGGTGATACATTGCATTTGACAGAAGACTGAAGCAATAGTGTGGGTCAGTCATACTGTATAGCTGTTCTTTTTTAATGCTGTCATATTGTAGAACCCCTTTTAGTTGTGTACTAGAATAAATTATCTGCAAACATACAATCATACAACAATGGAAGGATCTGGATTGAAAGGGACCTTAAAGATGATCCACTTCCAACGCCTTGCCATGGGCAGAAACACCTTTCACTAGACCAGGTTGCTCAGGCCCCTTCCAACCTGACTGGACACTTCCAGGGATGAGGCATCCAAGGCTACTCTTGGTAGTCCATCATGGTGTCTCACCATTGTCACAGGGAAGAGTTTCCTGTTAATATCCAATCTGAACCTACTGTCCTTGAGTCTAAAGCCATCATGTACACACATGTACAAAGTTTGCTACTGAGATTTAAGAAAATCCTTTGTACCACAGAATTACTAGTTTCTGGTGATGATTCTTTGACAACCCATTTTTCCCAATTTATTGGATTAGTCTGAAGTTGTCCAAAATCCCTTAAATATTAGTGTAATATATAATGAATCTTTCAACTTGCAGATGTTACTGTAACTCCTGTAGAAGATCCTACAGAATAATTTTCTGAATAAAGACAAAATGTTCAAAGGTTAATAAGGCAGTATTTGCAGACCTGCCTCAGTGGAAGAAGGAGTGGGTAAAGAGCTTTCATCTTGGATCAGAGGAAGGGTCCATCAAGTCCACTATTTTCCAGATGGAGGAAGGAAGAAATGTAATACAGCAGCCTGATCATGTATAAAGTGATCCTTTCTCAAGCATAACACAGCACCTTTCAGCAGACAACAATTAAATACTCTGTGACCCAGCTGTAGGCTGACAGTTGTGTTTAATGTTCTGTGACAGACCTTTTGTTCTCTCTGAGTTCATCTAATCTCTTTTAGAACCCATTTATCCTTCACAACATCATGCAGTAATGGAGCCTACAATTTAATTAACAGGAATAATGTATTTCTGTTTATATACTCCAGACCTGCTACTTTCTAATGTATCCCCCTCCTTGAATGTGAGAAATATCAATTGTAATCCAGTCTTCATGCTTCACAGACTTTGCCTCAGACCAGTGGTGAAAGGGTTTCTACTCATGAAAGACATACTTTATTTTGTTAAGTGCACATGTCTACTTTTTCACTGATATCCAGGAACCCTTTCTGGCTAAGATGTTTAAATCTGTGTGTACCAGATTTGTCTGCAAAATCTGTAAGGTTTGCAGAGTAGGGGGTTTTATTGACCTGTTTTCATAGTCTGCTTGATGTAATAATAAGAAAAAACTGCCAAACAGGCTATATTCTTCTTAAAACGGAAACATCAGGGTAATTTTTGTGAACAATGTTTGTGTAACACAGTTGGCATGATGTCTGATGAAGTCTGACCTTATTAAATGTGTTTAATGCAGTTCCATATATCATACACATAGGTATTTGAAATCCACCTGGAACACTTCAATAACTTCCTTCAGCATAAAGTATTTAGATGTGAGTGATATCTCACCTTCTTTATTCTTATGTCTTTTTCTCAACATTTCTACTCATCACTGCTATTTCAGAGGTGTTTTATTAATATTAGAGCTGTGGAGTCTTCCACCAGTAGTTCTGATTGCTTCATGTTCTTGGTCTTTTGTCCTTTTTATCACACATCAAAATGATGAACAACTTGCCCCAAATAAAAAACTTTTTCAGAAATAAAATTTAATTTCCTCTGGCTAGTCAATGAAAGTAGATATTTCACCTGCTATTTTCTGTATTATTCCTTCACCTGAGATATCAAGGACAATGTTTTGTCATATTGGTCAAAAATTGTTGATTGCAAGTGGTAACACATGTGAAAACTGGATTTGATAATTTTGGCTTTGTGTTGCCCATACGAATTCACTTTAGTGTGGTGCTTTTGTAATGGCATATGCAATAGGATGTGGGAAAAATTCTAGATGGATAAAGGGATATAGTTGTTAACTCTAAGCTTTCTTCCAAGCAGGGCAGCTACTGGGGATTTTACCAATCTTACACAATGCCAAGCCCATCTGAAGCTTGCTCTGAATAGCAGCTTGCTGTTAAAATTGTCCATGTTATTGTGTGTCACAGCACTCCTTCCAGCTTCCTCTCAAGCCTGTGCCTGCCTCTGTACCTTGCTAACTTTTCACCATGATTTTCTTAGCTCCTCTGGTTCCTGAGTGCAGCTGCTGCTCTTAGCAACTCCTGCACACAGCAGTCTTGTCAAGTTAGGTCTCTGTACTTCCACTTTTTTCTTTTGACTGTTATTTTTTCCAAACAGATTTGGTACTCATGGTTGTTTTGACTAAGCCTGGTAGTTGGACCTTGCTACCTGAATTTGCTACTGAGTGGATTCAGACCCTGCACAGTGAACTTAGCTCTTCTCTGAACTGTAAGAAGCCTTCAATCTTAGTAGTCTTTGCTTTCTTTTTCATTCAAGTAAAAATGGAGGTGTTATGAGGAGATGCATGCAAACATGAAGAGACAGTAAAAGGGTGCCAATGTTTACACTGGCTACATTTTTCAGTAGCCAAGATAGACCTCTGACTTGAAGCACCCCAACATTTTGTAGATTTCAAATGTAACTCTTCTTCAAGAAAAGATCTTATATCTGTTCAAGTTGTCATACAGCAAGTGTTATAGTCCTAGAACTAGAAGATGCTAATTTGTATTCTCTGAATTAGAAAAGGCAGGGTACTTGTTGACATATTTGAACTCTGTTAATGAGCTGTGTTTAAGGAGTTTAGCATTGTTTAAGGATCACTGTTACATAAGTAGTTTCACTCATTGTCTGTTGGCATCAGCTGATGTTTCCTGAGTCTCCTACGTTAATCTTCTCAGCACATCACCATTTCTATTTTAAGAACTATTTGCTTTATGAAAAATTCTCTTTTAATTAAAATAACTTACCTGTTTAGAGATGAAGAATCCAATCAGTGTCTTATTTGGTGCCAGTGCAAGAACTGGCTTCCTTTACTTTTTGATGTGTTTGCAGTATGTGTTAGAGGAGGCAAAAATGTCATTAAGTGTCCTTAACCCCTGTGCTTTTCTTTTTGTGAAGCAGTGGTGAATTGAGGAAAACAAATGAAAGATAAAATAACTAAGATTTTTCTACCCGGGCTGTTATGTGTTTTGCTCTATGATTCTGTGTTTCCCAGAAGGATTAAATCGGCTCTCTGATGCTTGCTGCACATCGCAAAATTTTCTGTTTAGTAGCAGTCTCTGAAAAATTACTTCCCTCCACTCATGCATTCACTGCTGGTTTGTGAAACAATTTATGTGGTTAAGCGGAATTACATACTGCTTCCCTACTATCCAGTGTGTTAAAAGATATACTGGTTCTATGACTGTTCGATTATGAATGTTTTAAGGGTCCTCACCCTGAAGGATCAGACCACCTTGGTGTTTTGCAGTTACCTGAAATCACCCATAGAATAAGTTAGAATAAGGTAAAATAAAATACCTGTAGAATCACTCAGTTGCTATTTTTGTAGAGACTATGAAAATAAAAACAAACTCACCTAACTTAACTTAAATCCAGAGGATTTCTTCTTCCTCTTTTGTTAGCCTGTAGCCAAACTGATAGTTCCCTTACATCTACACAGCTGAAGATCTACCACCTACTGTCTCTCAAGTTGCCCAGTTTTGGTTTCAGAATGAGACATGAATTTAGCAACTCATCCCATCCATTAGCACTCGAAACACTTTCTGAGGGTTGTTCAGATTTACATGCCTCAAAAAGATTTTGTAAGTATAGTTCACTAAAAACCATAGCCATGACATTTTTGTCTTACAACCAGTGATGTTCCTGCTGCTCTGGAAATGTTCTATCTGTTTGGCATGGCTGGAACTGAATAGTCATCAGACTGTTATAATGCAACATGTCCCTTCATGTCCTGTGGAGCAAAGGTTGAAGCCCAGGTAAATGTGTTTTCAAAGTGTGTCAGATTACATATTTTGTTGAACTTTAGGTTTGATGACACAGGGTTGTGCAGGTGGTTGTTCTTCACGTTTGTGAGTAACCTTTGTGTTTGCACATTGCTTTGGGTTGATGAAAGGGTGAGGGATGCTTGCCTAGTTCTCTTTGAAGAATTTAATTTCAACAGAATCAAGACAAATGTAAGCTATTTCAGCAGTGCTTACATCAGTGCTTAATTGAGAGGGTTTATTCATGGTGCTAGAGTAAACAGCACCATCTGTACAGAAATCCCTGCAAGTCCCTTTGTGTTGGTGGGTGAGGATGACAACTCATTGGTGCTTATGGAAAGGGCAGAGATACTTGATTTCTCTTTTTTTTTTTTTCCTCCTTGAGTTTCCACAGGCAAAGCCTGCTTCCGCTTTCAGTGTGCACCAACCTCCTCTCTGAGGGTGTTGCCAATAATGGGGGAGAAATGTGTTTGAAACTTCAGAGTGCAGAGCTCTGAACTTTCATTATAATCATGGGGCTGCACAGGACTTGTGTGACAATGTGACAGCATTGCCAACCACTGCCTGTCACAGCACTGGCATCGAGGATGTCCCTGACAACTGGGCTGAGGCTGTTGTGCCCATTTTTGAGAGGTGAAGTGGAGGTTGCAGGGAACTGTTGCTTCATCAAACTTCCCTCATTTTCCAAAAGAATCATGGAGCACATACTGCATGTTTTTGGAATCCATCTCTAGTGCACAAAGGGAAAGATGATGATGAACAACCAGCAGAAAGTCATGAACACAGTTCATGCTTGCCTTAGCTGTTTGCCTTCTAGGATGAAATGGGTGGTTGGGTGCACAAAGGAAGATCCATTAATTTAATGATCAAGTTTAGTGCAATTACAGCAGTCTGTGATTACATTATCATAGTCTATTATGAAATACTGTAAATTGCTACTCTGAAAGTCAACAGGCATGCTTTCAATTAATATTTTGCAAATTATGATTCTTGTTCATGGCAGTCTATGTACCATGTACCTTTTATACTGCGAGATGACTCAAGCATCATATTGGGTCTGCAGCACAGAGGTGTGAATTACTTTTGCAGTTATCCATTATAACCAGCATTACAGAAATTAATTTAGTCATGTTCTAATTATGCCTAATGCATGATTATTTTGTTTAATATCCCATAGCAAAGAAGCTCAATAAATTAGATGCAGAATATTGAATAATGCTAATGGCATTAAAGAGATTTGCACTAAGGCATAGAAAAATTAGACTGCCAAATGAATTGAAAGTATTTCAAGTGAATGGTTGATAAAAATGATTCTAAAATTGGTGTGTGCCACAACACACTTGGCTGTTTTATAAGTTTCTGTCTTTTATCCACAGATGTTTCAATTTTGTGTATCACCACTGTATTATGTCTCCTGCTGTAGCTATAGATTTTTCTTCTTTTTAGAATAGCTTTTTCAGCCTGATTATTGCATAACCATTTGGTAACACAATTTGAGCAAAGACTCTTCCTGGGGTACAAGGCACATACTCTGAGAATGGTGAGAGCTCTAAGAAACACTGTTAAAAGAGTCTGCAAAACCACATAGCCAGCTGAGAAAGAGATGCAACGTGCACTTTTCTTAGTGTGAAGGTGGTGCCTAGAAATGTATTTCTGGAACAAGACTCTGCTGCTTAGGCTTGGAGACAGCAAATTTTATAAGAAACAGACTGTGATGTATCTTCAGGAGGTGGGTGCTTACTGCAATTAAATCTCATTTCTCAGTCAGGAAAATGCATGAAGTGATTTAAAGAGCCTGTGCAATCAGAAGTAGGAAAGGTTATCTGTCCTCAGAAAGAGAAGGGGTCCCAGTGACAGAGGCCTGCAGCAAGATAGGCACTCCTCCACATGTAGCAGTATCCCAGTACAGTGGTACTTGACCCAGGAGACAGTGTCCTCTCTAGAGATGCTGTCCCTGTTGCAGCATCTCTCTCAATAATTAATGAATAATTGCCTGAATATCGCAGGAGCTACAACAACAAAAACTGCTTGGAGGAGAAGAACACAGACCATCATTTTACACAAGAGGAGTGGTAGATAATGAAGTAGTACCAGTGTTCCTGCAGGGAAGCAAGGGTCTGATTGCTGAAAGTAATAAGTAAAGACAAACATTCAAATTTCTCCTCTTCCCTGCTTAGCTGTGAGAGCATTGTGGCTGAGCTGTAGAAACACTCTTAGCCTGCAGTGAATTGACTGCAAGATCTTACCTTTATGCCTTAGATTATACCTAAGATCCTTCTGCTTAGACAGGGTCACAGGGTCCAAAAGGAGCCTCAACTGGCTAATGTTAAACACTGAGGATATCATATGCAAGGTGCAATCCTGGCTTTCTTTGCAGGACCAAACAGAATGATTTCCTCATAAACAGAAGACCTAAATCTGGAATTCTGCCTTTCTGAGAACTGACTTGGTTTTCTTTATAAATTGGGATTCAAGTCTGCCTATTGTTATTTCCAGTGTTGAGATCTTAAAGGGAAAAAGAAACAAATTATGTAGTGGAAAAATACAAAGATATTACCAAAGTACTAACTTGATAAAACTATGTGAAAAATGTGCTGATTTTTTCTCAACAGAATCCAATTAGTGAGATATACTGAATGTTTCAAGGGGCTGTCAAGACCTGAACAGATTTGTCTTTTTAAACAGAAGGTTAAAGTACAAATTATTTTTTCATCAAACTATCCATTTCCATGAGCTTGGGCAATTTTTGAACCTAATTTATAACTATTTAATAATCTACATTGCAAAGAAAGAAAGTACTGAAATTGTCAAGGTGAAAGGGGAAGAAAATCAGTGAAATATTAGGAGTGAAATAATAACATAATTTTTAATCCTAAGGGATAATGATACTAAAAACATTATGTGCTGATGAAGTCTTACCATGTTAGATTCTCTGCTTAATGCATAAGAGAATGTTTTTTAATGGAGCCCAGTACCTGGTGTTTAAAGAATAACTCTTGATTATATCATATATATGTTGAAATAACTGAGGGGGTGCTGTTCTTCATTGAATGCCTTTTCCTTTCATGCACTAAGGAAAGGCTTTGACAATATGGTAAACTTTTTTGAAGAAGAACCAGAGCACAGCTTAGATACTCATTCCTCAGCGTATTTATCATCTTGATATATTGAAGAAGGAAATCCTGGAGCCGCAGATCATTACAGACATTACAATTAATCTCGATATAACCCACTGTTATAACACCAGCTCCACTTGGGTCTCCGCACTAAGAGAGACAGATGGAGCTCTGGGATTAGCAGGAGCTGGCCCTGTGGGTTGTTGCTCAACTCTGACATGGACCACGAGCTCCTTGATAGGCCTGGACAACCTAAACAGAGATATCATCTACTGACTGAAGTCATTATATCAGATGAAGATGGTCCAGTAATAAGATGAATCTAAACCCATTTCAATTGATTTATCAAGAGATGTGGGCTCATGCCCAGGAATGGAATGTCAGTGTTAAGATGAAAGCTGATGCTAGAGAAGGAACAAAACTCAACATATGATAGTAGAATATTCTTACTCTTTCAGTGTGTTCCATCAGTAAAAGAATGGTTACATCCTCTCTGAAGTTCAGCTTTATAGACTACTCCACTACTTTGTTCATTGTTCTGATTTAAATACTTTTAAAATACTGGTTTCAGTTCTAAAAGAGATGCTGTGGTCTAGGTAACAAAGTGTTTTAGCTGTCTGCTTTTAATAACTGTCAGTCCTAGGAGAACTGTCAATTAAAATGACAGATTCCTCCTGATTAGAGAGATATCTACAGTGAGTCTCTAGTCAGTGACAAGAAACAGGCTTCTATGCTACAAGACAGCCTCCTGTAGTAACAGGAAAAATATTTTTTATAATAGGCCATAAATTAATTTTCTACTGCCTTTCCACAATAAAACAGTATATTGTTTTGGAAAGAGATTGGGGTAAAAGCTTTAAATGAGACTTTTGTAAAATTTAAAAAGGCAAGACTGCTAAATAAGTTATTGAATTTTACTTAATCATGATTGAGAACTACATTCAGAAAAGTGAAGTAACTGTTTTTATATGCATTGGAGAACATTAAACAAAATAACACACTAAATAGAAAAGGACAACTGCTAGTTTCAAATGATGCTCCAGCCTTTGTTGTTGTATTGTAATTAGTCTACAATGCCACTGACTTCACCTCCCACAAATACTAACTTCAAAAGATATTGGAAACACACATCTGGAAAAGCAACAGACAAATGATAGCCATTAAAATTATTTTAATCAAATAAAATAAAAAGTTTAATGATTAAGAGAATTATGTAGTTTTCCTCCTTTTCCAATCAGTCAAAAGACAGAAGACTTCCTCTTAACTATGACTATTACACCCCACAGGCAGAAAAATTGTTTACTAGCATTAATTGATTAAGTTTCCAACCATATTTGTCAATCCTCTCTCAGTTGATGTGAAATTGTTCTTGCAGTATTCACTCTACTACTTCCATATATCATCTACAGAAATTGAAGACCTGAACCAAGTATTTTGGGCACATCTGGTCAATTCAGCATTTTCCTGTCTGTGTTCCATAATTCTAAACAAGGTTATTTCTTTGCATTTATGTTTAGTTATGCTTTTCTCCTTTGACTAAATGGAAAGGTGTTTTACTAGAATGACAGCATTGTTACTCAGATTATACTAAGATAAAGGAAAAATCTTATTTGTTCCATTAATCTTTTAAATTTCCACTCTAGGATTCAAACTGTAACAACTATCCTTTGTTACAGACTGCTTCCATTCCCATTTTAGACTGACTTGAAAGGCAGGTGCTTCTTTTTCCATTGTTATTTTGTTAGCAATGACTTTCTGAGGAGCTAATTCTCAGTCTAAGCCACATGCACTCATTTTATAATGTTGGTAATAATTTACACTTCCTCAGAGAGAGGTTCAAAGACTAGAAGTGCTTGACTTGGATAAATTTAACTTGACAGCAAACCATGAATAGGTAAGTGTTGTCAGAACTGTGTAACTTGTAGGAAAATGGACCATCTAGCATAGTTCCACGTAGAAATATCTGTATATTGTCATTTAGGAGTGTTACACAGAGATTGAGTTCCCAGCTGTTGTTTCCAGGCCTAAAAAGCTTGGTGCTAGCTCACTATCTCTTGCTTTTCTCATTACACAGTCTTGATACCCCTGTTGTTTCTGAATGTCCTCTAACAAGTCAGCAGAACGACCAGAAATAGGACAGAGGAATTCCAACTCTTAGCTCCAATTCTTGTCCTACCACTCAGTCCTGTCTTGAGGAAACTGGAACTGTAAGAGTAATGAAAGGAATTATTTTTGCATTCATGGTAAGATGGACTAGAGATAAAGCAAAAATGATACTTTGTTTCCATGGTGTGATCAACTTTATTTTTGTGAAGATTGCTGCTCAAGCATTTTACCCAGGAATTGCTAATGACTCAACCTATCTTCTCCATCTCTAGCAAAAGCTTTCAGTGCTCATCTGCATTAGCTCCTAAAAGCACTTCTAGATTTACAGGGAAAATAGACTGATGTATTACCATTACATTATCTGTTCAATCAAATGCTTTAACATTACTCTAACTCAATCCAAAACAATTTCTTCCTAGAAAAATAAAGTACGACTAAATGGTCAAGTCTGGCTTCTAATAAAACTAGATCATGTAATAGTGTTCATATTCATAAATGAAGAGGTAGCAATCACTGGGTTTTATTCTATCCAGAAATCTAATGAGAAATTGTTCCGTGAATTCAATATACTTCACTCATGTGAGTCATTGTGTTGTCATGTGAGTACTGAAAAATCTACTTATAATCTTATTAAAAACTTTACTTTATCTTGCTCCTTTCTCCCTGCAAAGGTGAGAACCTGGATGATCAAAATGACAGTAAAGAATGTGTTGCTAACCCTTGGCCATCTCATTCTTTCTGCACTTGAACACTTCCAGAGATGGTGACTCCACTGGGCAACTTATTTCAATGCCTGACCACTCTGACAGTGAAAAACTTTTTCTGATATTGAGTGCACAACTTATGGCCACTTCCTTCCATCATTTCCTCAAAAAAAAAAATATCTCCTCCTATGTGTGTACTGCTGAAGGCTGGTGGGTTTGACTCACAGTAAGGCATTTGCACCATTAATTACTTAATTGCTAAACTGTTTATGCGTATATCTTGTAGCCCAAAAGTTTGGAGCTCTGTGTGGTGACTTGCTTTGGTGTAAGAGTTGTAAAGGATTCTGACATGGGGTTTGGATGCCATCCAGTACATGTATGATTGAAGTTAAATGCAGGTAAACCCAGAAACTCAGGGGAATGTTAGGGCTCTCTAATACTGCCTTGCACTACTGGATCCACAGATAATTAATGTCCTGAAAACCGAGTACAACAAAAGGCCAGGCAGATGACAATGGCCTATTTTGTCATCTTTTTGTTGCTCCGTCCTGTATATCTGCAACCCTTAGCTTTATGAACATTAGGGGTATGATTTATGGTCCCTAAAGCAAATAATCAGATCCCCACAGCACAGGAAGGGAAGTCACTCTCTACAACTCTAAAAACACCTGAAAGGAGATTGTGGGAGTTGGTCTCTTCTGCCAGAAGTCCCCACATAGCAGGAGGTTTTCTTGGAGGAAGTTTTTCTGTGTTGTGATGAACTGAAACGTTATTTAGAAAAATAACCTATAGGAAAAATCCCTTTATTAAGATCATAGTTTTATCTGGCCTGCTGCTTTAAGTTTTCCTTTATGCTGAGAGAAAAAAATGTGAAAATTCTTTGTAACAACAAATGAACAGTGAAACACAGCAAGAACATCTTCTACTTTCTCTGAAACACTTTCTCAGAGCTTTACCAAGTTGAAGTTAATGAACTATCAGAGGCAAAGTTGGTTTCTAGGTGGTTTGGGATATCAAACAATGGATTTGTCTTTCATGAATCTGCCTGGCTTCTTTCGAATCCATCTACATTTTTGACATCTGCAGTATCCCAAGGCAAGAAGTTTCAGAACTTAGAGCTGCCTCCCCTTGCTTATTTGAGGCAGGCTTTCTTACTAACTCTATTTCCCTTAGTTTTGTCACTGAAAAATAGCAGTACACAATTAATCCTTATCCAACCTGGGTTCCCTCCTCCCTTGCCCCCTCCTTTTGATTTTCTAGTTCTTCAGTATGGGTAAAATTGAAACAGAAGCAGTTGAAAAGATGACCTCGTATAGGGAAGGAAAAATTTCTACCTATTCAAAGTAGATATAGGTATGTGTAAACACTGAACAGTGTAGGTACTCTTTTTTTGTTAAATTAAAAATACTTACAATTACTTGTACTATGTTTTGAATGCTTTCATGAAGAACCATGAGGACTGATTACTTCTTGAGTTGTAGGCAGCTTGGGATAACTGCAAACATCAGAGAGTAAGTTGCTGGCTGCATCATCCTCTTAGCAAGCTAACTATTAATCTGGGTAGAAAACATGGGCAAACCTCCTGGAATCCTATCCCAGTTTTTAAGAATATCTTTAAAAACCTCAAACAAAGCAAAACAAAGCCCATAAACAAGCAAACAAAAAAAAATTTACAAAGTAGCAAAGTGAAGGTAACTAACTCAAATTGTTGTTTTCAGGTACTTCATGAACTAACAATTACCATTTCTGGATTAAAAAACAAAAGCTTATTCAGAGTGTATCAGCCTTTTGTTAATAATGTGATAATTGATAAAAGATTTGTGTCACTCATAAAAGTAGTGGGGTTTGTATAAACCAGAATACTCAGTTCTGAAATGAAGCATGGACATTAGAGAGAGAAAAATATATATGATTAAATAATTTTGTTTAAATTCCTCTATTATGAATATTGTGTTTTTTTAGTAAATTGATCTGTCAATTTACAAAAATTTGTCAAAAGTATCTGATACCAGTTTGTAAAATGGGGGCTTCTCACAGCCTGAAAGATATTGCAAAATCAGATTTCCTGCCTTTGTATAATCAATTGCAACCTGAAAGATTTTGCAATACTAAATTTCCTGCCTTGGTGTAATCAATTGCAACCTATTTGATAAGACCAGACCCACCATGTCTACTGTTCCTTATCTACCAAGACCAGATGACAAACTGTCCAGAGACTACAAGGAGAACCCTACTATAAAAAGGAGCTGCAAACCAAGGTTCGATGGAGCGTGGAGTGGGCGGTGACCCCTCACGTTCCCCAGCGCTGCTTGCTGCGTCTATATCAAATAAAGCAATCTAAATTTTGCTAAATATCGAGACTTTGTTTCTCATTTATAACAATAACATGCCTTTGCTAGTCAAATTCCAAAATCTCAATTCCATTTCATTTCAAGGGAACCGCTTCAAAATAACATTGTTTTCCTTTGGAAATTTTATGTTAAACAGAGCTTTGGATAAGATCTGGGCACAGGAGGACAGGTCTTCAGGTTGTGCTGACCCTCTGAAATGCAGACTGTACTTTTGCAGGTTCTTTGCAATACAAGGAGCCATTAGCAGTAAATGAACAGCCTCATTTGTGATGTCATAACCAAAGAACTCTTTCTGCCTCTCATTGTACAGGGTAAACTGGCAGCTGCTGAAGTGTATTTGGCCTTGGATTGTCACTGTGGAGCATCTCTGTTGCAAAAGCATGACCTTATACAACAACACTTAAACAGAAAAATTGCTGAGAATATGAGTAGTTTATTGTCTTCGCTGTTTTGCACACACATTGAAGTGTTTATACAATTTAATGGGATCTCTTACATTGTTTGCAGACTTGGTAACTTCCCTGAAGCACAGTACAAACTTTAAAAAGCATATTCAATGTTAATGTTCAAGTACTCCAAAGCAAATGCAAGGTACTGATAAATTATATGTGACATTTAAAATGCTACATTCTGTGCTGACCCAGAGCTAATGGAAATTACAAAGTATTGTTTGCCTGTATTTGTTCCCATTAAGAGTACTTGTCAGTGGCTCTTCGGGTTGCTCATCTTATCTATTTATCTGTTCAGAGGCTTGAGATGCCTGAAATCTCTCTAATTCCCATGGACAGTTCCATTTCTGTAAGGACAAATACACAAGGAGGACCACAATGAGAGGAAAGATGTGTGCTAATGTCTTTACACATAATTGGATGGGTGAACGTATGTCTTTGGAATGGGTTTTAATGTCCCTACTAACTTTGGGTGGCAGGTTTGTTACCAGCCCCAGACAGCTTGGCTCCTGGTTACTTGATACTGGGAGATCTGCACCTGAAGTTCAGAACTTTGTGTTAAAATGACAGTAGGTTCAAAAAAGGATGTTCTGTCTCCTTTTTTCACATAAACCTCTGGTGTTTGTGGATTTTCCTAACAACAAGAAGGAATGAAGTTGAAAAAGGTAAAAGCTTGCAGTAAAGACTGGGGTTGCGGAAAAGCAGAGTTTTCTTGTGTTCCATGCAAAACTAGAACAGAAAGATGTCAGTTATTTTCTCAGATCTGTCACCATCTCTCAGTGCCTGAAATAAACCGGTAATGTATTCCTGAGTTCCTTCATCAATGAATCAGTGCTCAGTGTGTCACTTTTGCCAGGAATCCAAGGGATTTTTTTAATGAGAAAAACAAAGTGGTAGACTAGAAAGAAATATGCTTCTCTATATGCAAGTAATACTTAGGCACATAATGGTTGTGGACAGCTCTGCGAGTGTCATGCTCTGCATATACATGTCTTGTTAGAACAGTAGCATTTAGTTCTTATAGAACCTTTCCAGTAGTTGGACTCCCATAACTGTCAGAATGATTGAGTAGTTTAGATGCCTTCCAAGGCTCATTCTTTTCCCAGTAACCTAGATTGTTCAAGATAAAGTGTGTCAGAGAGAAAAATATTCCCCAGCAATGTCTTTTACAGGAAATGGTGGAAACATCACTGGACCTGACTCAAACCAGACAAGAATATGGTTTGTTACAAATTTATATTGTCAGCTCTTGATAATAAGTGTTATCAAATATAAACAAAAAGTCTTGATATTTAGCAAAATTTAAGTTGCTTTATTTGATATAGACGGAGCAAGCAGCGCTGGGGAACGTGAGGGGTCACCGCCCACTCCACGCTCCATCGAACCTTGGTTTGCAGCTCCTTTTTATAGTAGGGTTTTCCTTGTAGTCTCTGGACAGTTTATTAAGCAATCATCTGGTCTTGGTAGATAAGGAACAGTAGAAGTGGGAGGTCTGGTCTTAACAGATGGGTTGCAATTGATTATACAAAGGCAGGAAATCTGATTTTGCAATATCTTTCAGGCCTTGGGAAACCGTTGTTTTACAAACTGGTATTAAATACAATTTACTTAAAAAAACCACAATATTCGTAACAGGGGAATTTAAAAATAATTATTTAATCATATATATTTTTCTCTATTTAGTGTCCATGCTTCATTTCAGACCTTAGTATTCTGGTTTATACAAATCCCAATACTTTTATGATTAGCACAAATCTTTTATCAATTATCACAGTGTCAAGTTCAGTCATATTAAGATTCCTGAACAATTTTCATGTTTGGCCTCCTGAATTATAGACAGGGAAATAATCTTCTGATGGCAGGTGGTTAAAAGACTGACATATATCCCATGCATGTCGGAAGACCATAAAAGAATGTTGAAATTCTACAAAGATGTAGTGTTGGTGGTCAGCCCCTTCTATAGAATAGGGCACTTTTCATCCTTGTGCTGGGTGGGTGAGGTTTGTGAAGAGTGTGGTTATGGACTCTGAATGGACTTGAAGGCAGAAACAAGTATTTTTGATGTTTAGTGATGACTTAAAAAACCAAGTTCTTGAATATTTGCTGACAGCACTCAGCCTAGAAGAGTCTCAGGGGCAAAATTAGTGTAATTTGGTGGAATCTGTGTAGGAACAATTACTTAGTCTTGACAATGTTCAGACATTCTTCTTCTGTGGAACCATCATCATTTTTAATAATGATATTTTTATTATACTTTCTAGCTATGTGAAGGAATTGTATTTCCTTGTAAAAGCTAATGACTTCACCATTGCTGAGATACTGTCTAAGAAAGAAAAGGGAAATCTGCTCCACTAAGCTTTAGTGGACCTGGATAACAGGCTTCATCTGTGATACTGGATACTGAATACATTCATTACAGTAAGAGATAGTAAAGGGAGCAGAGGTGGGCACACTTCAGCAAGTGAAAGGTCTTTAGATTTATAGAATACTTTTTAGATTTTTTTTTTTTACTACACATGCTCTATATGCTGTCTGCATTATGTTAGCTGATTCTTGTTTTGTGTTCACAGATTAAAATCTGTAGAGGATATTTTTTAAACTGTGGGAAAGAGTCACCTTTAAGATTTTACTTTGTATCTTCAAATGGAGAGACCACCAGCTGCAAGACAGCAAAGATGCGCGCCATGTTAACTTACACTGTCCTCTGCCTTTATCTTTTTTAAGCTAGGAGACATTTTCAGCAATTCTGCTCTCTCATGGTCTTAAATAATTGTTTTTGTAATTTCATATGGTAAATTATTTGATGCCTGCTGGAAATAAAATTCCATGCTGGCTAAGGGTGTTACAGAAGGAGCATGTGCTATATTGGTAATAGCAATGATGTGAGTACAACAGTTTAAATGAAAATTCACGGAAGATTTGCATATTTTAATGATAAAACATATGTGAAAATTTAATCAGGAGATTCTGGATGGGGGAATGGGGAGCAGGGAAAGCATGTTCATAGCATCTCACTGGTGATAGTCTCCTTGTGATGCCAGAAGGCAACAGATAGTTTTGACCTACCATTTAATGAGAAAATGAGATGCCACCAGAGGATAATTTTGTAACTCACATATATTCCTTAGTATCCTTCTGCTTTTATCTGCTAGTTTGTATTCTGGTTATAAAATTTTGGGATATATTGTAAGAACTTTGAGAGCAAGTGGGAGAGACTGGCATGGAGAACATACTCTGTCAGTGGAAGTCATTTGGAGTCACTGACGCCCAAGAACTTTAAATTTGGTCTGTCATAGTGTCTGTTTGGTTTCACAAATCAGGTCCCTGGTTAACATTTCCCTCCTATCCTATGGATCAACACAGCAGTCTCAGTACCTGGGTCCATACACAGCCTCTCCATCCTCCACCAAAGAAGTTCTCCTCTCTGCCAGTCTTAGTTGTTTTCCATCTCTTGCAATGGTCTGTTTCTCGTGCCTCCTCAGCCAATTTCCAATTTGTACATATTTATTCTGCAGAGTGGTAGCCTCCTAAATTAAAATGTAGTCAGCATGTTCTGGATACACCACACTAAATTAGGCATTGTTGCAGAGGGATCCTTATTTTCAATAGTAACTATAGATAATTCAGCCTTAGAAGCAGCTTTTTATTTGACACCTGGTTATTCTTTTCCTGGAAAAATCAAACTTCTCTGTACTCCCAAGTGTGTGAACTATGCTGATACTTCATAAATGCATTTTAATACCTTAAACTACTATGAAATAATTAATTATTGTCATGGGGAACATCTCTCTAGCAAAGATACCTTAAGCTGCAGATCCTGGAGTATTTTTCTTATCCCTTATCTTTTTCTTATCCTTTCAGTATCCTTGGAGTATTTTTCTTTGAAATTTGTGTCAGCTCTTGCCATTGCAATCCTGTTTAAGGGCTGACAGTGGTTTCTGTTTAAAATCAGCATTCTTAAATAGTTCAGTATGCAAACATGATTGTGGCAGAAAATTGTCATACCTCCAGATTACTTAGGCAGACAACCTTCTTCTTTTCTTGACTCTGGGGCTTTTAAAAATAATATACACATATCTGATCCTTTGGTGTTTCTTTCTACCTAAGAACATGATAGAGACTGCTGTTCGGGGATTATGCTTTCTGTAATCTATGAAATAAAGCTTGTAGATTGTGCAGCTGCAATTTTAAACAATTTGCATTTTTAGAAGGTTGGCAGGGAAGTTTAGATGGGCCAATGGCATGGAACTAAGGCTGTTTCTTCAAAATTTAATTTTTTTTTTGCTAATGGGGGCTGCAACCTAAGCTTGTATTCACTAATCCACTTAGACTTTTACTTTGTTCAGCAAGATGTACACATGGGCTTAATTTCTAGCAAAATCTGTGACATCAACTGAAGTTCATTTTTTATGCTTTGCTCAATAAAGATGCTAGATCTAGAATAAGGACCTGTTTTCCAGGATGAGACTGCACTAAGTGAGCTGGAGCGGTAAAGAGGAGAACCTGCCCTATTCTTGGTGTAGTACCTGCTACAATCAGCCAGGAGGAACTGAAGCTCCCAATTGCCTGCTCCTCCACTAAAAATTTGAAGACACATTTCTGGGAAGAGCAGTTCATGACAAAATTACCTGTGACTGTAAGGGAGGGGATCTGAGAGCCCAGAGTGCACACCCAGAGTCCCGTATATCGGGTCACAGTCCAAATTCACCAGAAACCAATTCCTGTTATTTGAGCAGATCAGCAAAGCCTCCCGTGCTACCCTGGCCAAGCTGAAAACAGATAAGCTTGTTTACAAGAGCTAGTCACATGTGTTCATGAATCTGTGTATGGCATGTGTGTACGCCTTCCACACGTGTCACTTTGGCATAAGTCCATGGCAACCAATCCCACTGATGTAAGTGGGACCAGACATTCGGCCTCCTGCTTGTTTCCCTCTAATTTGTCACAAGAACACATTGAATATAGGATGTTTTAAAAGTTTAAAGCTATTTAAAGCTCTTTGTCTCTGTTCTGTGTTGCTAGTCTGGCTGTCATACCTTCATTCTGCTTTTCTTGTTTGCAGCCTTTAGCAGAGTCTATTTCTAGATGCATCATTTTAGTAGAAAATGTGTGTTGTTACTGTGGGAGTGATTTCTGGTTCAGTGGGAGCAAAAGAGAAAGGTTTTTCTCTGAAAATCTATCAGTAGTATAACCTGTATCCTTAAAAAATCGTATGTTGCGGTAAGTTGTTTCCTAGAGGAAAAGCTCTTAGTGGTGTTAAATCAAGACCTAGCCTTGGTGTTTGGTTGGTTTGGTTTTGTTTTTTTTTTTTTTTTTTAATTGAGAACAAAGTTTGGGCTGAAATTATTTGGGTTTATCAAGATCCAATAACAATACCAGAATTCTGCATAGGTGTGTCATTGTAGGTGTGTAAACCAGCATGTTGCTCCACAGAAATGCTGTGTTTCTTGACCAAGTCACTGAGGATTCACTAATCCAATCTGAAACAACAGGAAGATTATGTTCTTTAAAATAACCTCATTCTTTTAATGCAACATGCATTTAAAAACTTTATCTGAAAATTGTTACTGACATGGTCCATTTATGTATTAAATAAAGACAATCTTACATGTCACAGTGATCTGTTTTTTATCAGACCTGGCTTCATTGTTTGGTTTAAGCATTTTGCGCACATCACAGGCACTCTCTTATAAAAATTCTAGGTTTAGTAGCTTAGACAGAAGTTGGTAAGTTTGAGAAAAGCATCCTGTGTAGAATTGAGTGAATTTCTTTAAAGGCAAGGTACTGAATTTCAGTATTCTATATGCCTGGTTTTCTCCTCTAACAATAGGATGACTCACGTGGCCTCCAAATAACTTAATTCTATTTTTCTAGACCCCTATTCCATGTCATGCAGTTAGTCAAAATGCATGCAGGGTACTGAAGAAATTATTTTTGATGAAAAAACTGCACACGATACATAAGGATACAGGCAGAATTTATTTGGAATAGTCATGCTAGCAGTTACTGTATCTGAAAATGGTAAATATGGCTTTGCCAAACCTTGAACTCCCATCCTGCTTTTATTTGCAAATTTTTTAACCAGGAAACTGTTTTCCCTCTGGCAGAGCATCAGGTTACAGGTAAGATAGCTGAAGATTAGTACAATGGGAAATACACAACTCAAATGTTTGTTTCTGAAAGCAGTGTCTCTTACTGGTGTCAGAGTGTCAGGGTTTTTTAATATTTAAGGTGCAGGACTCGAGGGCAGTCTCCCCGACCAACCTCTAAGGGTCCCCTGATATCAGCACTAAGGTGGCAAAATGAGGAACGGGTCCACACCACAACTGTGGAACTAAATACTTTAATAACCATAAAAGAAAATGCAGGACGAGGCCCAAAACACGTGCATACACTGTAAGAGTTAAGGGTAGAAGACAAGGCTGAGGGAAAATCCAGGGTATTTATAGGGGATGATGAGAGGTGGGTCCAGGATGATAATCCAGTGGGTAAAGAGAAAAAGTGGTGCAAGGGAGGAGTAATATAGGGCAGGGGCCAATAAGGTAGAACGGGTGGAACAATGCAGTGAACATAAGCCAATGGGGGTACAAGGATACAAGAACTTTCCAGAATTGGGAGGAGAAAAGGGATGATATAGCTGGGAACAGAGGCAACCAATGGGTAATGAGGGTTATAAAGCTTTACCATAAACAGTTTTTAAAACCTTTGACAACCTCCTTAGGAACTATTATAAACTTAAACAAATGCCCTCTAAATTCTGGGGCCGAGGGACAACTCCTCAAAAACACTGGTCTGGTTTGGGATGTCAGCCAGTTCGATTCCTACATCAGAGGAACTCAGGCCATTCTCTAGTAGCTTCAAGTTCATCTTGAAAACATTGTCCAGTTTTAGGGACAGTTTTAGAGTAACAGAGTAAAGATATAGGTGACCTGTATAATTTCTGAAGTGTCAGTCTCCTGCTTAATAGCTGTAAGTCTATTGAGAAAAATAACATTTGGGGATGTGGTATTTATGGTGATGCTACAGCATCCGCTTCACTCAGCTTTTGTCATGACTATTCTGTGATTCTATGACAAGGTGCCAAATTGGCTGTGTTGCACATAACTCTAGATGCCATCACTTCTGGAAAATCTTCACACCTTCAGAACATTTACCCTCTTGCTTTTCATTATTTTCACTCATTTGAATGTTGCAGTGGCTGATGCAGGCTTGGTCTCTCTTGTCATGACCTGCTAAATGTTCTTCCTGCTGACACCCCAGCGGGGAAGAATTACCCAAGCAATGGCTGCGAGTGCTACCCAAAAACATGGTATGTTTTGCCACGTTAAGTTGAATTACTATGGAAAATGTGAAAAGCCATAGTCAAGATAAATGTACCAAACAGATGGTTCTTCACTTTCCTGTATTTTAGGCTTTACATTGTTAGCAACTAAGGAGTTTGGGGTTTTGGGTTTTTTTTCTGTTTGTTTGGGTGGCCATTTTTTTGTTGTTGTTGTTGTTTGTTGTTATTGTTGCCTGTGCTGCTGCTGCTTCTCTGTCGTAGAACTGGGGATTACCTTCTGCAAAGGAGAAAAAAGAAAAGCTCAATAGGAACCCAGTGTACTCAGAGCTAGACTCAGTAAATAATTTTGTATGATAAACCCCTGGAAGAAATAAAATGTTTTCTATAGATACTTTTGAAGTTAAGCATTCTGCTTAAAAACTGATTTTTGTTGTTTTAAAAATTCTATTGAAAAAATTAACTCAAACTGCATCTAATGAAGTATTTTGTTTACTTTAAATAAGTTGCTTGCCATCTACTGCAAGACCTAAAAATACTGATTGTAAATTGCCTTAAACAAGTTGTGGGATTTGACCAACCACCAGAGAGTCTCCTGCAGAGCCAAAGATGAAACACACAAACAAATCTTCACTCTGGTGAGGAGCAAAGAGACTCTTTCTTGTTTTCTCTCATTTCAGATTGAAGGTACTTCTTTCCAAATGCAGTTGGGGAAACATAACAAGCTCTGCTATTCCTCACTTCACTTTTATAGCTCACATTTCCTTCCCCATGAGTTAAGATGCTTATCTATGTAACTGCTGATATTTTGCACCAGTATCTGCTAAAATACAAGAAATATGAAAGTTGCAAGTAAAATTGAAGCAGTCTTGTGTGATTATTTTCTGGAAATTTTGTATAGAAAAAGGCAAGATTAGCTGGTTAACAGACAGACATAGCATTATCAGTGTACTTTATCTGGTGTTTTTGCAATATCATTTTCCAAATCAGGGTGAAACTGCTGACCCTGAGGGGGGACTGGTGACAAACTTTCTACAAGGTATCTGATCAGATATTTCTTTCACTTCCAGTTGCTAATTGCATTGCAAAAGTATAAACCAACATTTGTTTCTGATCTATTACTAAAATCATACAACTAATTCCTCAACCTTTAACTGGACAAAAAAAAGTGTCAATAGCCTCCATCTAAAAGACAGAAAGTGTGAAGAACATACAGCAATAATAGCTTGGAGAGTGCTTAATGCTGTATTTTGTTTGTTTCCATATAATGATTAATGATTTTACTATTGCCTTCCTACACAAGAGTTCCATGGAATCAGGAGGTATTGTCTTCAAGTGCAAAAACCTTTCTGTACATCAAAAGAAATTAATGTACAATGAAAAAAATGTACAGATCAGCATTCAAATTATACATGTTTTTTTACCTATACCCACCTTGTCATTTACTCTCGTGAGAGCTGAAGGATTATTTATATTCTTTTAATGAACTTAGCTTTACTGTGAAGACTGGTCCAATGCAGAGTAGGATTTGTTTTAATGTATTTTGAATATAAGCAAAAAATGGACAGATCATTTGAACATTATTCTGATTTATGACAATGGCATTTGATTTATTGAAGAATTTTTCACTGAAATCAATATTCAGTATTTCACTGATTGCATTTCAGTTCAGATTTAAGAAAAAATAGATACATAATACTACTTAAGGAAATCAGGATGTCTTTAAACATGTGCAAGATTTTACTGGCAACAAGAGGAACTTATGAGTCTTTGCAAAGTGAATTATGCGAGTCAGATGTTATAGTTGATCAAGTGTACCTAAAGGCTTTTAGGTACACTTCATAAATCAGGGTGTAAACAATAGTAAGAATATTTACAGTACCAAACCACTGTGTGAGAAATAAACACAAGGAATTGTTTACGTAAGTCATTAAACTGTTCTACATTTTGCTTTGCTTCAGATTTACTGAGATGAGTTTACATGGCAGGGCTTTGGTGGAGAGGAAGGTGATGGAATTGATTCAAAGCCTGTTTAAAGACAGACTTGCTGCTGGCTGAGTGAGAAGTAACACCTCTGAGATAGCGTTGCTAAGAACAGAGAAGAAAACCCTGCCCACCGAAGACAGGAGTCCAAGGAAAGGAGCGAGGCTATGTGAAATAAACTGCCCTACAGGCACCAAGGTCAGTGGAGGAGGGGCCGGAGGTGCTCCAGGCACAGAAGCAGATTCCCCTGCAGCCCACGGTGCAGCCCATGGGGCAGCTGTGTCCCTGCAGTCCATGGAGATCCATGGTGGATCAGAGACTCACCTACAGCCCGTGGAGATCTCACACTGGAGCAGGTGGATGTGCCCAAAAGAGGCTGTGATTCCATGGGAAGTCTGTGCTGGAGCAAGCTCCTAGCGGTATTTCATGACCTCCTGGGGGCCCCACACTAGGGCAGTGAGTTTCTGAAGGATTGCATCCCAAGGAAGGGACTCAGACTGGAGCAGTTTGTGAAGAACTGCAGTCCATGGAAAGGATTCATGTTGGAGAAGTTCATGAAGGGCTCTCTCACATGGGAAGCGACCCCATGCTGGAGCAGTGAAAGAGTGTGGAGAGTCTTGCCCCTGAGGAGGGAGGAGTGGCAGAGACATGCCATAAAGTGACCACAGCCCCCACTTCTCATCCTCCTGCAGCACTGGTAGGGACAAGATAGAGAAAAATGGGGTAAAATTAAAGAGGGAGAAGTTGGAGGGAAGGTATTTTAAGTTGAATCTATTTTGCTTCTGATGGCAACTGCTGAGTGAGCTCTCCCTGCCTTTATCTCATCCCAAGAGATTTTGCTTGTATTTTCTTTCTCCTGCCCAGCTGAGGAAGGTGGCAATAGTGGAGTTTGGGAAGGCACCAGCCAGGGTCAACCCACCACAATGGCTGAGGTCATAATGGAACACACAGGTGGAGACTCTCAAATACCATCTCTATACATTGTATCCAGCTCATTTTACTGGGAGTTCCACCTGGGTGCCTTACAGTCTACATTTAATCTTGTTCAATTTTAGCTGAAAAACAGTAGTTGATGGGATGGGTAATAAAATAATATATTTGTTGTAATGCACCTTCACGGTTTTACATTGCACTGGAAATGGTTTGTTCTGTTTCCCCCCCTCCCTCAGTTTGTAACGTGGTTCTTCCCTCCCCTTAGCCCCTCCCCTTCCCCCCTGGCCAGCCCTGATTGGCTGTGACCCGGGGTTCCTCCGCCCCTCACCGAGTTTCTACTGGGCAGAAGTGGTGGGTGAGAACAAACCCTCTATGGCATGTAACCTGGCCTGTGGATCAGATCATCTCCATGTGGAAGGGGTGCTTGACACAGGGGCAGATGTGACAATCATACCCAAAAGGATGTGGCTGTCACATTGGGACCTGCAACCCATGGCAGGCAAAATCCAGGGTATAGGAGGGATAAAATTGGCAAAAGTCTCAAAAAGCATTGTGCAGATTGAGGGACCAGATGGAAAATTGGCCATTGTCCATCCATTTGTTACAGACTATAAGTGCCCCCTATGGGGGAGAGAGACACCATGTTCCAGTGGGGGGGTCAAATTAGTTATCCCTAAAACTCCCCAGGACTTTTAATGGTGGCCACTGTAGAGCACCCTGCCCAGAAGTTAACATGGCTGGATGACACTCCAGTTTGGGTAAACCAGTGGCTGCTTAGCAAGGAAAAGGCACTCGAGGAGCTCGTAGAGGAGCAATTGGCAAAGGGCCACATAGAAGAAACAACTAGCCCTTGGAATTCCCCAGTCTTTGTGATAAAGAAACCAGGGAAAGACAAGTGGCAGCTCCTCTATGATCTCCAGGAGATAAACAAAGTAATTGAGGACATGGGGTCACTCCAACCTGGGATGCCTTCCCCAACAATGCTTCCCCAAAATGGGCAATTGGCTGTGCTGGACATCAAGGACAGTTTCTTCCAAATTCCCCTCCCCCCAAAGGATGCCCCACGGTTTGCCTTCTCGGTTCCCACCACTGAGAAGCCCCAATGAAGAGGTACCACTGGAAAGTCCTTCCCCAGGGAATGAAGTGCAGTCCCTCGGTCTGCCAGTGGTACGTAGCCTCACTGCTTTCCCCAGTGCGTGCTAAAAAGGGGGAGACCATTATCCTACACTACATGGATGATGTGCTTGTGTGTTCCCCCAATGACACTATACTCCATAACATACACTTGACCTAGTGGTTAAAGTTTTAACCTCTGCTGGATTTCAATTGCAGGACGACAAGGTCCAAGGGATGCCACCTTGGAGATACCTGGACTTGGAAATAACTGCATGGACCATTGTGCCACAGAGATTGGTGATTAATAACAATCTCAAAACCCTAGTGGATCTTCATTCCTTGTGTGAGTCTTTGAACTGGGTCAGGCCCTGGCTGGGCCTCACCAATGAGGACCTAGGCCCCCTCCTCAATTTATTGAAGGGGAGAGAGAGCTGGATTCTCCCAGAGAACAGAGGCAAAAACAGTCATTAAAAAAGCAGAAAGGGCTTTGGCCACGAGGCAAGCTCACTGTTATCAGCCTGAGCTGCCCTTCAAATTTATTGTCCTGGGAAAGCTGCCACACCTGCACAGTTTGATATTCCAGTGGATCAAAGGGCAGAAAGATTCACTCAATCATAGAGTGGATTTTCCTTTCGCATACAAGATCCAAGACCATCACTAAGCCACAGGAGCTGATAGCTCAGCTGATGTGAAAGGCAAGAGTAAGGCTGTGTGAGCTGGCTGGTTGTGACTTTGCATGTATTCATCTGCCGGTCAAGCTTTCAAAGGAGGGAAAGAACTCTCCCAAGAAACGGACCAAAGAAATGTTTGAGCTCCTGCTCCAGAGCAGTGCCAAGCTGCAGCTGTCTCTGGATAGCTACAGTGGACAAGTATCAGTCCACGCCCCACCTCACAAGCTGTTTAATGAGGAATTCCACCTCATTCCTTGTGAGAAAAGGAGCCATAGGCCACTCAAAGCTCTCACAGTGTTCACTGATGCATCTGGAGCATCCCACAAGTCGGTGATGACTTGCAGAAATCCACAAACTCAAAACTGGGAAGCTGAGGTTGAGTTTGTGGAAGAGTCACCCCAGATAGCTGAACTGGCCACAGTTGTGAGAGCCTTTGAGAAGTTCTCAGAGCCAATTAACTTGGTAACCAACTCAGCCTATGTAGCTGGGGTGGTATCCAGAGCAGAGCAGGCAGTTCTCAAGGACATCGAGAACAAGCAGCTCTTCAGGTTGCTCTCCAGACTAATCTGTTTAGTTTTGCATAGAGAACACCCGTTCTATGTGATGCATGTAAGGTCACACACTGATCTACCAGGCGAAATCGCAGAAGGGAATCATAAGGCAGACTCCCTTGCAGCCCCAGCTGAAAAAGCACGCCTCCCTGACATCTTCCAACAGGCAAAGCTGAGCCACCAGCAATTCCATCAAAACGTGCCAGGTCTGACCCATCAGTTCCAGGTAACACGTAGCCAGGCTCGAGCCATTGTGGCCACCTGTCCCAGCTGCCAGCTCCAGGCAATGCCATCACTGGGTATGGGGGTTAACCCCCGAGGTCTTGGCAGCTGTGAGGGGTGGCAGGCAGACATCACACACATTCCCAGTTTTGGTCGCCTCAAATATGTACATGTGAGCATTGACACATATTTGGGTGCAGTTTATGCCTCTGCCCATGCAGGAGAAAGGGCTGTGCATGCCAAACAACACCTAGTGCAAGCCTTTTCAGTGCTGGGAATCCCTAGGGAAATCAAAACAGATAATGACCCAGCGTACACATCCAAGGAGTTCCTAGAGTTTGTCCAGCAGTGGGGAGTGGAACATGGAACTGGCATCCCCCACTCCCCCACAGGCCAAGGTGTGATCAAATGTTCCCACCAGACACTCAAACAGGTCCTGGCTAGACAGCAATTGAACTGTGTGGATGTCTCCACAGCAAAAGCTCTGTAAAGCCATGTTTACTACCAATTTTCTAAACTGTTCTTTTGAAAATATGAGTCCACCTGTGGTTCGTCACTTTAACAGTGGCAGTCAATTCAAACTGTCCCAGCATCCACCAGTCTTGATTAGGGACCCAGAAACTTGGGAAACCAAAGGTCCCTATGATCTTGTTACCTGGGGTCATGGCTATGTATGTGTATCCACCCCCTCGGGCCCTTGGTGGATTCCCCAGAAGTGAAACCTTTTGTCCCCAAACATCCAGCTCCAGCAGAAGGAGACAAGAAGCAAGTTTCAGTCACTTCAAAAAGAAGACGCTGCTGGGAAGAAGAGTAAACATCTTGAAATTTGGTTTACCTCCAGCAAGCACACTAACTTTAAATATGCTTTAAAATATGTTTGCTTTTTCCTTTTAGAGAAAACCTACCTCCCACTCATCCCAGTGATGAACCTCATCCAATATTGCCATATTCTGAATCAAAATTAACCCGATGCCTTTGTTTTAACTGATTAAACAAAAAAGGGGTAGATGTTGTAATGCACCTTCACGGTTTTATATTTCACTGGAAATGGTTTGTTCTGTTTCCCCCCCCTCGGTTTGTAACGTGGTTCTTCCCTCCCCTTAGCCCCGCCCCTTCCCCCCTGACCAGCCCTGATTGGCTGTGACCCAGGGTTCCTCCGCCCCTCACCGAGGTTTGGAAATGTCCCGCGTTTCCCACGATAGCTCTCTCTATCCCTGGAACCCTTCAGGATAATAAACTTGGAAAATCCCGGGAGGGAGAGCCTCCTCTAATTTTTTGTCCATACTGGATAAAATCCTGCATCTCTCTGACCCTGAGCTAGCCGAGGCAGGTCAGAGAGACCAGGGGAGCTCTGGCATTTGTTCAGTCTGAAAATGTGATCGTCATTGTCAATTCCCATCCTGGTAATCAACGGGTGGTATGGATTTTAAAAATTTAGCCAAGCTAGTATTTAAACAAGGTGAACTGCAGGTGATTTTCTTAAAGTGCAAATAAAACTCATATCTTGTGCTTGGTAATGTATAGTTTTATTGGTGTGACATGTTTGAATATATATGTATATTGTGTAGAGAAGAAATTGCAGTGCTGTGGCTTGAAAATACTAACTTCTGTTTTGCCTTGGAAGTATTCAGATAGTTTTGTTTTACAAGATGCAGCATATCCAGTGTGAAAGTATAGTGCCATAGGATCTTGAGTCATGAGTGAATTTATTAGGTATTTCCAATGATTCCAGGTTTATGAAAATATTAGACAGTATCTATGTTATATATACATATGCCTGCACTTCTATCAGGGGGTTTAATGATGCTGAGCTGCTGAATAATTGGTAGGGCCTTGCATTTCAGTAGCATCTTAGTGTAAACTATCTCTGTGCATACCTTTCCATTATAGTAACTACTTCTGAATTGTACTTTTTAAATAAATAGAGTAAAAATCTTCATGTGGAAGCTTATCAGAGAGAAGAAGAGCTGCTTAAAGTCTTCCTTTTACTTAACAGTAAACTCTTCTTGTCCCTGAAAGTTAAAGTAGTTGCAGTGAACTTTCAAGAATCAAAATGGAAAAATCCAGTAATTGTATGGGAAACTTGAACACAGTGAGGAAAGTTTTATCCTGGAGCTCCAGGGCTTTTGCACAAGAACTGCTGAAGAACGAAGCAGTTAGGTAAGAGATTTATGTCTCAGTGGAGGCAACCTCATGTAGGCTTGAAATAGACACCACATTTAGGTGAGACAAAGTGGATTCGAATTTGTGTTTTCCTACTACTCTCTTCTGCATTTGTCCACAGATAAGCTTATAGACATTACTTCCTGGGACTCAGATGCTCTTCTGCTGGTCAACCTGTTTCAGAGAAATATTGTTACTGGTAGTAGGGCCATATGAATTCAAAGACTCAAGGGTCCTGTAAAAGAACAAAACCCCCAAAACATAGACATTCCAACTAGAGGGGTGTAAATAGAGTAATTATTCTCTCAAGTACTCAGGTGCAGGCATTTTCACTCCGTTGAAATTTCTGCATAAACATTTCCCCATGACTGCTGTCTCATTTTGAGATCCCTCAACAAAAGCTTTAGGCCTTTAAGCTTTAGCTTAAAATGATTGCCCTCATGGAGACCAAAGGTATAGTCTAGTACTGGACCTAAACACAACATTGGATGTTGTTGTAATATCTGGATATTTTTTTTCCAAATTTAGATTTTTTTCTAGAACCCCTTTAGCTAACCCAGCAAGTCTGCTACCAGTATCAGCCAAGGCAGTCAAACAGATTAGATTTCAATTGAACAAGGCCATATCTGGATGCTTAAGCAGAAGGATGTACAAAACAATATCAACAAACTACAGCCATTTCCTGTCTCATAAAAACGGCAGTTTTCCTGAATTTGCAGAACTGGAAGCAATCCAACCAGAAATCACTGAATTAAATGAGGATAGCTATTTTTTCTCCTCTGTACCATGCCCTGGGTACAAACTGTGTTTCCCACTGTTGTCACTGGCACTCAAGTCACATACACCCAGTCACAACTACATTACAGTTAACAGCCCTCTCAATTTACAGCCACTCAAATATGAAGCAAATGAGTGAAACAAAGAAGGTCTGTTCCAGAATGGATTGCAGCAGTCAGAACTGATGGCCTTAATTGTTTTTCACAACACAGCAGAGTTTTATTTATTTTGTTTGGGATAAGGGGAGGTCACAGAATCAGACAACTGGAAAGGCAAGACTAGTAGCTGGTCTAGCTAGTAACTTAGCAGCCTTATGGAACAGCACTAAGGGATAGACCTTGAATTCTCTTTGATTTTAACTGTGGCTATTAAGTTCTTGGTAATGGATCAGCTGAACTCACTTTACTGCTAGATAAGGTGTTGAGGTGCTGGCAGTTGAGAGTTTGGTTTACAACTGTAGTAAGAAATCTTGTATTGCTGAATCTGCATGCTTTTATATAGGAAAACCAAGCAGACAGCTTAGACTGCTTCTCTCTGCTGGGCAACAGCACAGAGGGACCAGCTGAATTTTTAACTGGGTTTGCTCGCAAATCAGCAAAAGGACATGCACAACCACTGACTAACTTTAAAATAGAGTGGCAGCTGTTCCCCTTCAAATGAATCCTTAATGTTTTCTTTGGCACCGGGCAAAACATCCATTTTAGGAAATAGAAAAAAGGTGTTTCAATTTTTTTTTTTAAATTTCTTCTATTCACTGCAAATTCACACAGGCTACTAATGCTTAAACCTCCTGTTGGGGGTTGGTTCTTTCTCTTTTCCCTCTGTGGAATTTTCCCCATTGTCATGCTAAGATACCTGTTGACTGGGCCCTGGTGACAAGGGGGAGGGGAGAGAGGAGAGAAACCCCACGAGATTCAAACATCCAGAAGAGGAAGCGAAAGGCTGGGCCTCGCCCCATTTCCCCCCGCGGAGTTCGGACGAGAAGGACGATTGCAGCCTCAGCCCCATTCCTGCCATCCCAGCGTCGGGAGCCATCCTCACTGCTGTCGGACCCTGCCCTGCTGCCTTCTCTCTGTAACCTGCCACCATCCAGCACTCTGCTGAGCACCGGGACCCACACCATGAGCGGAGGGCTCTCTCTCCATCTCTCTCTCCCCATGGGACAGCTCTGCCATCACCCCCAGCCCTCCTGCAGCTCTGCAGGACCTGCCTGCCCCCAGCACCGGGAACTGCAGCTCAGGGAAAAGGTGCCTGCAGCCAGAAAGGACTGGGACTGAGTTACTGTTGTGTTTGTGGCTAATTTCATAGCTGGTGTTGTTCTTGTTTGTCTTGTTAGATATACTAGTAAAGAACTGTTATTCCTATCCCCATATCTTTGCCTGAGAGCTCCCTTAATTTCAGAATCATAATAATCTGTAGGAAGGAAGGATAATTTCCTTAGCAAACACTTATCTTTCAAACCAGGACACCTCCCTATAACCTTCCTCTGGAATGACTGGTTTACCAATGAGTTGAGGTTGAACTCCAGCCTACCCTCGGAAAGTGAATTCTCTGCATATAAATGACCATTTGTCAGAAACTGCTAACTTTGCCTTCCTCTTACAGTCTTCATTACCTGTATGCAGATTTATTTTTCCAAATACTAAAACATGGATGAAATGTTATTTTCTTTCCTGAGAGTGAAAAAAAACAATATTAACATTGTCAGCTTTTATGTTAAGAGTGCTTGCCTGTGACTAGGACTCTTTATATTTGTTTTCCTAATATGTTTTTTTCAACTTTCTGTTGAAAGTCTTGAAAGTCTGGCATCACCTTAAACATGGTATAGAGTTTGTATTTTAACTTGTACATATTACTCTTACTTGTGTGTTGCCTTTTTTGGGGGCGCAGGGGGTGGTGTGAGGAGGGAGTTTAAGCTATATATTTAAACTATATAATAACATTTGCGGGGGAAGACAAAGTTCTGCCTTAGAAAAAACAAGTCATTATATACTGGAGAAATTTCTCGAGCTGCTAATAATGGCAGAGGACCTCCAGCTGCATTTTGTTTGAGTAGGGATTACAGAGCTAGCAACAGCTAAGTGAGCTTAACTCAGGAAGAGCTATGTGTAACTTCTGTGCATCCTATCAGGCAATTTCTGGTTTGTGAAGCTTGTCCTCAAGAGGGTAGTTTATTTCGGTTTAATGACATATAAACTTGTGGACAAGCTTCGTATTATTTTTTTTTTAATCAATGCTGTTTGATCCTGCAAAATGAAAGGAAATGCTTCAAGTACCCTCTTACATTCTAGAAATCAAATGATTTATTGAATCACTTAAAGAGGGACAGGAAAAATAACTGTTCTTTGTGTCTTCCTGCAGTGACTATAAAATGACCCTATTGATACCTGCAGCCCACACGATGTGGTTCAGAGATGGATGAATCACACTATTTTCTAACCGTTTATCTTCAGTAAATCACTTATTTTATCCCCATTTACATGTCTGCTTTTCCCAGTTACTGGCAAAAAAAAATTGTCTTGACTTCAAAACATGTGACTAGAGTTTGAGATAAAGAGCACCTTGTTTCTCTCCTTCACCTCTAATGTCACTCTACAAAGGGTCAGTCTGTTCCTCCTCTTTGTTTGCTTGCATAAAGACACCTCCTCCCCAGCATCACTATTCTACTGGCCTCTCCCAGCACTGCATTCATTCTCACCTGATTTAAACTCTTCACCTACACAGCTGATGACAGAATCCATCTTTACCCAGCAGCTCTATAAATCTTTAAGTAGAATTAGATTTACACATAAAACAGCATGAAAGATGATGATAATAAATTAAGAGGCTGTGATGAACTTGTTCAATACAAGTCATAAGGCTTCATATCCATAAATAAAAACAAAGAGATTGGCAGAAGTTTTTAGCATTCCCGAGAGGTATCCATGGAAGCTCACGCAGTCATCCAGAGGTACTAGAACTTGTGTGAGAGATGAAAGATGTTGCAGAAAATAAAAACATAATGCGAGGCTTTGTATTCAGCAGGAAAATCAATGACAGGAGGGAATTGAAAGCTTTGGGGATTTTCCTTGATCTCAACTGCTTTGACTTGTATGTGACAGGGTTTGAGCAACTTCTGTTCCAGAAGACATAATCTGCATTACAATTATAGCAGACAAGCATCTGGTCTAGCACAGGTGGAAATGTGGAATCCATACTGGATCATCTTTGTAAAGAAGGAAACTCTAATACATGAAAACCATTTTGAGATAAATATTCCTTAATGGGGACTATATATGACAATTTGCTTTTCATAGATAACACTACCTGTACTACAGTAGGCATGTACCTTCAATAAGAAGAGGCTGCAGTTCGGCCAGGAAGAAATACTGACATGTTTCAGGGGATTAACATGGTGTTCTTTCAAATGATGCCCACAAACTGAAAACTGCTTATTCATAACTTGGGACATAATTTTTTCTTGAGTTCCTACACAAGGCCTAACTGCTAGAATTGTATGAGAATTTCAGAAGTCAAGTTTTAAAAGTTTCTATCCTACATTTACCTTTTAATTTCACCCTCTGAAGTAAGTTCTGCTTATACCTGATGCAGTGATGTCTGTACAAAGGACGAGAGCATTCACAAAACAGGACTACAGCAACCAGGAGGACAGAAAGATTACTGATCCCACACCTCCACCAAGATATCAGGTAACATTCCTGCTTTGGGGTTTAAGTATATAGGTGACACGCAAGAGGCAGAAGATTGGGCATCTCTTGCATATATGTTTTGTTTATATAAACTGCTTACTCCTTGATCTGCCTTTTTTCTTTGAGTTTGTAACTTGGGTTTGTTGGCAGGAAAATTATGATCTTTGTATCTCCATAATAAAATTTTGTACACAGTGTGTCACAAATTGATAAATGAAGATTTGTTAGTGCTTTAGTTTCATGTCCAATAAAATTGGTGTAAAATCTTCACATGGTTAACATAGATAGACCTGAGCTGGAGCACTGCACATTTGAAATGCTGTCTTTGGTTTCCATGAGAATGAGTGGCATATTTATTTGCTTGTTAGATACAGTGTGCAACATAAAGACTTCCTTTAATTCCACATGGACACATTTGGATATCATTATCTTAACTGAAGCATGTGGACCTTCTGAAGAACAAGGTCCAGTCAATTTCCAAGAACAAGGTAGTCAGCATGGTGCTATGCAGCTCAATTTTGAGCCAGAGTTTCAAGGAAAGTAAAATGCCTTTTCTAGAGATACCCCAGTTAAAAAAAAAAAAAACAACTGAAAAATAAAATCCACTGGTGCTATGTCATTTAGCAAGGAGTAGCTGAAGGCTCAGGATAACTACATCTAGGTCATTAGAGATATGAACCTGATTGCAGGTAGCTGGATAAACATAATGCTACTAAAATACTTTCTTCAAAAACCCCAACAGAATTATATGTGCCCTTTAGCTTACAGAATATGACAGATATTTGACTAAAAATATAATGTGGAAAACCTCTGTCTTCTAAGTGTTGTGATTTTGTGTGTGATTGTCTTCATCAGTGACCATTTCTTCTCCCAGGAGGTGCTGTTAACAAATAAAATGAGAAAGTGTCACCTATCAACCAAAGACTTATAAAGAAAAGCTCTTCATGCACCAGCAGAGACAGAGTGAGCTGGGGGGCTGAAAGATGGCATAAACAGCAGTGAAAAGACTGCTTGCCTGCTGCTCTGGTGCTGATCTCAGCCCTGTAACTGTGGGTGCTCTGGGCATGACGTTCATCTCAAAGGAAATTGGGAGTTGCCATCCAACTTTATTGGATTGAACTTGGTTTTCAGTCAGGACTTTGGGTTACTTTTTTCCTGAATTTCAAATATGAATTTGAAAATGATAAAAATACCAAATTACAGTGGGGATCTACATTTTAATTTTATAATGGCAAAAAGTAAATTTGAATCAAAAAGGTTTTATCTCTCTTTAATCTATCTATCTATCTATCTATCTATCTATCTATCTATCTATCTATCTATCTATCTATCTATCTCATTTATATCTTATCCTTTCCCACTATTAACAAAGACTAGTTTAGGAGACACTTCATCTATTACCTCTATTACCTGGTTACTCAGAGAGAAGCATTTCTTTAAGATCTTTGAGAAATTATGAGGTTCAGAATTAAGATTAATTGTCTCATCTGGTTACAGTAAAGAACTTAAGGAACAGCAAGAGACAGACTTATTTATGAGAGGAAACAAATAATTTTGGAAAACATCACTACATCTGAATTAGCACAATGCTGAACAGGATACTGTGCTTTATTTGAGTAAGAAATACGATGTTTTAAAAGCCGGCCAGTGAATTGTGGTTGAAAATGAGAAGACAATACTTCGTCCCTTCTGCTGCACAGGTTTGTACATGGTTCATTTTACCTCCTGCCTGTACTGGAATGGCAATGTGAGTGGGTGTAACAGCACAGAGAGGATGTGAGTGGGATTGATTTGGCACACTATGCATGCGAGGCACACACAACTGCTGCTGTTTTATTTATCCACTACACCAACAGGAACGACCCTTCTATAGATATTTCTAGCTAAGGATTTTGCAGTCGGGGATGTAGCATGCTTTAGTATAATTCGCATGTATTTCATAACCTGAAGATTTCATAACCTGTTAAAGAGTGGCATTGCAGCACAGGAATTTTATTTGTCTATGGCTTCTTTTAGTTCTCTGGTGGAAAGGGAAGATGAGTTTTGGGGATTTTTATAGTAATGTTCGAGAAATTGTCAGTCTCTTTCTTTCCCACTGTTGTTTGCCTTGTTGAGCCTCAGCCCCAACACTCTCCTGGCCAAATTCACGGCAGAATTCCTGAACTCCCGCTCGGGAACTGGCAAAACGCTGCGGCATGGCGGGCCGGCACTCACCTCGCCTACGGGCCGTGCATCCTGCCCGGTCCCGCCGCGCGCCGCCCGGGGATCGGGATGCGATTTCCCCTCCCGTGGGCTGTCCCCCCGCGGGCCCGCGTCCCGCTGCCGCTGCCGCACTCACAGCGTTCCCTCCGCCCCGGGCCGGCCCCGGTGGTCTCCGCTGCAGCCGCGGAGTCCCGGCCCCGCCCGGCCCGGCCCGGCCCGGCTCGGCTCGGTGGGGCGGAGGGCGAAAGAGGTGCATCCCCCCGGCCCGGCCCCTCCCCTCCACCCCGCCGGGCTGGGGACCCGCCACCACCGCTCCAGCTCGGGGCGGGGGGAAGAAGAAGGAGGAGGAGGAGAAGAAGAAGAGAGGGAGGGGAGAGCGAGGGAGGGAAGACAATAAGTAAGGAAGGAGAGAAAGAAGGAGGGAAGGGAGGTGGTGCTGTCGCGTTGTTGCTCTGCGTTCCGCAGAGGAGAGGAGAGGCGAGGCAGCGCGGAGGAGAGGACAGCCCCCGGCAGGCGTCCCGGCATGCTGACAGTCACCATGCCCTCCTCATCCTCCTCATCTTCCTCCTCCGGCTCGTCTACCGCCAGCCGCCCCGGCTCCGCCGCGCCCGACTACTGGATCGATGGCTCTAACAAGGACACCCTGGCTCACTACTTCGAGCTGGAGTCCGAGCTGGGACGGTGAGGCGGCGCCGGGCCGGGTCGGGGGGCGGGGGCGGCCGGGGCTGGGTGTCCCTGCCCGCCTCGCTATGGCGAGAGAGGCAAAACTTTGGCGTGCGTGAGCGGCTTTCATGAGGGGCAGGCTTCCGAAGGAAAAATCTCAGCTCCCCGGGAGCCAAGCCGAGAACTCCCCGGGTGAAGGGAATGATTTTTAGGAGGATTTTTAGGATCTGTCCGCTGGGCGGACGCTGGCCCTAGCGCACGGCCTTTAGCCGGGTTGCCTGTGTGCTGCCACTCCCCGTGCGCTGTCGGCTGGAGGGTGGGCATCGCTTCGGGAGCACCGAAACGCCACCTCATTCACGGCATCCCTTCAGACCAGACCTTACGCCGTTCTCTCCATTACCGGAACCCTGCGCTGGCAAGCTCCCACCCGAGACAGGATTCCCTGAATAGGCCTCTGTAGGCAGGGTCCTTCCCATCGGGGTGCAGTGTAGGCGAGTGAGCTGCTACATCTTAATTCATTAATTTTGCGCTACTGCCCTGGTGATGGCCCTGCCCAGCAACTTAAAGGTCCCAAGTCTTCAGGTTCCTAAAAAGCGAAGTCTGCTGTATCTGACGTGCATTTTTTACCCTCCTAATGCATTTGTTAGTTCATGTTGAATTCACAGGTGGAAAATAATGTGCAAAAAAAGTGGAAAATTACAGGTTTTTTTAACGGTTCACAGTACACGACTTAAATGTGTAAGTCAGTAGGTAGCAAATAGCAATTGTTAGTTTTGCCAATGCTAAAGTATTAAAACAGCTGAATAAATGTGGGAAATTTGCAGATAATAACATGGTTGCCTTGGTAGAATACTTTTTTCAGAAAGGACATGCAGTGAAAGTTATTTCTAAGAAGCATACCTGTGCTTCCTGTACCATAACTGATGGGGACAGGAAAGGTGATAGAAATACAATATAGTATAATTCTTGGCTTTGTAGGTCTTATGCATCTGCTGCTACTTTCTTCCCCCCACTATTGCTACCATTCCTAGACAGATTTAAATAGGTATAATTTTTTGTATGCTTATCACATTCATACTTGACTTCACTGTACCCCTGTGCGAAAGCATAAAAACATAAAGCAGGAATATTGCTGTGCTGGTTTTGTATCTAGAGTTGACTAAAAAGAAAACAAAAGTGAATGCTGGTGAATTACAACAGTTCATACCAGCCCTGTCATCTGGATTGGTACTCTTCTCTGGGTCTGTCTGGAATCCTCCTACCATTTCTGATAGTGGGCTTTGCTTAAGTTTAATCTGTATTGGTGATACATCTTGGGTTTATTGCATAAGGAAGGGTTTTAAATATGTGAAATCTCAATTTTTTGGTAGGAAGACTTAATGCCTGTAAAAGTGCTAGAGTAAAGATGAGATGCAATATATTTTTCTACTTTGCAAGGTGAGAGAGTAAATGCTCAAACACTAACAAAAGATTTGAATGTGGAAAGTAATCACACTCAAGTAGTGTAGAGATGTGAGCCATTAGGTCTGCATTACTCATGGCTAGAGCTAGGAAGTACGATTCAAAACAAGCAAAAACAATACAGGAGAAAACCATCTTAATCAAAGATTAAGAGGTAGAGAAGGGACAGAAAAACTTGGAGGGGTACATGCTTTGAGAGAAAATTTCTCTAATGGATATGGCAATGACATCATGGTCCTTAGGTCCCAAGACCAGCTTTGAGATATTTTCAGAGTCAGCATCCAGAGTGCTGATGGTTGTCTCAGAATCCCTCTAATAGGTGTGTCATGGTGAATTAATAAGGAAGATCCAACAATCCCCCTTGGTTCCCAAGGGCAATATAAAAGTGTATTGCTTTCTCTTGGTAACCCTGTCTCCAAAGTTTTAGTTTTGGATATGGTTTTGAGTATGTCTAGAAAAAAACTGTATTCATTGCTTAGTTAGGTTAGTGGTGGGGAAAATGTGTCAGGTGAGGCTGAATTATGTGGCTGTGTGATCCCTTTAGATGCAGTAAATAAAGTAATATACTGATGTAGCCAATGGAAAACATTATCCTAGATTATCTTTAGAAAATACAGGGATTGAAAGAAGTCTTTTGGCAGACTCCAAAGACCTGCATTTGGAGAGCTGTGGCCAAATACAGGAATTTCCCTTTGGAAGGAGTGCCCCTTGTGCAAAGTATGTCTGACATATCCCTAAGACATCTTACTCTCTAACTCTTGCTTGCATGACTGGCTAAGGAATCATGGAAGAAGAGGGAGACAATCCTTTTAGGAAGAATAATAAATGCCTATAAGGTTAAGTGGGAGTCAACAGCTGTTTAAAACAGTTGAGTTCCACCCTGATCAGTTCACATGTCCGTGGTGCTCAACATGTTCAAAGACGAAGGGGTTGAACAGAAATACTTGCTAGCCTTTGTAAATTGTCAAGGTTTTAAAGACTGTGCTGTCTATGAAGAATTACAGAAAGACCTTACTCTACTGTTGGGGCATTTAAATGGCAGATGAAATTTAGTTTAGATAAATAAAATGGGTGTGGAGGAGAAACCATTAAGAAACCATTTAACTCTTCTAGTAAAACATGTAGTGAGGTTTTGAGAGGTATCTGGAGGCACATATGGCATGAATAGAACATCCCATTAGAGGTGCTTGTTGGCTGGTTTGTCTTTTTTTCATGCAGACTCTTTGGGGTATCAGTCAAAAAATGGAGTAAAAAATCAATGACAGGAGGTAAAGTCACCTAGCACAGTGTACTGGAAGTCCTCACCACTGGATACGATGAATGCTAAAGGGTTACATGGACTTAGTGGGCAACTTGGCAATTTTACATTCAGGAAATCCACTAAAACTGATTAGACATGAAGATACTAATTACTGAGGTGTATGTTGTTGGGAGTTTTGAGGGCATTCTCTGAAAGTGTTGGCAGGAGTTTGCTCTGTTCTTGCATTCTTCTTGAGGCGTCTGTGTTTGGCCACTGTTTGTACTCTGGGCTAGATAGGCCTTTATTCTCATTCTTTTATTCTGTTTTTATGTTCCGCCGAAGCCCTGATTAGTTTGCCTTCCTCGTAGTTGATTTTTTGCAAGGGTTTTTTTGTATATGTGGAGCTCAAAACACTGTAAATTAGAAGTTTTGTGCTTTCTTTTACAAAATGTCTTTATTTTGCAAGTTGCGATTGTTGATGTAGAGTTGGTAATTTTGTTGTGAGTGTATTTCATATAAAAGCTTATTTTCCATGCTCTCTTGGAAAAATATATTGAAAATAGCATACTCTAAACGTGTATTTCCTTAAGGACTAAAACCTTTTGTAAGCCTTTTGTAATTCTTGCTGTATCTTTTGGTACAGAGTTTCTGAATTCAGGGTTGGTCTAACTGTGGTATTTGAGGGGAGAAGAAATTCAGGAATCATTTTTTTGATACTCAGCAATACTACAAAAAATGGAAATTTTCTTTGCTGGAATTTTACTTGACAGGCACCCTCTTCACCTAACTATGTAACTATCTTGAGTTGAAAGTGTCTATTGTTACTATCGTAGGCAGATTGCAAATCTATTAAATGGTCAAAAGCTGATGAGAGTACTTCCAATGAAATTCTTTGGGCTTTCTTTATTCCAAGGTTACCTTTTCCTGCACTGGCAGTCTTTCAGTTGTGTGATCCTTGCTGAAGACTGAAACTGAAAGACTGTCAATACTTGGCAGCTTAGCTTGGACACTTAATGTGAGCTGAATCATAGGGGGTTTATGTCCTGAGTTTTTAGCACAGAAAAAGTTTAAATCTAATGTACAATTTGAACTCAGGATTTCAGTGTGCGGAATGATGTCTTACTCTGTCAATCCTATTTATGAAAGCTGTCATCCTAACATTTACTTCTGTAATGGCAATAGTAGATGAAGTGAGCTAACTTATTTGTTAGCTGATTTAAGATAAATAAGGTAAAACTTCTTTGTCAAGCTGATAAAAGCATTATTTTACAGAAATGGATTGGTTTGGCACTTGATGCTTTGAAGTTCAAACAGTTTTTGCTTTTAAAGTATGCCAATTTTTTCGCCCTCCATCCCTTCATTAAGAAAAGGTTCATTTTTCTGTTCCTCTCAGGAGTAATTTGTTTTGCAGTCTTTTTGCTCTGATTATTTTGAAAATCACTTCCTCAGTGTGCCTTAGGGTACATTTCAAGTAGGTCCTGTCCCTCCTTCAGTAACATTCTTGCTTGCTTGCTTGCTTGTGATTTTTTTTCTCTTAGTGGACCTGAAGATTTTCCCAAGTAATGCTGCATGCAACTGACAGCGCATGGTGCTTGCTGTCTGAATGTGAGAGTATGGAGTCGTTTTAATGGTGGAATCGTGGTGAGAATGGTCTTTGAGCAGAAGCTGCCAGCGTAGATTTGCCTGTGCCACAAACTGTGACTTGCTTGTTAGCCTCACACCTTCAGACAAGCAGGAAACATTTTCCCTCAGACAGTTCCTGCCTTAGGGAAGGTTGTTGGAGAGGTGGGTCTAAGGCTTCATTTGGGAGCCTTGTGGTTGGACCTTGCTTTGAGGTAGGATGATAGGAGATAGAGTGGACAGGGTGTAGTTTGTCACTTGGGTACCAGAAAGCAAAATTTGAAGTGAATGGCCCAGGCTATTCTGAGCTATTCTTTATTCTTATTATTAAATATTTATTTAGTTAGTTATTCTTCTATAACTAAAATTCTTTATTCAGTGCAGGGAGTGATTTTTTCCCCAGTTTTGTCTGGTTCAGTTCAACAACTGGTTGATTCAGAAGTAAAAAGCGGTGTTGAAAAAGCAATTAAAGAAAGTTTACTGTTCCGTAAATAATATCTGAAATCAATAGGACAATAGGTCAGTAGATCAATTCTGTGTAAATTTAACAGCTTTCTCATTCTTAAAAAATGAGCTATTAATAATAAAAAATTATGGTAGAGAATAATTTCTTGATTTTCAAGGTTTTTTTTTTCTGTCAGGCACTATGCACTTATGTCACTGGTTTGGATGATGTTTTTGAATTTGAAAAATTGCATTTCTAGTGGAGTAAATGAATAGCTCTTGAAGTAAGTGCTCTTAAGAATACTGAGAAAGTTTTTTACACAGATTTGTTTTAGGAGTGATAATCATGTAATTTGTGTTAATACAAGAATTTTCATGCTCGAAAAACATTACGTCAGACTTCAAGGGGTAAGATGTAACAAAGTCATTCTTTTAGCATATTAGAGATTGATAATCCTGGTAGGTCCCTTCCAATTCAAGATATTCTATGATTCTAAATCCAAGTGTTTTTGAAGAGGGAAAATCTGATATCGTAATTATTTTCAAGAGCACTTGAAAGAGAGTGATTGCGGGATAAGCCTGTGTGATTCTGGGTGGAGAGCAGATAAATTTACTGAAGTTCTGAGGTATCAGAAACAGACTATGTGTTCATTCCATTGTGTCTTTTTTTGTGTGTCCAAGTGTGCACACTGTCATGTAAAAAATTGTAATGGACACATTTTCATAGGCAGATTTCTTCCAGAAAGAGATATTTAAATGCTTGCTCACATAGTAAATAGCCACATTTAAAAAGACCTCCAAATATGTGTGGTGGTCAGTGAAAAATTACTCAGCAATTTGCAGTAGCCTGTGCCCCATCTGTGGAAGTTGAAGTATTTGCTAGAAATGGCTAACTATCCTTTTCAGTCACCCAGATCAAAGAAGCTTTATTTTCTTGAATATTGTCTGAAAAGTTCAGTAAGGAAATTTAAAAAAAAAATAGTCATTCTCAGCCCTTATTTTGTTTAAAGTGCAACAAATTGAGCCAGCTCTATTGTAGTAAACCTGAACAATTCTTCTGTGATTTCCTGCTATCCACAATGTTGACTGGGCTTCAGGAAAGCAATCTGAGCTGGAAAAACCTGCAGAGGTTTGAGTATTACTGTTCAGGAGTAGGAGTTCAGATTGTATAAAAATAAAGAACATGTACTTCCTTGTGCTTTCATAATTAAGCAGAATTTAAACATAAAAGCTTGAATGTTTATTTGCTCTTTGCTTCTTTACTTAGGCATTCTTGCCGTACTTCCTCTGCTCACAAGAAGCAAGCCTTTATTATCTGAACAATCAGTAATTTCACAAGGAATATTCTTTTTTCCAGTACAGGGACAATAATTCTGAGAAAGGGAAACCATTTATTTCCAAATGTTGGTGCTGCTTTTTGTTCTTGGTTTGTCTAATGTCTTTTCTGATATTCGTAATTTCTGTACCTCTTGCATGAAAAAGAAAAAAAAGGTAAGAACGACACATTTTACAACCAATCACTTTTATATTGGAAATTCTCTTACATTCGGTGTTAGTGATGCTTTATTGGCCGTGCGTTGTCAGTGTCATTACTATCATAGGTTACTCTGTCAAAACACGTGGATAATTGCGGCCCATCAATATTTGCATCTGTTGCCCCATGAATAGATTGATGAGGTGTTATTTTGCTCCTTGCAAAGTAATTCTAAATTAGGAGATGCTGTGACAACATGAATTTGCAAGGGGCCACTCAATGTGCAGCAACTGAAGATTTTGAATTTCAATTTGACCTTCAGGGAACAAGAGGAGAGAGATTATCGGAGTGATCCACCAAATTCCATGGTTGGTACTGTGTGCTAGTTCAGACACAAATAATCGCTTGAACAACATAGTGCTGTCGATAATGTTTGCCTCCTTTCATTTATGTGGCTATCTGTGCTAAAGAGCCATAAAATGTAAAAGAGAAGGAAATGGGAGCCCTCTTGAGGAACAAAAATAATTACAAGACATACTGCCCTTTGACAGTTTACTATCTGTATATTATGGCATTTTGTGGGGGATAACGTACAGGCAAGTCCAAGATCATAATTAACAGCCCTAAAAAACAAAACAGTAAATTTTATCCCCTTCAGCAAATGTATAGCCTGTGTTCCAGTGCATACCTTGCTGTGAGCATCCATATGCCACAGATAAGATGCCAGAACTCCAACTTTATCTCAGAATTGATGTCATCTCCACAGTCCTTTTTCCCAAACCCTCCTCACCAGAAACATGTGATGCATCTCTCCTCTGGCCTGTCTCCAGGCATTGTGAAGAAAAACCAAAACCAGCTTGCTTGGATTTAAGGAATAGCTGTCAATTCTAAAACAGGGTCATGTATGTTCCCCTCCGTATCTTTCCCTGCAATAATTTTTCTTTCATGTGAATATTCATATTTTCTTCTGAGTTGAGATGATTATGAACACACTAATATGTTTACTCATTTTCTGTCTTTTGATCTTTAAAGCATATCCATGTCTACCAAGTTCACTGCCTTTGGGTACTGAAACTACATCTTAATATACAAAATTTAGTGTTGATTTCATTAATGAAGACAACCCTGATTGCACCACAGACTTTAGCAGATCAAAGTACAAATAAAAATTTCCAACAAATGTCTTCTTTTTCCTTTTTGTATCGAGGTAGTGGGGGGGGACAGTCAATCAGATCAGCTGCCGCTGGTATTATCTTCAAGTATTTCTGAAATAATGTTCATACTGATTTTCTCTAGATAGTCCTTGATAACAGAGTCACACTGACTGTGCTGAAGAATGTGGTACGTGATTTTATTTTGTACTTAGCTGTAAAAAAATTAAACACACATTTTGAAATTATTTGGCTTCTGTACCCTTCTATGGAAGGCTGGCCATAAATTACACAGTTTTCACTTGATAATGAGATCTTTAGCTATTATATTTTCTGGTGATCAATTGTTTGAATTTTATTCAAATTTGAGGACATACCTCTTTCAGATTCTCTCTAAATACAGGACAGTGTTTGCTGCTTTCTGACATTTTAGGTGTCCCGCACCAGCCTAATGTTATGGATCAGAGTGTTTTAAGAATATGCTTTGAATCAGAAAAAAATTCAATGCTTTTGACACATTTTGATTATTATATATTAATGTGGTGGTATGCCCTACGGTGATTATGATGCTTGTATCCCAAATCGCCTATTTTTTTTGCTGGATATTAAGTTCTGCAGTTTTAAAACTGGTTTTGAGAGTGAAGGGGAAGAGAAGAAGCACAGTTTTTGTTATTAGAGGTTGCATCCTTCACACAGACTGTGTTGTCTGCAGTGGACAGCAGGAGAGAGCTCTCCTTTGCTTTTGGTTAGTTTTCTGACTAGCTGAGGCAAGGTTCCTTGGACTGTGGATTTTCTTTCTTTTTTCTTGAAATTGTTCAAACCTGCTTTGGACTGAAAACTCAGAGGAACACCAGGAGCTCAAACCTGTATCCCACCAGGCCTGGGCTGCGGCATTTTTCCAGCACCGGAGGGATTGAGAACAGACAGAGTGAGCTGGGCTGCAACCCACAGAAGGGACTGTGCTGAATTTGTCATCTCTTCAGAGGAATGAGAGGTTTTGTTGTCTAGTATTGCTCATTTTTCTGCTGGGGAGTGCTTTGCCTGTTAAATAAACAGGTTTTTTTTCACACTTTTCTCCAAGGAAGTATTTTTCTGAGCCATTTGGGAGAGGTTGAGTTTGTTTTCTAGCGGAACCCCTTTGTAGGTTTTCTCCCAAATTTGCCCCAAACCAGGACATGGTATTACATAGTTTTAGACTTTTGCAAAGAAAATTGATGTCTTGGTAAGGCTTTTAAGGCCTGAGAGAGTCTGCCACGGATGAGTACATATTTTTTTAAATGTATTTTTTTAACCTATTGACATATTTTCTAGATTAATGAACCCCACCTCTGATATGATGTACAGTGCTTTACAGATGTTTGGAGCTTTTTTGTCTTCCTGATGGAGAATGTGTTTGTCAGCTTCTGGTGTTGTGCAATAATGATTTGTTAAAACTGAGTGCAAGACATGCTGAGAACTCTGATATCAACATAATCTACGCTCAGGGAGTTGTAGGATACACATACATTAATGTTTTTGGCTGCCTGCTGTATTGGATGCCCCCTGCCCCCGCCAATGTGAGTGCAGTGAGTGATCCTTCTCTCTACATTCTCTTCAAACTCTCATGATTTTCTGGCTGACTAGCTTAATAAAATTAAAATGAAAGTGGTGAAAGCTGATTTTCTAATGAGAACCAACACTTTATAGTGTAGATATTGGTGACTGCTTAGGAAATGACTAATGACATTGTTTAATGATCAGAGTTAATGTTAATGACATTTTGTTTAATGGTCAGAGGAAGAAACCTAATAAAGGTGGGTTTTTCCCCTTCTCTCTCTCTCTCACCCTTTTTTTTTTTTTTTTTCCTGGGCATTCTTGCAGCCGTTTCAATGGAAGCTGCAAATACTTGTGGAGGACGCTGTTCATTGGTCTGCTAGCTAAGTGGTAGAGGGTTAACTTGAGTTGAAAGAGGAAGGCAAATTCTAGTATTAAAAAATGCTACTAGAACAACAAGTAACTGATAATATTGGAGTAACACATATGACACTGAAAAATACAATAATAAGTTAATTTTATCTGGCGTAGGGAGGAAGAAGATTGGTAAATTAATTGTATCTTATTCTCCTGTCACAGCATGTTAATTCAAGCATGTCTTAACTGTAAACAAGGGCAGAGTTCAGCAGCTAAAATTAACAATTGATGAATTCTAAGTAAGATCAAGAATCAATTCCAAATGGGGTCAGTATGTAATAGAAAATCTACAGTGAAAGAGACCCTAAAATTCACCAGCATGTTTGTTTTCTCTGACACCTGTAAGGATGAAACTCATCTCCATCTCTGTATTACCTCCCTGATAAATATACACATAAATTGTTTTTTGAGTTTAAATTCAAATCCCATCTCTCTTCATAATTTATAAGTATTAAAAAGTAGTTGGAGCAAGAATAAAACTGAGTGAAAAAAGGCAGTTTTATTCATTACTATAAAAGTTGTTCACAGAATTAATTTGATTGGCAGTAGCATAAAGAGAATATTCTTTTCAGAGAATCATTAATTTCAAATGAGAAAAAAAAACCTTGGTCACCTTCTCAGCACAACAGTATAATTTTGACCATTTGAATATTTAGGTTGTCTAGTTAAAGTGTATTAGCTCATGTTAATCTACCGTGATTTCAAATGGTTTGATCCATACTATTAAGCTATTTTTAATGTTCATACTATACTTACATAGTAGAAAAAAAAGGAAAATATTTTAGCCTCTTCACATTCTTTTCCTGCATGACTGTAGAAAAGATGGAATGTAATTTGTGATGGAAAAATCATATTAGATGTATTTCCCTTGCAAATGACTGTCTAAATTAAGGCTCACAGAATTTATCCGTCACATAAATAGCACTCCAAATCTTACTTTCTTTCTCTTGTCAGCCTCTATTCAATGAACTGGTTCTGTGTGCTATTTCTGAATTAACACAATAAATATCTATCAGATAGCCTTTTTAAGTAATTTGCCATTGTGTTTCTTATGAAACATGTGTCTTAACTGTATTGAATACCTGATAATACCATTTTACTGTGTTTTCCTCTAGTCCCAGCTAAGATAGAGTAATAACAATTAGCAAGATGTGTTAGTCACCCACAATGGCATGTGGCCATTGGAAGACCTTGTGTAGTTCTTTAGAGACATACATGTTAAAGCTTGTTTTATCCACATATTCCTATCTTTGCAATGGTTAATTGTCATATTTGAGGACTCTGGACTTTTTATCCCACAATAAATTACAATATTTTGGCATTTCTTTTTGTTTTGAGTTAGAATGTGCAATTGAAGTCCTGTGGATAAGGGATATACAATACACTGTGGATAAGGGACAGTTTCACACTATGTAATTATTCAAAATTTTTAAATTAAAATTTACAAACCCTTTCACATTTTGTTTTGTGTTCATTAAAGATATTCTCCACTCAAAGTAACCAGATTGCAAGTATAAAGTAAGTTAATATCTTGCTTGATGGCGCCTTGTGAGAGTTCTGATTCAGGTCCCTCCTAACTGCTTTTGTCTTCTATCTTTGATTCTTGCTTGAACTTGAATTCACTCTCAATCAACTTTATGCAAAGAGGGAGAAATAATCTCTGCTTATTTAATGGGCACAACTTCTGAAGCTGCAAAATTGATCATTCTACACCTGACTTCTTGTGATGGGTGCCAAATACAATTTGTGTGCTAGTCAGGAAGTTGACAGAAATCTTGATGTTTCGGTAGATTAGGTTTTAATATGCAGATAGATATATTCCTCCTCCTGTTTTTGACATGTGGATTAAGTGTGTATAAATTGGCAGAATGTGGAAAACCTCATCTCCAGTAAGTCTGTCAAACAAAAAAGAACGGCATTTTACATGGCCTTTGAAAATTACGTGGTTCTGTGAGTTACCTGGGACCTGATAGGTCCTAATTTTTTATCCATCCAGCATAATAGTTGCAGTTGTGAGAAGTGGAGGCCGCATTAACATAAAATACTTGCCTTCATAATGTATTATGAAAAATCTCCTTTAAATTTACTTGTAAATATTTAATCTGAAAATATAATGTTGAAGAATTGGGTCTTTTTACTCCCAGGTGGTTGGTTATGGTAGTTCTTCAGCAGAGGACTACATTTGTGGGTTAGAATAATTTCCTTAAATTTAAGGACTTCTTGTGCATGCAAGGGAGAGCTATCTTGACCATGATTACTAAAAAAATTGCAATGTAGAAGAAAGTCTGTAACCATCTGTACTTCTGTAGCAGCCTTTTAAATGTGAGCAAGACAGACGAGAATTGGGCCTAAAATTGGTATGTGATAATTTTGCGGAAGTGACTGTACGACATGGTTGCCCATGTTACTAGGAGCTGTCTCAATGACTCAGGAGAGTTCTTCTCAGTTATCTTCAGAATAAATTCATTGATTTTCAGTGTCATGTTGTTGGTAGCAGTAAGTTCAGTATTGATCTGTTGACACCACCAAAGGATCAACCAGATTCTTCTAGTCACATTCTTACCTCAAACTGAAACCAAATTTCTGTGGGGGGGTCTGTGTACTCTCCTACATCCTTAATGCCTGGCTAGTGGAAAATGTACCTAAAATGCTGTTGTTGCTCTCAGAGATGGGCATACAGTGCGCTGAATATGTGTGTTTTAGTGTTTAAAGGAAACTTTAATTCGTCTTCCAGAAGGAATCAACTCTAGTGATACCATGAATGTGTTTTTCCATTTTGTTTGTGGAGGCATCTTGTTTGGAGACACTCAGTATTTTTTACCAGAACTTTAAGCCATTTCAAAATCTACTGACTAATGCATACATACATATTTGTTCACAATACTATTTAAAATGAAGTGGTCATTCTAAGTCTTTGATTCTTTATAGTGTAAGAATGGTGGTGCTGGGTCAGATCAAGGGCCTGTTAGGGCTGATATCCTGTCTCCTGTCTGTAATGAGAAGAACATGCCTAGAGAGGCATGCAAGAGCATCTGTCTTTTGATTTTTGCCCAATCTGAAGCTAAATCTGAACCTTCATCTCTGGTCCTCATAACAGAACAGTCATGTAAATTTGCATGCAGTGCTTGAGAGGTAACACAGAATCACAGAGCAGATGGACTTGGCAGAGACCTATTAACATCATCCAGTCCAACCTCCCTGCTTAAAAAAGTTAGAGAAGGTTTCCCACCAGTGTGTTGAGGAGAGTTTTGAGTAGATGGAGATAAACAAGGGGAGACATTCACCCAGTGAAATTAGACATGGGCTAATACTTAATATCTCTTAACAGCTGTTGGGTTTTGGGTTACCTTTTTTTTCCTTCTATTCAAAGGCTTGATTTGTGTAATTTTTGTCTGTATTTCAAGATGTCTTTCCCTGTGATAATAGGACAGTTATTTTGTTTAATATAAGAAATTAGGATTGTGTTTAGTATTCATAATTTAATATTTATTTACAGGGAATTTTCTCTACCATTTAATACCCCATAACTGAATCTCAGTACACACCTGTTGCAGCTGGCCATGGACCTATTATGGAGAAATTGGATTATATTAAAAAAAATCCCAACCAGCTGGTTTTACCTCTTCTCATCTTAGCTCCTTGGGTAGCAGACACCAGCTCTGGTCAGTTAGACTTATTGATGAGCCTCTCTGCACTGTGAAAACCAAACTTTTATTCCTTCCTTGTTTTGTATCTCTTAACCAACTACTAATTCATTGGTGCCTTCTGTGATTTATTCAAGCACCTGTTTTCAGGGGCCTTGTCAAGTAACTTCTGAAAATCCAAGTATCAAAATCAATCAAACCTACTTTATATTTACATGCTTGCTGAATCTTTCAAAGAAGTTCTGTGGTTTTGACATGTAGCTTTTCTATCAGAAGCCTCATTAGTTCTTCCCCAGGCTCATGTATGTATCCATAGATCCACAGTTCGTATTCTTAGAGCTTTAAATTATTTCAGCAATAAAGCAACAGTAGAGTCCTTTACTCCCCTCTGATTAACATTTTTAAAATTTATTGTCACATTTGTTTTGTTTCAGTCTAAAAAGGCTGAGTCAGTGTTGTACAAGAGTTTAGACATCACTTTACTTTAAGCTATTTCATTAATTAACTGGGTCTCATCCAGTGCCCGTAATATGCTATTGGTCATTTTGTCTGTTTGTCCCATAATATTTTTTGCCACTTCACTCTATTTATGTGAGCTTTGAAGTATTTTTTTTCCCATCTGTCTTCTGAGCAAAGAAAGATTCTAGCATTAGAAAACATCAGATTTATCATAGACAGTTTAGCAGACACAAAATCTTTACAGAATTAAAGTTTTATAATGATCTTGCAGCCACTTTTCAGTGTATTATGGCCATGCTGTGCTTGCTGAAGAGATCACCTTCAATAAACGAAGTTTTCTATTTGCTGAAAAAAAGGTAAGATATTGCTTGGCTGCCATTTGATGCAAATACCCATTAATGGAAGATCTTAGGGAAGTTTTTCACTTAATTTTACTATTTTTTATGTCTGACCACATGGTGATAGCGCATTTAATTCCAGCAAAGGAGAGATGTACATGACTAAAGATAAGCAAAAATTTTATTAAATTATTCTAAATCCCCATGCAGCACCAAATCAGTTCATTCTTCGTTTTGATTAACTGTGCAAGGAACAGGCCATTTGGGGAGGTTGAGGGCTAGAAGTTGAGTTCCAGCCTAACAGGCATATAGATAAAATTTATTTTCTGCTATCAGCATAGGTTTTGTTATAGAAATTGTGAATGAATATTATGAGTCTTGAATCAAATTACTGTTTTTCAGTGCTTCTGAAAGTTATTTATGTAACTTTTTTTTAATAACTTGTGAGAGAAATATGTGTGGCTGGTATAGGTTGGAAAATACATTGTCCTTATTGGACAGTGAAATATGTAACTAAATGACTGTCAATTAGCCCGACAAAACTATGTAAGGGTGTTTCAATATCTACTAATCAATAATCTGATGGGTCCTTAGTTGGTTAGTCCTTTCTGTTAGTTTTCATTGTCTGCATTCATGTGTGACCTTACATTACAGCATCAGTGTAGAAAACCACACGTTTTGTTTAACTGCTGGGAGGTATAACAGTTGAGTGAAACTAATCATGTTTATTATTGTCCCCGAAGCAATAAGATGGTGTTGTGAATGCTCTATAATTCAAGTAGCTGCCGTGAATTCAAATGTGTACACACATGTATATGTGCAACCTTGAATGGGTTGGAAGGTAGGTGGCAAGCTTTTAATGTGTAGTGACTTGTAATTCCTTTAGATGTCAGGTGAACGGGAACCACCAAAGAGGGTGCACTGATGGAGATTAAATGAGTGGTAGGAATTCAGAAGCCTAATGTAACCCATATTTTCTTTTGGAAGTGTTTGTTCCATCTTTTATCAGTAATGGACAACACAGCATTAGGAATTTATGTAAAAAAAAAAAAAATCTCTCCAAAGACAGTTGGAAGCTGTTGGTCATAATAGTTCTGGAGGCCCAATTGAGATGATAAAATTCCTGGATCAAATAATGGAATTATTTAGGGTGGAAAAAAACCTTTAAGATCATATGATCCAACCATAAACCTAATGCTGCATTGTTCACCACCAAACCATGACCTCAAGAGCCATGTCTCAGTGTCTTTGAAACAGTGTGTTGCTGACCATTTCTCCTTGGATTCTGGGGAATTCATTCTGCTTCTTATCTCTTATTCCTCTTATCTCTCTTATTCCAGCTCAGGGGGCTGGGTACCCCAAGGTAACTCATCTGGTGTGGTGCAAATGCTCTTGGCCACGGGAGCACAGTGGCTTCACAGGTTTCTTCTGCACCTCATCAGGTGAAAGAGTCTGAAAGTGTGTTAAGCTCCAGCAGAGCAGCCTTTCTCTTCTGTGCTTCCCCACATCTGAGATGCTCCAAGAATCAGAAATTTCTGAGGAACTGTCAGTGCCCCAACTGATGGTGTCCTTTCCCACAGAGGTGCTCAGAAGGGTTATTTTGAATCTGGTCTTTTTTTCATGTTGACTCCTCATCTCTTATTCTCAGATGGTCAAACTTCTGCAACAGCTGCCACCATTATGGCCGGCAAATGTCTAGTTGTAGCTGCAGATTGCTTGTCAATTTCTCATTTTCTCCAGCTAAACACTCTTTTTGTGCATCTTCTTGGGGTCACCCTTCTAATAACATGACACAGGATAAAACCCCTCTTTCTTCCTCTGTTGCCACCTGTGCTTCTGTGTGTAGTGGAAGCAGGAAAGCCAAGTAAGAATATTCTTCCTTGCTTTTAGGTTTTTCAGAGAAAAATGCAGAAGGCTGTTATCCCTGATTTGGCCTTTTCCACAGCGTTGATTTGTGTTGAAATTTCTGGTGCTGAGACATAACAAAGTTTTACCTGATCCCTCAGTCATTCTAAAATGAACATTTTCTTGGACTCCAAAAGAAGATTTATTAATTTCAAATGAACGGGCCTCAAAACATTGAAGAGAAGACTGGGAAATGAAATGTGCATTATGATGCTTGGAAACTTGATTTATTGTGGAGTGTCAGACTTTGTTTAGGGCTTTGCCTTGAGCTGGGAGTCCTGTGAGAATTTGCCCTGCCATTTTGAGATAGAGATATGTCATCCTGGCAGTGATTTCCATTCAAACTCCAATACAGAATACATGCTTTGAGTATATCTTTCTTTCATAAAATTCTCTATAGAAGTAGTTTAAACTACCGTGAAAGATAAAATGAAGTATGAAAATTATCGGTTGGCCATGAATACTTTTGCCTCTTAGTTTCATAGGATTATACTCTGACAGGGTTGGGATGACTAATGGGATGGTTGTTCACTGATTTTACACCAGCACCATCGCCACCTTTCCCCATTTGCAATTATGAGCTACTGAAACCAGTATTTTCTGACTTCCAAGTCTGAAAAGCTGCAGATAGGTCAGTATTCTTTCACTGCCATATCGAGTGCTTTTCAGCTTAGACTGCTATTACAATCACTATGAAACAAAGCTGATTTGTTTTCCATCTGAAGTATAATTAACATAAAACCTGATTTCTTCAAAAATGACAAAAGGGAGTCTTTCACTATAGAGCACATTTTTTGTTAACAACTAAAAAAATTTGCCATAATAATATGGGCAAATCTTGGTACACAGCAAAAATAATAAAAAATATGTTTTCATATAATATTAAATTCCCTAAAATTTCATAAATTCAGCTTTAAAAACTGACTGCAGCCTGAGTTTTTTACTTCACTGACTGATGGTGAGAAAGCAGTTGTTAGTTTGAAAGTTGTCTTCAGTTCATTCAAGTGATTGCTTGGGTAGGCACAGTTGGTCTTGTTAAATGTACATACTTAACTGGAAGTCGGAGTACTTGGAAAACAGACTGCATCTGTCTGCTACTCTTCAGTAAATTCTTTGATCACTACTTCTGCAAGTTAGAACTTGGTTGTACCATCTGTGTGCTTAAATGATGGTGAAGATTCAAGAATGGTGATGCTTCTTCCTGGGTAGTGGTCCTATTGTTATCTTCCTTCTATTTAGCAGATTTCTTGTAGGGGAATGTTGTTTGTTTCTGCTACTCAACACCAAGTGAGTTATATGGGAAGCCCAAATAGTGATGGTTCTGAAAGGTGTTTGGAGACTTGTCAGGCGCCTTTCATATATGGATGTGCTTCTCTGTCTGTTCCCTTCAGCTATGGGCTCAGGACCCCTGGTGACTGAGGAAACAGGAGCCGCATTAGAAGGTGTTTCTGCTCCTTTTCAGGTGTGCTTTCTGTGTCCTTGCAGCAGTTCTGGCCATGTGATGCAGCCTGCACTCACACCAAGAGAGGTGATGGGTGTCTCTTCCCCTCAGAACCTCATCCAGGATGATGCTGTGCCTCACTTCTTGGGAATGATTGGGCTGAAAATGAGAATATACCATGATAAGTGATACATACACCATTGCAAACTTTTTTTTTTTAAATTAACATTCCAATAGATGGTGCTGAGTTTCAATCATTTTAGTTTTACTGAGACTGAAGTCGCTGCAGGACTAAAATTTCAGTAGTGCTAAGGATGAAAGGTTCCTCTGCTCTGCTTAATAAGCTTCACCAGGTGACTTTTAATGAGTTAGTCAGTGGAGAGTTTCTGCAGTCTACTGATGTTTTGCACAGGCTGGCAGAGAGAGAGACTGTCATTGCCTTTGTCAGCACTATTCTGTGGGCCTGACTGCAGGTTGCATGAGAGCTTCATATGCACAAGTAAATTAGATGTCGTCAATGCCAGTGTCTTTTGCATAGAGCATGCTGTCAGTTTTGTTCAAACTTAGCAGCCTTATGTTTCTTTTCCATGAGATACTGGGTGCAGTATTATTCCTTCTGTGAATGGGGAGATGCAGAGAGGTAATATATTTTTGTGCTTGCTAAGAAAGTAATTTATTGAGTAGTACAGACTTAGTATTTTTCACTCCACAGGGTAATTCCAGGTCCTGTGAGATGTCACAAATTCTTAATATTTCATATAATTAGCTGTGCTTGTTTCATCTATGAAAGGCAAGAAAACCCAAGGGTGAAATGGTGCTAGTATCTACAACTGATAGCAACAAAACACTTTGGAAGAAAATCCAAAAACTCAAAATCTGAATAGTTTGCATTAGTTATGTTAAAGTGTTACATTTTACCAGGTGCTTCTGAGTACTAACTGTTTTGATCGTTATTAAACTGATAGTGCTTTTGTTTGTACTTTGGATCTTTCTTAAAAAGATGACATAGCTTACCTTTTATTTAGCTAAAGATCTGTCTCCTTGAAGACTTGGGAGTCTTTTTTAGGTAAGCACCTCAGTCTAGCTCTGTAGGAGGTATCATGTTACAAGAGCCAGGTTCATACTTCTGGTACGAGATACAACTGTACCACTGGTGTTTTACAAAAACTGCTGAATCCTTCCATGATACCAACTTTTACATTCCGAAGTAACTACTGACTGAGTGGCTCATAATACAAGCTTCATTTTTAGTTGTATTTTGTAGATCCAAACCACTGTCTAAATAAGTTTTTAAACTGTGACCCCAAATAGAGTAACCTTATTGTTTATTTTCAATTGCAGTTTCATAAACTGTTACGGTGTCTTGCAAGGTAATATCCCTCAAACTATATAGGTCTGTATCCTGTTACTCAAGAAATGAACTTCCTTAGTTAGGAATGCAAAAAAGTAAATAATGGCATCAATTATTAGTTGAGGAAGTTGCCTTCTTCTCTTCCCTATTATCTGGTCTGTATTGGTCATTGCTGGGATGGAGATGTCACATGCATGGAGTAAAGATAAAGGTATAATGTGCAGTGAAAAACACAGAGGCATGTTTATAACAACAGATTAGACTTTTCTTATAGTTTTATAAAAATATACCATCAAGATGAAATGCACATTTTTAACATTTCAAGAGAATAGATAGTGAAGTGAAAGAGCTCCGTCCAGTCTGTTGACATGAAGAACAGAAAGTTGCACAATCAAGATTGTCTTAATACACTTACCAGGACAACATATTCTTTAAAAAACATAAATATTTCTATTGAACAGTGTTCAAAATAGATTTGTCACTTGAAGATACAAAATTTTTTGATATTACAACAGCCCACTCAATGAGGGCCTGATTTTAGCTGTGAGAATGAGACATACAGTCTTATAATATTAAAGCACAGAAATGAACAAATAGAAACACTTGAGAGAGCACAGCAACTATGTAGTGGGAGTCAAATGTCTGCTCTCAGAATATATTTCTTTCTTTGACCTGTTACACTGAACATATTTTTAGTTAGATTGTAGGTGTCCTCAGCTGATTCTTTCTTCACAATTCTTGAAATGCTGACTGAGGTCCTAAAAATGCATGGAGAAGAATAACACCCAAATGGCAAAAGATTAATAAGGAATATCTTGGAGACTGAGGCCATTTATGTTCATGCTGTCCATGTTATCCAATTTTACTTTCAAAGAAATTTTGTATTTAAAAGGAATGGATCATAGGACTCTTTGAGGTGCTGGATGTTACAGTGATACCAAGAAAACACTGTAGAAAGTGCATCTCTTCCCTTTTTTTTTTTTTTTTTTTTTTTTAAATCTCTGTATGGCACTCATGGAATTAAGTTTTGGAGCAGACTCAAAAAAGCTTTTATATTTCAATCTTTCCTGCTTTCCTTTGAAAACCATTTGTTTATTAGAAGTTTACGTAAGTGTACTTGCCTGCACTAAATTTACAACAAAAGGAAAATCTTTCGGATTGATTGTAGTTGTGAAAATTACTGGCTTGTTGTGAATCAATACTCTTCACTTGACGAAATTACACCTGAATTACACCTGAAGGCTGTACTGCCATTCAGTGGAACATTGACAGGCTGAAGAATTAGGGAGAAAGGGACCTAACATAGTTGAACAAAGGCAAGTATAGGGTGCTCTGCCTGGGGAGGGATAACATCCAGTACCAGCACAGGCTGGGGGCTGACTCACTGGAGAGCAACTCTGCTGGGTAGTACCTTGAGGGGCTGGTGGGTGACACGTTGACCATGAGCTGCTCATGTGTGCCCTAGGGACCAGGAGAGAGAGTGGGATCCTGGGATGCATCAGGAAGAATGTGGCCAACAGGTTAGGGATGTGATCCTGCCCCACTTCTGGGCCCTAGTGAGGCACATCTGCAATGCTGAATCCAATTCTGGGCTCCTCAGTAGAACAGATGTGGGTGTTGGAGTGGATCCAGCGGAGGGCAAAGGAGGGTGATTAAAGTATTGGAACATCTCTTTTATGAGGAGAGGTGGGATCTGGGTCTGTTTAGTCTGGAGAAGAGAAGACTGAGAGGGGATCACATTAATGTGAATAAATATCTCCAGGTTTGTACTGGGAGGATGGTGCCAAACTCCCTTCAGTGGTCCTCAGTGACAGGACAAGGAGCAATGGCATAAACTAAAGCACAGAAAGTTCCATCTCAGCTTGAGGGGAACTTCTTCCCACTGAGGGTGGCAGAGCATTGGGAAGGGAAATCATGGAGTCTCCCCCTCTGAAAGCATTTAAAACCCAGCTGGGGCCATTCCTGTGTCATCTGCTCCAAGTGACTATATCTTGGTAGGGGGTTGAACAAGGTGATCTCCAGAGATCCCTTTCAACCCTAACTATTCTCTGATTCTGTGAAATTATGGAGATTTGGGGGATTTAAATGACAAAATAAGCTTACTTTTAAGACTGAAAGGTTTTGTGGATTGGAGAATAGTATAAAAATAGAAACTTGCAAGAAAAGAGAACAAAAAGATGTGGTTCTGCTCTGAAGAGCAATACTGTGAATAGCATTGTATAGACAGATAAGAGATCTTGTGTTTTAGTAAACCCTGGATTAAATCTCTGATTTTTATAAAAGAGAATTTATTTTTTCCTACTCCTTCTAATAGTGTTTGACCAACAATAATGATTCTTCAGTCTTAAATGAAGACTCAATTTGTGAAGGCTGAAGAGAGCTTGAAAACTGAAGTCAGTGATTCTTACAGTTAAAATTAAGCATGTGTTTAAAAGCTGTAGTAGGTCATGATCACATAAAACAGTTCTGCAGAGAATGTTCAAATAAAACAGTATGAGCTCACTCTCTCTTCTGTTCAGTCTTGCATTGCAGAGGAGGTGCATAGAAATCTGCCACACTTTTTCTGAGTTACAGAGAAGAAACAAAATGTCCAATGTCAGCACCTGGATCTTTTGAATGAAAGGAAACTTCGCAGGATACATGGCCACAGTTATCTGCTGTTGTGCACTTAATTTTAGTCCATAAGGTGCTGTAATGATTGATGAAATTAATTAGGCCTGCCTTTCCCAACAGTATACTGCAGTACAAGTATTTGCATTTTACTGGGGGCAGATGCAGCTCTTGTGACTTGTGCACAGTTCCTGCAGATTGCAGTACCACTGAAGTTGCTAATGTAGTCATAGAATCGCACAAGAAGGTTTGTAGCTCCCAGGCCTCTGCTGTGGATAAAGATACTTTCAAAACTTTATTGCAGATGTCAGTTATTTTTAATTTCTAAACATTTTTGCATGGATATCATTTAAATATACGTCATCTGGAGCTTTTCAGCAAGACTTGTGATTCTGCTGGCATGAAATTTTATTGTTTGCTTCTGTGCATTATTTTTTTTTCCTAAGAAGAAATATAATTTCAATGATTTATGAACTCAAATTCAAGATCTTTACATAGGCAGGAAAAATAAAAAGTCAGAGTATCTGCAGATGTGTTTTCTGTCAGTAACTGGCAGAAAGCTGCATGGAGGAGGGGTGGAGGCTGAGTAGCAGCAGAGGTTCAGAAAATGTGAGATATGAAACACAGCAGCATTTACATACCTGTCATTCAGAAACCTTATAATTCCACCAAATTCGGATATGGAATGAAATTCAACTGCTGAGTTTGCCTACATGTTTCTTATATTAAAAGGAGAGTGAGCAAGATGTGTTGATAAGGCTTTTCTAATTCAAGTTAGGCAAAATCAGTGTTATTATTTTTTAGAAGTGATGCTCCCCTGCATAAGAAGACATATCAGCAAATTGTATTTGAAGCAAAGTGTGAGATTCATCACTCTTATTTCTACAGGACTGTGTGTTTATGTAATACTGTATATACATTTATGTAGTATATCTTTAGCAGATGTTTTCTGTACTCCCCAGATGCATTTCCCAAGTGCTCTGTTTGGAGCGTAATAAAATTTGAACATAAACTGGAGAAAGAGAGATAGTAAATAATTAAAACTCTTTACAGTCCAGGTCTGTAGTTGCTTGTCTGCAGCATCATTTTGTAAACCAGTTACTTCTACTGTCAGAATAAACCAGAATTGTCATTGAAATTCACATTCCTCACAGAGTCTTCACAAACTTCAGTTACATCAACAAGCAGACTTCCTATCCAAAGTCAAAATCACAACACATAAGTGATTTACTGATGCTTGTCCTTTTGTCACCATTACAATGAAATTGTAAAAGCTTCAACCATTTCCCTTTACAAATAATGTTTACTCTCAACTTTTTTTTTTTTTTTCATTCAGTGCTATGCAGTGTCATTGAATAACAGCAGCAGCTTTGAAACAGCATCAGGGCAGCCATATGTTATAGCAAGAGTGTCTGACCTGCAACTTAGGAAGAGAGGGCAGAGAGGAGTGGTTTATGTTTGACGCCAGCTTTCGGTTTGGGATGATGTGGCTCTCTCAGTCAGCCGTGACGCTGGCCATGGTGCTGACAGCTGGGAGCCAGGACGGGATAGACCGGAGCAGGGGTGGAGGGCGTGGGACCCTCCCGCTGGAGCAAAAGAAAAGTCATAGATGTTGCAAGAAGAGAAGGAGGAAAGGGGCTGGTGTTTCTAGCAGAGAAACAGAAAATGAAGACTGCAGCATGTTTTACTTTCCTTGTAAATAAGGATGGCACTGCTGTGTGGAAGAGTTCAGGAAACGGAACTGAAACAAACTCCAACCAAAATATTGGTTGGAATTGGAGGTTATAAGGAGTAGGAGCAAAGGAGAAAACTCAGAGTCTGGCCTTGTTCTTGCTTTTAATTCTAAGTGAGAGAACAATTTTTCTACACTTTGCTCAAGTTCAATAGTAAAATACCTAGGCCATGAAGCCATTTTCCTCTAGAAACATTTGAAGTCCTATATGCTGACCTGCTCTGTTTGTAAATCACAGGGTAAATTCTTTATCGCTTTGCAGTATTGGTGACAAGCCAATGATAAGCAATCCTTTTTTCCTGCAACAGAACTGAAATTATTTCTACTGGTGTCTTCACGCTCCCAGCCTGAGAAAACGTAAAAAACTTAAAAAAACTTTTTTAAACTTAAGTTTCTGTATGGTGTGCTGCATTTGCAGAAGTTCCATTATGTTGCATCTGTATGCTCTTGATAGAAAAGACAAGTTTTTACATTTTGGAAGAACCTTCTCTAGTAGTCTTCTGCTTCTTCCATGCTTGTTCCTAAGTTCTCACATGTTAATAAGTTGGTAGGCAACATTAATTTTTGATAGCCACCTTTGCAAACAGTCATATTTGGTGTAAACTCTTACCCTATTAAGCTTCTGCAAGCTGCTCTTTTGTTTTGCTAGAAGATGTGCATAGTTAAGGTATTCTACTTATCTTACTTTAGTTTTGGTAATGCAGCTATTAACAAATATCTCCCTTATGAGATGGGAACATGATTTACTTAAACAAACCACAATGAATTACTAATTTCCTTTGGCTGAAGATTTGACAAGCAGAAAAATCTTGATGCTGTCAAAAAGGAAATCAGTTGCGGAAAGCTGATATTTTGTTAACCTTTTTGTACTAGTGGGTTTTAGTTTTCCATCTGTTTAATACAGTCTGAAGCCAGAAAGAGTCCTTAGGCCTTCTAATGTTACCTCCTGCCAAATCCCTGTAATTAAGTGCCATGCCTGCAGATTCTGAGTTCTGTATTGAAGGCAGCCTTTGTTTTGTGGCAGGGCAATTATCATGTTCCCAAAATCCACTTGATAGTCTGTATTTCTATGAGATCCTGACTTGTCACCTGTTCTAGCTATCACTTTTCAAACAGTTCATCAACATCACCAGTGTTTGAAATGTGGGAATCACAGGTAATAAGATCAGATTCTTTCCTCCTGGGCTTCTTTAAGTGATGTTTTTGAGTCCTTGCTGAGGTCAAATAAATGCAGAGCATTGAAAAGCAGCATAAGAAACTATTTAATTAAAAATTAGCTTACTATTTTACGTGTTTGCTTAGCTCAATATACTGTTTTGATGAAAACTCAACTTAGATTCTGTGGAGGCCGATGGGCCAGCTGAGAAAAACCCAACCCCTCTCCCTTGGAGAGAAGTGCCTTAGCGCCAGCCTCACCATAGTGGTGAGGAAAAGATTCCTCCCAGCATGCCTCCCTGCTCTAGGCAAATCGTTTGTACCCCATTGGTCCTTCCCCCATTGATCTGCCCCTGCGCCGTCAGTTGATCCGCCTGATGTTCTACCCCGCCGCCTAGCTTTCCTATATAAACCCAGCTCCCTCAATCCTTGTGAGCTGGTTTTGTGCTTGGTAGCGTTCAAGGAAGAAGACAAATAAAACTTCTTTGAACACCATATGAGGCTCCTGTCCTTCTCTCCAGCGTCAGCTGAAGAAGAAAATTCACTAAAAAGCTAAATCACTTTGCATGGAAGCGCAGACATGCCTGTGTCACCAGGTCGTCTTTCTCAGGACGCTTCCCTGGAAGGTCGTGGCACTCTTACCAGTGCTCTCCACCACAACAATATTCTATTGGAAAGATTTTCAAAATACCACATACTTCTTCATTGAGAAATGATTTAACATTTTCACTTGCAGCAAAGCATGCAGATTTATAAATTGAGTGGTTTTACTTTCTATGGAAATAATAGACTTTTTGTAACTACCTAGAAAAGCATGCAGGTGCTTTTGGTATAAATAACACATTTTTCTGGTATTCCCTGTGTGTGTGCTAAATACAACTAGTTATTCTAATAACATTTCCAGGTTTTATCTATTACTCCTTTCCTGATCACATCAGCTCTGTATTCTACATAACTTTTAAACTCTTCTGAAGGGGTGGGTGGGTGTTTCAGGTTTTTGTTTGCTTTTTTATGTATGAGTTTCTGCCTAGTCACACATTTTTATCTTCTCTTAGCATTTTTCTCTGAATTTGACAATGCTTTGCCTTTCTTGTTTCTGCACAGAATATAATTTTAATGGTTAAAGTAGAAGATCAAATAGGTGGCCAGGTTAGCCTTCTTTTCTGCCTCCTTTTGGTGGCTTCTTTTCACATTTGCGAGCCTTTGTTGCTCAGTCTTACCTAGAAGTCTGTCAGCTTCTTCTGATTGTCTTGTGATACCAGACCTCTTGTTAGGCATGTAATCAGTTGCTCTGGTGCTTTTCTATCTGAAATGATATGACAGAAATGAAATTTCTAATGTGATGTCAAAGGGAGGACTGAATCCACCATACCTGAAATTAATTTCAAAATTGCAGCTTGTAGGGTGTTTAGGCAAAGAAATCTGAAAGGAGAGATGGGAGGCCAAGTGCGAAGCAGAGTTCCAGAATGGTTTCTCAGCTGTGCCATTCTTCCTTCTACTTCACACACCATTTTGCATCTTAAATCCAAGGTCAGGTTGAGTGGGCTTGAGGCTAGGGACAAATTTTTCACGTGTTCTTCTTAATGGTATGTGAACTGTAACAGGGCGTTCTGACACAAATGTGTCTCACAGTGTGAGAATGGCTTTGGAGCTCTTCTTTGTTCCACTGGGTTTCCTTACCTCTCCTCATTATGACTCAGGCTAATATTTTCAGGGTGCTTACTATAATAAAATCCTTCTTTATCTGATGCTTACCTGATTTCAAGCTTTGCTGATGTCCAAATGTTCAGTTTCCTGTGGAAGCGGAAGTCAGTTATGGTTTCCCAATCAAATATACTGGACATTACCAGATTAGAAGCACCTTCTCTTCAGAAATACAGTTTTGTACATTGAACTAAGTCTCATTTTGCCTTTTACTAGCAGTAAAATTGGGGAAATCATCCTAGAAATGTGAAATATTTCAAGTACTCATAGAATAAAGTCTAAATGCTTCTTGCTTTTGCATATGCAGAAGATGCAGAAAGAAAAATTGCAGTCTTGACAGAGAAATTTAATCTTCAAAGTTTTTAATGCCATTCTAAAGCAGTTATTTACAGTGTTTATGTGGCAGAAGATTTGTGATCAGAATATCTGTATTGTAAACTAAGCAGCAACTTTTATTGACAAGCTGGGGCAGCTATCAAAAGAGAAAATTAACTTGATGGTTACCATTGAAATTTGCATTTCTTACATTTATTCTGTGGGAAGAACATGGCCATACCTGTGTTGACTTAATGTGTGACTCTGAAATTGAGGTAACCCCTGCTCTTTTTCAAGTATACTTTGCTCCTTCCTGCTTTCAAGTATATGCTCCTTTCTTGAGAATTTATTTTATTCATTCACACTGAGACCTTGCAGTGTCATTTTCACTTAACACCATTCTATGCATTCAGGTAGTTTTCATTCTTTCCACTTCAGGATATCAGTATATTTTCTTCCGATCTCTCCTCTGAGACTTATCAGCTGCACGGTTGATGTGTCTGCTTCTCATGCTACCATTTTTGTATTTGCATAAGGCTGAAAGAAAATCTGAGGTGTGTTGCTAGCTTGTATTAAAAGCCAAAGTATATCTGATTTGTTGATTTCCTCAGTGGTTTTAACTGTCATTGTTTATTACTATTTCTGTGTCTTCACAGTTATAATAGGTGAATCAGAAATTAAGCTTTCAAATGTCAACTGTCTTCCTTCTCAAACATTCTCACTGAATGAAATACTCTTGAGAGTAGTGGTGGGAAGCGCCATAACCTTGCCATTCTTATTTTTGTGGCTACCTGACAACATATTTTTAATAAAAATCATATTTTATGAAAAACAAAGTTACTTTTTAAGATTCTTTTTTACTATGATGATTTTGCAAGCTGTTGGCTTTTACTGATTTTTTTTTAATGGTAGTTTAGATACTTGCAAAGTATTGCTGTTTAGAACTTTTCAACCTGCAGAATATGATAACTAACCCCATGGCTTCCTGTATTAACTTGTTTTCTGTCCTGTAGAACTATCAAGTTTATCTATGAATGTATCTCTTCTTTTTGTAAATACTGTATCACAGCTATGTGGTCTGATGCAGTGTAGGTTGACAGTTGGTAAACTTGAATATACAGTGAGTTAATAACATTTTAATCCTGACCAGGAACACGTTTTCTGTGCCTTGTATGGTTCCTAAGCTCAATCTGTCTGATTACTAAATATGTACTAACTTTCTGTTATAATTTGTTGCATGTCATCACGTGAGATGTCAGGAAAAAAACTGATTTTCAGAGCTAAACCTTTAAAACTACATGGGGGATATGAACTTGTGGAGGGAGTATTGATGAGCAAAGAGCACAAAAACATCTAGTATCTCAGAAATCAGATATTCTATTTTTTCTGTATACTATCATTAGTGATTGATGTGCAATCACACATTGTCCACATTCTTGTCTTGCTGGCAATACTTCCCTAGTGCAGGTCAGGATGCCTGGTCCTTCATTTTAACCATGCTTAGCTCCAAAGCCTTGTTAGGCTTTGCATATTCCCTGGAATTACTGTTACTCTTGGTTTGGGTTTTTTGTTTTCATAATGTTTATTTCTCACTCATATTTGAAACCGTTTCCTTGCAGTGAAACTAATCTACTGAACATGTGACAGAATCAGAATCCTCTGTTTAGTCCTGTGTAATAGCAGTTAGCTTTCTTGGGTAAGGTAAGTTGTTCAAGAATGAGAGATTGTCACATCTGAGCAATTAAATCTTGTAGAAGTATACTCTTTAAGTGATTAGGAAAATTAAATTTAAAGTTTAAAGTTTATTTTAGTTTGATGATAAATGACAAAATAACAAGCTAGCATATTTAAAAGTCCTTATCTCTATAGCAGAAAAGTGGGGGTCAAATATTATTAATTATTAGTTGTTACAGATTTGGGGATAAGTTTATAAATTGTTTGTGGGATACATTATAGCAAGAAAATGTGATTGTTGCTGTTTGTTTTGTTGCAGATGGTTGTGCCATGCATGTTTATAAATTGAAGATGTTTTGCCCTAACAAAAGTCTTGTGTAGCCACAGTTTCCCTTAGTGCTGCACATGATGTCTTGCATACTGAAAAATTCATGGGAAATAAAGTAAGAATTCTACTGGATGATTGAATCTGAAATGAGTGGCCGCATGGAGGAGCAGAGAAACAACCCTACCAGTTATCAAGACAATAACAAGTAGACATTTAAGCTGGTTGTCTTTTATTGCTAAGGTTTCTTAATGGGACTATAGGAATCTTGCTTCATTTAATCTAGTCTTTAATATTTCTTGGTTTCAAAATAAGATGTGACATGCCACTAGAATTTCATAGTGCCCGTTAGCAGTGAGTTCAATGTTTTCCTCAGCAAATAGCATTTTATCACACCCAAATCCCTTCTCCTCCTCCTCATCCTCCTCCTCCTCCTCTTCCTCCCCTCCCATTTTTGGGTAACTGAACAGAGTTATGTTGGATGTTCATGGTTTCCAATTGTTGTATTGAAAATTAAATGTAGTCAGAGAGTTTGGATGATGGTATATGCTTGTAGAACTCAGTATCTGACCAGATTTATATTTTACATAAACATGAAGTCAGAATTTAAATCTGAGCATGTCTGTATTGTGTTTTGTTTGCAAGCTCTGGTAGCATCCAAGATAATTATACGGAGCTTAGGTGTATGTGAAAAATACATGATACAATTCCTTTTAGTGATAAGAGAGATTCATGGTGATTTCACGGTGAGCAAAGTCTCAATGTATTATTCAAGTCTAACCACCTGTGTAGGACAGATCATGCAGTTTCACCAAAGTTTTTGTTTGCTTAATGCAGTAACTTGTTCAGAACAATGCAGTGTCTGCTGGAAAGGTAGAAATAAAATATTCTGCAATGGAAATTAAATTCATCAAAGGAGAAGGACTGCTTTGAGCTAGAATTAAAACTATTACATCTGATATGTTTTAAACAAATAAGCTTCATGCTTGGATAAGAATTTTGTGCCTTTGTGGTGTAATTATTTACTTTACACTGGCGTGTACAGCACAAGTACAAGAACATGAATGTTGCACAAAGCATTGTGTGATAGGAGAGATGGTCTCCCTGTTCACTGGACAGGCAGAACCCACAGAAACATGGATCAAGCAGGCAGTGTGGGGGTGAGTTTAGACCATGAGCACTGAAGACAGAAAGTCAGATGGGATATCCCAAATGTGCTTCAGGGAAAGAAAAATACCAACAACAAAGCCACCACCACAAAAAAAAAAAAAATCCAGTAAACCAAAGCCAGTCATAGCCTGTGTATCCAGTTCCAGCAGCTCTGTGTTTCTGCTGGTCGGCAATAATTCTGCTCATTTGTTTTTCCTGCTGTGTTGCTGCTCTTTCTGGTTTTGGTGCTTTAGCCCCACACAAAGCCTGACAACTAAAACTGTCCAGTGAACTCACCCCTCCTGGGAATACATACACCTTATTTAAAGCACCATTTCAACCCCTATCTCATAAGCAGCACTTTCCCCCCTGCCCCCCCCCCCCCCCCCCCACCCCTTTAAAAGATACTAATGAAAAAGAAACATCATTTATTCAAACTTAGGGAAGAGTACATGTGAGGAGAAAATAATGCTGAGCAGTAAAAACTTTGTAAAACCTCCTGTGTTGCAAACCCTTCCTTCCTGGGCCATTGCAGAACTACCTGCCTGGGTTTTTTTCCTGGTGACATATTCCTTCATTAGGAAGTGTTTTAAACAGTCTGTACTATCAGCAGGTGTCAACACCACTGATTACTGCTTTTCATCACAATCTCCAGATGCTGGAGGCAAACTGGCCTTTCCACTATATGACAACATGTGGCAGTATGCGCATTCTCACACATTGATTCTGGTTCTCTGGTTGAGGGAAGGGAAGCAATGTGGAGGTTAAGGACTTTTAACAGCTTGCTCTGTACATAGGAAAGTTAATATTTGAAATCAGGGAAAAATGATGGCTATTTGTGTCTGCACATTCACATGTAGCTTTGAACAAATTTTACAACCAGTGAGTTTAGGCCTAGTCATTATCGGGATTCTGAAGGCTCTTGTGCCCTCTTGTGTATCCTTAGTAGCCCTTTTTTTTTTGGTAAGTTACACAACTTGATCCTTGGAGGTTTGTAATGTGCTTAATCATCAATTCCTATGCAGCATCTTCTCTGAAATAAATTGCTTTTGTCAGAAGTTTATGTCCAGTGCCAGCCCAGGATCCTTTAGCACAAGACAACAAACAAAATTTTAATATGTCAGATTCAAAAGTTCTTCAGCTTTTTTTTAGCTACTCTGTATATGTTCTTCTTTGAACCTGGTGGGATGGACATTTCTAATAATAAGCTATAAGACTGGAAGCCAGGCAATGCAAAAGAGTTTGGAGGAATGTATAATGTTTTGCCAATGCTACCTAAATTAAGACATTTTATAACATTTTTTGTATTCTGATCATATTTAAATATATTCTCAAAAGATAAATTGTAATAGCTGATTTTCCATAGTAGAGAGTTCTTCTAATCTGTCACTGCTAGTAATTTCATAACAGCTGGAAAACCCAATCTGCTATTATCATAACAATTACCTGCAAACTTAATACTTGGTTGAAATTTTACTGCATTAACAAAGCCACAGAAGGAAGACAAAGCTGTAGCAGAGAGACACTGCTACTACTTAGCAAAAAAAAAAAAAAAAAAAAAGAAAATATTAAGATGGCATTAAGGCATATATTCTGGTGCAGGCTTTGTCAGTAGGGGTTATTTACAGCTGAGAGATAGGGTTTGCAATACTGTCAAGCCTGGGGACCAAATATCAACTTACTGCAAACACAGGGTCCAGGTTAAAGAAGTCAGGTCCCGTCTTCCACAACTGTAAAGACCAACTCTTCCAGATTCAGTTCTGGTGGATGGGAAAAACCTAATTGGGTGAAGATCTTCCTAAAATACTGGATTTCTTCCACAGTGTCCTGATTTGAAAGACAGGTGTTTGCTAAGGAAAGCAGAAGCTTCCCTTTGGACTGAAAAAAAAATGTGATTCTTCCGATTATTATAATTTTGGAATTAAGAGAGCTCTCAGGCAAAGATATGGGGGTAGGAATAACAGTTCTTTACTAGTATATCTAACAAGACAAACAAGAACAACAACAGCTATGGAATTAGCCACAAACACAACAGTAACTCAGTCCCAGTCCCTTTCTGGCTGCAGGCACCTTTTCCCTGAGCTGCAGTTCCCGGTGCTGGGGGCGGGCAGGTCCCGCAGAGCTGCAGGAGGGCTGGGGGTGATGGCAGAGCTGTCCCAGGGGGAGAGAGAGATGGAGACAGAGCCCTCCGCTCACGGTGTCGGTCCTGGTGCTCAGCAGAGTGCTGGATGGTGGCAGGTTACAGCGAGAAGGCAGCCGGGCAGGGTCCGATGGTGGTTTCCCGACGCTGGGATGGCAGGGATGGGACACCGGCGGCGATCGTCCTTCTCGTCCGAACTCTGCAGGGGAAATGGGCCGAGGCCCAGCCTTTCGCTTCCTCTTCTGGCTGTTTGAATCTCGTGGGGTTTCCCTCTTCCCTCCCGTCCCCTCCCCCTTGCCACCAGGGCCCAGTCAACAGGTATCTTAGCATGACAATGGGGAAAATTCCACAGAGGGAAAAAGGGAAAGAACCAACCCCCAACACACAGGCACAGAAGAACAATGCTTCATCAATCTGCAGCTACCCTGCAGATGCCATAGAGCCATCCCTACCACCCACCCTGCTGCCAGACACAAAGTGGGCAGGAAGTTAGGATCACCACACCTTCCTTCTCAGAAACGTGCACACCATGCAGGACTGCAGTGGGTTGTTCTTGGCTGTCAGGTACCCTCCAAGTTGCTCTATCCCTTACAGCCTATCAACAGGACTGGGGAGAATCTGGTGGGGAGATTGACAGAAAATAGTTTGGGTTGAGATAAGGACAGAGAGATCCATTACCAATTAATAACATGGGCAAAACTAACGTAGCCAGGAGAAATTAATTTTAATTATTCCCATTTAATAAGTAGAAATTGGAAAGAAAAATCATACTTCAGGATATTTTAATCATATCCTCTTCAGACTTGGATGAGAATGGCGTGCCTTTGTGGTGTAACTTTATGAGGCTTTTACTTTACACTGGCGTGTACAGCACAAGTACAAGAACATGAATGTTGCACAAAGCATTGTGTGATAGGAGAGATGGTCTCCCTGTTCACTGGACAGGCAGAACCCACAGAAACATGGATCAAGCAGGCAGTGTGGGGGTGAGTTTAGACCATGAGCACTGAAGACAGAAAGTCAGATGGGATATCCCAAATGTGCTTCAGGGAAAGAAAAATACCAACAACAAAGCCACCACCACAAAAAAAAAAAAAAAAATCCAGTAAACCAAAGCCAGTCATAGCCTGTGTATCCAGTTCCAGCAGCTCTGTGTTTCTGCTGGTCGGCAATAATTCTGCTCATTTGTTTTTCCTGCTGTGTTGCTGCTCTTTCTGGTTTTGGTGCTTTATAACTGGTCCACCACAGACCATGCAGTTTGAAAAGAGTGTTTTGTGCTGCTTGTGTTGAGATGGGAGGCAGCAGGCACAACAAAGGTCAGGGGTAGTAAGATGGGAGGCCCTGGGAAGCATTTTTTGAAGCAGATAAATGTTACAAGAACAACAGAATTAACAGAATCAAATGCCTCGCATTGTAAAGCTGTGGCCTGTGTCTGTTTGCACTTTCTGAGTTATTTCTTAGTTGTAGCAGTGCATTGTGAGCATCTGACTTGACTGAGCTCGTGTGGCCTTAGAACTGCTGGGCAAGAAAATGCAGAAGGGACCAGAAGTGACTCCCGGCCACTTGTGTCATCTAATGTGCAGTGTTCATCTTCAGCACAAGGACCTCTGACATGATCTTCAGCAGCTTCAATTCAAAGTTAAAGGAAAGTCTCTTGCAAAGGCTTCTTCCAGCTCCATCTTTAGAAGGAGATGTCAGCAGAGACTCTCATTTCTGGAGCTATGAAGGTTAACAAGTCTGAGCTTGCAGTTGGCAGATTTCACTGACTTCCTCACATTCCCTCCTGAAAAGCATTTATGTAATTGGGAATTTGGCGTGGTCACATCTTTCTAGATCTTCCTGTAATATAAAGATAGAAATTTTGACTTCCAGAGCTAAATGAAGCCCCCTGTTCTTTCTGCATCAAGTACAAGACCAGCTTCCAAACCTGAAGCTTTTTCTTTCCTGCATCAGCTGTCACCTGGAGCAATAAACTACATAATAAAAACCCATTTCTTCGAGGAAATAACAGATCCTCTCTCAGTCCAGCATTCTGTCTCTCATTTCTGTATCTCTTAACTCCATTTTTTTTTTTACAGTCTTGATTTTATAAGCCTTTTCGTGTCAATCATTTTATGTTTTAAAATGGATTCAGCATTTCATACTATTTGTTTCTGCTGGGAGCTTGAGCAATACCTGGTTTCTCTGGTGATTGAATCTTCCTGATTGGGTGAGTTGAGCTGGGCTGAGAGGTACATAACCCCACCACCTGCGCTCAGTTAATTAAAACACAGTGAGACAGTGTGAGTCAGGATAGGGATAGGGAGATCTCAGCATTTACCATGACAGGCAAAACAAAATGATTTTGGGGAAATTGATTTTAATTATTGCAAATTAATATCAGACTAGGACCGGGAGAAATGACAACAAATATAAAACCACTTTTCCCATACATGCACGTCTTACAAGACTTAACTTGAAGGGTTGCAGTCAATTTGTACCACTTTGTTCCTGATTCTTTTCCCCCTGATGACCTTCACCTGCTCTGACATGGGGTCCATCCCATAGCAGACTGTCCTTTCCAGCCTCCTGCAACATGGGTTGTTTCTTTGCACTGCAGTTCTTCACTAACTGCTTCAGTGTTGGTCCTTACTACAGGATGCGGTCCTTCAGGAAGAGGCTGATTAAAATAGTGTCTGGGCAGGTGTCTTCTCCTGTGAGGCAAAATAAGGAAAAAATACAAAGAAAGTTTTCTTCAAAACAAAACAAAACCAACCAACCAAGAACTTAAATATGTCTCTGCTGCTCCTGTTTTTTTGGTAGAAAACACCAGGTGTTTGGAGAAATATTGTGAATTTCCTGAATACCAAAATATAGACAGCAAGGTCTGTGTAGCATATCAATAAAGAATCATGAAACTTTATGTTTGAAACATTCTATGTCCTTTTGGCAGCATACATGCAATTAACAAAGCACACATAAATAGTTTGGATCAAACTTTCAAGTGCTAATAGTAAATAGTCATGAAAATACTGCAAAATATAGATGCAAAAAAGAGCTGTTATTGAAATGACTGAGTCTAATATAATGAAATGACTGAGCATAACATAATAGAAGGTGTTTCATTTCCACTGAATGAAAATGGCTGCAAGGCACAGACTTTAGGCAAGAATAGAGATCTTTTCTTCTTTGTTAGATAGCACTATTTAAAGGAAGAGAGCCTGAAAATAAATGACGCGTTTTTACCAATGCCAAGAAAATTAATTTTCTTTGTTATTGACCTAGAAAAAGAGCTTTGAGTATATAAACAAAATAAGCATTGTATATAAACAAAATAAGTATTTGGCCTTTGTCTGAAAGCACAGCAGAACTCAGGCATCACCTGATGAGTTGCTACACAGTTAGAATCTTATGTCCTTGTCATAAGAAATGTAAGCAATCTAAATAAGGATCCATTCTACTATTTAAGAATTTATGATGTTTGAAACAATGGTTCATATAATTCACTGAACTATTGAAGTATTAACTCACCCTTTGTTTCATGAATGCTTGATGACATCAACAAGTAATTGTGTAATAAATTAAATACAATACAGTGACATATGAGAGAACCTCAGATATGTTTTCTTTTTTAAAAAAGAAAGCCATTATGTATTGTCCTGGAGTGTTAATGCTGCATCAAAGGGTGTTCATTTTTGTTACCCCCTTAAGATTATTAAAATAAGGTTATTTATTTTGGAGTCTCAGGATCCTTGTGACTGAAAAATGATCAGAAACGTATGTTTGGATTAAATGTAGAAATGCAGAGCCAAGTGCTGGATTCTCATTTTTCTCCTCTCAGTCAGCACAGTGAAGAGAAAAATGGAAAATATATGCCACAACTCATATTCTCATTAATATATTTCTTACTATTACAGATATATTTTCCAGTTGTTTTGCAATTTCTTGACTGAAGCAGAAATGTGGTGTGAGGTTGGGGAGTTCATCCATCCAAATTTTTGTGGTGTTCTGCTAACACACAAAAGTATGTCCCTGCTGGAATTTTCACCTAAACTCAAATCTGTCTGCCTGAGGCATGCACAGAATTTAGAACATGGCAGATAAAAGGTTGCAGACTCTAAGTAGTCACTTAATTAGTGCTGAGCAACATTAATTTAAAATGTGCTTTCTCATGGTCTGGTTCACTTCTGCTTTCAAATATAAAAGCATGGTTATAAAAGAAACTTTCTGAAATGATAGCTGCTGTAATTGTGTCTGACAGCCAACCTCTTTGGTCCTGATGATTAATGAGGGAAGAAACATGCATTGCCATGGTTATCTTGAGGAATTTGGTAAGAAGCAAAAGTGTACCCCATACTAAAATATATTCTGTAATCTTTCTCACATATCAATTTAATAACAAAAACTTGTTAAAATAATATTTGTAGTATTAGTTATTTGTAATAAGAGAAAATGGCTGTGAAAAGAGAAGGATGCAAAAAATAACAATGCTTTTTCCCTTTAAGTGATATATGAAGAGAACCGAAGAGTTTATTTGAGTCTGTGAATTCAGTTACAGAAAAGAATTAGGTGGCTGGCAAAAGCAAAGTGTAAACATCCAAACTGTAGTGGTAGCATGTATTAGTTGATTCATACATACCTGGTGAAGTGAAAGTATTGTAAAGAATTCTGGTATTTTTGTCCATGTCTAGCTTGGAAAAAAGGGTATATTGGTCAAGTAGTAAGAGCTTTGACTTGAAACAGTTGTGGGATAACTAGAGTTTAAAAAAAAAAGGAAGTAGATTGTTTGTCAGAAAGAAAATTAGGTTATACCCTTTTCCCAGAAAGGTGTTATTCTTGGAAACACAGGTGTAGGGGAACATAATACAAATAGACATAATTTTTCTCTAAAGACCATACTTGTCATCACGCTGCATTAATGAAGCAACTGGAAAGACAAAATATCAATGTTTTGTCTCTTTGTGGTTCTACCTACATAGCACTTCTTTTTTTTTTTTTTTTTTTTTTTTTTTTTTAATTACGTATTTTTCACATTGCTTTTCTGGAATGCCTAGGGCTTTTTTCTTCCTTTTTAAAATATATTTTCCATATCAACATTAGGTGCAGATGCTGGTGTTTTGGAAATCAGCTATGACATTGTTGCTGTAGCCTTGCTGGTCCCTTACACGATTAGTGTAAGAGCTGAAAGAGGGATGGGGGACTTCAGTTAGCTCTTAAGATGCTGTTTATTGTATCCAGATATACAGCAATTCACAGGTGGTGGGTGACAAGAGCCTAGCCTACAGCTGTCAGCCTCAGCTGAATCTAGTTCTGGTTAAAATGCATGATATATATTTCTTTGCTGAGCATCTTAATATATAACAACCAATCAATGCCATTACTATTACCTATAGCCTATCCTGACTATTAACATTACCAAATTCATGTTACTATGCTCCAATCACAAAAAGTTAGTATGTTACAGTTTAAGCTAGAAGTTTTATTTCAGTTTTCTTGCAGGGGAAAATTCTGAGGTCTTTTTTCTACTTGCAACATTGGTTTTTCTGTTTGCCTGTGGAATCTTTTTGCTTGGTAAAAGCATCTTCTGTTTGAGGTGGGTTTATCCTTTGCTCAGTCATAAAAACCCCTTCCAACTTCCATACCCTTTGCCTTCTTAGTTACCCAGTAAGACTGGCTCAGCAATTCTTTTCTTCTATATCAAAAACTTGCTTTCATTTTCATTCCTTCTTCAGATTCTGCATTCAAATGTCTTTTTTGCTAAACATACATATCTCTGAGATTTTCTTGTCACACTTTTATCTGTCCCAACAAATGAGCTTCTTGAAATGACAACCTTAAAAAAAGAAAGTACACTTAATAGAAAGTTGCAATTTTGAATAACCCACAGAGTAAAAGGGCTGAACAATCTGGCATAGGTAGGTCTTTTTAAATCCAGTGGTTGAATGTTGGGGTTTTTTTTTTTAATACTTAAGGCACGAGACTCGAGGGCAGTCTCCCTGACCAACCTCTAAAGGTCCCCTGATATCAGGGCTAAGGTGGCGAAATGAGGAACAGGTCCACACCACAACTGTGGAACTAAATACTTTAATAAACATAAAAGAAAATGTGGGACAAGGCCCAAAACACGTACACACACTATAAGAGCTAAGGGTAGAAGACAAGGCTGAGGGAAAATCCAGGGTATTTTTAAGGGATGGTGAGAGGTGGGTCCAGGGTGAGAATCCAATGGGTAAAGGGAAAAGTGGTGCAAGGGAGGAGTAACATAGGGCAGGGGCCAATAAGGCAGAATGGGTGGAACAATGCAGTGAACATAAGCCAATGGGGGTACAAGGATACAAGAACTTTCCAGAATTGGGAGGAGAAAAGGGATGATATAGCTGGGAACAGAGGCAATCAATGGGAAATGAGGGTTATAAAGCTTTACCATGAACAGTTTTAAAACCTTCGACAACTTTCTTAGGAACTGTTATAAACTTAAACAAATGCCCTCCAAGGTCTACGGCCAAGGGGCAACTCATCAAAAACACTGGTCTGGCTTGGAATGTCAGCCAGTTTGATTCCCACAGTTGAAGAAGGTATAGTGTACTTTTCCTGTCATTGATCTGTGGATAAATCATTCCTAGCGCTCTTCAGTAATTGTTTGTTGGTTTGTTTTTCCTTAAAGTAGTAAGATTTGAAGAGTGTATGTGAGCACCTAGTATTTGCCTGTTGTAAGATGTATTCTTTTATTACCATGGCAGAAAAACTGTAGCTGATCAATAACAGCAATAATAGAAGCAGTTACATACTTCTTTAAATGATACATTGCAAGAGCACTTAAAACTACATTATATGGTTGACTTAGATAACCTCACATTTACAGAGTGGCAGTAGGCAGGTAAAGACACTGCAGGAAGGCAAAATGCACCTACTTAATCTATTGTAATAGTAAAAGATCAAGTAAAAATGGTTTGGTTTTTTATCTTAAATTTATGCATAGGAACATAAGGGAATTTCAGTGCTTTTACAAGAGAAGATGAGCTGGAGGGGGGAGATTATAGGCAGACTATTAAAGGTGGAATTGCAGGGTTACTTCATGCATTCTTCTTCAAAAGCTAGGGTTTCTGTTTCTTTCAGCTTACAGAATGAGTTTACTTTCACGTAGAAAAAAGAACAGATAGACAAACATTCTTTAAGGATGGTGGTTTTTCAGGGTTGAAATTTGAATAGTATAAATTAGTCTCAGTAGCATCTGTCATACCACAGACTGCTCAGTTAAACAAGGTGTGAAGAAAGGGCACAGGCCTGTTCAGACCATATTTTAGTGAGGCATGACTTATGTCCACATGCAGCAGGAGGCTTGATACTGCAGCTTGATGCAGGTTGACACAGTTAACTTTTTTATTTTTCCTCAATTCCTGAAGTCTCCAGAGCTGTCTCATATCACTTCTGATACTGCAATGAACCTTAAAAAATTGGCATCACATTTAATTATGTTCATCAAGTGTTGCATCTTCTTTAAGATACTCATGATTAAAGTAAGGTGTTAAAAAAGAAAATACAAAGACCTTAGCTGTTAACATATTCTTCACTCCATTTTATGCTTCTCTGTACTGTTACTCATTGCGTGAGCTTGAAAAGCAATACAGTTGTTCTCCCCAAACTTGCAGTTTCTCTCTTGCTCTTGTTTTCTGCTATGTTTTTCTTTGTCATTGCATCTTCTGTGTCCCCAAACTCTGAAACCATGAGCCTATGTGCTTATTTTCTAGTTGCTGCTCCTTCTATTTTGAATTCCTTTTTTTCACTTCCTTTCTTACTATGCAGCTCTTCACTTGGCATGTCTCCTGACCCACTCTGCACACTCCCACCACCTCCTCCTCTCACCACCTTATCTTCATGTGCCTGTTTTCTCACTTCAGCATCCGTCCCTCCTCAGCCTCCCTCAGTATCTTGCCATATCTGCCTATCTCATCTCCAGATATCTAGATAAATATAGATACATGTATACACATCCTTCTCAATTTCTTCTTCTATGATGGCTTCTTTATCTCTTTTTCTCCAAAAGGTATTTTTTCCCTGTATTCTTTCCCCTTCTGCTTCAAATGGTGGTGTGCTGTGGGAACTTGGTGCATGCCCCCCAATACATCGTAGCTGCTTTCTCAGAATGGTTTTGTCACACCTTTTAGTCTGCACTGGTTTGGGAGGACATGGGGAGGCAGAGGATTGAGAGATCATGAAGTTTTTTGTTTTGACTACATCAAGAGTGTATCAAACTCTGTTCACTGACCAAGGTGTGGAAGGGCTCTGGATCATGAGAGACAGGTGTCATGGTGATTTTTTTGCTGCTCTTGAGAATCTTGAGAAGAGGTTGCCATGACCTGCATTCAAAAACTTGCTGTATGGGCTACTGTACTTAGAAAGGGTGTGAGCAATTTCCCCTATCAAAGACAGCTACTTTTATAGGTGCCTATATAAAATTTTGTCAGTGGTCAGAGTTAAATCCCTTTCCGGTCATGTTATACCTGAGCTGTTCAAAATGCCCATAGGATGGAATGAATCATTTTCCAAAACTGCCAGTTACTCTCTGTTTTCTGCAAAGGGAATTCAGATAATTATCAGGGAGGTGTACACTGACATTGCATTAGATGAGTTTTACTCACTGTTTCTGTACAGATGGAAAGAAAAAAATTACATTGAGTCAGACAAGCAATTTGATGGTTCAGAAAAGGTACTCGGCACACCCTTTAGCATCACAAACTGTCAGACAAATGGGGAGGTAAAGCCAAAGTAGAGCAAGGCTGTGCCAATGAGACACCTGGTGAATCTGCTAATAAGGAAGAATTACTCAAAGTCTTGTGTTTTACCAAAAGCTGATGTAAATACTGTGCAGAGCTAAAATTAGCCAGAGGTGTTTAATTCTTAGTGTCTCAGGTCCTGGTCTTAACTTTGCAGTATCATATCTTTCCAAACTCCCTTGAACTGACATTGGAGTTTTTACACTTTTTTTCTTCTCAGAAAAGAAATAATTCTTTGGTTACACCTGAGAATGCCCAAGGAAACAAAATTTATCTGACAAGAGCCAAGCTTGGTTTGAGGCTATTGTGTTGATGCTCATGGAGGTTTTAACTGTTATGTCAGAATACATTATGCTGGTTGATGACATCTTATGTGCTTTGGCCAAATTCTTCCTGATTTTGTAACCTCTTACAATCACTTTAGCTCAACACTAAGATGATAAATTGGATCTTTGTAAGATTAATGTATGCTGCAGAGGTATAGGTTTTAAAAATCAGTAAGACAGACAATTTTGAAAATGTTGCCACTTGCTATACATTTTCTAGTGCTTGGTGGAATGGTCTACAATAAGATCTTAGGCATTTTCACCGTACGATCAGCTCATGTTCATGATGTAGTATCTAAAGACAGAACTAAAAGATGTCTGCTTTTTCCACAGTGTCACTATATATCTAATAACATATTTCCTCCTCATGCAGTTTGCCTCTTTAGAGTAGCATGGCTGAAATAATATTACACCTTTTGCAATTACTATATGGAGTACAGTGTTCACTTTATTATATGAAAATTACTTGAAATAACTACAATATTTTTTAACTGCATAAATTTATGAAATATGAGAGCAGCAATTTTCATTCACTGTGAAACCCTGTTGCATAGTTTGAGTTAATATTAGTAAGTTCACATTACTGCTGTGTACTGCCCACTTCCAGTACAAATATATAGTACAAAAATAACCTTGCATGTTTATGATTAATAGCCCTTACAAATTTAAGTTTTTGAGAGTAAATTGAAAACAAAATAAAACATAGCAACATCACAACTAACCTCTAAAACAAATGTTCAAAAGCAACCCCAAACCAGGGGAAAAAAAAGAAAATACTTAAAGACTGTGATCCTGCTATAGGCAACCATATTGTAAATAACAGTATTTTCTGCAGTTCCTGTAACTTAAGAGATCCATGTAATAGTGAACTTTCAGGAAGCTCAAGAAAATGCCAGGCTGGAAGACTGGTTCTGTGCCTTCTGCCTCCCTGGCCTGCAACTGGTCCTTGCCATGGTCCCCTCTCCTCTCCTCTGCACTGGGAGCAGACCATGCTTCTCACATGAACTCTCCCCTCTCTTCAGGTGGTGCCTCTTGGGACAGCACTCCTGTCTCAGATTGATGGGATGCTTCTTTCTGATCAGGGCTAATGAAATGACAAAGCCAGGATTATTCTTTTTTTTAGTAATGTCCTAATTTCTTTTGCTTTACTAGAAGCAAGGGGCTTTATCACAGTGTTGAGGGTTAGTTCTTTCTTTTTTTTTTATTTCCCTCTGTGGAATTTTCCCCATTGTCATGCTAAGATACCTGTTGACTGGGCCCTGGTGACAAGGGGGAGGGGACGGGAGGGAAGAAGCAAGCCCTGCGAGATTCAAACAGCCAGAAGAGGAAGCGGAAGGCTGGGCCTCAGCCCATTTCCCCCGCGGAGTTCGGACGAGAAGGACGATCGCTGCCTCTCCTCCATCTCCGCCATCCCAGCATCGGGAAACCACCATCGGACCCTGTCCGGCTGTCTTCTCGCTGTGAACTACCACCATCCAGCACTCTGCTGAGCACCGGGACCGACACCATGAGCGGAGAGCTCTCTCTCCATCTCTCTCTCCCCCTGGGACAGCTCTGCCATCACCCCCAGCCCTCCTGCAGCTCTGCGGGACCCGCCCGCCTCCAGCACCAGGAACTGCAGCTCAGGGAAAAGGTGCCTGCAGCCAAAAAGGACTGGGACTGAGTTACTGTTCTCTTTGCGGGTAATTTCATAGCTGTTGTTGTTCTTGTTTGTCTTGTTAAATATACTAGTAAAGAACTGTTATTCCTACCCCCATATCTTTGCCTGAGAGCTCTCTTAATTCCAAAATTATAATAATCAGAAGAATCACATTTTCTTTCAGTCCAAGGAGAAGCTTCTGCTTTCCTTGGCAAACACCTGTCCTTCAAACCAGGACAGATTTTGCCCACCCAACGTGGGGCCCGAGGGCATTGAGAGAAAAGGGTGAAAAAGGAATAACAGTTCTTGAGTTACCTCAGTTTTGTGTTAGGTGGCATCATGTTGTCCAGCTTACCGTGGTTTGGGCTCCATGTGGCCACAGCTTTATCTCTCCCATTTGCAATCCCTTACTTGAACATGGGTCCTATAACTCAGGCTGCTGTAACTATTATCCAATTCCTTTTGTGGGTTAATAATGTGAGAAATTAATGGATTTTTAACTTCCTCTGGAAGGTGGGCACATGGATTCGGAGCTATCACACTCTAACTGTATGTTTTTGGGGCTACTTTAATAATGGTACATACTGTGAGGATATGACACCAGGGAAAATTTTGTCCCAACCCCTTACACAGTTTTTTGGGTCTGCTCCACCAGCTTTTGAGGGGTTCAAATCTCTTCTAAGCAGTAATGATATCATACAGTGGCTGACATTGCTAATAGGCCTTGTAAACCTGTTCTATTTAACATTCCGAGATGAGGGGAGATTGACTTGGATGACAACCCTGATACGTCCCCCAAGGAATAGGGATCCTGCCCCAGAGCCTGGCCCTGCCCCAGAGCCTGGCTCTGCCCCAGAGACTAAGGACTCTGCCCCAGAGCCTGACCCTGCCCCTGCCCCAGAGACTAAGGATTCTCCCCCAGAGACTAAGGATTCTGCCCCAGAGGTTAAGGATGTTGCCCCTGAGCCTGATTCTGCCCCAGAGCTCACCTCAGAAAGGAACCATCCAGAGTGGGTGGGGTTTCTAGTGAAGGAGATGGGCCAAATGCTGAAGGAGTACCTTTCCCCAGCTCTTGAGAAACTCTCCCTCTGCCTTAAAGAGGGAGAACCTGATGGTGCAGCAGTGGAACCCACAAATGTTACATCTCTCCAGGCTCCAGCTGAACTGCAAGGGCACTCACAGCCAGCAGCAGTTGCCCCCGTGGAAACTAGAAAGTCTAAGGTGAAAACAAAGCACCTAGATAATAATGATCAGAAAGCAGGGCCCTCACAACCAGCAGGGGAGCCAGAGGTTGAGATCGTCACAGAGTCCCTGTCGTACGAGAGTCTCCGTAATCTGCGTAAAGATGTTGTACGAAGGGGCCGTGAGGCTTTTACAACGTGGTTACTGCGGGTCTGGGACCTTATGGGTACAGGTGTGCAGCTGGATGGTACTGAGGCAAGGAATTTGGGACCCCTGACCCAGGACTCAGGTGTGGATCACATATTCGTAAGGGAACCAGGCCCCCTTTCCCTCTGGGAGCGGCTTTTAATGAGTGTAAGAGAGAGGTTTGTCCATAGAGAGAGAATGCAGGAGCACCACCATAGAATGCGCTGGAAAACCGCTGAGGAGGGGATCCAACAGCTGAGAGAAGTAGCAATACTGGAAGTACTCTTTGGGAGGGGTGGACAACATGACAATGACCCCGACAAGGTCAGGTGCACAGGGCAGATGTTGTGGAATCTGGCACACCTGGGGCCATCTCAATACACCACATTCATTGCAGCCATTAATGCTGACACCAACCACGAGACAGTGGGTTCTGTTGCCAATAAGCTCAGAAATTTTGAGAGTATAATGAATGGCCCAATGCAGGCTCAGGTCTCTGCCGTGATTAGGGAACTCAGAGAGGAGTTCAAGGAGGAGATAAGAGGGGTGAGGGAGGAGATGAGGAAGGTCAATGCAGCACCAGTGCGAGTCACAGATCCCAGAGTTAGAGCCCAACGTCCCCCAGCTAAGGAGAGAGGATACACCCCACGAGCTGACCTGTGGTTCTTTCTGCGTGACCATGGGGAAGACATGAGGAGGTGGGATGGGAAACCCACTTCTGCCCTGGCAGCACGGGTGCGTCAACTCAAGGAGGGAAACACTAACCAAAGGAGCTCCACTAAAGTGAAGGTAGCCTCAACTTCCCATAACCAAGATGCAGGGTACTACAAAAGGGAGGATGATTTGTCAGATCCCCTTGAGGGAACCTCCAACATGTATGCCCAGGAAGGAAATAATAACCAGTGCTAGAGGGGCCCTGCCTCTAGCCAGGGAGAGGCACGGGAAAACCGGGTCTTTTGGACGGTGTGGATCCGATGGCCTGGCACATCAGAGCCACAAAAACATAGGGCATTAGTTGACACTGGTTCACAGTGCACCCTAATACCATCAGAACATGTTGGGGAAGAGCCTGTTTCTATTGCTGGTGTGACAGGGGGATCACAGGAATTGACTTTGCTGGAGGCTGAGGTGAGCCTGACTGGGAAAGAGTGGCAGAAGCATCCAATTGTGACTGGCCCAGAGGCACCGTGTATTCTAGGCATAGACTTCCTCAGGAATGGCTATTACAAAGACCCAAAGGGACTCAGGTGGGCTTTTGGAATAGCTGCTGTAGAGGCAGAAAACATTAAGCAATTGAACACCTTGCTTGGACTGTCAGAGAACCCATCTGTAGTGGGACTCCTGAAGGTGAAGGAGCAGCAAGTGCCAATTGCCACCTCAACAGTGCACCACCGGCAGTACAGGACAAATCGAGATGCCGTGATCCCCATCCACAAGATGATCCGTGAGCTGGAGGGCCAAGGGGTGGTCAGCAAAACCCACTCACCCTTCAACAGCCCCATCTGGCCTGTGCGCAAGTCTGACGGAGAATGGAGATTGACTGTGGACTATCGTGCATTGAATGAAGTGACTCCACCGCTGAGCGCTGCCGTGCCGGACATGCTGGAACTCCAGTACGAGCTGGAGTCCAAGGCAGCAAAGTGGTTCGCCACCATTGACATTGCCAATGCATTTTTCTCCATTCCTCTGGCAGCAGAGTGCAGGCCTCAGTTTGCTTTCACCTGGAGGGGCGTGCAGTACACCTGGAACTGACTGCCCCAGGGGTGGAAACACAGCCCCACCATCTGCCATGGACTGATCCAGGCTGCACTGGAAAAGGGTGAAGCTCCAGAACACCTGCAATACATTGATGACATCATTGTGTGGGGGAACATGGCAATGGAAGTATTTGAGAAAGGAGAAAAGATCATCCAGATTCTGCTGGGAGCCGGTTTTGCCATCAAGAGAAGCAAAGTCAAAGGTCCTGCCCGAGAGATCCAGTTCCTGGGAGTAAAGTGGCAAGACGGGCGGCGCCAAATGCCCACTGAGGTCATCAATAAGATCACCGCGATGTCTCCACCAACCAACAAGAAGGAAACACAAGCTTTCCTAGGTGCCAGAGGCTTTTGGAGAATGCACATTCCTGAGTACAGCCAGATCGTGAGCCCTCTCTACCTGGTCACCCGGAAGAAGAACGAATTCCACTGGGGCCCTGAGCAGCAGCAAGCCTTTGCCCAGATCAAGCAGGAGATCGCTCATGCTGTAGCCCTCGGCCCAGCAGGACGGGACCAGAGGTGAAGAATGTGCTCTACTCTGCAGCCAGGAACATGGGCTTGTCCTGGAGCCTTTGGCAGAAGGTACCTGGTGAGACCCGAGGCCCACCTCTGGGATTCTGGAGCCGAAGTTACAGAGGGTCTGAAGCCAACTACACCCCAACAGAGAAGGAGATCTTGGCTGCTTATGAAGGAGTTCAAGCTGCCTCAGAAGTTATTGGCACAGAAGCACAGCTCCTCCTGGCACCCCGACTACCAGTGCTGGGGTGGATGTTTAAAGGGAAGGTCCCCTCTACCCACAATGCCACCGATGCCACATGGAGCAAGTGGATCGCCCTCATCACACAGCGCGCCCGTATCGGAAACCCAAATCGCCCTGGGATTTTGGAAATAATTACAAACTGGCCAGAAGGTGAAAATTTTGCTCTTGCCGATGAAGAGGAGCAAGAACAAGTGACCCAGGCTGATGAAGCCCCGCCATACAACCAACCGCCAGCAGATGAAACTCGCTATGCTCTTTTCACTGACGGTTCCTGTCGCATCGTGGGGATGAACCGCAAGTGGAAAGCAGCCGTATGGAGCCCCACACGACAGGCTGCACAAGCTACTGAAGGAGAAGGTGGATCAAGTCAACTTGCTGAACTCAAAGCCGTTCAGCTGGCCCTGGACATTGCTGAAAGAGAGAAGTGGCCAAAGCTTTACCTTTACACTGATTCATGGATGGTAGCCAATGCTCTGTGGGGCTGGCTGGAAAGATGGAAAAAAGCTAACTGGCAACATAGGGGAAAACCAATCTGGGCTGCTGATGAGTGGAAAGACATTGCCAGTCGGGTAGAGAAGCTACCCGTAAAGGTCCGTCATGTAGATGCCCATGTCCCCAAGAGTCGGGCTAATGAGGAGCACCAACACAATGAGCAAGTAGATCAGGCTGCAAGGATAGACGTGTCACAGATAGACTTAGACTGGCAACACAAGGGAGAGTTGTTCCTGGCTCGATGGGCCCACAATGCCTCAGGTCACCAAGGCAGAGATGCTACCTATAAGTGGGCACGAGACCGAGGGGTGGATCTCACCATGGACAGTATTTCCCAGGTTATCCATGACTGTGAGACGTGTGCTGCCATCAAGCAAGCCAAGCGAGTGAAGCCCCTCTGGTATGGGGGGCGGTGGTCCAAATATAAGTATGGGGAGGCCTGGCAGATTGACTACATCACACTGCCTCAGACATGCCAAGGCAAGCGCTACGTGCTGACCATGGTGGAAGCCACCACTGGATGGTTGGAGACCTACCCTGTGCCTCATGCCACTGCCCGCAACACCATCCTGGGCCTGGAAAAACAAGTCCTTTGGAGACATGGTACCCCTGAGAGAATTGAGTCAGACAATGGGACTCATTTCAAGAACAGCCTCATAAACACCTGGGCCAGAGAACACGGCATCGAGTGGGTGTACCACATTCCTTATCATGCACCAGCGGCTGGGAAAGTGGAACGGTGCAATGGGCTGCTTAAAACCACCTTGAAGGCACTGGGTGGGGGGACTTTCAAGAACTGGGAGATTAATCTACCAAAGGCCACATGGTTAGTTAACACCCGAGGTTCCACTAATTGAGCAGGCCCTGCCCAGTCTGAGCCCTTGAGAACACCAGATGGGGACAAGGTTCCAGTGCTGCATATGAGAGGTATGCTAGGAAAAACTGTGTGGGTGAACCCTGCCTCCAGCAAAGACAATCCAATTCGGGGGGTGGTTTTTGCTCAAGGGCCAGGGTGTAGCTGGTGGATCATGCAAAGGGATGGAAAGACCAGATGCATACCCCAAGGAGACCTTGTTTTAGGGTGAACTACCTACAATACTGTGCCTGTATCTGTAACTGTATGGATGTCTATAATTTGAAGATTTTTAATTTGATTTGGCATGATGGTAGGGTAAAATTCGGGGTGGATAATGTTGAGGGTTAGTTCTTTCTTTTTTTTTTCTTTCCCTCTGTGGAATTTTCCCCATTGTCATGCTAAGATACCTGTTGACTGGGCCCTGGTGACAAGGGGGAGGGGACGGGAGGGAAGAAGCAAGCCCCGCGAGATTCAAACAGCCAGAAGAGGAAGCGGAAGGCTGGGCCTCGCCCCATTTCCCCCGCGGAGTTCGGACGAGAAGGACGATCGCCGCTTCTCCTCCATCTCCGCCATCCCAGCGTCGGGAAACCACCATCGGACCCTGTCCGGCGTCTTCTCGCTGTGAACTACCACCATCCAGCACTCTACTGAGCACCGGGACCGACACCGTGAGCGGAGGGCTCTCTCCATCTCTCTCTCCCCCTGGGACAGCGCTGCCATCACCCCCAGCCCTCCTGCAGCTCTGCGGGACCTGCCCGCCCCCAGCACCGGGAACTGCAGCTCAGGGAAAAGGTGCCTGCAGCCAGAAAGGGCTGAGACTGAGTTACTGTTGTGTTTGTGGCTAATTCCATAGCTGTTGTTGTTCTTGTTTGTCTTGTTAAATATACTAGTAAAGAACTGTTATTCCTACCCCCATATCTTTGCCTGAGAGCTCTCTTAATTCCAAAATTATAATAATCAGAAGAATCACATTTTCTTTCAGTCCAAGGAGAAGCTTCTGCTTTCCTTGGCAAACACCTGTCCTTCAAACCAGGACACACAGTCAGTGTTTTTTATTACCAAACAGACTACAATGGTATAAACCAGGCAGCAAAATAATTGTCCTTACATCTCTCTTTATAGGCAGTTACTGTTAACTCTTTACAAATTAAATCCACTCTGATGGAACAACTGTGAGGCTCTGACTTTATTGCACTGCAGCTGATAGGAGTAGATTTGAAACCCTGGAAAATAATTTCACATCTTTTAATCATAGTCAGGAGATTATTTGCACAAACTGGGAGAAAACAAGCTTCATTTTTTTAATAATACTGGCACTAGACCTTCCTGATAACTAGAAGATATGTTGAATGCAGTGCTCCTCCATTAGGAACAAAATGTTCCTGAAAATGGGCCTCATCAAGGTTCTGAATAGCTTTAGGAGTTTTAGCAAAGGCTGATTACTCTTACCATTTATGTTAGTGGAAGTACAGCAAATAAATATTTTTTTCAGATCTGAATGATTGGGAATTCCTCTGTAGAGATTTTCATTTTTCCTAAGTATCCCCTAACAGGGATACTCTGTTCATCAGAGGGCACTTCAGCATCACTGTGCCATGCCCTCTCTTCCTCGTGAGTGGCCTAGGTTTGGGAGTTTATTCCTCTGAATTTCAAATACTGGGCAAATACAAGTAAAGGTGGTATTGTGACATGGCTTATTTCCAGAGAAGTAATACAACTGATTATAAACTGAATACAGAGCATTATTTTATGCATTATATGTTTTGGGATTATCAAAAAATGTTCATACTGTGTTATAAAAAAATCACCAGAGGTTGAGGAAGAATCCATTAAGTGTTTTGATCTTGCAGTGCAAGATCCTATCTTCTGTGAAAAGAGACATTCTCCATTATAAGTTCATGTATGCTTTCTAGGAGACAGAAAGCTGCAGTAAATGCCAATGTCTGGGAAATCAAGCAGATTTCTAGAAACTATGATGTTAGAAAAACACTACTACTGAACAAAGCAAAGGGCAGTTTTCTTTAGATTATCATTTGGGGAGAATAGCTCAGTACTGGAAGATGCAAATGAAATAAGGAAAAAATGCACTTTGACCAGGAACGTTGCATGGTTCTCTCACTCTCTTGTGACCCACAATAGCATTTTTGTTCCTGTATAGTCTGATAATGTCAATGCAACATGCTAGGATTGAAAAATCTCTGGCTAAAAATCATGCACCTAGATTTTAAAGCACTACTTTCAGTTCTTGTGTGTTGGTGAGATGTTTTGCCTTCTCTGCTGCAATGAAGAATGGATTCTGCTCCTGGCAGTGTTAGGAGCTCATGGCTGAGTTCTCTGCTCTTGACTGTGCTACTGTGCAGTGGAGGGGACCAGTTAGAACTCATGGGCAGTGAACCATAGGGTGGGAGCTCAGTGAATCAAGAGTGGGTTCCCAAGCAGGGGCAATACAGTGTTGGTTCAGCAAAGGGATAATGTCTGATGGTGCAAATAATATGGTTTGTCTTCCCTTATGTGGCTGGCAACAGGGATATTTGTAAACGTACATAATTTTTCTTGCTGATAAACACACTGGAAATACCCTAACTCCATCTGTCCTGTTTCCTTCCTTTATTTTGAGAAGAGAGGGAGGATTTGCAGTAAATAGTAAGAATCTTGTTTGGAATCATGACATAAGGAGGTATTTGCTGAGTGCAACTTCATAATATTTATCCTGTTCTCCTACCTCTTGAGAGTTATTCTGTGACCACACTTGGGAGCTGTTTCATGACCCAGATGAATCAACCAGAACGACATGGGTCTTTTGAGTCAGAGTGACCTTTTTAAGATTTTTTTTTCTCTCTCTCCAGAGCTCACCATATGGCCAGGCTGTCTCAGCATCTCTCCAGCAATAGCAGCAGCTTCTGATTTCTCTACCTGTTGCCAGGCCCACCCTGCTGGCAGATTAGCAGATGGACTATATCAGAAGTTAGGAATTCTCACTGGAGTTGCAGCAGCTGTACGTTTAAATACCTAGGGTTTACATTTCAAGGTGGCCAGTATGCCGCTTCTTAAGAACTCTGTCTTATTCAGGATATGTACTTAATTTTCTGCTTAATTGTAGCTCTGCACTGCAAAACAACTCCCACAGCAAACTTAGGTCTTAGCAAAGATATTTGTGAGGTCTATCGTCTTTGCCCTTTGGTGAAAGCTAAGAGACATATGAAGTACATATCTCATTTCCTTTAGATTTCTTTCTTTTTTGTTGTTGTTGTTTGGTTGGGAGTGGGGGAGGGGGAGGTTATTGGGGTCTTTTTGTGTGTGGGGGTTTTTTTTCAAGGCCATAGTAATTCTGTTTTAGAAGACTGATAGTGCCAAAGGAAGATGTATTTTGCTTTTTACTTTTGGAGCAATGAAGGCAGAAATGTAAGACTTTTAATTACTCTTCTTCACAGACATTATGTTTGGACACCCTGCAATTAGGACCCAGTCCTACTCCTTTGCTGCTGGCACATTTGTTCTGTAGATAAATTTTGCTTTTATGCAGCTATAGAAAGGCTTACCAAAGAAAAAGGATGTAAAAGCACTCTAATTAGCTAAATGCAGCCTTAAGGGTAAATCCAGGGATATTGCACAATAGCAGTGTGTTATTTAGGTAACAGTCTTTTTCCTGGGGGGAGACTGATGGTGACTTTGAAGACTCTGCCTCAAAAATAAGAATATGAATAAATGAAGCAATTAGTTTTAAATGGGTAAGTGGCTTGTAATGCCTGTAATTAGCTTCATGTAAGAACAAGAGTATATAACAGGTGTATATAACAGAGTATATAACCTGCTTTGGAGTAAATTTATTGCTTATATATCTGAATGATAAACAGATACAGCTATACAGGTGTTGCACAGTTTTTCTATAGCCTGGAATGACAGCTCTGCTGCTTTAAGTTGCTCTGAGTGTACTTTGTTCTTTAACTGACATGTTTTTCTACCTTGTGCAGTCATTGTCCACAAATACAACTACATGACATGACCACATCCTATTTCTGACCTAAACTCTTTTCAGACCTAGATTGAATATCCATAGTTGAAAGCCTCTCTTCACTCTTTATGTCCTGCCTCAACTTTCTTCTGTCTTTGAAAGGAGATACAGAGGGTTTCTGAGTGTTTCAAGCAGCAGCAGAGTGCATTTGAAGCTGCCTGTCAAACTCTAAAGAGTGCTAAACTTCACTGGGAAAATGTTTTGCAGGAATAATGCTTGTATTGAAAACTTCCCTCTAAGTACTAGAAAAACATCTTGGTAGTCCTTCTGATTTTTCTGTTTACTGATTTCATTTGTATAACATCATTCCCTTGGGAAACAAGAAAACTAGGGGTTTTGCCACCTTTACCATATTCATTGTGGTAAGTGGTTAGACATATTATCTCTTAATCAGTTTTCTTCTTACAGTATGTGTTCAGCAGGGGAAGAAAGATGAGAAAACTGGGTTTAAACCCTCATTAGCACCAAACCATGTATGTTGTGCATGTTCCAGTGTCCTGTGATTAAAATCAAACCACATGACTGTATGTGCAGTCCCTCAAATCTTACTGAGAATATGTTCATTGTTCTTACTTCTACAGCTAAGTATTTTTTGTGCCTGAGTCAGTTTGGAGAAATACTGTAGTTTCCATCAGTCTGAACCACCTTTTTAATATAACCAGGAGAAATGTAAACTGTTTAAGGTTCTAATATTTTACAGTCCAAGTCTGTAATATTTTAAATATGAGGTATTTTATTTTGTGTTCTGCCTACCTGATTTATTAATTGACCCCCAACAGGACTGCAAAAGCTGCTGCAATAGTGCACAATCTTCTCAAAATGCAGAAGTACTAAGGGAAGAGCAGCATGGATCATGGGTAATAGGTTACAGAACTGCTGATAGCTCCAGCAGGTGAATGGAAAAAACAGAAAGCTGCAGGAGGAAATTAACAGAGTGGGACAGAGCCTCCAGTGTCCTTGAGGCTACAGTCTGCATTGTGCACAAACTTTTTGGATCCCTGAGCATTTATAGAAAATGCCATACAAAAAGGTCTTACTAAACGGTAAGGACTGTTTAGTCACAATCATTAATATTTTGTTAGCTATAACAAAATACTGGTTTTTGTCAAGACAGGACATTTTTGTCCTGTCAGATTGCTGTGATCCTTGTGCTTACAACAGTTTTTCAAGTTTGTGAATGTATTCAAAGTCTAACAAGCGTTAGTATTGTTTTATTAAAAGCATTTGTTTCCTAACAAAATTCATAAATTGCTATTGCTAATAGGTTTCTTATTAAGTTGGGGTGGGGGGTGTGCAGAAATTTTATTTTCAAGGGTTCAGTGGAAGAATAAGGAAAACAGTTCTTCTGAATAAAAATGTTGATAAACTTCTCAGCAATATAGTGAACCTCAAAAAAATTTTTTTCCAGGATGTATAAAATATTTTTAAATTATATTATATTTTCCCCCTTTTTTGGAGCCAAAGCTTTAGAGAGCCCAACATTACTAAAATTCTTTATTGATATAGGCTAAAACTGTGCGCTATACGTTTTGCCAGACAAAAACACTATTAACTAGATACTCAGACAGAAAATATTGCTAAAGCAGTATTAAGCATCTAGAGGGATGGTGTATTGGTCACCATTGTTGGGGGTTGGTTTCTTTCCCTTTTTCCCTCTGTGGAATTTTCCCCATTGTCATGCTAAGATACCTGTTGACTGGGCCCTGGTGACAAGGGGGAGGGGAGGGGAGGGAAGAGTGAAACCCCGCGAGATTCAAACAGCCAGAAGAGGAAGCGGAAGGCTGGGCCTCGGCCCATTTCCCCCGCGGAGTTCGGACGAGAAGGACGATCGCTGCCTGTGTCCCATCCCTGCCATCCCAGCGTCGGGAAACCACTATCAGACCCTGCCCTGCTGCCTTCTCGCTGTAACCTGCCACCATCCAGCACTCTGCTGAGCACCAGGACCCACACCGTGAGCGGAGAGCTCTCTCTCCATCTCTCTCTCCCCCTGGGACAGCGCTGCCATCACCCCCAGCCCTCCTGCAGCTCTGCGGGACCTGCCCGCCCCCAGCACCGGGAACTGCAGCTCAGGGAAAAGGTGCCTGCAGCCAGAAAGGGACTGGGACTGAGTTACTGTTCTGTTTGTGGGTAATTTCATAGCTGTTGTTGTTCTTGTTTGTCTTGTTAGATATACTAGTAAAGAACTGTTATTCCTACCCCCATATCTTTGCCTGAGAGCTCTCTTAATTCCAAAATTATAATAATCGGAAGAATCACATTTTTTTTTCAGTCCAAGGGGAAACTTCTGCTTTCCTTGGCAAACACCTGTCTTTCAAACCAAGCAAACCATGAATCTTGTGCATCTTCGGTTAAATCTTCAAAAATGTATTCTTTGATTTTGGATAAATTTTGCCAAATCAGACTCAAGCCCAGATGCCAAATTTTGACACCTGTAAAGCTAAGCTTGCAGAGTTGGACTTCACATTGGTTCTTATTCAGAGGAGAATGTTCTGCATGTCTGTGACACCCGATCTGTGGAGCACCACGGGGTGTGCAAGGACACAGAGTGGTTTGCAGAAGCACCAAATAATGTGCAGGGACAGAAAGGAAAGTGCAGGGACACAGAGCAGTCCAGGGACACAGATAGTGTGCAGGAATACAAAGGGGTGTTCAGGGACAAAAAGTAATGTGCAAGGACAAGAAGGAGAGTGCAGGGACACAAAGGTGGTTCCAGGGACACAAAAGGAGATATGAGCACACAAAGTGGTGTTGATGGACCCAGAAGAACCTGTTTGTCTGACAAGAGGAGATCTTTGAAGTTCCATGGCCAAGCCTTCCTCCCTGCTGGAGCATCACATCTCTTTTCCCAGACTGTGGCTGAAGTGGATGCTGGAGCAGTGCTTGTGGGTGACCTCTGCTGTACAGGACACTTGCCTGGACAACCAGCCACTTGCTGGCATGGACAGCTGCTCTGCATGGCTGTCACCCACTTAGGGCTCACAAGAGCATGAACCAGCACATGGGCATAATGAACTGCATGTTTTGTTTTAAGTCACTCTCTGAAGGTACACACACCACCTTTTAAAAAACGTTTTTTTAAAAATGTGAATCTGTAAATCCTGTACAGACTATGTCTCAAATACTACCTAACTGCAATGCTATTTGACATTCCAGTGGAATGTCAGGCCTTCAGGTGTGTTGTTGGAGTATACTGTGCTTGAAGTTTCAGTATGATGGGGAGAATGTGAAAGAAGTAATTTATTTCCAAACATCTAATACACCTCTGTGCTAAATTCTTTATGTGGGGAAGTGCAGACTGACACAGATTAGGTGAGATTCATTATCTTGGATTACAGAGCAGTTCTGACAGCTAAAAAATCTCAGTCCTTTAAAAATGGAAACTTCAGCTTTTCTCTCATGGACTAGAAATTCTGGAATCTTCTCCTTGAAAACAATAATTTCATACCTACGAAAATATTTCCCCTTTTTGAGCATTGAGTAACGGTGAGAGTTTAATGAAAATAGTTCAGTGTACATGCACTTGCCTGCAGATGTGTGTGACTAATTACCAGGGTGGTCTGTGATCATGGTTACTGAGAAGGGCTTCTTAACATCCCATTGAAGTTTCTGTAGATTTAGCTGCACTGGGAGCTGTCAAATCATAGAATGGTGAAAGCTGGAATTTCAGGAAAAGCAGCAAAGACAACATGGAACAGAATATACAACAGTAGCTCTAAGAAGTGAGGAAGCTGAAGGTGCATTAATGATTTCAGTTTACTAAAGAACATATTTAAAAATGCTGGGGCAAGAGGAAAAAGAAGGAAACATTACATTTTTAATTAATAGGGAATATTTGCAAAGAAGATATTGTGTGGAGAAATCTGGGATCCGTAAATGTTAATAGAATGTCAAAGGTCCTGTTAGAGTAGGCATGTGAATATTTGAGTCAGAGTGCTGATGTCACTGGTGAGTTGATGATGTTCATCACAGAGTGCTGAAGAAGAAAACTTATGGGAGGAATATAATATTTTTCACCTGCAATCCATCAGAATGACTATGGGCAGGTGGAGTCCATTGTAATGCCTGGAAAGGCTGACCTGGAACAGAGACTAAACAGATTTAAATGAACAAAATAGGTATTTTTTAGAAGGCCTTTAAAGGATTCAACTTGGGAAGTACAAGAACCTGGCCAGAGCTATACTCAGCATGGATCCTAGATGGTTCCCAGTCATGAGTCTTTACACTTTTCTACGTTTTGGTTCATCTATATATTGGGGTTGATTGTCCAACCGTGAAGACCCAGCCACGAAGTCTGAGGCCCCTGGCTTTCCCCCTTTCCCTTGTCATTGTTTATGGGTTCTGGGTAACGGGTGTCCTTGATTCTCTAGCAAGAAGGGATTGTTTTGTCTAACTACCCTGAGAAGAGAACTTACTAACACCTAACATGAAGTTTCAGAGTTACACACCAGGCAGCAGAGAGTCTGAAATATATAAAAGCTAAAACCCAAGGCAAGTCTTTCCTAGAAAACACAGCACATCTTTCCTCGAAGAAATGGGTTTTTATTATGTAGTTTATTGCTCCAGGTGACAGCTGATGCAGGAAAGAAAAAGCTTCAGGTTTGGAAGCTGGTCTTGTACTTGATGCAGAAAGAACAGGGGGCTTCATTTAGCTCTGGAAGTCAAAATTTCTATCTTTATATTACAGGAAGATCTAGAAAGATGTGACCACGCCAAATTCCCAATTACATAAATGCTTTTCAGGAGGGAATGTGAGGAAGTCAGTGAAATCTGCCAACTGCAAGCTCAGACTTGTTAACCTTCATAGCTCCAGAAATGAGAGTCTCTGCTGACATCTCCTTCTAAAGATGGAGCTGGAAGAAGCCTTTGCAAGAGACTTTCCTTTAACTTTGAATTGAAGCTGCTGAAGATCATGTCAGAGGTCCTTGTGCTGAAGATGAACACTGCACATTAGATGACACAAGTGGCCGGGAGTCACTTCTGGTCCCTTCTGCATTTTCTTGCCCAGCAGTTCTAAGGCCACACGAGCTCAGTCAAGTCAGATGCTCACAATGCACTGCTACAACTAAGAAATAACTCAGAAAGTGCAAACAGACACAGGCCACAGCTTTACAATGCGAGGCATTTGATTCTGTTAATTCTGTTGTTCTTGTAACATTTATCTGCTTCAAAAAATGCTTCCCAGGGCCTCCCATCTTACTACCCCTGACCTTTGTTGTGCCTGCTGCCTCCCATCTCAACACAAGCAGCACAAAACACTCTTTTCAAACTGCATGGTCTGTGGTGGACCAGTTATAAAGCACCAAAACCAGAAAGAGCAGCAACACAGCAGGAAAAACAAATGAGCAGAATTATTGCCGACCAGCAGAAACACAGAGCTGCTGGAACTGGATACACAGGCTATGACTGGCTTTGGTTTACTGGATTTTTTTTTTTTTTTTGTGGTGGTGGCTTTGTTGTTGGTATTTTTCTTTCCCTGAAGCACATTTGGGATATCCCATCTGACTTTCTGTCTTCAGTGCTCATGGTCTAAACTCACCCCCACACTGCCTGCTTGATCCATGTTTCTGTGGGTTCTGCCTGTCCAGTGAACAGGGAGACCATCTCTCCTATCACACAATGCTTTGTGCAACATTCATGTTCTTGTACTTGTGCTGTACACGCCAGTGTAAAGTAAAAGCCTCATAAAGTTACACCACAAAGGCACGCCATTCTCATCCAAGTCTGAAGAGGATATGATTAAAATATCCTGAAGTATGATTTTTCTTTCCAATTTCTACTTATTAAATGGGAATAATTAAAATTAATTTCTCCTGGCTACGTTAGTTTTGCCCATGTTATTAATTGGTAATGGATCTCTCTGTCCTTATCTCAACCCAAACTATTTTCTGTCAATCTCCCCACCAGATTCTCCCCAGTCCTGTTGATAGGCTGTAAGGGATAGAGCAACTTGGAGGGTACCTGACAGCCAAGAACAACCCACTGCAGTCCTGCATGGTGTGCACGTTTCTGAGAAGGAAGGTGTGGTGATCCTAACTTCCTGCCCACTTTGTGTCTGGCAGCAGGGTGGGTGGTAGGGATGGCTCTATGGCATCTGCAGGGTAGCTGCAGATTGATGAAGCATTGTTCTTCTGTGCCTGTGTGTTGGGGGTTGGTTCTTTCCCTTTTTCCCTCTGTGGAATTTTCCCCATTGTCATGCTAAGATACCTGTTGACTGGGCCCTGGTGGCAAGGGGGAGGGGACGGGAGGGAAGAGGGAAACCCCACGAGATTCAAACAGCCAGAAGAGGAAGCGAAAGGCTGGGCCTCGGCCCATTTCCCCTGCGGAGTTCGGACGAGAAGGACGATCGCCGCCGGTGTCCCATCCCTGCCATCCCAGCGTCGGGAAACCACTATCGGACCCTGCCCGGCTGCCTTCTCGCTGTAACCTGCCACCATCCAGCACTCTGCTGAGCACCAGGACCGACACCGTGAGCGGAGGGCTCTCTCCATCTCTCTCTCCCCCTGGGACAGCTCTGCCATCACCCCCAGCCCTCCTGCAGCTCTGCGGGACCTGCCCGCCCCCAGCACCGGGAACTGCAGCTCAGGGAAAAGGTGCCTGCAGCCAGAAAGGGACTGGGACTGAGTTACTGTTGTGTTTGTGGCTAATTCCATAGCTGTTGTTGTTCTTGTTTGTCTTGTTAGATATACTAGTAAAGAACTGTTATTCCTACCCCCATATCTTTGCCTGAGAGCTCTCTTAATTCCAAAATTATAATAATCGGAAGAATCACATTTTTTTTTCAGTCCAAAGGGAAGCTTCTGCTTTCCTTAGCAAACACCTGTCTTTCAAATCAGGACACTGTGGAAGAAATCCAGTATTTTAGGAAGATCTTCACCCAATTAGGTTTTTCCCATCCACCAGAACTGAATCTGGAAGAGTTGGTCTTTACAGTTGTGGAAGACGGGACCTGACTTCTTTAACCTGGACCCTGTGTTTGCAGTAAGTTGATATTTGGTCCCCAGGCTTGACAGTATTGCAAACCCTATCTCTCAGCTGTAAATAACCCCTACTGACAAAGCCTGCACCAGAATATATGCCTTAATGCCATCTTAATATTTTCTTTTTTTTTTTTTTTTTTTTGCTAAGTAGTAGCAGTGTCTCTCTGCTACAGCTTTGTCTTCCTTCTGTGGCTTTGTTAATGCAGTAAAATTTCAACCAAGTATTAAGTTTGCAGGTAATTGTTATGATAATAGCAGATTGGGTTTTCCAGCTGTTATGAAATTACTAGCAGTGACAGATTAGAAGAACTCTCTACTATGGAAAATCAGCTATTACAATTTATCTTTTGAGAATATATTTAAATATGATCAGAATACAAAAAATGTTATAAAATGTCTTAATTTAGGTAGCATTGGCAAAACATTATACATTCCTCCAAACTCTTTTGCATTGCCTGGCTTCCAGTCTTATAGCTTATTATTAGAAATGTCCATCCCACCAGGTTCAAAGAAGAACATATACAGAGTAGCTAAAAAAAAGCTGAAGAACTTTTGAATCTGACATATTAAAATTTTGTTTGTTGTCTTGTGCTAAAGGATCCTGGGCTGGCACTGGACATAAACTTCTGACAAAAGCAATTTATTTCAGAGAAGATGCTGCATAGGAATTGATGATTAAGCACATTACAAACCTCCAAGGATCAAGTTGTGTAACTTACCAAAAAAAAAAGGGCTACTAAGGATACACAAGAGGGCACAAGAGCCTTCAGAATCCCGATAATGACTAGGCCTAAACTCACTGGTTGTAAAATTTGTTCAAAGCTACATGTGAATGTGCAGACACAAATAGCCATCATTTTTCCCTGATTTCAAATATTAACTTTCCTATGTACAGAGCAAGCTGTTAAAAGTCCTTAACCTCCACATTGCTTCCCTTCCCTCAACCAGAGAACCAGAATCAATGTGTGAGAATGCGCATACTGCCACATGTTGTCATATAGTGGAAAGGCCAGTTTGCCTCCAGCATCTGGAGATTGTGATGAAAAGCAGTAATCAGTGGTGTTGACACCTGCTGATAGTACAGACTGTTTAAAACACTTCCTAATGAAGGAATATGTCGCCAGGAAAAAAACCCAGGCAGGTAGTTCTGCAATGGC